>NC_135328.1:19822638-20447534 GCF_023851605.1 Tamandua tetradactyla | reverse complement strand
AGAAAATTTAAGATATGTTCCCATGTGATTTCAAGAATTTCTTCCAGAAATAACAAGTACAGAAAAAACGAGAGTCAATTAAGTTTTATGTATGACCACTTTTTACAAAATTCATTAATTATTTCCATAATTTAGAAATATTACATGTTCTCCTTTAATGAATGTAAAAATTTATATTAATAGGAAAGCTTAGAGGCAAACTTTCCAATTTACATTTTTAAGAACATGGATTTTAGAACCAAAAGAATATAAATCCCGTCTCTAGCTCTCAAAAGCTGTGATTTGGGATGCTAACTTACTGTATGTAAATGTAATATCCTACGTGTACATAAGGGAAAATATTCATAAGTTTATTTGAGGAAAAACTGAAATACTGGATGTAATGATTTTACATAGAAAACATCAAGTATATAATGCTCCATGATTATTCTTACTAATTTCCATTTTTTCTCTACCTAATTTATAGGGTATCATGTATTCAATATTATGGCAAAATTGGTTTTCTTTTCCTAAACATTTTATCAAAGGTATGGTCCCAGACAATTAAAAGTTTTTTAACCTGATTTGGTTGACTGGATAATCTCTCTTTGGAAAAAAAAAAGCTTAGCTATTCAATTAACATACTTTATTTTCTTATCATAGAAAAATGATCAGAGAGTTCAGAGATTTCCCATATACCCTAAACTCAACCTACAAAGTTCCCCTTATTATTAGCATCTTGTATTAGTGAGGTATATTTGATGCAGTTAATGAACCAATATATTGATATATTCTAATTAACAAAAACCCACAGTATATATTAAGGCTCAGTCTCGTGCTGTACAATTCTACAGGTTATAACAATTCTAGAATCTCATATATCCATTTTTAATTGTTTATTGTGAAATATAACATATATACAAATAAAAAAGCAATAATTTCCAAAGTACACTTCAACAAGTAGTTATAGAACCGATTTTAGAGTTTGTTTTTAGATAATGTATTAGGTAGGGTTCCCTAGAGAAACAGAACCAATAGGAGATATCTGCAATTATGAGATTTATAAAACACAACCATGTCTCACACAACCATGAGGATGTAAGATCTATAGGTCAGGTGATGATGTGGCTGCTCCAATGAAGGTCCTCAATGAACTCTCAGGAGAGGCTGGCTGGCTGAAGTAGAAAAGTGGGATTGTCTCCTCTGAATCCTTTTTACTAGCCTTCTGGTGATTAGAATAAGCATCACTCATTGTGGGAGACACTCCCCTTGGCTGACTGCAGATGTAATGAGCCATGGATGCAGCCAACATGGACAGAATTAAAGTCCATGAAATGTCCTCACAGCAACAGATTGGCCAATGTTTGCTTGACAACTGGCACTATCATCTGGCCAAGGTGACACATGAACGTAACCATCACAGTCCACCCCTTGACAACTTGGCAGCTATACACACAACCTTTACTTCATCTCTAAAAATAAAACAGTAACAGACACATTTTTTTTTCTTGCCTAACAATACTCAACTATCCTGAGTAAAACTGGAAATGTATTAAATCTCTCTAGAGTAAGATGCAAGTCCTTGGGTAACATTCACTCTTAAACCTGATATTCTACAACTTAAATACCATAACATGGAGAAAATAGCTTATGTCATATGATAAAGGGGATAAAATAAAGAGGAAAAAAAAGGTATCTGATTTATGTATGGATCCACAGATACTAATTACAAAGCAAGCAAGAACTATTCATACCATTAAAGTCCTCATTTCTGTAACTGATTAAGTGGACATAGTTCATATTTATCACCATCTTCTTCTAGTACCCATTCCATGTTCTGCTTACCCTCACAAGCATCTCAGCTGGTTGTGACTGGTGGGGTGACCCAAACCTTCATTCCTGAAGCTTCTGAGCAATTGGTGTGCTGCCTGGATTGTGTTGGTGCAGTTTTCCTTTGATATTAATCACACGGCATGGTAGTACTAAGAGATACCCAGGGGATCTCCTATATTCCAGGAAAATTCTTAACCTCCATTGTGTGGCTGCAGTCCTACTTCCCCCATGATAGGAATTCCTTTACTGCAGCCAGTAAAGTAATCCCCTTCCTGGCTTACTTAACTAGGGTCATAAGTAGCCCAAATGACCAGGGGCAGTCTTAGATTCCAGTTCAATGGAATCATTATTGTTTCTCCTGGTGGAAGCACTCTTCCCTCTGGAATTAAAACTTATAGACCAGCCAAGCTCAAGGCTACAGGACAGGAAGCAAAAATTTTACTAGTGGATTGCTAGGGGTAATAGTGAGTGGTGCCACTCCCATTTCCACCTCTTGGTTCCTGGATCCATGGATCCTGGCTATGGGAGTAAACAGTGCCAAAATTGGACAAGGTTTCAGAGTATACACAGCTTCCTGGAGAACACTACCACAGCCCTGCAAGGTATTGCCCCCTAGTTGGCACCACAATTGAGTTTTCAGAAGGCCATTCCACCATTCTATCAATCTAGCTGCTTCTGGATGATGTGGAATATGGTAAGACCAGAAAATTCCATGAGCATGTGCCCATTCCTGCACTTCATTTGCTGTTAAGTGTGTTCTTGATCAGAAGCAAGTGTGAAAAACTATGTGTGGAAAACCATGACAGTGGATAAGGCATTCTATAAGTCCATAGATGGTAGTTTTGGCAAAAGCACTGCATGCAGGGAAGGCAAACTCATATCCAGAGTATTTGTTTATTCCAGTTAGAACACATTGCTGCCCCTTCCATGAATGAATTGGTTCAATATAATCAACCTGCCACCATATAGCTGGCTGATCACCTCAGGAAATGGTGCCTTATCTGGTGCTGAGTATGGGTCTCTGATGCTGGCAGATTGGGAACTCAGCTATGGGTATAGCCAGGTCAGCCTTGGTGAGTGGAAATCTATGTTGCTGAGCCCATGCAAAACCTTCATCCCTACCACCATGACCACCTTGTTCATGAGCCCACTGGGCAATGACGGGAGTTGCTGGGAAAGAGACTGACTGGTATCCACAGAATGGGTCATCTTTTCCATTTGATTATTAAAACTTTCCTCTACTGTAGTTACCTTCTGGTGCGCATTCACATGGAACACAAATATATTCATGTTTTCTGCCCACTCAGAAAGGTCTACCACATATCTCTTCCTCAGACTTTTTTGTCACTAATCTTCAAATCATGCTCCTTCCAACTCCCTGACCATTCAGCCAAACCATTAGCAATAGTCCAAAAGTCAGTATAAAAATGTACCTTTTGCCAGTTCTTTATCGAAGAGAAATGAACAACCTGCTCAAAGTTCTGCCCACTGGGAAGATCTCCCCTCACCACCGTCCTTCAGGAAAATCTCAGACAGGGCTGCAATGATGTAGTTGTCCACTTTCATGTAGTACCTGAAGCACCATCTACAAACCAGGTCCGAGTTTTTTCTTCCTCAGTCAACTGACTGGAGGAATTTCCCAAGAAGCCATAGTTCTGCTCTGGGAAAGAGTAGGTAATATGGCAGGAGTGGGGGCCATGGGCATTTGGGTCACTTCTTCATGTAACTTACTTGTGCCTTCAGGATCTGTGCTGGCCCCGTCTCATATATACCATTTCCATTTTATGATGGAGTGCTGCTGTGCATGCTCAACTTTGTGGCTTGGTGGGTCAAACAACACCTAGCTCATGACAGGCAACTCAGGTCTCATGGTAACTTGGTGGCCCACGGTTAAGCATTCATTCTCTCCTAAGGCCCAATAGCAGACCAAAAACGGTTTCTCAAAAGCACAGTAATTATCTGCAGCAGATAGTAAGGCTTTGTTCCAAAATTCTAAGGGTCTGCATAATGATTCTCCTATAGGGGCCTGCCAAAGGTTCCAGACAGTATCCCTATTTGCCACTGACACTTCCAGCACCATTGGATCTGCTGGATCATATGGTCCAAATGGCAGAGCAGCTTGTACAGCAGCCTGGACCTGACACAGAGCCTCCTCTTGTTAGTTTCGAGTTTGTCCCACTGAGAACTAGCTGCTTTTCTGGTTACTCAGTAAATGGGCCAGAGTAAGTACACCCAAATAAAAACATGCTGTCGCCAAAATCTAAAGAGGCCATCTATGTGGTGTGCCTCTTTTTGGGTTGTAGGGCCAGATACAGCATCTTATCTTTCATTTTTCAGGATCCCACCCCTTTCCAATAAATGCCCTCACTTTGACAGCTGATACTTTGCAAGGTTGAGATTTCAGTTTATGTTGTAAAGTTGCACCTCTAACAATAAGACTCTTTGTCTGAATTTCGGGGCTTTCAAGTCTGTGGCTACAGGAAATAAGATTCTCTTTCAGAGCAGTCATAGAAACTTTTCATCTTTTATATGGTGCTTAAGTTTCTTATTTGAAGCCTTCAGCTCATCCCTTTCCCTCAGCACAGTATGCAGCATATCTAATACAACCAGCCAACATCTTTATGCCTCTTAATTCCAAAAAACTCTGTAAAGGTGTCAGAGCTTTGCCTCATATAAGTATACAATTAGCAGAATCTAATGGTGATATTTTGCTGCCTCTTTGTCAGCTCTAGCCCATGGACTGTCAGTGCCATCCTGTTTATGGGAAACAGTCATTAATACCTCTGTGTCCAGTCAGAGTAGAAAACCAATTGCAAAAATCCATTCTTAAGATTCTGTTTCTCAAGAATCACTCCTAGTACCAAACTGTATTAGCTGCGGCTCTCTAGAGAAACAGAACCAATAGGAATATCTGCAAATATTATATTTATAGAAGTGTCTCATGCAACTATGGGGATGTAAGAGTCCAGGTTCTGTAGGGCAGGCCGTGAGCTGGCAGCTCCAATGAAGGTCCTCAGTGAACTCTCAGGAGATGCTGACTGGCTGAAGCAGAAAAGAGGGAGGGATTATCTCTCCTGACTCCTCCTTAAAAGCCTTCTACTGAATAGATTAAGCATCACTCACTGCAGAAGACATTCCTCTTAGTTGACTACATATGTAATCAGCCATGGATGCAGCCAAAGTGCTCATGATTTAAGTCCATGAAATGTCCTCAGAGCAACAGATAGGCCAGTGCTTCCTTGACCAGACAACTGGGCACCAACACCTGGCCAAGTTGACACTTTAACCTGACCATCACAGATACCATTCCACTATTTCAGATTTTTCCTTATAGCTGCTCCAAAACAATGGAGGCTCAAAATAATATCCCTATAGTAATTCAACAGTCATACTCATTTGTTAAATCCTATTTTCCCTGTTATAGCCTTCATCCTTTTCCTTTGATTCTTCTCCCAATTTATAGGGATCTTTGGGCAATTATCAAGTTGAGAATGGGTGTCAACAATAAAGGACAGAGGGATATAATTAGTTGATAATCTTGGAGAGGCTGGTCCCTCTGGCTTTCAGGATTTATCTGGCCTATGAACTCTCTGGAAGTTGTAGGTTCCAGGAAAGTCAACTTAGTGCAAGAAACTTTTATAGAGTCTCAGTTAGAGCCCTAGGCATTCTTAGAATTAACAGGAGTTAATTCTTAACACTTAAAATTATAGAAATGTAACTCATGTCAAACTCTGAAATGTGTTCAACTAATTGTGGTGCTGTGCTTTGAAATTTATTGCTTTATTGTATATATGTTAGTTTTCCCAAAAAAAAATAAGGGAAAAAAGTTGATTGTGATGATGAAAAATATTTAAGCCTTCCAGTCTCCTATTATTCTGGAGCAACTAGAAGGAAAAATCTGAGAGGATCATATGGTAGCCCATGACAAACTCTGAGATCTGTCCTGTAACTACTTGTTGAAGAGTGCTTTGAAAACCATTGCATTTTTATTTCTTTGCTTTGTATATGTGTTATACTATAAAATAAAAAAAAGTTTAAAAAAAGAACAGGAGTGATGCTGGTTGGGGTCTGGCAAACCATGGCAATTAACACTACTTTACTGAAGCTTGCATTAAGAACAGCTTCCAGAATAGCCCTTCAACTCTATTCGAATTTCTTAGCCACTGATATCTTATTTTGTTAGGCTTCTTTTCCCCCTTTTTGTCTGGAAGATGTTGATCCCAAGGTACCAGGGCCAGACTCATCACTGGGAGTCATGTTCCATGTTGTCAGGGAGACTTTCACCCCAGAATGTAATGTTCCATGTGGGAGGGGGTGGGGGAGTAGTAATGATTTTCCTGGCAGAGTTGGGCTTTGAGAGAGTAAGGCCACATTTTAGTAACAAAAGAGGTTTTCTGGAAGCAATTTGTAGTCCTCATTGTTGGTAGTCTTAGCTTTAGCTTCTCCAATGGGTAAATAAGTTTCATGAGGGCAAGCTTCAAAATCAAGGGCTTGGCCTATTTTCCTGGGACTCTCCAATGTTTGAGAGGGTAACTGGGGATTCCCAGATAAGAAGGATAATAGCTCCATATTTGTGTCTTCAATCCCTCAAGGGACTCTAACAATACTTTTTAATTATCAGCCCACCATAGTCTGGAATGGATATCAGTATTAGATTAAACTATACAGAATTACAAGGCCTTTTGCCCATTCTAGATTTCATGGGTTTGGTTTGTGTAAATGAGCTAGTCAGACAGGTTGATTTAGATTGTATACTACAGAAACTTTAGGTTCTAGACATAAGAAACCTCTCTGCCTT
The DNA here is from genome assembly GCF_023851605.1 of Tamandua tetradactyla. Lineage (NCBI taxonomy): Eukaryota > Metazoa > Chordata > Mammalia > Pilosa > Myrmecophagidae > Tamandua > Tamandua tetradactyla. The sequence goes on along the minus strand of NC_135328.1, from coordinate 20,440,924 downwards.
TGGTCTCATAGGTGAAACCAGATTTGCTTCATTTTTGTCTCTATTAGCTTCATTTTTGTTTCTAACTGAGGCCTGATCTCTATTTCAGTTACTGTAAATTTTATTGCCTGTACCTATGCTAACTTTCTGGGATGCAGAATTCCATTTCTAGGTCTTAGGTGTCACAGAGTTACTCAGAGTTCCAGGGAAATAGCATCTTATACACATATAGCTCAGTGCCTCAGAATATAGAAATACAATTTTAGACTAAGTGTGGTTGCTATAAGAATTTACAATCTAGGCCCCAATTTTCTTATAAGTGTTTTCTGAAAAAGACCATAGCATATTTGTTTTTTAGTGTCTGACTTACTTTGCACAACACATTGTCCCCAAGGTTCATTCAGTTCCTTTTGTGCCTCACATCATTCCTTTTTGTAGATGTAAAATATTCCATAGTTCACAATTCTGCCTCTCAGTCACTGTACCCTTCAGCCCCATCCATCTATTGGGCATCATGGACAATGTCCAAAGTAAACAGACCATGTCTTACAGTGTCCTCACTTGCTTGTACAGTAAGCAGCACTTTCAAATTTAGACAATTGTCATATGATCCTGCAACCTGCTTCTAGGTATATACCTAAGATAGATAGCAGGGAATCATATATAAAATAGACAGCAGGGAATCAAGTAATTCTACACTGAGGTTCACAGTGGCATTGTTCACAATTGCTGAAAGATGGACGCAAACCATGCGTCCATCCAGCTGCTGAATGGATGAATGAAATGTGGTATATATGTGCACTGGAATATTACTCACCTACAAAAAGGAATGAAGTCCTGATACACATTACATGGATGAAACTTGACGACAACACATTGAGTGAAAGAAACCAGACAGAAAAGGACAAATATTGTATGACCTCACTGAGCTGAAATCATTAGAATGAGCAAATTCACAGAATCAGAATCCAGAATACAGGTTACCAAGAGGTGGGGAGGCTGTCCTTTCCTGCATGCCATCTTGCCCAGTCAGCTGCCACAGCTGGGAGGAGGCGAGTTTAGTGGATAGAGGTGGCTCAAGAGCACTGTCTGCTGGGAAGAAGCATTAAGTGCCCTCTGGCAAACTCCCTATCTGCCTAGATTTCTTTCTCTATTTTCTTAATTATTTTTAATTTAATTAATTAATCTATTTATTTATTTATTTATTTATTTATTTATTTATTTTTGCATGGGCAGGCACTGGGAATTGAACCCGGGTCTCTGGTATGGCAGGCAAGAATTCTGCCATTGAGCCACTATCGCACCACCCTATATTTAATTTAATTTTAATTTTTTAATTTTTAGCTATTTTTCTTTCTCTTCTGTGGGCACTAGTCTGAGATCATTCCCAATGTATCTTGGAATGTCTCCTTATAGTTTCTGGGCCTACTATTATTGAGGTTTTGTCTGTGTATTTGTGTGTGTGTGTGTGTGTGTGTGTGTGTGCATGCACCAGGAATTGAGAATACAACTGGCTCTCATATTTAGGCCTTTGATCCATTTTGATTGATTTTACTATTAGTTGCAAGATACGGATTCTTTTTCCTTTTTTTTGAAAACAGAGATCCACTTTTCCCAGCAATATTTTTTTAAGGAAAATTTTCTTTCCCAATTGAGTGGTCATTAAACTCTTGCTAAAAATCAGTTGGTCATAAATGTGAGGATTAATTTCTAAGCTCTCAATTTGATTCCATTGGTCAGTATGTCTGTCTTTGTGCAAGTATCACGCTCTTTTGATTAATGTGACTTTGTAATAAGTTATAAATTTGTGAAGGGTGAGTCCTCAGACTTCATTCTTTTTCAAGGTGGTTCTGGCTATTTTAAGCCCCTTACCATTCCATATCAATTTTCTAACTGGCTTTTCCATTTATGCAAAGAAGGTTGTTGGAATTTTAATTGGGATTTTATTTAATCTATAAATTGCTTTAGTTAGGATTGACATCTTCATATTTATTCATCCAAGCCATAAAAACAGAATATCCTTTTATTGATTTAAGTTGTTTTTTTTTTTTTTCTTTTAGAAGTGTTTTATAGTGTTCTGTGTACAAGTCTTTTTCGTCATTGGTTAAATTTACTCCTAGATAATTGACTCTTTCAGTTCGTATGGTGAATGAGTTTTCTTTTTTTTAATTTCTTCCTCTGAGTGTGTATAGAAACTTTATTGATTTTTGGTTGTTGGTCTTGTACTCTGCCACTTTACTGAGTTCATTTATTAGCTCTAAGAGCTTTGTTGTAGATTTTTCAGGACTTTATATGAGAACATGTCATCAGCATACAAGGAAATTTTACTACCTTCCTTCCAATTTGGATTCTTTTTCCTTTTTTTTTTTTTTTTTTTGTTTTTCTTGCCTAAATTGCTCTGACTAGAATTCTAGTACAATGTTGAATAATATTGTCGGCGATGGGCATTCTTGTGTTATTTCAGATCTTAGAGGGAAAGTTTTCAGTCTTTCACTGTCAAGTATGATGTTAGCTGTGGATTTTTCATATATGCCCTTTATCATGTTGAGAAAGTTTCCTTCTATTCCTATCATATGAAGTGTTTTTATCAAGAAGGGATGCTGGATTTTGTCAAATGCCTTTCCTGAACCAATTGAGATGATCATGTATTCTTTCCTCTTCATTCTGTTAATGTGATGTGTTACACTGATTGGTTTTCTTAAGTTGAACCAACCTGAAATGACAGGGATAAATCCCTGTTGATCATGGTGCATAATTCTTTTAGTATGCTGCTGGGTTCAGTTTGCTAATACTTTTTCTGGGGTCTGCGTGCATGGTCTGGGAATTGAACCCAAGTCTCCTGCATGAAAGGCGAGCATTCTACCACTGAACCACCCGTGCACTCAGTTTGCTGATATTTCGTTGATCATTTGTGAATCATTGTTCATAAGCATTATTGGTGTGGAATTTCCTTTTCTTTTGGTATCTTTGTCTGGCTTTGGTATGAGGGTGATATTGGCCTCATAGAATGAGTTAGGAATGTTTTCTCTTCAATTTTTTGCAAGCGTTTGGAACAAAATTGGAGTTAAGACTTCTTGGAATGTTTGGTAGAACTACCCTGTGAAGCCATTTGTTCCTAAGCTTTTCTTTGTTGGGAGCTTTTAAATTAGTGAATCTTTAGTAGAAATTTACTTGTTGAGATCTTCTCTTTCTTCTTAAGTCATTGTAGATAGTGTGTGTGTTTTTAAAAATTTGTCCATTTCATCTAGGTTATCTTATTGGCATACACCTGTCCATAGTATTCTCTTATATTCCTTTTACTTCAGCAGGTTTGGTAATAATGCCCTGCACTTCCATATCTGATTTTTGTAATTTGTATCCTTCCCTTTTTTGTCAAGTCTAGCTAAAAGTTTGTCCATTTTATTGATTTTTTGAAATAACGAACTTCTTTTCCCTGTTGATCCTTTCTAATTGTTTTTACATTTTCTTTTGTTTTTCTTGGCTTTAATCTTTGTAATTTCCTTCCTTCTGCTGGCTTTGTGTTTAGATATCTCTTCTTTTTCTAGTTATTCACGTTTTGATGTTAGGTCTCTGTCATTATATACTGATAAAGAGGACAATACAACAAGATGTAGTTATTGTAAATATATATGCATCTAAGAGTAGAGCCCCAAAATATGTGAAATCAATACTGACAGTTTTGAAGGAAGAAATTGATGGTTCTACATTAATAGTAAGAGACTTGAATACATCACTCTCAATAATGGATAGAACATCTAGTTATAAGATCATTAAGGATATATAAGACTTACAATATATTAATCCAACAAGACTCAGACATACATACAGCACTTCACCCAACAGAACCAGAATATATACATTCTCCTGGAGCACACATGATCATTCTCCAGAATAGATCATATGTTCTTTCACAAAGCAAGTCTCAATAAAATAAAAAATATTAATGTTATACAATCTATATCTCTGACCACAATGGGATGAAGCTTGAAATCAGTAGCAGAGGGAGAAATTGAAAATTCACAAATATGTTGAAATTAAACAACATACTCTTAAAGAACCACTTGGTTAAAGAGTAAATCACAATCTAAATTAGGCAATACCTTGAGGTATATGGAAATGAGGAAACAACATACTAAAACTTATGGAATACAATGAAGGCAGCATTAAATATTTACATTTAAAGAGTGCTCACTTCCTTTTGAATCCGCTTTACAATTTCCATCTCTGCTTAGATTCTCCATCTGCTCCTGCATGTTTTCTATGTTTTTCATTAAAGCCTTTAACATATTAATTGCAGTTACTTGTAATTCCCAGTCTGATTATTTCAACATCTGCCATAATTGAGACTGGTTCTGATGCTGACATCTCTTCATCACTATAGATTGTAGCTTTCTTCTGCTTTGTCATGCTTTGTAATTTTTTGTTGAAAGAATATATGTGAATATAGGAAATGAGACAATGACACTATTAGTTTGAGGTTTATAGTAATCTGGCTAGGAGCAGAGTTGTGATAGCTGTAGGTATCAGACACTCTTTATAGTTCCTTTTTCTTCACTTCCCGATGCCTTTGATTTTCCCTAAAACTCCTTCCTATATTAGAGTCTGTAACTTAAAGCTCTCTTAGTTATAATTCAATGAAAGCATACTGGATAATTTTTATGGAGTGGTTAGGGTTTGGAGGATGAAAAGTTTCAAGTCTTATGATTACATCACCATTAATTAGTGAGCTTGACTCCCTGAGCTGTGAACATTTCTCAGTGCTCCCCCCAGTAGTTGTCCCCTGTTCTAGTTTGCTAGCTGTCGGAATACAACACATCAGAGACGGATTGGCTTTTAATAAAAGGGGATTTATTTTGTTGGTTCTTCAGAGGAAAGGCAGCTAACTTTCCACTGAGGTTCTTTCTTACGTGGAAGGCACAAGATGGTCTCTGCTGGTCTTTTCTCCAGGCCCCTGGGTTCCAGCAACTTTCCCCGGGGGAACTTCTTTCTGCATCTCCAAAGGCCTGGGCTGAGCTGCTAGTGCTGAGATGAGGAATGCTGAGCTGCTTGGCTGTGCTACATTGCGTTCTCTCATTTAAGCACCAGCCAATTAAGTCAAATGTCACTCATTGCAGCAGACATTCCTCCTAGCTGACTGCAGATGTAATTGGCAACAGATGAGGTTCACCTACCATTGGCTTATATCCGTAGCAACAAGACTAGGTATGCTCACCTGGCCAAGTTGACAACTGCATCTAACTAACACATCCCCTAAAGTGAGACAGGAATTCAGAAGGGTTAGAACTGTGTAGCTGCACTTCCCACAGGTCAGATAAGGCTCTGGTAAGTTAGTTTCTCTGAGGGCAGGCCTCTGTTCTGGAGAAAGCTCTGAGTTTATTTCAGAATGCTGCTTTGTTCTGCCTTCCGCAGCCTGAAGCAGGAGGTGATAATTTCTCCACTCTTTTACTGTGAGAATCTGGTGGAGCTCCTGGAAGTGGGGGTTCAACTAGGACTGGGACCCCAGAAATTCTTAACTCTCCAGCGATGCCAGTCTCAACCTCTAGCAACTCATAAATTACCATTTAAATGTTCCTGCCAATTGCTGGCTGAGTTGGATTCTGCTCCTGCTAAGCTGTATCTCTTTGGTATTCATCTGAATCTCCAGTTTTCTGTGGGCTGGCTCAACTTGACCTCACATCTCTGACAGATCTAAGAAAACTCACTGATTTTCATTTCCAACTGCTTTTTTTTTTATTTTTGTTTTGTTTAGGGTCAAGAGTAATGGTTTCTAAGTTCTTTACATTTCTGAACTGAAACAGGAAGATTCCCGACAATCTTATTTTAAGCTGAGAAAAATAAACTGCATTTGAATTAAATTCATTTTCATGAATATTTTAACTGGGCATTTTAAATATTTACATTATTGATTCATACATTTAGAATATTTGAGTAATAAGCAAAAAAAATTAAAGTTCATATGTAGCGTTGGTTATATACTTATTCAGGGATGTGTTTCAGCTTCATTCTGGCATTCTTATGAGTTTCATGAAAATAAATCAGTGGGTGATTTTCATTTCATCCATTTCAGTGCAATTATTACAACCAGCTAATGACTATAATCTATGGATACCTTTGTATTAGCTGTGTTAAATAAACCAGGGTAAAATACAATCAGAGATCTTTTATTCAAGCATAAATGCAACCTCTAGATCTAGCAACAATGATAATAAAAAACTGGTAACAGCAAAAACACCTAACATATTTAACAACCTACTGCTACCAGATATTAGTAAATACTAGTTTATTATGATGTTGAGACTCAAATATGTAATACAAGCTAGTTTATTATATTTTTATAATAATTTTATTATATATTTATTATATACATTATGGGTAAAGAAAATAATAGCATATAAAATTAGATAAAATAACTTGAGCATCACACAGCTATTACATTTTATAAAATTAAATAAAACAACTTATTTGCATATTACTGAAAAAATGATTATAGGTTAGGTTTAGAGAAGAAGAAAATTCAGCTAAGAAGTTATTTTGACAATGTTAGAGAATAGCATTACTCAGAATACAATTACATAGTAAAATCATTCACTAATATACCCATTGAAACAATACTTAATTTATATTGTGCCAGTTATTATAGTACTCAAATATATTACAGTTCTTTGGGAATATTGTCTTATGATAAATTCTATATTAACTGTAAATTCTTTGGGATAATTTGGTAAACACAGGACAATCACCATTTTAAGAAACTCAGAAGTGATAAGTAAATTAAAACTAAATTCATATAAAGTTTAGGAATCAGTATTTCACATAGCAAAGTAATAGCATGGACAGAATAGAGAAGTGAGCCATAAGCAGGCTGCACACAGTCATTTTCTATGCCTGGAAAAAAAAATGACTAGAGAGCAAATTTTTTTAATTAAAGGTATGGATTCTGCTATTAAATAAATCCCAGTTCACTTCCTAAATTGTAATAATTGTTCATCCTTGACTAAGTTCACTTCTCTTAAAAGTTTTCTCTTCTGTAAAATGGAGATGATAACAGTGACTTTCTCATTGGGGCATTTTGGGACTTAAAGAAAATTAATTCATGCTACAACTCCTGCTCAGAATGAGTACTGAATAAATATACACAGTGTAGGTGATGTTTGCAGTTACCTGAGCATACCAGTCTTGTTTATCGCACATTGTATCCTTAGTGTTTTTCGGTGAAAGGATAAATGTTATTGCAATTATTTTCACAGACTCCAGTGAAAGAAACTTTCAATGCAGGGAATGTCTAATACTTTCAAATGTACCCATATGCACCTTCTCTAAGCATGTGCATAATTGAGGATTGATCAGGGATATAATTATATTACAAGTAAAACAACACAATTTTGCAAAGATTTCATGGATAGCAAATACAATATAAGGTATCAATTACTATGTTCTCAATTAGGGGTCAGCAAAAGTAAAAGCCTGAAACATTTTTACTTGTGTTAAGAAATAAGGATATCCCTGGTGATTTCTATAGAATATCATCCATGGAATCATAGATGAGAGTGATGAATGGGCAATGAATAAGAAATGAGGAAAAAGGTCTCATCTAAAAATGTATTTCAAGCAATCAATTACATATAAGGGAAGAATATAGGACTGTGGCTGAAGGCAGATACATGCTCTCCTCTTACGACAGGTATTTTAAAATTATTATTAAAATTAGGATTAGGAAGAGCTAGCGAAAAATAGAAGCTAAAGAAAAGGAGATATCATAGATGAATGAAGTCTGCATGAAGGTAAAGGCAAAAGAGGATACAGATGGACAAATTAGATTACAACACACAAGGACAATCACTTCTGCTGTACCACAGAGTAGAGTCAAAGATGAGGATAAGTATATGTGTGTAGATTCAGAAGTGGTCAGGAAAGGGTTAACTCAGCAGGTCTGGGTTGCTCAAACCCTACATCTTCAAAAGTAGTACTGGCCTTTGGTCAGATCCTGGGAGATCTTTTCTGAGTCCAAAATTATGCACAATTTTGTATGCCTCCGGCTTTACGCCTAGCTTCAGCAGTGTGACCTTATAATTATATATAATTATATCCTAACAATGCAATTTATGGCAAACAGCAGCTTTTGCTTGAAGGTCAGTCACATTGGCATAGCCTGCATCATAGGTTTCATCTGGTATTGACCAATCTATAATCCTCTTTCTGAGGGTTGCAGACTGAAGTTGTAATCCTTAGCAACCTCAGGCCTCAAGGGGACTAGATCAATAAAAACCTGATGGATTAGTAAAATTACATGCCCACCACTCAAACACCTCCTCTAAGCATCTGCATAATTGAGGATTGATCAGGGATGTAATTATCTTACAAGCAAAACAACACAATTCTGCAAAGATTTCATGGATAGCAAATGCAAGGTATCAATTACTATGTTCTCAATTGAGGATCAGCAAACTTTGTACACAGGGCCAGAAAAGAGACATTTTAGGGTTTGTGGACCATAAGGTCACTGTTGCAAAACTCAACCTGCCATTCTAGTGAAAGGACTCAAAGACAGCACATAAACAAATGGGTGTGGTTGAGTTACAACAAAAACTGATTTACAGAAAGAGGCAGAATGCAGGATATAGTCAATAGATCATGTGCACTATCTTGTTTAACCTCCACAACATCTATAAGAGATGCTATTATTACTCCTCAATAAAAAAATGCATGAATAAGGAATCAAGTAGCTAGCCATTAAGCTATAAACATATTTATTTGAAACCACATCTTCCTGAGTTTTAACTATTACAGCTATTCTTATACTTATCTTTTAGTCAAGTATTTGTATTGGTTAAGATGAATGTAAGCACTTAATGTACAAAACCACGAAATAATAACATCTTGAACAGGATAAAAGTTTACCTTTCGTGCATATTCAGACAGATGGTCCAGGACTAAGGTGGTGGCAAATGATCACGAGCCCAATTTATTTCATCTGTGATTATCATTTAAAAAACCATCCAACCTGTGACTCAAGATTCTGGCTACAGTCCAACTAAATAGCCACACTCCAAAAAGCAGATAAGAGAAGAGGAAAAGGGGAAAGATAGGGTGAGGGAGAATGTCATTTGCTTTAATGGAAACTTCCCAGAGGCTCCATGCAGTGCTTCCATTTATTCTTAAGACCACATTCCAGAAAACAGCGGTAAAAGTCTTCTGCAGGCAATTACATGCCCAGGTAAATTCACCGATTCTATTACTGCAGAAGGGCATAATTGAAAATGGGGACCTGACAGAGTCTCATGAGGTATACTTCCCCTGCACCACGGAACGCAGGTGGGAGTGCAGTGTAGAGGTAGACATAATACATGGACTTGATATGGGTTCTGCCATGCAGTCTACAGCACGGTCCAAAGAAAAACAGTCCTAAATGTACACAGTTAGTAAATCGCAGGTCTAGATGCCAAATCTAGCTAAATATGATCTTCAAGTAATACATAATTTTCACAAGACCAGGAATGATTGAACTGTTAGGGGTTTTCAAGTCAACTCAAAAATGCAACCAAAGGTATGGTCCACAGAAAATAATTTATATTAACAAAATTTATCTTAAAACTTAAGAGTGCACAGATCCTGTGAAATAAAAAAATAGAACACTACCGTAGTGATTGCCAACAAAGCCTGTTCCCTAGGTAGGGCTTGAAAAGAATTTGGATTGAGATGAAAATATTTATAGTATATATGAGTAAAGGAAACCCACCTAACCAAAAATAAAGGTGTAAAAAGTTGCCCCTGTGCATCAACATCACCCAGGGACCTGGGATGCAGCCTGAGGCTGCTACTGCAAAAGCCCCAGGTGATCCTCCTAGGCAGCTGGTCCATGGTAGCGAGGGCCGGAGGGACACCAAACTCCCTGTTCAGAGATCCTGAATGTCTCCATGCTCCCAAATATTCTCTCCAATGCAAGTGGTTTGAGAACATGACCTCAGATTTTAGTGCGCATTGTTTCCTCGACATTTTCAAGCAAATTCTTAAAATGTTTAAAAAATGCTATTTTAGGTGTAAGTATGTATTTACACGTATGGTTTTGGGTGTGAAGGGAACCCTCTTTCTAACACTCAAACCTTTCTGAGAAGAGTGTCCATTCCAACAATCACCCTTTCACAAAAGATCAGGAAGTTGAAAAGTGTATGTGTGGGAGGAAACAGTATACCTCAAATCTCAGAAACCACTGAACCACTACTCAAAACATCAGTCTCTGTCAACGATCTGGCCTACATTAAAAGCAGGATAAATCCTAAATTTGTTACATTTTCCCAAGTAAAAAAAATATCTCAATGGCATTCAAGAAGGTATGCACATAGTTACTATCAGTCTACCATGAAAAAGTATGTATGCAAATAAGATATTCAGTAGAGACTCTGATTGTACATACTATTTAACTTGGTAACACTTTATTACATCCACTTAAAAGTGTGTCACAATTTTAGACAGGGGCATGAAAGCACTACTTCCTTTTCCTTCCCCTATGGTAGAGATTAGTTCATTATTTTTTGACACTGCATTTACCCAGAGGAAATTTGGGGGAATTAAATGTAAAAGTTTCCCCCTCCTGGAAATCCTCTGTTTCAGAGAAAATCATGCAGAATTAAATAATGCTGGGGTTGGAAGGGACCATAAAGTTTACCTAATTTGACCTTCTGAAGCATGAACTGGATACCTGAATAAAAAGAATGACAATTGTAGCACCAGAATTTCAAGGAAAAATTATGTAAAGTTTTAGGATATGCCCTCTATTCAATACAGTACAGGAAATCTCACAAAAATACTCTTAATTTGTCAAGGTGAGGGCAGGACTGCAGCATTCCTGTTGTATTTAAAACACAGAAATATTGGTCCATCGACAAAAATTATGCTACAACGAAGGGAGCAAGAATCCTTGGGATGCCACTACCATCCCCATAAGAAGGAGTGATTTGGATGTCCCCAAGGAAACACACATTTTGCATAGAAGGCCCTCTGGTCACTTTTATTTCTATTTTATCTACAGGTGTCTTGGGAGGTGGTGGTAGGGCAGGATAGAAGGAAGACCAGGGCCCTGAAAAACTGGAGTCCAGGAAGGGCAAATGAGTCCCTTTATTCTGAAAGTAATTTTCTTTTCGTGGTAGATAATTAAATCTTGTAATGGGTCAAGATATAGCATCATCCCATATTGATGTCCCAGGGATATTGGAACTAGAGATAAATATATGTAGATTACTTTGAAAATATAATAAAAGAAAGAGGAGTCCAGGCTTTTCTATTGCCCCCAGTGCTCACAGCTGCAGTTTTGAACAGATAACACATTCACTTGGAAGAGTTTTCTGACAATTCTTGCATTCCCTAGGATAGAATGCATACCAGGTTTTTCTGCTCTTGTACCACATTATCAAAATTCCTAGCAGAGTCCTGTGGTAGACTGAATCCTGTCCTCCACAAAGACATGCTCAGGTTCTAAGCACCTGTCCTGAGGATATGAACTCATTTGCAGTTAGGGTCCTCAAAGGTCCTATTTGGATGAGGCCAAATGGATTCAGAGTGGGCCTTGGTCCAAGTCGACTGGAGTCCTTGTGGAGAGAGGGTATCTAGACAGAGACACAGATGACTTGAGCAGGAGAAACCGAGGCCAGAGTAAGAGACAGAGGAGGGCAGGTCACCACGTGATATGAATAGAGACAGAATTATGCCCAGGATCTGTCAGGACCCTACAGACTGCAGGAAAGACAGGGAACACTAGTACCTTAATGTTGGGCTTCCAGCCTCCCAAACTACCAGCAACAAATTCTTGTTGTTGATAATCAACCAGTCAGTATTTGTCATAGCAGCTTTGGAAAGCTAAGACAGTGCTTATTACCCTGTAGAGAAGCATCTGTATATATACTCAACTCTGTCAATGGATCAAAGAGTTTAGGGGCCCTTGTTTGTTGGACAGTGAGGCATCATCTTCAGAGTGCAATGTATAAAAAACAGCACTGTGCAGGGAATAAAATAGGCAATGAAATACTTCTGAAGAAATGCCTGAAATTTAAACATAAGATGCTTTCCAAAACAGTGATAGAGAGGAAACTAGTGAAGTTTTAGAGATACTAACATATTTTTATCAAATTACTACCTAGGCTACTTGTCCCACTGAAATTCCCATCTTTACATGTCAGGAATTCCAAAGTTGTAGATATACATTTTCTAGAGTCCAGTGTGTTAAATATGTGTCTACTGCACATCAGTACCATGTTTATGGGAGTAAAACAGTCAAAGCTAATTGAGCCTAAAATACAGAAGAAAGTGTGAGATGTTACATCTTTAAGCTTTTCTCCTCTTCCAGTTATTCTCCAAACCTTGACATGTGACCTGTCCACAACCTGAATCTATTCTCCCATCTCCAGCTAATCCTGGTTGGAATTTGACCGCATTGGATTCTTCCTTACATTTAGTCAATTTTTTTCACCTCAATTTCCTAAAGAACACAATAGAACCAATATTAAGTTTTCAGTTGTGCATACACAGTAGTTATTTATTTTTTCCTATGTATTCTCTAGACCCTCCTCTTAATCTCTTTTTCCTCATTTTAAAATTTGAGGCCAATTTATTTTTCCATTCTTATTGCAGAATTAGTAGGTTTACATAAAATATGCATAAATGATTGTTCCCACATACCAACTTATTATTTAAACTATGCATTAGTATGGTACATTGTTACAATTCATGAGAGAACATTTTTATAATTATACTATTAACTATAGTCTAACATTTGCATTATGGTTCACTGTTTGTTTTGTCCAGTCCTAAATTTTTCTTTTTAAATTTTTATTCTAGTAACACATATACACTCTAACACTCCTTTTAAACACATTCAACTACATAATTCATTGCTTTTGATTGTATTCCCACTGTGCTGTCACAGCCACCACCCATTACCAAACTTTCCATCAACCCAATTAGGGACTCTGTTTTATGGTAAAGCCCCAACTTACTCTTCTTCTTAATCTCTCTCTTTTTCTTTCTCTTTCTCTCTCTCCCTTTATTAAATCTACTTGTGTGTTTTACTCGGAAGCTATATGTGCTGGTTTGAAACTGAAATGTATCCCAGAAAAGCTATTTCCTTTTAATCCTAATCCAATTTTGTAGGGTCAGACCTACTGCAGAGTGGGATATTGTCATTAGATTGCTTCCATAGAGACTGACACACCAAATTTGGGTGTGACCTTTAGATTTGATTATTTCCACGGAGAAATAGTCATTGAAGGTCAGTCTCAATTCATTTACTGGAGTCCTTAAAAGAGCAGACACCATGAAACATTTTGGAAAAAATTCAGGCACAGACATTTGGAAATGCAAAAGATGCCAGAAGCCTCAGGAGATGCCAGAAGCTGAGAGACACATAAGAAACCAGAAGCCAGGGTACTATGTGCCGTCCCTTGTGACAGAGAAACTCCTGACAGAGAAAATCGGCTTGTCTTCTGAGAAGGTATCCTCTTATTGGAGCCTTAATTTGGGCATTTTCATGGCCTTAGAATTGTAACTTGTAACTTAATAAATCCCCTTTATAAAAGTCAATCCATTTCTGCTATGTTGCATTCTGGCAGCTTTAGCAAACCAAAGCACACTTACATTTTGTATAATCTTGGAAATGAGGGTTGAATGTTTGGAGGAAGCAGGTTATACTTCTAGAAAACAGAACTGGTGTATAGAACTTTAGTACTGGGAACTCAGGAAATGTTTAAATGCTATAAATATTCTAGTTTGTGTTTATCTGTTAGATGATCAAATTACAAGAAAATTAGAAAACAGTAATCATAATAATTATAACATTCAGAACTACAAAATCAATGCCATATTTTCCCAAAATCTAATTTAAAGACCAAAAATCTTAAAACAAGGAAAAATCACCGTTTAGGCACACATTGGAAAATATCTGAAGAGTGAAAGTAGATATAATACTGAAAGAAGTGGTATAAGTGAAAGTAGCAGCACATGTGGATGAAGAAATAGGCAAATAAAAAAAATTTAACTTGTGAAAAAACAGCAATGAAACTGGAACTATTGGTTTATTATTTAGAAAATTGTTACATAATTTATAAATCTGTTCAAAAAATTTCTCTAAATAGACCAAAGATAGAGATGACACACCAATCAGATACACCAATGCACATCGAAAGGGAAAAAGAAGAAATAAACACAAATGTAGTACACTATGAATAATGCATAGCCCCAGATTTAAAAAATGAAGTACAATAAACATAAGACTAATGAACTAAATGGATGCTAGACCTACAAGAAAAGAGACAATTTTTAAGCAAAACATTTCATGAAATAAGAGGCTAGTGCTGCTGCTTCTTTTGAACTTTTTTCTTATTTTATTTTTCTGCAATGAATAAATTTTGATTGAATAATAAAAAGATAAAACAAATCATTCTAATTGAGTAGAAAACCTTGACATTATCAGGGTATTGTAAATGCACATTTATGGGAACTTCATCCCAAGATATATGCAGATAGTCATTTCTTGGAGGGAGTTTATGATATTTGCATGAACTCAAAGAAGCCCATGTATATTGGACTGGTCTATTTGGACTAAATAAAATGATAACATGATATAATTTGCAAATTAAATAATATAAATAAGACTTACTATATGTATGTATGAATGTGTATATATGTATGTATAATATGTATATTTATAAATATATAACCAACTCTACATTTATATATACACATAAAAAACCTTCCTGTTATATTTCTAAAACAATTAATCTGTAGGAAAGTGGCACTTATATATAAAAAATAAACATAATTATCTTTCTTGTACTCCATAATCTTCTCTGCATTGTATAATGTTTTCTTCTATTATAAAATATGCTAGATGATCATATGGAATATGATAGCTATAATAAATTTGAATGCTTGGGGCACATTCAAGATTACATCCTTAAATTTGGAGTTCAATTTTAATTATATCATATTTAGCCATCAAAGGATGTTAGAAAACAACACTTTAGAATGCAGTTAATTTTTTCTTAATTTTCCAGCGTAGGAATAAATTCTCTATAAATATTCTGTATGATTTGGTGCTATTAATCCAGGTTGTTTCTGGTTAAACAACAAACCCACTTAAAACAACTTTAATTGCAAGGCCAAATATGTGTTACCACATAATTTAGCAACTGTAATTCTAACTATTTACCCAAATGAATTGAAAATATATGCCCAAATAAAAACCTGTGCAAGAATGTATATTGCAGCTTCATTCATAACTGCTAAAATTTGGAAGCAACAAAGATGCCCTCCAATATAAGAACGGATAAACAAACTGTGGTACAAATATGGAAGAGAATATTATTCAGTAGTAAAAAGAAAAAAGCTAACAATCCATGAAAAGACATGGATGAAACAGAAATGAGTAATTCTGTGTGAAACAATCCAGTCTGAAAAGTCTACACACGATATGATTCCAAATATAATACATTCTTGAAAAGGAAAAACTATAGAGAAAATAAAAAATCAGTGTTTGTTAGGGACTCAGGTGTGGGAGGGATGGGTTAATAAATAGAGGACAAGAGCTTTTAAGGGTAGTGGAAATATTGTGTATTATCCTGTAATGGTAGATATATGAAAATATTCATTTGTCAAAACCCACATAACTGTACAACACAAAGGGTAAATAAACCTTAGTGTAAGCTATGGACTTTAGTTACTAATAAAATATCAATATTACAATTCTCAATTGTAAGATATGTACCACAGTAAGATAAGAAAGTAATAGGGGAAACTATGTATGGTGGTAGGGTGGGGGAAGGATTAGAGGAGATATATGGGAAATCTCTGCAATTTCTGCCCAAATTTTCTATAAACCTTAAACTGAACTAAAAATCAAAGTACATTGAATAAAAAAAAGAAGTAGAAGATTTTAAAATTATCAAATAATTTCCTCTATCTAGAATAATACACCCAGCTATAGTTTGCAAGAGCACATGGAATATTGACAAATATTATGCCATATGTTGGGCTTAATAGCATGTCAGTGAATTTCAAAGAACTGAAATCTTATAGAGAATATCTTTGATTACAGCAGAATCAAATTAGAAATGATTAATAAATAATAAAATAATTTCTTTAAGAATCACCAATATTGAATATAAATGGACACACTTCCACATAGCCTATGGGTCAAAGAAAAGATTACAAGGAAAAATTAAGAAATATTTTGAAATGGTGTTCATAAACCATAGCAATTGTTACCAGACAAAGGCAGTGGATTCTTTTGCTCCTTACCCCCAAATGAACAATTCCTGAGACATTGGGATTTTAAAGAAAGAAAAACTTTATTACTTGGTGCATAGCAGGAGATTAGATGGTTTATCAACCCAAAATCTGTCTCCCCAAACTGTAGTAATTCTAATACATTTTATAGCATTAAACGATGGGCAGATTTTAGGGTAATAAACACAGTGGCCTCAGGTGATGTGACTAGAGATGATCTAATTATTAAGCATTCATGGATTGATTATATGCTTTCTCATCAGAATGTTTGTAGGAAAACGGTGGCCTTAATATGATGATAGGCATGATTTTTATTGTTATAATGAGGTATAGATGACTTGTTGATTAAAGTCTAAGCTTCTGCATGTCAGGTGGGTCCATTTTGGTTAGATCCAGTCTTGGTTATCAAGATGACTTTAGACATGGGTGGGTTAGTTCTGAGCTGACCCAAGGCCCTTCATTAATAAATATTAGGGGCTGTCTTCAGTGATTAGAATTCTCTAAAGTTGAAAAGGTGACAAATGGGTACAAATGAATGGCAGTCACAAGGTTTTGATAATCACAGGGGCACAAGATAAAGGCTGTACAATCATTACCAGAGATCAAGGCAGCTGGATTACAATTTAGAGATTTCAGGTATTTATCTCTGTCTACTCCAATATATCAGAAAGCAAAAAGGAGTATCTATATAATGATTCATTAATCAAAATTACCCCTTGAATCCTAATTTCTCGATTACACTATCAAAATTTGTGGGGCACCTTTAAAGCAATGCTAAGAGGTGAATTCATCGTTTTAAAATTATACTATAAGTAAGAACAAAATCATATTATAAGAAGTTAAAAATATGGAAATAATGAAGGAGAGGGAGAAGGGGAGAGCAAATTAAACCCAAACTAAGCAAATGCAGAGATTTCCCAAGTTTGGATATTTGAAAGGACTCCCAAGACTTTACCTAGCATACATGGTGCAGCAAAGAAAGAGATTTCAGACCAACACTGGGACTCTGAAAGCCAGCTCAATAAAACCATCCCCAAGGTCCTTATTGCCCACAGCTGCACTTCCTCCAGATTGAACCACCAAGATTTTTGCAATAAATCTTGGCATCAGGAGAGCTCAAGGAATACATCCCTGGAAGGGTGTCTTACATCCCTGTGGTCACTTAGTCAAGGCAGGCTGTCAAAGTCAGCCTTAGTCAAGCCAGGCCATGAAAACAATCAGTAAATAAAGCAACCCTAAGAATAGCACTCATATTTTTAGAAAAAGCTACTATCCTCATTAATTCTTTCTTCTGAAAACAACTTCTTTGAAAAAATTCCATGGGGGCACATGTCTATATGCGTTTGCAGAGGTCAGCAGTACTGAAGCTTCATGACTTTGTATACCAGAGAATTCTGACAGTGTCTTGAGATTCTGATATCACAATGATGGGGAAGGAGGTGATACTGTCATCTAATGGTTAGAGGACAGAGATGAGGCTAAACATACAACATTCCTCAAAATAGACCTGTACGAAAAAGAAATATTCAACACACCACGTCAATATTACCAATTGCTGAGAAACTCTGATCTAAGTTGAGGCATGTCAAAAAGTAAATAAGCAACACAAAAACCTTACACAGGGAAGCTAAAGTTAAGAGTAGAAGAGACTCAAATTATAAATCAATAGTTTTAGCAAAAATTCCTGGGAGAATTTCACATTTTTAAGGACAGTAGAATAGATTTGTCAGAAGGGTGGCTTACCAGATATTTCTGTGTGACAGTTAAATACAGACAATTACACTGATTTCATATCTATGATGTAAATAAAGGATGGGTTCAGAAAAATTATTGAGAGAATAAGAGGTAGGAGGGAAAGGTACCAGTTGGAGAAATAAAGACAAAGTGGAAGGGTGATGAGACATGAAAATACCTTTCTCTGGGAATTCATCCCCCACCCACTCAACCTCTGGACTGTTCTAAGCCCTGTGATGTCAGACCTGAACTCTGGGCTTGACTGTGCTTTCTCAACACCAGTTGCCTGAGGCAGCACTTGGCTTTGATTGATGGAATACTTCTCTTCAATCTGAACTGCTTCAGTACACCATGGCTGATCCCAACACAGCCATGTGGGGACTGGATTCTTTCTTCTTCCTCTTATCTGCAGTGGGGCTGTTCATTCTCTTGCTTTACTACAGGCAAAGGAAATTAATACAGAAAGTTGAGCAAAATCTGGATTTCAGTGAGATAAGGGATCCAGGAACCAGCCTACAGTAGAGATACACTTTTTGTCCTGTTCCACTTCATGTTTTTCTAAATCCATTATAAGGGACACCTTATTGTAGGAAAAAAGACTGGTCTGACTAACTAACAGTTCAGGCAGAGGAGAAATGACATTGAGACCCAATCTCAAGTCCATCCACATGGTGTGGCAGAAGGCTTCAGAATAAAATCTCAAATATAGCAATTTATTGGCTAGAAATTTTAATGCTGAGAAAATTCAAAATACCCAGAGAAAAGAGTCTGTTCAAAAGAGACCTGCTGATTAAAGATCAACTGAGATTGGGATGATAAGAAAGGCTTGGTATGGATGTTGGTGTTAATGCAAATTTGCAAATATAATTATTGTCACTGTAATGTACTAGACACTTAAAAGTGCTTTACAGGCAAATTTTTGCTATTTATATGTTACCACCATGCAACATTTTTAAAAAAGCAATTGATGAACCCTTCCAGGAATCACTTTTGCCATTGTTCAAAAATGAATAATTACCAATGACTTTATCCATTTAAATATGAATCAAAGGCAAAAACACTGGATTATTAATAAAAATGAAATTCTGCAAGTTACTGAGAAAAGGGATATCAATAATTAGGTCCCATGCCTTCCTTAATTTCTTGTTTTTTAGCACTAGCATAAAGACAAGAAGGAATTGAAAAAAAATAAATTGACAGGAAAGGTTCTGCATGCCCAACACACTTGTTTCAAGGGTGACCCTACATCTCACAATGCCTGAGAAATACCTGAAAGGTCCTGAGGATGCTAGGCATTAGAGTAAGTTTCCTCAAAGAGCAAAGACTCCAGGGGACAGACACCTAAAGAAAGACATGCAAACTTTAGAAACTCTCACATCCCTGCTCTACCAGAACTCGGAATGAAAGAAGGAAGGGTTTGGGGGGAGGGGCACATGTAAGACACGATGGGATGGTCTCGGTTGTTTTGGGAAGCAGGAATTCTGTGGTTGACTAAGGACAAGGAGTTTGCCCTAAACATGAAATCCCTCCTGTGAAATGAAATGTGTTCAGTTTATTTCACATGTTATTGTGGAATGAGAGGAGACTGGTTCTCTCTCTGTGTCTCTGCAGGCTGGCTATTTCAGGGGCTGTACCACTGGCCCCTCTGGGGTAGGTCCCTGGAATGCAGCTACACTTCATCATCTGTCACCAGGTGGTGCCTGGGGAAGTCCATCATCTCCTACTTGGTAACATCTTGGTTTTCTCCTGTCCTCCCTCATTCCCTCCCTTTCTCTCCTTTCCCTCTTAACCCTCTCCACCACTTCTTTTACCTTCATCCCTGACCTCATCTCTGACTCCATGGTCCCCCTGTTGTAGTTAGATTCAGTTGTCAACTTGGCCGGGTAAACGTGTCTAGTTTTATTGCTGTGGACACATGCCAATGGTGTGTGAACCTCATCTGTTGCTGATTATATCTGCAGTCGGCTAGGAGGCGTGCCTGTTGAAATGACTGACATTTGATTTAATTGGCTGGTGCTTAAATGAGAGAACTTAAGGTAGCACAGCCCAAGTAGCTCAGCATACCTCATCTCAGCACTCGCAGCTCAACCCAGGCCTTTGGAGATGCAGAAAAGAATCACTCCAGGGAAAGTTGTTGGAACCCAGAGGCCTGGAGAGAAGGTCTGCGGAGATTACCCTGTGCCTTCCCACATAAGAAAGAATCTCAGTGGAAAGTTAGCTGCCTTTCCTCTGAAGAACTAACAAAATAAATCCCCTTTTATTAAACGCCAATCCATCTCTGGTGTGTTGCATTCTGGCAGCTAGAAAATTAGAACACCCCATTTGCTCCCACTTTACCATCTGCATTTTTCTTACAAACACTGAGAACCTCCTCACTGCTGCCTCCTGGCTTCCCCTTGCCCTGAATCTCTTTCCCCATTTTCCTGTCCTTCTAGTTCCCCTTGGTACCAGCTGTCCCATCATTGCCACAGATGGCTTCAAGCTCATTCCTCCCTTCTCCCTCCATTTTCACCCTTCCTCATCCTCATACATGCCATGCTCATTGTCCCCTGAGCACTTGTTCACCCTGACCTTGCCAGTCCCATCCCTTTCCTTGTTTTCACCTTCCCCTCTCCCCTCAGCACACTCAAGATGGATTCCTCCACCCCAAACACTGGCTCTTTCCTCCCTTTCCTCAGAGTTCCCTCTTATCCTGGAATCCCTCCCTTTGCCTGAACTTAAACTCACTGTTTGGCCTAACCCCACCATCGGCCACCACCCCACCCAATGGAGATGAAAAGGACACTTGTGGGGGTGCACAGGGCCATCGCCCTCTACCTCCACCCACTCCTGCACAGCCAGTGGCACTGCCATCCACTCTCTCCAGACTGGCAGTTACCTTCTTTACAACGGGTCATCTGAGGATTCATAAGAACCTAGAGTCCCAGCCTCAGGCCTGCCCAGGTAAAGTACACCTGAAGTCAGGTAGGTGGCTTCTGGGACCTCTCATTGCCATGTCCATGAGGGGGGACCCATGGGGACCAGGCAGCTGCTCAGCTGGTGGGAGACTTGGGAGGCCAAAAGCTTCAGCCTCTGGCAGCAGGAGCTCCCTAAGCTCCTCCTTGTAAGGAAGCACCACAACAAGACAACATTGTCTACACTTTTGAGAGAGGAGGGCAATCTTAATTCCACCTTAGAACATGTCCACAGGAGAAGGGCTGAGGGACTCCCCAGACCTAGGGAAGAGGACCTCTGTCCTGGTCAGAGATTTTCCTGACACCCTTTGTTCCACCATCCCCCCAGGCATTGAAAGAAGAGGGACTCCAGTGAAGAAACCTCAGACCTCAATAAAAAAGAGGGAATCTTGTAAGGAGGACCTTCAGGCTGTTTTGGCGCACACACACACACACACACAAAACCCACCAGCAAGGGGTCCCCACACACAAGGAGGCCCAGTTCCTGAAACGGGCCCACATCCAAAGAGAAACAACACCCATGACCTGGGCTCCCTTGTCCATGTCATCTCCATATGGGACATTTATTCTGCATTGCAGGGTGGGCCCAGTGGCAACAAGGGCTTCAGAAAAGAGGAACTATGGCCCAGAGACACTGCATGTTGCCGAAAATGCAAACTGCTTATTTGCCTGCAGCACCCCCTATTTGCCTGCAGCATCCCCTATTTGCCTGCAGCACCCCCTAGCAAGCCATATCCGAGAGCCTCATGCAGGTCCTTTGATTTGTCAAGGCTCCTGTGCAGGGGTGCCAGTTCTGAGTGAAAGCTCCTTCCCTCTTGCAGGGGATTTACTTAGGAAGACACTGAAAGTCTGTTGGAGAAAGACAAGAATCAAGGGGCAGGAAGAGCCCCTGAAACTAGCAAAAGGAGGCCCAGGCACTGGGATTTACCCAGGCCTGGAGAAAATGGATCCCCATTTCCTGGGCCCCCTGGCTCCTGCCTCCTCAACATGGAATTTCTGGTCAGAAAAACAGAGCAGTCCCGGTCCCTGTGGGAAGTGGGGAATCTGGAAACAAAAAACGGCATCCCCCAAACAGGTGCATTTTGAAGAAAATCCAAAATACTTGTTTTATTCCCTTGCTGCAAACCCCAGCAAGTTACTTCCAGGAACCTCAGGCAGGTTCTTTAATTTGTCAAGGCTCTGCTGGAGGGGTTATAAAACCAAGTGAATCCTCCTTCCCTTGAAGGAGAATAATAACAATATGTTCTTCTTCAAGCTACTGTCTTTTGTGATAATTGGGTATTCATCAAGCATCTAATACACCACACACTCAATGAAATAAACAAGACATCAATACTGCATCCCTTTCCATCTCAGAACTCTCCTGCTTCCATTTTTGTTAATCAGAGCATCTGAATTTTTCCCCATAATTCTTAAGTTTATTTTGTGAGTGGGAAATTAGTCAAACTTCAGGCTTCCCTTTAAATCATGTCCATTGTAAATCATATTTAGCAGTAACTTCTTAAAGTTTTGACAGGTTATGAATATTTTTGCAGAGTATCTGTGAACTTCTTTATTTTTCATATTTTTTTCCAAATAGATTATTGCCGATTTTGGCTTTTATTATTATTTTTTAATGAAAGGAGAGTCGGACACTGGGCTTTTAGGGGTATTTGTTCCTGAACTGTTGGAAGACATTCTCCGAATTTCTCAACTCATCCCACATTTAGATTTAAAGTCACCTGCGATTCATATAATGACACTATGTTCTATATGAGCAAACATACAAATATATAAGCAATAAAAAATTAATAAGAAATCACAACCAGGTCAGAAGTACACATTCTTATATATCTTTCTAAACACTGTGCCCCTTTCTTTGGAGGAGAGGGATGATATGATCCCGGATCTAGCTACTTCCTTATTAGCAAGTGATTATAAGTTCATACCCTGCCTATTTTCTTCCTATTTGGCCCTGGAATAATTCATGACTTGAAATATTTCAATACTTCTCCACTCAAAGCTTTTTTTTTTTAATTTAGTAAGTATTTCTTAATATAGATATAACCATATTTTATTTGGGACCTTTTAATGAAATACAAGAAATAAGTGGTTCAAGATCCAAAGTGCAATTATAGAAGTCAAATTCATTGAATAACTTGTCAGATCCCAATATACAGCAGTCTATTTACTGTTACCTAATACTCAACCTTAATGTAGATAAAACCAACATTTTATGGTTGCAACAATGGTATATGAGCTCTTGCTTTCATTGAATAATACCATTATGCAGAAACTACTAATGTACAAGGATATCCATGTTTATAGAAATTTTGCCAACATAAGACAAAATCATTTCATACTATAATCTCCAGGACCAGTGAATGAAATTATCACACCCAGACAATAAAGGGATTTTTGCCAATTAATTTGGGTATTTACTCAATTAATTTTGAATTAATCAGAAGGGAGATTATCTGGGTGCATAAATCTAATAACATGAGCCTTTTAAAACCAAGGAATTGACTCGACCTGTAACTAGAAATCAGAGGGGGTGGAAGAGTCAGAAGTATTCAGTACGCCACTGCTGGTTCAAAGATGGGGAGGCCATATGTTTAAGAACATGGGCAACTAATTGGAGAATTGAGTGATTCCCGGTTGATAGCCAGTGAGGAAGAGGGGACCTCAAACCTACAGCAGCAAAGATAGCAAAGAACTAGATTCTGCAAACAACTTGAAAGGAGTGGAAGTGGATTCTTCATCAGATCTCCCAGAAAAGAGCCCAGCCCAAACAATACTTTGATTTTAGACTTGGCAGAACCGAGACACAGAATGCAATCCAGCCTGTCCAGATTTCTGACTTACAGAATTGTGAGCTAATGCATGGGCTTTGTTTTAAGCCCTTAATTTTTCTAATATTTTATGGCAGTAATGGAAAACCAATACAGATACTTATTGTGAGGTGTCTTTCCTGATAGAATTTGGTTGACTTGTAACAATTGAGTAAAGGCCCCTACCCAGGTAAAATTAAACGTTTATCTTGATAAATTGAATTGATAGGAAATCACAACATCTGAAAAATAATAATATAAGAACTAAACATTAGAAATTAATAAATGTACAGTCTAATTGCCTTAGTTTGTATATTGGTTAAAATAATTTTATTTATTAGCATAAATAATCTTAAAGGAGAAAAATCTTCATATGTTTGAATATTTTATACTGAGAATCAAAGATTGATCCTACAAAATTAGTGTAAGACAAAATAAAGAGAGAAAGAAGGTCTAAAGTTCCTAGAATAGTTACTGGTAAATTGGAGAGGTATGTGTAAAAGAGACTCATGTGTAATAGAAAGTTGCATTTAAGGGTGATTGCAACATGATCTGAATTCAGGAAAATAATTGGCATCATGACCCATGTGCCACATTCATTTTGGCAAAATGAGTGGAGTTAAAAGATTTAGACAAAATCATCTTTCAAGCACCTGGAAACTTATCCTAATACAGCATGGCATGAGCTTGAGTTCTAGGGCAGAACTCCGGTACTTTTCACAGAAAATTGAACATAGAGATGGGCTGACTTTAGGTAGGATTTTTCTTATAGGTCATTACAAACAGAAACATAGAATAAGGGCCTAAACAATGAAATAACTTAAGAAACCTCATTTTAGAACAATAATCACACAATGGGGTGTGAACAGAGAATGTCCACCAAGACACACACCCAAACATGAGCCTGGCCTATGCTAAGTAACGAGCAGAGGTAGCTCACCATTCAGGGATGGTAAATGTGAGTCTGGTCTATGCTAAGTAACGAGCAGAGGTAGCTCACCATTCAGGGATGGTAAGTGTGAGCCTGGCCTATGCTAAGTAACGAGCAGAGGTAGCTCACCATTCAGGGATGGTAAGTGTGAGTCTGGTCTATGCTAAGTAACAAGCAGAGGTAGCTCACCATTCAGGGATGGTAAGTGTGAGTCTGGTCTATGCTAAGTAACGAGCAGAGGTAGCTCACCATTCAGGGATGGTAAATGTGAGTCTGGTCTATGCTAAGTAACGAGCAGAGGTAGCTCACCATTCAGGGATGGTAAGTGTGTGTCTGGTCTATGCTAAGTAACAAGCAAAGGTAGCTCACCATTCAGGGATGGTAAGAGCATAGAGAAATGCTGCCATGCCGTCTTACTGAAAATAGATGAGAACTGAAGATACTAACTCAAACACTGAGGAACATCTTCCATGGTACACTGAAAGAAACTGTAGCAACCCAAATCCAGGTCAACTGTTGACCAGATTCATTCAATCCCGTATACAAATTGTCTGAAAATAGGCCTGTGTATTTCCGGACATAAACACTACTCACCTCATCATCTACTGTACTACACAAGATGTCTAGCATTCTGTTAAAATTTTTGAGGCGCTCAGAAAACAAAGACAAAAACAGCAAGACACAGAACAATTTAGAAAAAACAGACTAAGGAGTAAACAAGGTATTGGATTTAGCATTTACCTTAAATAATTGAGTAAAATGTTAAACAATCTACAGAAAGTTGAGACAACATGCATGAACAAATAAAGATGTCCAGAAAATTAGTGGAGACAGCTAGAAGCAAGAGTCAAAAGGAAATGCTGCCAATAAAAAAATAGCAACAGAGCTGACGGCTGAAGACAGAATAAGTGAAGTTGAAGAAAGGTCAATACAAATTAATACCCTGAAATATAAAGAGAAAAAAACAGTGATAAAAAAGAATGGATCATCAAGTGGTCAAATGGACATATATATATTTAGAAATTAAGAAAGAAGAGAGAAAAGAGAACAGAAGCTGTGTTTAATTCATAATTGCCAAGAAACTACAAAATATAATGAAAGAAATCAAGCTACAGATTCAAGAAAATGGAGGTCAAAGTAATATAAGTATCAAAAAAGATACACACACACACACACACACACATATTCATGTACTCCTTCAGACCGCTGAAAACCAAAGATCAGTGGAAAATTTTGAAGGTAGTCATATTTGACATAATTAACACAGAAAACTCAAAATAACAAAAACAGAAAATTTTTCAAGAGAAAAGCAGCCAACCACAATGAAATTGAGTGATATGGAATACTGAGGGAAAATTCTGCTAACTTCTAAATTTGTATCCAGCATCAATCTCTTTCACAAATAAAAAAAAAGGTATTTTTAGATGAACAGAGCTTAGAAAATTAGTCGCCTGAAGTCGTGCAATACAAGGAATGATACAGAAGTTTCCAACCTATAATATATTACCAAAGAGAAATTTGGATCTATGCTAGAAATTGGATAGTTCCAGAGATGGTAAAGAGATAAGCAAATATAAAATGCATTTGTCCTATTTTAACCACTTTTAAAGATAATTGACTTTCTATAGCAAAATGACAATTATTGATTTTTATCATGTAAATTAAAATATACAAAAGCAAGAGCACAAAAGAGGGAGAAATATATTGGATCTATACTCTTACAAATTCATTTAATACAAGGGAAATAGTATGGAATTTGTAAGTATACTGTGATATGTAAAGCCTAGAGTAAGCAGAAAATATTGTAAAAAATAGCCAGACTAATAAGCTTATAATGGAAACAAAATCAAATTATAAAAAAGACTATTGAAATTCAGACAGAAAAAGAGCAAAGAGGGGAAAAGAACACATGGAACAAATGGAAAACAACTATCAAGATGGTATGTTTATACTCAAACTTTTCAATAATTACATTGCATGCAAATAGTCCACGCTTCCTATTTAAAAGACAGTGATTTTCAGGTGGCTGCAAAAACAAGATGTTTTGAATCCCATTTTAATATAAAGTTGGATAAACTAAAAGCAAATGGAGTGAAAAATTAATCAAAGGAAAACTATATTAATATCAGACAATGTACGCTTAGATCAGGGAGAATCATGAGAGATGATGAAAGATGTTACTGATAAAACTCTGAATTCCCCAAGGAGACAGAATAGTCTTAATTGTTTAATGCACCTAAGAATAAAACTTCAAAATATATGAACTACACCTGTCTGATAGAACCAAAAGAGGGAACTACAACAATTCTAGTTATAATTTGAAACGTCAGCATTCAGCTTTCAGTAGTTGAATCAATAGACAGAAAATCAACCAGGATATAGAGGTCTGAAGATTATCAACTAAATTGACCTAATATTTATAGACCACTCTTCCCCTCAACAGCAAAATACACATTCGTTTCAATTAAAGGAGTTTCTATATATACTTTGCCCAGGTTCCCCTATAATTAAGATCTTACATCATCATGGACTATTTGTCACAATTAAGAAACCAACATTACGGCATTATTACTAACTGAATTCCACACTTGATTTAGATTTCACCGGATTCTCCACTATTGCCCTTTTCCCATTCCAGATATATCTCCTGTAAGATATCACAGTTCATTTAATTGTCATGTCCCCTTAGTCTCTTCTGGAATACAACAGGTTCTCTATAATTCCTTGTTTGCCATTACTGTGGCTGTTTTGGGGACTTACTTTTCAGGTATTTTGTAGAATACCTGAAAAGTAAGTCCCTCACTTTGGGTTTGTCTGATGTATTCTTTTTGGAAAGAGAAAAGTAATGACCCCTTTTAGTCAGGTCAGGGGTAAATGCCATCAATATTACTTATCACTCATGACGTTAGTCATGTTCCCCTGGCCGAGAAAGGTCTGCCAGTTTCTGCCACTGTAAAGGTACTATTTTGTCATGCACCATTGTTATGAAGCAATTCAGTAAGCACAGCCCAAGGGAGGAGAGAGAATTAAACCTCATTTCCTGGAGGGTGGCTTATCTATGTAAATTACATGGCTTTCTCTACAAGAAAAATACGTCTCTTCTTTCATATGCATTTAAATATTTAACAATGCATTTATATCAGCATGGAGTCAAGAATGTTTTAACCTCATTATTATATATAGTATGCTTGTATCATTGATAATTATCAATAAAAATTAATAGTAGAAATGCATTGAGTGGGCAAATTTGATTTATACCCTTTCCATCTCCCCAAGGAGATGCCTCAGGTCAGTTTCCCAACTGGTCAGACTTTGGCCGAATTTTTTTCTAGTCAGTAGGAAATTCATACTCCATCCCTTAGAAAGATGCAAATCCCTGGAAAATATGCATACACTTAGACATTTTCTATTAACCCTGATGCAGGCAATCCTCTGAAAAACATGGTTTCTTTTCATCATGAGTATGGATTTTTATCATTCCCTAATATGTGCATTTCTTTGAATAGTCATGTGCTGCCTTCTGATTGTGCTCTGTTTGGGAGTATACATTCAGACTATTCCAGTACTTTGGGTTTAGAGATGAAGCTATCTTAAGCTTTTACTGAGGGCCTGCTTAGCTTCCCACAAGTAACTAGTGGTGGGGAGGTGGGTTACAGTAGTGTTGTACTGCCACTAATTTTAGTTTCACATTGTACCTGCTCAGAAGCTCAATTCCTTAAAAATTTTTATATTACATTTAAGAAAAAGAAAGGATGCAATAACCTTATAACAGTAAGTGATTTTTCTAGGGAGAAAGGATCTGAATAAACCAGACTTTCTCTTGGTCTTTCACATACTTTTACATTATCCATGTGTATGTAGGGGTGAGGAACAGAAAGGAGTGAGAATATTGGGATTTGAGCTTACCCATTCAGCTTCCAGAGTGGATAAGATGCAAGAACTTTCTTATTTCACAAATGCCATGAGGACAACAAATCCTTTGGGCATTGAAGAAGGTTAAGGGGGGCAGTATTTCTCTGGTGGACCCTGTGTTGAATGCTGTGGGTCCTAGAAACAAGATAGGTGCTATGTGAGTATCTGCCATTTCCGAGGTTTGAACTTGACAACAAAGTCTCCCCACTAAGTGGTAGCTGGTGGAAAGGAAGGGCCTCTCCATGGAGAATCTGCAAATTAATTGGCTTGATTATACTGTCCCAGATCAAATAGATCAGCTATTTGTCACTGGTGAAAATATTCTCTGTACATCCACATAGGTCAACTTAGAAAGAGTGAAGCAGAGAGTGAGATGAAGTTGGAGATAGCATGGGTAAAGAGAGGAAGAAAAAGGAAGAAGGACTGTGAATGCGTCCATAAACAATCATTAACATGCAGACATACACATACGTACATACACACACACATAACACTCTCTCTCTCTCTCTCTCTCTCTCTCTCTCTCTCTCTGTCTCTCTCTCTACGTGGTGCAGGACCCATCTCATCAAAGATGATCAAGGCTCTCAAGTGTACTTTGGTATCATCTCTGCAGAGTTTATATGGCCTTTTGGCTTAAGCCCAAGAAGAATGGGCCTTAGCATGCCTAGCAAAAGCCAGCATTGCCCTCCCTGTGAAGGGGACGTTTTGTGCTTTCCTTCTAATACAAATGATGACATATGCAGGATCTCAGCAGCACTATGTGGAATATTCCTAATGGGATTGATTGGCCACATCGTGTTTATATTATATTCAGTGGAAACATGTAAATCCCCTTTAGACATACCTACAATATTTTAACCACAGGTCTGTCCTGAACCTCACCTTGACAGAATGGTTTGGGGGCTCGTTTCATCACTACTCAATAACATGAATAAAAAACAACAGAAGATGCCAGGTGGGTCTTCATCTTCTTTCACATCCACATATTCTACGTCAAAGCTCTGACAGGCTGAAGGGAGCAGATGCAAGAAAAGAAAATATCAAAGGGAGTGGCATCAACAATGAAGGTGGGGAATTTGGCGTTGCATCCCTATGAAAAGAGCCCCTAGATCAATCTTATGTGCTCCCACAGAATTTGCCCTAGAAGGAAGGAGAAGTTGTGGTGTCCTGTCTCTGGTAACTTACTGAGGCTTTCTTTAATCTTTACTTTCCCTCATCATTCTATAGGGAATATTTGTAACTATTGACAACTCACTTTATATTTCTTCATCCCTTTACCATTGAGACACTACACTTGTTTTTCTCCTATATTTATTTTTTTTTATTAAAGAAATTGTGAGTTTATAGAAAAATCATGCATAAAATACAGGGTTCCCATATACCACCCCGTTATTAACACCTTGCATTCGTGTGGTATATTTGTTTTAGTTGATGAGAGCACGTTATTATAACTATATTAACAATCCAAATATACTATTAATTAGTCCATAGTTTAACTTAGACTTCATTGTTGGTGCTGTGTACTTCCTTTGATCTTCTCCTATATTTCTAATATTCTTCTGACTGTGAGCATTCCTGGTTTAAGTCACCATTTTTACACATGCCCAAATTCCTGCATAAAGGACACAGAAACACCGTATCTCCTACAGAAAGTCAGCAATCTCTACAGGCTAGGAAGGTTAAAGCAATGTCTACAGGCTAGAAAGATCCATGTTCTTTCTTAATAATATATATAAAAATATTGACTATTCACCTTTTTATTTCATTCTCACAACTTAAATTTCATTGAGGATAAGTTACTCAGTAAGTGAGAAACCTAGATCTAGAGAACACAATGGATTTGTGTCCCAGTCTGAACTTTTCCACCTACTCAGTGGTTAAAAACTCCCAACAACGCAACAAACAAACAAAAAATAATAATTTTTTAAAAAGTAAATAAACAGATAAAAAACTTCCAACAATGGACTGAGTGTCTGCACTGGAGTCTTGAAGCAACCCATAACTAGCCTCCAGATCTTTGCCTATCTCCAGGGTTGCACAAGAGATGAAGCAATCAGATAGGATTTGAAGAGAAAGAGGGCTAATAAATGATTTCTTGAAGACAGGGTAACCAAAAAGCCAATAGATCCTATATTTTTGTTCCATTTTTAGCATTGCATTTCCCCCTGCCCAGACTCTTGTCCAAATGAACAAGTCAGAGAGCTACCAAAGGAGAAACATTCATTGAATACTGGTAGCAAGGTGACTTGCTGTTGTACAAGAAAAATTTCTCAAATATATTGTTTTCCATCTAGGACTTAAAGTATGCACAGCTACAAGAGCATCATTCACAGTGTATGGAATTGTGCTCAAGTAAGTTTCTCAAACATAGACTATAACAAGAAAAGGTATTTCTGGAGTTACTGGACACCAAGTCCTACACCACATGCCTAATACCAGACATAATAAATGCATATGAATAACCTAGCAGCTTCAGGTGAATTGGCCAGTTTAGAGACCACATTTCTCTCTGGACTGCAAATTTCTCTCTGGAGCCAGGACCTTTCAAAGGGACTAAGATTCCTGGAAGTGTTAGAAAGACAGCCATACCTGAAAGAAAACAAATGTTTACATGATTGTGCAGAAGGAAAGAATCTATTCATACTCCTAAAAGAATGGGCACACAATCAAAAAATGATTGCTGGCACACCAAGCAGTAGAATGCCGCAGGCTTTATACCCTAAGCTTTGTACACAGGTCCCTCCACTATTTCTCCACTGACTGTAGACTCCAGGGGTTACAGCCTATTCAGATAGTCTAATTAATTCAAATTTCCTGCTGAACATACCTACTTTTTGTGTTAATTCAGCATGCCTGGGTTTGTCAAGCCCTGCATATTCCAAAGAAAGGACTATCTTCAAGATTGATCTCTGTTTTGTCAGCTCTTGAGAGATAAATTCTGATTTTTTAGAATGTTCTCCTAGATAAAAGGGTTTTTGTATGACTGAGACCTTGGGCCATGGTGTACCAGGGTGATCAGCTAAGTTTAGGCAAACCTCTTGATTCATGATGAACCTCTGAGTGCCTGAGGTCAGTCATGTATGCACTGCCTGCTCACATAAAGGACCTCCAATAACAACCGTGGACACCAAGGCTTGTGTAAGTTCATTGGTTATCAACACTTCACACATGTTTTCCCACAATGCTGATGGGAGAATTTAAGTGCAGCTCCATTCATCTCCACTGGAAGTTTCCATCTTGTTTCTCCTGGACTTTACCCATGAACCTTTTCCATTTGTTGATAATAATATTTATCCTTTCACTGTAATAAATATAAAGGTGAGTTTACAGTTGTTGAGCCGTGTGAGCCCTTCTAGTGAATCATCAAGCCTGAGAGTTGTTTTGCAGATCCCTTGTCAATCCTTACATTAAACCATGCTCTTAGCTTTTAAATATTTGTTGATTTAAAACATAAATCTCAGCCTATTAGTCATTGTGTTGCATAAATAAGTACAGGCAGTTTGCTTAATTTTTCCAATTTTTTTTAATGACATACAAAATACGGTTGATATTTTCTTACAGAATGTTTGTCAAACTTACATTAATGTTCAAGCATACAGGCAAGCAAAATGAATATAAGATTCCTACTCTTTGAACATAGAATCAAATGTCCAAGTCAGAGATTGAGAAAAGGTACACTTCAGCCTAAAATATGCTAAGTAAAGTTCTGAAGAATTTAAAATAGTTTGCATTAGCAGATTTCTTCAGTAAATTGAAGAGCTACATGTCTCTAATTCAAAAACCAACATCATCAGTTTGGTGTAAAGTGTAAAAATCATCAATTAAATCAGTCTCAATCCTTCTTTTTGCACTAGCTATACAAATGCCTCATATTCATTTTTCTGTTTCACAGTTCTATCATTTTACTCTATGAACTAGCTAGTTCTCCAAATGTCTGGCAAAATACAAAGGTCCTTCTTTAGTGGAACATCCTTGAACCTCAGCCATAGACTGGGTCACAACAGCTTTGCTCCAACACAAAGTCCAGCAGACTTCAGTTCAGACTCAATGTCTTGCATTGTAAATTCCTTTTGAGGAATCTGGTGGCTTTTACTTCCAGAGGAAATTCTTTTTAGAAAAAAAAAATCATTTTAGAGATGGATAATGTACCTGCTTGCTCTTTTTCCTCTTAGGAAGTTTCCTGACCTCAAGGTAAGTTTGATCATATATTCCCTAAAGATCAACTCTGTAAATTACTGGCCAATCTTCATGAGGATATAAAAGACTTCCAGGTAACTTATCCAAGGTCAGAGGATGCTTATTTCATGACTGAGAAGAACAACTACATTCTTCTTGAAACAAAGATGTTTCCCTAAACATCTTTAATTTAAATTTTAAATTGAATATAACAAAATAAGAGACCATAAAACAAACAAGAAACATATCACCTATGCTTTGACCACTGATCATAAATGTTTAGGTGTTGTTACATGTGCTTCACATTACACACACACACATCCCATCATGACAGAGACATATAAAGGCTTTTGTGTACTATTTCACTTTTCCCATTTCCATATCTTCTACAGGATATTTTTTCGGTGAATATTCTTGTAATTTTCCAATGTATATGTATTTATGAAAAAATACAGTTTCATTTTGATTGATAGCCATGTATCATTTTCCAACATGCTTTAGTCAACTTAGTATTATATTAATTCACTTCAACCACTGCACAGTGTTCCACTAAAAACTTCACAATTTCATTACCCAATTTGCTATCAATGGGATTTAGGTTATTTCTGTTATTTTTCTATTAAATCCAGCTCCACAGTGAACATTTTATATCTCCTGGTGGACATGCATAAGATTTTCTCAAGGGTATCCACCTGGAAGTGGCTTTATTGAGTCATGAATAATTTACACTTTCACCTTTTTAAGATACCGTCAAATTGCTCTTCAAAGTGATTTTCCAATTTAGACACTTACTGGACTTGCTTTTTCGCTCAGTTGGTATTTATTGTGAGACTTTCTAATTTTGGCCTTCTGTTGGACAATGAAACGGTATCTTATTGTAAACTTAATTTTCTTTCTTATTTCATGGGATGTTGGATATTCTAGAATATTTATTAACACTTCTGGTTTCCTTTTCCAGTTGCATATTTTTATCATTTGCTCTTTTCTATTAATTTATTTATCATATTTCATCAGTTGTGGGTTTTTTTTAATATTCTGAATACTCAACTTATTTTCAGTTCTACCTGTATATCTTCTCCCATTCTGTGTCTTGTCCTTTAGCTTTGTTTTATTTTGTCTCCTAGTGATTAGAAATTGAATTTTGATATGGCAAAACACATCAATATTTTATTTCATTAATCATGTTTTGCAAGGCATTTTCTGTGGTGAGACATTTACAATATTTTCTTATATATTTCTAATAGTTGAAGTTTTATTTTTTCTCAATTAGGTCTTTAATCATCTGGAAAATCAGAATGATTTTCAGTGCCTACAAGTTAAAGAAGCACCTGTAAGTTTTTCTCACTAAGAAAAATAAAATGCTGCAACACAGGAAGTACCTGGATAAATAACAGACTGCAATATCTTATACTCATGATATTCAGAAGTAGATTTCATTTCTTATTATGTTAAAGTTGGATTTTAAAGTAGATACAGGGCGGGCCGCGGTGGCTCAGCGGGCAAAGTGCTTGCCTGCTATGCCGGAGGACCTCGGTTCGATTCCCGGCCCCAGCCCATGTAACAAAAACGGAGAAACAGAATACAATAAAACAAGAAAATGTTTAAAAATGTTTCCCTTTCTTCCTTCCTTCCTTCCTTCTATCCTTCCTTCCTTCTCTCTGTCTTTCCTTTAAAAAAAAAAAAAAAAAAAAAAAAATAAAGTAGATACACAAAGCAAATATCATTTATATTTAAAACTATCCATAAAAATCCCTCAAGAATGATCAATATAGAGTAACAAGATACTAATTCTCTATCCATGTAATTCATACATTTTCCCCTCCATTGTTTGGGTCAAATTGCTTTTATTTAGTGAGTTCAAGTTTATAGGGGAAATGTGTTCTTTTTTTTTTTTTTTTTAATTGGAATCAGTGCAGGTACCCTGCAACATTAACACTGGGGACAAATGAGAATTGAGATAGACTGAAGTACCTGGTTTTCTTTTGTTTTTTTGTTTGTTTGTTTGTTTTTGCCTCTATTGCTCAAAAAACAAGGCTAAACAAGTGATGGTATTCTTTAAAGGACTAAAGTGCATATTCTCAGCCCAACTGAAGCCAAAGATGAAGAGATGTTGAACTATTTCCTAACAACTTGGTTTTCCTGCAGTTCAATGATCTTTTTATTTTCAAATTCAAGTTACATAGAAAGAAGTATAAAAAATCTAATAAACTTTCCCTAATTACCATGTGATGGATGCCTCTTCTGTTTGCCATTTGTATAAAAGTGTGAACACAAAGATTACTCGGTATAGTTAATGCAAAGTTAGAAAGTCAAACAAGATTTTACCATATTCTTTTGAATTTGTTGAACTCAGGGATTGGATTTGGACAATGCTGGGTATCTGTGTATTTGGCTTGGAAGGAATATCTCTTTTTTTTTTTTAAATCATAGATTCCTAAATTTCTGCATGAGATCTGTGTAAATAAATGTGATGACCTCCCTGAGTATTCCCTGCATTTATTTAATCCTTAATTCCTTCCTTCTCCCACCTTTGCCTTGGGTCCATAATCCTCTTCAGGCAGCCAAGCTCAGAGGATATTAACCTTCTACTTAGCTGCAATGCCTCTACTGATATACACTAAAAAAGTTACAGCAGATTAAACTCACAGATGTAGATCAACACACTATTAACTGCTTTTATTACTACAAATAACATTGGGAAGTAACAAATCACTCATTCTAATCCACTATCTTTTTTCTAATCTTTGTTTCAAGAAGATAGTTCCTGTGCACTTTTTCCATTAAAGTAGGATAAATTAATAAATGAGAGATTTTCACTTAAGTATTCCTTTTCTTTCTCCAAAGTATTGTGACTCTTGCTGTTCAAATTCCAATTCTTATCATCTCTCTGATTTCTTCCTGGAGCAGGAAAGCAACTTACTTTGCAATAAAAGACTGCTGCCATTATTAAAACTGTACTGTTTTTTCAGTGTTAATGTTTCCAATTGTATATGAGGAGTTCAAAAAATATTATTTACATATACTGAATATAGTTGGCCTGGTGACTGAACTGAAAATTTCCAAGTCTTTATATTATAATTAAACAGTCATGTGGCTCACAGAAACTGTAAAATCTCTAATTTAATTTCATTTTCAAAGAGGGTAGCAGTTAAAAAAAAGCAAAAGTGATTTCATCTTCTACCTAAAGATAAGATTTATTGTATCTGTTCGTAGCTGTCAGCATATAATGGCTATAAAAAATGCTGGAAAGTGTGATGTCATTTTAGCAGAACTCTATGCCAAATGACATAATTCCTCAATTAAATGAAGATATCATATTAAGTTGCAATCCACTTTCTAATTTTTTCAGTTTGTGTTTCACAGCATATAGCATATAAATATTTTATGCACTAAATTTTAATTACATCACCCAATGTAATTCTTCTGCTCACAGGAATACAATTTGCTAATTACAGATAAAAATTTTGAGGTTTGATAGGAAATATATGTTACACAAGAATGCATACAATAAAGCCAGAATTTGAACTCATATTCCTTTACTTCAAAAACCAAAGAAGTTTCTATTTTCTTTTTATTAAATGCCTGCTAAATTTTTACAAAACTTGAATGGAAAATTATTTGGTACTTGTGAAATTTATGCTAGTAATTTTCCTGATAATATAAAATGTTAAGAAATATTGGTTCTTTGGTCAGAGTAAAGTTTATATATTCAGTGAAGTAAACGAGGATACGTATCTTGGCTAAGAATGAAATATTGATTTGCTGAGAATTATTTCAGGTACCCATTGCAAGGACATATCCAATAGTGGTCCCCATTATTCCTAACCTCTAGTATACAGTAGGTTGTGTAATTACTCTTCTCTTGAATTCAGGTGAGAGCTGAATTAATTGCTTCCAAAGAATAGAATATGACAAAGATCATGGGATGTCAATCCCTTGATTAGACTATATTGTGTGGCAAAGGTGAAGCAATTCTTAGATGTAATTAAATTTCCTAATCAATTAATTTTAAATTAAAGAGAGTATCCTGGGTGGGCCTGGACTAATCAGGAAAGCCATTTAAAACAGGGTTTAAGTTAGAGACTCAAAGAAGAGATATCTCTTTCTGTTGCTGGCTTTCAAGAAGCAAGTAGCTGCAAAGAAGTTATTTTTGCTTATAACCTGAGGTAGTTTGGAATTGGATCTTTTTCTACACAAGCTTACAGATGAAAATGCAGTTTGACTGATGCTTTGATTTCAGCCTTGTAAGATTTTAAGTGGAAGACCAAAATAAGTTGTGCCCTGACTCCTAATCTAGAGAAACTGTGAGACAATAAATGGATATTTTTGAAAGCTGCTGAATGTTGGCAATTTTTTACAGAGCAATAGAAAACTTATATACTTATATGAATAAAGAATGGAATTGGATGAGGGAGTAAAACAGAATTGATAAAGAAAGAATTTTTATAATTATAAATGCATAATGAAAAAAGTTATAAAAGTCCATGAAAGTTATAAATGAATATACTGGTTTAAAAAAAATCAGTCTAACATCTGATTTTCAGATCAGATGCCAAGGGAAGACAAAATGAAACAGTGAATTGCATCCTTACTGAACTTAGTGGAGTAAAAAAAATGTGTTTTGTTTATGAATTCTTGTGGTTCTGGAACTTATTTTATTTTTAAATATTACTTTCATAAATTTTTAAATATTTAAAACTTAAGGTTGGGGAATAATACCATTGCATCTAACTGTACATCACTTATTTATACAGACTAATATATTCTGACCTAAAAAATAAAGTCACCCCAAAACAGTCAAAGATTATGTTTAGAATAAAGAACTTCACCACAAATTGGTGACCTTTCCACACATTTTTAGGCATGTGGTGTATATTCTAAAGCAGTCTTAACTTACTATAGTGAGCAAATTATTTTGATTGCTTTTAAAATATAAAATAATATAAATATTTAAAAAGTATCTTTTTACCTTTCAGACATTGCTTACCACTACAAGTGATTTCATGATTGCCTATAGGCATAGCACTATATTCAATAACTACCAAGAGAATTATATGAGAACACACTTTCGTTAATATATTAATAACTGAATACTCGTTTTATCTATGAAATAGAAAATTGCATAAATTAACAATGTTAAAACCATTCACTTGATAAAATAACCCTGCATAATGCAATGTGTTGATTTGCAAATAAATTATTTCAGTGTGTACTTTATTGAAACAATGTAAGAAGAAAAATGCCACAAGACCTCACCAACCATATAATAAGAATGACAGATTGCCCTATGAATCTGATTTATGAGAACTAACAAAATATGGTAACCTTGAGAAGAGGGTAGAAAACAAATTGAAATGCCAGGTAATCTAAATTCAAGAGACTTTTCGGTCATGCTTTCCTGTAAATCATGGTTTGTTTCCTTCTAAATCTAAAATTAGCTAGACAAGCAGCAGCTAGGTATTTTTCCTAAGCGAAATATACACTCTAAAAATAAGGTTCAAAGATCTAAGTTTTAAAAGCTTTTAGCTCATGCTCCTTCCATGGGAAAGGCTGGCACTCTAGACACTGAGAATACTTCCCAAGGGCAAAACTTCTCCCTTTCTCTTACATGCCTAGAAGTTCTGAAAAATGAACACTATAAACTCCATTTCATATTTTCCTTCCTAGGGTTTGTGCCTGTCCTTAGACAGAATAAAGGACTATTCTGAATATAAATATTTCAATTTACTCAGAAGGGTTTACGCTTTTAAAGGTTTATGTAAAACATGATTACTAATGTTTGTTTAATAATCATATATCTTGTGGATTTGTCACAATTCAGTTAAAAAATATCCTGGTGCATATATATATATATATTTTTTTTAATATATATACATACAAATATATATATATTTAGCTTCTTTCCTAGTTTTGGTTAGTTATGAGTAATGCTCTGTTGAATAGGGTTGTATATACATCTTCTTGTATCTGTTTCATTGCTTTCTCTGCATTTCTAAGTGTCACCATCCATTGACTCTGGGTCATAGATAATAAGTCTAGTCTTAGTGTTGCCACTGCTCCAAAAATGGATCTTGTTGCAACTGCTTCAGGAACCAGAGTGATCTTTCTTTGTCACTAGTTCTTGATTGAAAGTCCTGTGTGCAAAAAAAACTTCATGACAGAATTGAGGTTACAGGCACCATCTGAACTGTCAGAGATTCTGGCATTTTGACTTCTTTGATTGGAGATGGGCTCTTTTCTTTCCTAGTGGGAATGTGATATAGGGTATGGAATTTCCAAAATACTCTAGGACTGTTCGATTTAAAAGAGAGAGAGAGAGAATACCCATATAAAAAAATACTAAACTACTCTCTACGATAAGTTGATTGCTCTAAAGAAAACATGTTTCCTTCCTTAGAAAGAATTGTGAAATTGTTTCAGGAACTCAAATTATTAATATTATTCTTAATTATTCCCTTGATTGCTTGATTTAATATTAGAAAGACTTTGAGCTTAATTATTAGGGCGATATTTTTCAGTTTCTCCTACTTATTTTTTATTTTTCTTTTATATTTATCTTTCAGTCTATGCAAACATTCTGATTATGAATATTTTTGTAGCATTTCAGATTGATCTGAATCAAGTTTAGGCTTCTGAGTTTTTCAGAAACAGTATTACTTTTATTTGATATAAGGTTACAATGTTGAACACACACAATGTTGCATTCTTTATTTAAAAAATTTTATTGATAAAACAACATATAAGCACATACATTCATGACATACAAACATTCTGCTTTTTTCGCTGAACTTCATATCAAAGAATCATCCAATGTCATTAGAATTATGTTAAAATCTAGGTACAGAGAGCTGTTTAATATTCCATTTAATGCACCCTAATTTACTTAAACATTCCCTTATATCTGCTCATGTATCACTTTTAATACACGAGGGATTCTGCTGTATTTGGCCTTTACAAATGAGGAAATGGAAGCCTATAGAAATTACATAGCTTACCCAAGATAAATAGAAAATAAAATGACCAATTAAAGATGTGAATCCAGGTTATCTTCCTATGCAAATCATAATCTTTCTTGTTCTCTATTAAAATACATGCTCCCTATTTAAATAATAGACTAAATAAAATTTTTCTCCATTTCATTTTAATATCTTAAATTACTAAGCTAAACCACACTAGATTGCCTATACTACAATGATTTTTGCTTACAACAATGGAAATTTCATACAATTCAATTTATTAGTCCCTGGCTAGCTGCTGGTGACAGAGAAGGACATCAACATCCTCTTCCCCAAGAAAAGGGTGGATACGGCTGATAGCTGATCATGGCTTTTGATCAGCAAATTTGGATCACTGGATCCCACCTTCAGGGCAGCATAAAGATGCAGCATTTCCTCAGGGCTGCAGGGGACTGTTTGCTGAAGGGCTGCATTTGCTCGGAAGGCCAGTGTGCTGGTTTAAAAGGATGTATGTACCCTAGAAAAGCCATGCTTTAATCCTAAATCCCATTTCGTAAAGGCAACCATTTCTTCTAATCTCTATTCAGTACTGTATGTTTAAAACTGTAATTATACCATCTCCCAGGTAATGTGACTCAATCAAGAGTGGTTGTTAAACTGGATTAGGTGGAGATGTGTCTCCACCCATTTGGGTGGGTCTTGATTAGTTTATTGGTATCCTACAAAAAAGGAAATATTTTGGAGAAAGTGTGAGAATCTGAAAGAGCAGAGAATACCACAGCACCATGAAGCAGAGAGTCTAACAGTCAGCGACTTTTGGAGATGAAGAAGGAAAATATCTCCCAGGGAGCTAGAGAAAAAGCTAGCAGATAATGCCATGTTTACCATGTGCCCTTTTAGCCAAGAGAGAAGCCCTGACTGTGTTCACCATGTGCCTTTCCAGATGAGAGAGAAACTCTGACTGTGTGTGCCATGTGATTTTCCACTTGACAGAGAAACCTTGAACCAACCAAGGTATCTTTCCCTGGATGCTTAGATGGGACATTTCTATAGACTTGTTTTAATTGGGACTTTTTCTCAGCATTAGAAGTGTACATTAGCAACTTATCAATTTCCCCATTTTAAAAGCCATTCCATTTCTGGTTTATTGCTTTCTGGCGGCTAGCAAATTAGCTTCCAGAAAACTTCCAGGAGCCATCAGAGAAGCTTTTGGAGCCACTCCTGAT
The DNA here is from genome assembly GCF_023851605.1 of Tamandua tetradactyla. Classification (NCBI taxonomy): domain Eukaryota; kingdom Metazoa; phylum Chordata; class Mammalia; order Pilosa; family Myrmecophagidae; genus Tamandua; species Tamandua tetradactyla. The sequence continues at coordinate 20,399,974 of NC_135328.1, read as the reverse complement.
CCCCTTTCCAGGGCACTTGGGAGCTGGTCTATCCCCCTTTTTGGGTCCCTGGCCCTCTGGGCAAAAGCAGTGTGAAACTATGAAAGGATTGAAAGAAGAGATGAATAGTCTGGGTCAAAGTCTTGCCAGACTCAAATTCTCAGGAGAAGAGGTCTGTCTCCTGGGAAACAGAGGGACAACCACACTCCTAAAAACAGGAAAACTCCAAACCAACTAACAAGAAAAAGCACAGGACAAGACAGTGGCGCAGAAAGCTAGGGAAACCCTGACCACGGCATTTGCCTTGGGCAGCCTTCCTGACAGAAGGGGTGAAGCTCAAGGAAATCTTAGTCTTATCACCAGCTAGTTAAAAAACTAAGAATCAGATAACTCAGGAAATAAAGCCAAGAATTAACATTTTAAAATATTAAAATGCACAATGTGCAATAATAGAATGCAAGACAAAGAAACAGGATATCCATCCAAATGGAGAGGATAAAAATACAGAAAACACCAATGAAGAGGATGAGAATGTGGACATACCAAGCAAAGTCTTTTAAAATGCTCGTGAAGATGAAGAAAACTACAGAAAAAGAACAAAAGGTTATCAGAAAACAAAGAGCAAGCACAATGAGCCTCTAAATAAAGAGATAGAAATTTTAATAACAAATCAAGAAACTACTGGAGCTGAAGACCATAATAACTGAAATAAAAATACCCACAAGGGTTTCAAGATCAAATTGGAGCTTGCAGATGAAAAAAATCAGTAAATTTGAAGAAAAGACATTTGAAATGAGTCTTACTGAGGAGCAAAAATAAACAAAACAGAAGACAGCAGAGATCACCATCAAGTGCATCAATATATGCATTATGGGAGACCCAGAAGAAGAAGAAAGAAAGAATGAGGCAGAAGAAATAAAGAAAAATGACAAAACTCCAAAAATTTATGAAAAGGCATGAATATGCACGTACAAGAAGCTCAGAGAACACCAAATAGGATAAACATGAAAAAAATATACCATGCTCTATGTTGATTACACCATCAAATACAAAGGACATGGACAGAGTTCTACAAGCTGCAAGAGGAAACAACATGTTATATACAGGAAGTCGCAATTGACTGCTGATTTCTAATCAGCAACCATGAAGGCAGGAAGGTAGTGCATTGAAATATTTAAACTGCTGAAGGAAAACAATTGCTAGCCAAGAACTTTATATTTGGAGAGATTTTCCTTCAAAAATGAGGTGAGAGTATGACATTCTCAGATAAACAAAAGAAGAGGGATTTCATCACCTCTAGACTGGCACTACAAGTAATGCTAAAAGTAATTCTTCAGACTGAAAATAAATGCCATTACTTAGTGATTCAAAGCAGCATAAATAAATAAAGACCTCCAGTAAGTGGAACTATTTGGGTAATTATAAATGCTAGTATTATTGTATTGAATTGTATGGTGTATAACTCCACTTCTTCCTACAGGTCCTAAAATGTAAGTGCATAAAAAGTAATGAGAAATCTAGGTTTGGGGACATATAATGTACAAAGATAAGAATGGTAATGATGTAAAGAAGACAGGAGCAAAGAGGAATAGGAAAAGTATATGCACATGCTATTGAAGTTAAATTGGTATCAAACCAAGTATGATTGTGCTATATTTAGAATGTTGAATTTTCATGCCATGGAAACCACAAGGAAGATATATGAAAAATACATTTACATAGAAATGAGAAGGAAGTCAATAATATACAATACCAAAAAAAAAGCAAGGAAATACAAAAGTAGGCTTTATTGTGAGAGACAAAAAGGTAAAGGATTACAAAAATAAATAACAAGGAAAAATGTTGTGAAGATGTTTGTATCCCAGAAAAACATATTCTTAAAGCTAATCCATTCCTATGGGTGTAGAGTCATGGTAAGGTGGATCTTGTGGTGAGCAGGATCTTAATTTGAGATGTGGCCCACCTCATTCAGGAGTCCTCATTAAGGGTCCTCATTAAGACCTTATTAAGGGTCTTAGTGCTGCTATTGGAGTCCTCTATAAGAAGATAAAAGAGAGAGAGAAGTAAAGAGAAAAATATATAACATGTTAGTAGTAACCAAAAGAAGCTACGGTGATTCCACAAAAAATGGATAAAATAAACTTTAAGTCAAAAACAGTTATAAGGGCTAAAGATGGTCAATATATACTAATAAAAGGGACAACTCAACAGGAAGATGTAACAATTATAAATATATAGCACCTAAGAAAAGAACCACAAAATATATGAAAGCAAATACTGACAGATAATAAGGGAGAAATTGGCAGTTCTACACTAATAGTCAGAGACATTAACACACCACTCAATAATGGATAGACTAGCTAGTCAGAAGATCACTAAGGAAGTACAGGACTTGAATGATACACTAAACCAACTAGACCTAATAGACACATTTGGAGCACTGCACTCCCCAAAATTGAATACATATCTCTATTGAATCTTTGTTATTTCCTTCCTTCTGCTCACTTTGGGTTTATTTGCTCTTTTTTTCATATTCTTCCAGTTTGAGGTCAGGTCTCTGATTTGAAGCCTTTCTTTTATTTTAATGCAAGCATTTAAAACTATACATTTCCATCTCAGCACTGCCTTCAAAGCATACCAAAAGCTTTGTTATGCTGTATTTCATTTTCAGTCACCTCAATATATTTCTTAGTTTCACTTCTGACTTCCTCTTTAATCCATTATTATAATGATTATTTTTTAATATTTTTTTAGGTTTTTCAAAGGGGGAATTTATTAACTTGCAAGTTCACATGTTCTAAAGCTGTGAAAATGTCCCAATTAAAGTTAGACTATATATAGAAAGGTCCAATCTAAGGCATTTAGGAAAAGATACCTTGGTTCAAGAACACCGATGACATTCAGGATTTCTCTCTCAGCTGGAAAGGCACGTGGTAAACATGGCAGCATCTGCTAGGTTTCTTTCCAAGCTTCTTGTTTCATGAAGCTCCCCGGGGGCATTTTCCTTCTTCATTTCCAAAGATCTCTGGCTGCACTGGCTCTGCCATGAATCTTTGGTTCATTCATCACTCTGAAGCTTTCTCCAAAATACTTCCTTTTTTTCATATATTTTTATTGATAAAACAACACACAAACACAAACATTCTTAACATACAAACATTCCGTATACGGTGTGCCTTCAGTGACTCCAGTAAAAGGACTAAGACCCACCTTGAATTGGCTGGGTCATGTTTCAGTTGAAATGATGTAACCAAAAGGTCCCATGTTCAATAGGTGTGTACCCACAGGGATGGGACTAAAAGAACATAGATTTTTCTGGTGTGCATACAGTTTCAATCCAGCACATCACCCAATAGTAGTGAAAAGCAGTTTAAATTCAGTGCAACACCAATCAAAATTACAATAAGGTTCTTTACAAAAATGGAAAAACAATCATCAAATTGATATAAAGCAGTGACAATATCAACAGGGTGAAATATAGAGCTACTAAAACTCTCTCCCTAGAGATTCAAAATTAAGCATGGACAATTCTGAATTGTTCAGAACCCTGGAGGCAGACATAGACTGGAGAAGGACCCTACAAATGCTGAATTGAAGAAAGAGAAACATATCAGGTAGGAAACTTCCATTTCAGACCAGCTAGTCCTCTCCCTTCCCCCTCACCTGATCTCACACAGTGTTGCAAGGGTACAGAAACACCAGCCAGGATCCCTCCCACCAGGACAGAGAATATAAATTCTCTCAGAGCAATGAGGCAGATTTTTTGCACTTGGAGATTCAGTTGACAGGGTGGACAGTTCTAGACCCAGGACAGTGAGGGACAAAGAGTCTGAGAAAACATGGACAGAAAGTGAATTTCAAGCCCTCAGTCCTAAAGCACTTTCTTCACCCCTGAGGGATATAACAGCTCAAGTCCTGATCCTTGCCTGAGGGATGGCTGAAAACTGCGACAGCTGGAAGAATCCTCTGCAACAAATACGGTAGACATAGCTCCACACTGAGCCATATTTTGGCCAACAAAATGAGGTAACAGGAACCCTGCAACTTTAGCCTCAGCCAGTTAGATATATCCTGGGCTCCTGAGGCAAACAGCTTTTGAGGAAAATTACGTTACCAAACATCACCATCTGCTTGGCAGACATGAAAGTGTAAGAGAATTGAAGTGTTTTTCAGAGACTCTCCAGATGCTATCTGAGGCCACTAAGCTGGTCTAGAACTCCTGCACAGGAACCCACCCTTGGTTTGGCTGAGAAATATGGACAATTCAATAAAGCCCTTAAACAAACCCAGGTTATGCTAGCCATGAAAAACAGAGCACCACTGGGAGCAGACTTGTTTAACCCAAGAGACTTTGCTGTTGGACCCAGTACCTAAGACCATCCCTAAAGCAGGCTGCTGTGGGTGCCTGTTTGTGTGGGAGATTGGGATTCAGAACCAATCTGACAGCTGGCAGGCAAGAAAGACAATCAGATAGAGAACAAAGTCAAGCAACAAGAAAACCCTTGGCAGAAGAGAGAAAAATGACCTCCAGAATAAACTAATCAAGAAAATCAAATGCCAAGCTGCCAGCAAAAAATCACAACTCATATCAGGAAGCATGAAGATATGGCCCAACCAAAGGGATAAATTAACACCTCAATTCACATACAGAAATCAAAACAATTAATTAAAGATATTCAAATAAATCTTCTAAATAAAATAAATAAGTTGAAGAAAAAAGTGGCAAAGGATATAAAGAACAAAGAGGGTGACCATACAGAAGAACTTGAAAGCTTTAAAAACAAATGGCAAAACTTATGTGAATGAAAGGAACAACAGAAAAGAGGAAAAACAGAATGGAATTATACAACAGCAGATTTGAACAGGCAAAAGAAAGAATTAATGAATTAGAGGGCAGAATATTTGAAATCCTACAAATAAAAAAAGAATTGATAGGGAAAAAAATGGAAAAATATGAGCAGGGTCACAGGGAATTGAATGACAACATGAAGTGCATGAATACATGTGTTATTGGTATCCCAGAAGTAGAAGAGAAGGGGAAAAAGGCAGAAAGAATAATGGAGGAAATAATAACTGAAAACATCACAACTCCCATGGAAAACATAAAATTACAGGTCCAAGAAGTGCAGAATACCCCAAACAGAATTGATCCTTCCCAAAGATATTTACTAATCAGACTGTCAAGTATCAAACACAAAGAGAGAATTCTGAAGGCAGCAATTCAGAATTCAGAATTGGAGGAAAGTGATCCAGCACATACAAGGGAAGCTCAATAAGATTAAGCATGGCTCTCTGCAGAAACCACGAAGGCAAGAAGGCCATTGTGTGATATATTTAAGATACTAAAAAAAGAAAAAAAGAAAAAAAAACTACCAACGAAAAATTCTATATCTGGAAAAAAGTACTTCAGAAATGAGGAGAATCTAAAATATTTACACATAAACAGATCCTGAAAGAATATATGAACAAAAGAGCTCTTCTACAAGAAATACTAAATAGATCACTAAAAGCAAATAGAAAAAGATAGGTGAGAGATGTTTGGAGAAGAGTAGAAATGAAATTAGCAGTAAGAGTAACTAATGGGGGGGGGAAGAAAGAGAGAGAGAGAGAGAGAGAGAAAGAGAGAGAGAGATAAATAAGATATGTCAGATAAAATCCAAAAGAAAAAAAAGATTGAAGAAATTACTGTCCTTACAGTAATAACATTAAATGTAAATGGATTAAACTCCCCAATCAAAAGACATAATTTGTCAGAATGCATTCAACAAGAGGATCCATCTATATGCTGTCTACAAGAGACTAATTTAAGACCCAAGGACAAAATCAGGCTAAAAGTGAAAAGCTGGAAACAGTTATTTCTTGCAAGCAACAACCAGAAAAGAGCAGGGGTTGCTATACTAATATTAGGCAAATTAGACTTCAAATATAAAACAATTAAAAGAGACAAAGATGGACACTATGTATTAATAAAAGAGACAATCCATCAAGAAGACATAAGAATCATAAATATTTATGCACTGAGTCAGAGTGCCCCAAAATTCATGAGGCAATAACTGACAAAACTGAAGGGAGAAGTAGACACAGCTCCTATAATAGTTTTAGACTTCAATACACTATTCTCATCAATGGATAGACCATGTAGAGAAAGGATCAATAAGGAAACAGGCTTTGAATAATACAATAAATGATTAGATTTAACAGACATTTACAGAATATTGCATCCTACACCAGCAGGATATATATTTTTCTCAAGAGCTCATGGATCATTCTTCAGGATAGATCACATGTTGGATCCAAAGCAGGTCTCAATAAGTTTTAAGATTGAAATTATGCAAAACACTTTCTCAGATCATAATGGAATGAATTTGGAAATCAATAACTGATAGAAGACTGGAAAATTCAGAAATATATGGAGGCTTAACAATACACTTTTAAATAGCCAGTGCATTGGTAAATCTTTTGAGGCAAATGAAAATAAGAACACAACATATCAAAACTCATGGTATTCCTCAAAGGAAGAACTAAGAAAAAATGTATTTCCCTAAACACCTATATTTAAAAAAGAAGTAAAATCAAGGAATTAACTGCTCTCCTGTAGGAATGAGAGAAAAAACTAACCCCAAAGCAAACAGAAGAAAAGAAACAAAGATTAGAGTAGAAATTAAATTAAATTAAATTGAGAAAATGAAAACAATAGACAGAATCAATGAAAGCAGAAATTGCTTCTTTGAGAAAATCAATAAAATCTATGGACCCTTACCTAGGCTGACAAAGAAAAATGAGAAAGGACGCAAGTAAATAAAATCAGAAATGGAAAGGGGGACACAACTACTGACCCTGCAGACATAAAGGATATAATGAGAGAATACTATGAACAACTATATGCTAACAAACTAGACAACTTAGACAAAATGGACAACTTCCTAGAAAAGCATGAACAATCAACATTGATTCAAGAAGAAACAGAAGATCTCAATAAATCAATCACAGTAAAGAAATTGAATCAGTCAATAACATACTCCCCAAAAAGAAAAGTCCAGGGCCAGATAGCTTCATGTGTGAATTCTACTAAACATCTAAAGAAGAATTAGCACCAATTCTGCTCAAACTCTTTAAAAAAAATCTGAAGAGGAGGGAAAGCAACCTAATTAATTCTATGAAGCCAACACCACTCTAATAATACCAAAGCCAGGCAAAGATAATAGAAGAAAAGGAAATTAAAGACCAATCTCTTCAATGAACACACATGCAAAAATCCTCCACAAAATATTTTCAAGTTCAATCCAACAACTTATTAAAATATTCATAAGCCATGGCCAAGCAGGTTTTATTCCGGGTATTCAAGGGTAGTTGAACACAAGAAAATCAATTAACGTAAGACACCACACATCGATAAATTAAAGATGAAAACTCCATGATCAACACAATGGATGCAGAAGAGGCACTTGACAAGACAAAATTTATCATCCTTCCTTGATGAAACACTTCAAAAGATAAGAATAGAAGGAAATTTCCTCAGTATGATAAAGGGAATATATGCAAAGCACACAGTTAACATCATGCTCAATGGGGACAAACTGAAAACTTTACCTTTAAGATCAGGAACAAGACAAATGTGTCTACCATCACAACTGTTATTCAACAATGTGCTGGAAATTACAGCTAGAGCAATTAGGCAAGAAAAAGAAATAAAAGTCATTTAAATTGGAAAGAAAGATGTAAAACATCTACTGTTTGCAGATGACATGATCCTATATGTAGAAAATACTGAAAAATCTACAGTAATGCTACTAGAGCTAATAAATGAATACAGCAAAGAATACAACACACAAAAATCAGTAGTGTTTTCATGTGCCAGCAATGAGCAATCTTTGGGAGAAACCAATAAAAAATATCCATTTACAATACCAATCAAGAGAATCAAATATTTAGGAATAAATAAAAGCACTATATGCATAAAACTACAATACATTGTTAAAAGAAATTGAAGAAGACCTAAACAAATTGAAGGACATACCACGTTCATGGACTGGAAGACTAAATATCATTAAGATGTCAATTCTACCCAAAATGATTTATAGATTCAATGCAATATCAATTAAAATCCTAACTTACTTTGCAGAAATAGAAAAACCCATAATAAAATTTATCTGCAAGGGCATTGTGCCTTGAATAGCCAAAAATATCAAGAAAAAGAGAAATGAAGTGGGAGGTCTCACCACTACCTGACTAAAGTATATTACAAATCTTCAGTGGTTAAAACAGCATGTTACTGGTATAAAGATGTACTGACCAATGAAATTGAATTGAGCATTCAGAGGTGGACCCTTTCATCTACAACACATTAATCTTTGATATGGCAGTCAAAGATTTTCTACTGGGACACAGTGGCCTCTTTAACAAATGGTGCTTAGAGAACTAGCTATCCATATCCAAAATAATGATATAGGACCCCTATATCTCGCACCTCATACAAAATTTAACTCGAAATGAATCAAAGACCTAAACATTAGAGCAAAGACCATAAAACATTTAGAAGAAATGATAAGGAAATAGCTTAAGGATCTTGTAACAGGCAGAAGTTTCCTTGACTTTATACCCAAAGCACAAGCAATGAAAGAAGAAACAGATATAGGGGATCTCATCAAAACTGAATGCTTTTCAGTATCAAAGGACTGTATCAGGAAAGTAAAAAGGCAGCTTAGGCAATGAGAGACATTATTCAGAACCACTTATCAGAAAAGTGTTTAACATCTGTAATAGACAAAGAGATCCTACAACTCAACAAAAAAAGTCAAAGAAGCTAATTAAAAAATGTACAAAAGACATGGATAGACACTCTCCCAAAGAGGAAACACAAATGGCTCAAAAACATATAAAAAGATGCTTAACTTCATTAGTGATTAGGGAAATGCAAAAAATGATGAGATATCATTCAAACCAATGAGAGAGGTCATTATCAGAAAAACAGAAAACTACAGATACTGAAGAGGATGTGGAGAACTAGTTACACTCATTCACTATTGGTGGGAATCAAGAATGGTGCCACCACTGTGGAAGGCAGTTTGGTGGTTCCACAAGAAGCAAAGTATAGATTTGCCGTATTATCCAACAATCCCATTACTAGGTAATACCCAGAGGAAATGAAAGCAGTGACAGGAATGGACATTTGCTTATCGATGTTTATATTGGTATTATTCATGATTGCCCAGAAATGGAAACAACCCAAATGTCTATCAACACGTGGCTAAACAAACTGTGGTATATACATATGATGGAATACAATATCAAGTCATGAAGCATGGAACAAAATGAATGAGGCTTGAGGACATTATGTTGAGTGATACTGAACAGAAACAAAAGGACAAATAATGAATGGTCTCAATAATATGAATTAGTTCTAATTAGCAAACTCTGAGACTTAAAGTGAGAATGCAGGTTATTGGGAGATAGAAAAAAGGGTAGAGTTTTGGCATTTGCTGCTTAAAGAGTACAGAATGTACAATACGATTGATTGTAAAGGTCCAGAAATATATAGCATAATACCAGGTTATAGTTGCCCATTATTATAATGAACAAAGCTGAGTGTACATACAGTTGAAAGAGGAAGGCTAGGGGCATATAGGATACCAGAAGGAAAGCTAGAGGATAAAAACTGATACTGTATAACAGTAAAATCTAGAGTGGACAATGATATACAAATATAAGAAAGTATTTACCTTTCATATTCAATGTGTTATTTACTTAACACATTGTAGGTATTAGAAATGGGATGATATATGGAAAAATACAATTAATGCAAATGAAGTTTATGGTTAACAGTAACATTGTAGAGTTCTTTCATTAATTGCAACAAAGGCAATATACCAAAGCTAAATGTCAATAAGAGGGAGATATAAACTAGGGGTATGGGATTCTGGTTGTTGTTGTTTCTCTTTTACTTTTTTCTCTTCTCCTCTTCCTTCTTTGCAGAAGAAATGGAAATATAATCATATAGATTGTGGTGGGAATGCATACATATGTGACTATACCAGGAACTACTGAGTACACGTTTAGGGTGGATTATACGGTGTGTGAATAAAACCGTTTAAAAAATAAAATGAAGAGGGTGGGCCACAGTGGCTTAGCAGGCAGAGTTCTTGTCTGCCATGCTGGAGACCCGGGATTTGATTCCCGGTGCCTACCAATGCAAATACATAAATAAATAAATAAATAAATAAACAAATAAACAAACAAACAAACATAAGAAAACAAGTGATGGAGAAAATGTGAGCGAGAGAGATACCTAGTCACTGTTGGTGGGGAAGTAGAACGGCGGAGGCCCTCTGTAGGACACTGTGATGGTTCCAGATGAGGCTAGGATTATGTCTGTCACATGATCCTGCAACCCCGTTATTAAGACACAGACTTGGAATAACTGAAAAGTAGGGACATGAATAGGCATTTGCACGCTGTTTTTTATGGGGGCATCATTAGCAATTTGCAATGGATGGAGGGGGTTTAAAGGTACCTCAACTGATGAATAGAAGGGCAAAACATGGTGTATATACACAATTGAATATTGAGTACCTGCAAGAAGGAATGAAGTCAAGTGACACGCAAAGGTAAATGAACCTTTGGACATTACATTGAGTGAAATAAGCCAGAAACAAAAGGACAAATAATGTATGTTCGCACTAATATACACTAACTATAATGAGCAAACTGAGAATTGAACTTGAGTTCATAGGTTATCAGAGGATAGAAAGTGGGCAAAAAATGGGCAATCAATGATTAAGGAGTACAGAATTTTAAAATAAGACCTATTGCATAGGTTCTTGGATTGTAAGCACTTACAGCAGTCAATCTATTGCTGAGTTTTAGCTGTTATTTCTAAATTCTGAGATGCTGTGTTCTCTGAGTACAACCTGGTGGTTTCCTGGAACATTGGGTTTCTGCATGACACCTGAGACTCAGAATGAATGTTCTGAAGCTCTCGAAAGTCAGCATTACTCCATACAGCAATAGTTAAAGAAGGTGAAAAAGAAATCAGACTCCAATTAGAGATATAAATTAAATGGACCTGGTTAGGACTAAGGTAAGTCAGACTAAAAGGTAAAGGATGATATTATTTGTATTTTAAAACCTCAACTTTGTGTGAGACTAAAGGAAAAGATGTTTATTTGGTCTAAAATTTAAATCTTCTGTAGCACAAGATACAATTTAACTTGTCTGGTTTGTTTATTTAAACAACTTAATTATCTGGAACCTAGAATAGGGAACGAGATTTTATTTCTCTATACAAGGTAATGTAATACCCAGATATATCCCAGAGTATTTTGGGCAGAAATTAAAAGTATTTTTAAAATCCTTTTGAGGGACTAAGGGGAAAAAAAGTAGAACTGCTAAACTTCCCAACCTAAGAAATTTCTGATATTCTCTCAGGCTTTACAGACTCCCAATTTAATAACCCAAACCCTTGATCGTGAGGTTTGCCCATATTAAAATTATTTCTGCAATGGGGAAGCTAGATCTGTACACAATTATGCCTAATAGTTACCCAGGAGAGCCTCTTCTGCTGTTCAGAAGTGTCTTCTCTCTTTAAACCAACTCTGCAAATAAACTCACTATCCTCCCCTTTTTGTGGCACACGACTCCCAGGGATGAACAGGGCCCTAACATCATGGGGATTGAGAATTCCTTCCTGACCAAAAGGGGGAAAAGAAATGGAGTGAAATGAAGTTTCAGTGCTTAAGAGATATCAAATGAAGTTGACAGGTCATTCTGGGGGTTAATTTTATACAAGCCTTAGCCAGATATTACAGACTGCCACAGTATGTCAAGCTCCAAGCAATGGTATTCTGAAAATCTTAGGGATTGCCTTGGGCTCTATCTAAGTTCTGTGAAAGTTTTTCTTAGTAAGTTCTTTCTTACTAAGTTCTTATAAAGTTTTTCTTAGTAAATTCATTGTTTCAGAAACTTAAGTTCTCCAGATTGATCCTAGGCTAGGTAAGCCCTGAAACCCAGAGGTACCAGTCTCTCCAAGAATATCAACCATTAGGTCAATATCTACCCCATTAGGTCAACACCGCTTTTCCAGTACAAAGAAGTTAAAATGGCCATTGCCCAGATATCCCTGAAGATTGAGGAAATGAACAAATGAGAAAGAAGAGGTACAACTAAGAAATTAAAAAGTGACTGTGACTACTGACTCATTAGATATTTCTTTTTAGTGTCTAGTGTTTTAGAATAGCCAGAAGGAGATACCTGAAATTGTTGAACTGTAATCTAGCCCTGATCTTTGATAATGATACTATAACTATATTTCAAAAAAATAAAAAGTCTGCTGCCCATGTTTTTATAGTTCTACTTCTGAATGTTTTGTCAGTTAACTTACCTCTATCATAAGTTTTAAAATTGGGGAGAGTGCAATACTAGTGGTCAATAAGAGGGAGGTGTAAGGAAACATGGTATGTTCAGGGTTTTCTTTCTTCTTTTTATTTCATTTCTAGAGTAATGCAAATGTTCTAAAAATGATCATGGTGATAAATGCACACCTATGTGATGATATCATGAACTACTGATTGTGTACTTTGAAAGGACTGTATGGTGGGTGAATATATCTCAATAACATTACATTAAAAAGACATTATTAGGAACAGTGCATTGGTGGTTCAATGGTAGAACTCGTGCCTGCCATACCGGAAACCTGGTTTCAGTTCCCAGATTCTGTTCATGCCAAAAAAAAAAAAAAAAAAAAAAAAGGAAAGAAAAAAAAACAAAAAACAAAAGACATTACTGGGACATAAAAAAATTGGAGTAAAGACTAAGTTTTATATCAATATTAAATTTCTTTTATTGGATAGTTGCACATAAGGTGGTTACATAAGTGAGTATCTTTGGTTTTAAGAAATGTACCTAGTAGTATTAAGTATTCAAGGAGCATTTAGAAAATGGATTGATATAAAAAGACAGATAGACAGATGGATTGATCAATTGATGGATAGACAAAATGATATAGTAAATAGGTAACATTTTAAAATTGGTAGATTTGGGCATTGATGGGGTAAGGGAAAGATAGAATTCTCTGCATAGAGTTTGCATTTTTTTCTGTCATGTAAGTTTGAAAGTATCTCAAAATAAAAAGATAGAAACAACTATATAGAAAGATCAGGAGCCTTGAATAGTGAAAGCATCTTGAAAAAGAATGAATTTGGAGGATTCATACTTCCTGATCTTAAAACTTATTACTAAGCAACAGTAATCAAAAAGCATGGTACTGGCACAAGATAAGACATATAGACCAATGAGAATAGAATTAAGATCTCAAAAATCAACCTTCACATTTGTGGGCACCTGAATTCTGGCAAGATGGCAAAGACTGCTCAATTTGGAAAGAATAGTTGTTCCAATAAATGGTGCTAGGAAATAATATCTCCATTTTCAAAAACAAAGAGGACTCCTACTGCACACTATTAAAATAATGGAAAATGACAATTGTTGGAGAGTATACAGAGAAATTGGAACATCAATTCACTGCTGGTGGCAATGCAAAATGGTGCAACCACTGCAGAAGACAGTTTGGAGATTCTTCAGTAAGCTAAGCAGAGAAATATCATATGATCTTGCAATCCCCCAACTAGATCTATACCCAAAAGAAGGGACTCAAACAGATGTCTGCACACTGATGTTCACAGTGGCATTATTCTAATTGCCAAAAGATAGAAGCAACACAAGCGTACATAAACTGATGAATGGACAAATAATACGTGATGTATGAATTGTATGATACACGCATGCACACACACACACACATACCAAGCACAGTAAAAAATTAGTTTTATATCAATGTTAAATTTTTTTTATTGGATAGCACACATAAGGTGGTTACATAAATGAATATGTTCGGGCTTAAGAAATGTACCTGATAGTATTAAGTACTCAAGGAGCATGGTATATAAAACCTACCCTCAAGTTTGATGCACACACACACACGTAATGGAATACCATTCAGCTGTATAAAGGAACAAAGTCCTGATACATGCAACAAAATGAATGAACCTTGGGGACATCATGTAGACTGAAATAAGTCATACACAAGTGGACAAATACTGTATGATTTCACTGATTTGAAACTATTAGAATAAGCAAACTCAGATTCAGAATCTGGAATATAGCTTACCTAGGGTTGGGGTGAGGATAGGGAATAAAAAGTTAAGGTTTAAAATGTGTAAGGTTCCTATTTGGAATGATGGATGTTGGTGATAGAGGTACAACTTATGAATGCAATTAACAGCACTGAAATATATATCTCAATGTGATTAAAAGAAGAAATGTTAGATTGCACTACTCATTTTTTAAAAAAAATCTATGGACTGCACTACTCAAATATTTAACTCAAGTTAAACCATGGACTTAAATAATAAAATTATTAAAATGTGTGATTATAAACTGTAAAAATGTTCCACACCAATGCAAGGTGTTGGTGAAGGGTGGTATATAGGAAACCTACATTCTATTGATGATTGTTCTGTAAATCCACAATTTCTCTAATTTAAAAAAAAGCAGAGAATATGTACAATGGCAATGTAATAGATTAAGGTTCTGCATTGATTTTTATGTTATAAAATATATGAGAAATGCAGAAATAAATATATAGCCATTCAAATCACATTGCTAGGACAATAGAGATATATAACAATTTTTCATTTTCAATGATAGTGCAAATTGAATTAAAATGAAAGTAAGTGGCCATGTCATGCAAAAGTATAAATATTCAACTTATTAGTATTTAGCATCGTTAGACTTTAAAAGAACTTTGGTGGTGAAATTGAAATAATGGATTTAATTACCTCAGTTACCATATCACATTCCAATGTAATAATCAAGCTTCAGTGGGAGAGGAAGGGAGGAATAAAAGTGAAGTAGCTGTCTATCACCAGTATTCAGGATGGAAATATTACATGTCCTTAAACCGAAACTCATATGTAGAGAATTTAAAATTAACAACTCATTTGAAGCACAGTTATATATTCACAAATGAATAATTATTTTAAATGTATATTTATGTGATAAAAATGAAGTAAAACATTTCTCTTTCTCATTCATAGTTAATATTTTTCACAGCTGTCTTTCTCTGAAAATCTTTAAAATACATTCACTGTGTAAATTAATTACGGTAGCAATTAAAAGCTTTGACTGCTATGATTTTTCTTGATTTTATATAATACAATGAACAAAAAATGGTTCATGTCAGAAACAATTACAAGAGAAAAGATTTATTACTGTTCTCAGTTATTAAAATTCTTAAGAATTCAGATGCCTGAACTAAAAGTAGAGCACTAACATTGCAAGTTCTTTATAAATCTGATGTTTTGCTTATTTTATAAACTCAATCCTTGTTAATAACCCTCTATTTTTAGTAGCTTTAAATTTTATATAATTCAAAAGAAATCTAAGGGTTGCTGAAGGACAAATAGGTACTGCATGGTGGCTTTACTATGTATCAACTCCACTATGCTGAACTACTTTTCCCTAAATTCCCTTTCTTTTTTGTTTGTTTAGGTTGGGCCACAGGAAATTTTTATGGAGGGCAGAAGTGATGCAGCAGCCATTTCATAGCTCACATGCAAAATCACTTACCTGCTGGTTCATTTTTTTGGAATAAGGCAGTTGCAGAGTATGCATCTGTTCAAACTTTCCCTGGATCCTCCATCACCTTCTTCAACTATGGGGCCAAGTGTGAGGGGTTAGCTTCTTGAAGCTGGTGCTGGTTTCTGCAGAAGACCCATACCACCAAGGTCAGAGGCAATGAGAACTGGTATGGCTTTGGTTGTTTGTACTTTTATATACTCTTGGGTTCTAGCTTCTCTGGTTCTGATTTCTCTGGTTCTGCTTCTGATTGATAATAGTTATGGAATCATCTGAATTAATGCGAATCTCTGTACTTCGCTGTGCTTACCAGCTGAATATCAGCTCAAGTTTGAGCCAATATTTGTACCCAGTGTTGCATAACATGAAATTCTTTCTCTTTCCAAGGCCAGCATACTCACTGACACATATGGAAATGCTTTGAGAAAATATGAGGGACTATGCAAATGTTCATAGTGCCAAATATATATATTTCCTACTGCTATTTTGCAAGAAATTAATTAGTCATACTATAGAACTTGCTTTGAAATTCACTCTGTCTGCCTCTAATTTCTACCCACCCAAACCTTTTCTGTCTTTAAAATAAACTTTCTACAATATACTTTAACTATCTAAATATGTAAATGATTAACAAATATTTCAAGTTTATATTTGTTAGAACAGCCTCTGGATTCTCTTAAATAAACCAGATCTATCCATAATTCATAGGAGTTCAGAAAGAGAAAGCAAATCAGTTGTTGTCCTAAAACAGTGAAGGATCAACATTGTCTCATCTATGAAAAACCAGATTCACTTTTAGTTTCTGTTTGTTTGTTTTTCTCCTTTTCTGATATCAAGTACATGCTAAGCAAACAAAGTAATAAGAGATAGGAAGTAATATCTTTTGAGTACTTACTAGATGTTAAGTTCTATTATGCCTATCATAGGCAAAATAATGACCTCCCAAAGATATCCATGCCCTAATCCACAGAGTCTGAAAGTATGTTAAATTACATGGCAGGAGGCAATTTGAATACACATTTGAGATTGTAGATATTCAGTTGGGAAGACAATCCCGGGCTACCCAGGTGGACTCACTCTAGTCACATGTGTTCTTCAAAGTTTGGATAATCTTTGCTCTTTAGTTGTGGTCAGAAAGAGATATGATGATTGAAGAAAATTCAGAAGAGATGGCATCATTAGAAAAACTCGACTAGCCACTGCTGGCATTGGGAAGAGAGAAAGCCAAGAAAGAATGTGGCTTCCAGAACTTGAGAAAAGCATAGAAACAGGTTCTCCCTTAGAGCTTACAGAAAGGAACTCAACCTCGCTGGCTCCTAATTTGGCCCAGGAAGGCCCACGTCCAATTTCTAAGCCCTAGAACTATAAGATACTTTTATATGTTTTAAGTCCTACATTTGTGGAATTTGTTACAACAATAATAGAAAACAAATACAATATTTTATTTCATTCAGTTCTCAAAACAGTTGTCATAATCAGGTACCACTGTTGTCCCTATTTTATAGAAGAAAAATCTGGTCTCAGAATGCTTAAGTAATTCAACTAAAGTCACCTAATTTGTAAGACATTAAGCCAGAATTAAACCCTATGCTTCTTTGTCTCAAAGGATAAGAAATATAATTTATAACAAATAGTGATAGAGTCAATATAGATGTAATACTGCAGTAAATGTTCCAGAAGGAAAGAGCAATAGGAAATTGGTAGAAGGTTAAAATTATGTGAGATAATGACTGTGAAATTTCCAGATAAAACAAAATATATGTCAGTGGCAGAATTCTTGCCTCCCATGCTGAGACCTAGGTTCAACTCCCCGTACCTGCTTATGCAAAAAAAAAAAAAAAAAAACATATATACATTGAGGACTTATATAAAATACATATAAAATTCATATATATATGAATCCTCAAACTGATGTAACGTGCCAATTCTGGGGTAGAATAAAGAAAAACAAGTCCACCGTTAGACACATCATAATAAAATTTCATAGAAAAGAATATCTTAATATTAGCAGAAAGACAATTACAGATATCATAAATAATGACAATATATAATAGATTTCTCATCAGCAACAACAAAGACAAGAATGTATTAAACTAAATTGTCCAAAGGTCTTAAGAAAGAAAATCAAGCAAAATTAAAAGAAAATAAAAAGAACCCTATAGATTTAGGACTTTTTAGATACAATATCACTTGAGATTAAGAGCAAAATAAAAATAATTATAAAGAAAGTGAAAATAAAGTTAAATAATGATTAATTTTGAGGTTGAAAATAAGATAGTGTCAAAATAAAAGCAAAAGAGCATAAAATATGGGAGGAGACAATTAAGAGTTAAAGCACCTAACTTTACAATAGGAAGAATTGAGATGATTTTCATTAGACTTGTACTTATGTATCTTTGTTTTAGACATTGAAGTAACTCCTAAAAAATAGAAACCTCTTGTATAATTTTCAGGGCAGAGAAATCAATTAAAGAGGGGGAAGTGAAATAAGAATTAAACATAAAGTCATCAATCTAGTTGAGAACTGAAAAAACAAAAAATAGAATAAAATGCCAAAATAATTTGGTAGACTTAAAACAACAAGATTCTAGAATAAGATTAACTAAACCTCCTAGTTCCAAAGCATGCTAAGGGCTGGATATGCAAGGAAAGCTAATACTCAAAAAAGAAAGAACCCATTGGCAAAAGAAAATGAGAGAACTTGTTTACTCTCTATTTTTAAGGGAAAAAAATCACCTCTGAGAAAAGAACACCTGGGTCTACAACTCGTTTTGGCTTGGGATTCAAATTTATACCTCCCACATATTCCCAAGGTAATCTTGCAGAGGCAGGTACAAAATTTTCCCACAACTCTGGCAACATGGATCCCTGTAGTTAGAAACCAACTAATAATGAGCAATAATCCAAAATTACTAGATGTAAGAGAGAACAAACCATCATTGTTCTCGCTATTTCATGTCTATGTCCTTCCTGGGCAAAAGCTAAACCAAACTTATCAGCCTTCATTTGATTAGGCAGAGCCATTAACTGGAAAATGAAATAAGACTGTATCAATCCCGGTCTAGTAGTGAAAAAGAAAAACAAAACAAAACCCCTCATTCAATGTTCTAGACTTCTCTTCCCCACAGATCAAAATAAATCTGAGTGGTTACTATGTTACTACTCTGGGAAGTAGCCTGCACCGCAAATAGAATTTTCTTGAGTAAGAAATGGTAAAGAAGAACCATTAAATATGACAACTGTTAAAAGTTTCCTGATTTGATGAAATATTCAAGTTCTTCAAGAAGTTTCATAAATCACAGTAAATATTACCAGAATAAAGCTGCTTGGTTAAATACGCTCAGAAATTTTATAAATACTTCCAGTTACATGCTATTTTAAAGAAACAGAACCAAACATAGTTCATATTTATATTCAAAAGATGAAAAAAGATACAGGATGTAAGCGCTAGCCTAAAGATAGATGCTATACATTTAAAATTTTTGGACAAATAGACTTTAAGGTATAACTAATTATTGTGAATAAATAATGCTATTCAGAAATTATTAGAAAATTCCACTATAAAGATATAATCATAACTCAGATGTCCTACATTCATGAGTACAAATGTATATGAAGATGAATAATTATAAAATGACATTTAAACAATTATCAAAGTACCAATATGAAGCCCTGGTATCTGACTACTATGAGATAAAATTAAAAATCAATAACAAAAATATTATTAACATCTTCAGCATCTGAACTTTAATATAAGACTCTAATTCATGGATATAAAAATCATAATGCAAAATATAAAGGTCTGGTTGATAATGATAAATCCTATCAGACTTATACGATAGAGTTACAGAAGTATTTAAACAAATGATTTAATATTACAGTTTTACATAATAGAAGAAAGAAAAAATTTAAAATTCACTAATTAACTGATCAACTCAATAATATAAAACAGAATAAGGTAATAAATTTATAAGGATTATTAGAAGAATAAGAAGCCATGTGTTTATGTAAATACAGATATGTATATGTATATACACACACACCCATGTGCATATGAACATATATATGTATATGTGTTTAACAAATATTACATTAAAACAGTAAAATAATATACAACAGAAGATAAGCAAGAAAATAGCAATAAGAATAGAATTTAATATTTTAAATATAAGTATATAATAGAATTTACAAAGCAAAATATCTGGTTCTCTTAAAGACTAATGAAAAAAAAAAGAGAGAAAAGGTAAAGTTAGATAATGAGAAGAATAAGCGAAAAGTGATGAAGATGAACTTTACCTGAGTCCTGTGATCCTGGAAATCAGAGAAGGTTAAGAAATCCACCCCATCCTTTGTGGGTTCCAGAAATGGCTGCCTGCAAAGACCCACCCTGCACCATGGGGCTTAAATAAGACTCACAGGTGCCCCTTGTTTACCTATGAGCGCGCTGGGCACAGACTATCTGTATTAGTCATGGTTTTCTAGGGGAAAAGAATGGACAGGAGATACCTACAATCATTATGAAACTTTTGTAAAAATTGCCTCATGTGACTGTGGGTATGCACAAGTCCAAATTCCTTAGGGCAAGCTACAACTGAGAATTCTGATGAAGGTTTCTAATTAATTCCTCAGGAGAAACTACTGAGCTGAAGTAGACATGGACATTCTCTCTTCTGCCCATTGAAATCACCACATCTTTAAAGCCTTCAACTGATTAGAGGAGATATCTCTCATTGTTGAAGACAATCTCTCAATTGATCATAAATGTAATCAGCCATAGGTGCAATCAACTTAATGGTGTTAGGAGTGTCCTAACAGTAATAACAGTGTCCTAACAGTGTCCTAACAGTAATAATCAGACCAGTGTTTGTGTAACCAAACACCTAGACACATCACCTGGCCAAGCTGACTCATAAACCTAACCATCACACCTTCCAAATTTCTGTTCTTCACTTCATAAACAATTAGCTCAGCCCCTTGTTCCTATCTGATCAATAGGAACAAAATGTTTGTTAACCAAACCTTGTTCGAGCTTCTCTCTTTCTTGTAAGGTACTGAACCTCACATTTAAGGACACCACCCAGAAAATTAAGCTGGTCTCAACATAAAACATTCTCTGATCCACTATCCAATCATACCAACTTTTCATCCCACCTTCCTACTTCCTCACAGCTGATTCCTTGCTCCTTTCTATAAAAGAAAAGCCCTGTTTGTCTAACACTTGATATGCTTTCTCAGTTGTGATCAGAACACCCTTCCTAATGGAATACCCATCCTCCTTCCAATAATCCTCTTTAATAAAGACTTTTGTTACCAAGTCTGGATTTTTTTTTTATTTGACAAAACATACCTTTAGATAGTTTAGATTTAGAAAATCGTGAGAAAATATTCTGAACAAAATGAATACCTCTAATTTTGAAATTGTAGGTAAAATGTAAAATGCCCTAGAAAATATAAGGCACAGATAATCGGAATTGATTGCTAAACCTTAGGAAATTGGATAGTTCCAAACTGCCCGTCCTTCTTCCCATCCTTACACTCTCCAGTACACACACACACACACACACACACATCCCTGCAGACAATGAGATTTAGATTATCAAATCTTACCAGACATTCAATATGCAGATTAAACTCTTGTAGCATATAGTAATCCAAAAAAGGAAGATTACTAAAAATGTCTGTGAAATTTATGAATCTTCAATATTAGAAAGGATGCAAAATTATAAGATTTGTGAATGTATATACAGTAACTCTCAATAAAATATTAGCAAATTTACTTCAGCAATGCATAGACTAAACAGCATTATTAATTAGATTGTATCCCTAGGAACAAAGATGATAAACCATTGAAAATCTGAGAAAAAGATAATTTCAACAGATTCATGAAAGCCTTCATAGACTTAAGCATCCATTGATGGGTTGGGAGCAGGTACCTCAGAGCACAGTTAAAGGGAAAATGTCCTTAACCGTAAACTTACTATATTTATTCTAAACTTAAATATATTCTTAAATAAAATATAATCCTTTAAATATAAACTTAAATATATCATATCCAGTCACGAAATATTAAAAGTGTTCTCTTTCTACATAGGAGAAAGAGAAAAATGGTATTACTGTTATTTGCTTTATGACTTATTTTGGGGGTCTCAAGCATTAAAATAAAGTAAGAAGGCATGCACATTAATATTAGAAAGGAAATTTCAAGACAGAATCTTCAAACTAGTAAAAAGAGAAATAGTTTGATAAGTTGAATGTATAAAAAGAATTTGAGGAAAAGTTAGAATTAGGATAAATGCACAAACATTATTTTCCCAAACAATGAGAATAAATAATTAGAAAATATAATAAACAGACCATAAAGACTGTTAGAAACACTAAGAAATTGTGAAAAATGTCATACAATATTATATAGACATCAAATTGCAAAAAAATCTGAGATAACATTTCTCTATTTTTTTTGTTATATTTATTTTTTGAGGTGAGAGGCACTTTTGCCATCTCCACATCTTACTCA
Source organism: Tamandua tetradactyla (assembly GCF_023851605.1). Classification (NCBI taxonomy): domain Eukaryota; kingdom Metazoa; phylum Chordata; class Mammalia; order Pilosa; family Myrmecophagidae; genus Tamandua; species Tamandua tetradactyla. Next base: position 20,377,851 of record NC_135328.1, on the reverse strand, counting down.
AATTTATGCCAGAACCTTTGCAAAATGTTGAAGGTTACTTCTCTATGGTTGAGAGTTTATTCCGTTAGTTTTTCCTTTTTTTTTTACATAGGCAAGGCACTAGGAATCAAACTCAGGTCTCCGGAATGGCAGGCGAGCAGAGCACTCTGTCTGCTGAGCTACCGTGACCTGCCCAATTCCCACTAGCTTTTAACTGCATTATTTTAGCTCACTTCCTAGTTAACTGAAATTCACTATAACTTCAGATTGGAACCGAAAGCTTCTAATTTTGCAATAGAGTAAATTATGTGCATCTGTTTGCTTCTTTCCCTTGCCTCTAATAAATATTCAAATCCATAGTTTTTGTTTTCTGAAATTGTGCATAAATAGAAAAAATTTCTACAATCATTCCTATTCTACTTTGGAAATAATGGCACTGAATGCACAACACTTTCAAAATATATATTTTAACTAGTTTGGAAAGGATTGGCACCTAAATCGCATATGCTCATGATTTTTTTAACCTTCATGCAAACTAGATTTGCCTTATAATTCTTTGAGGAATCCTTGGATTTGCTCTCCGGCTATTATCTGTGCACTGGTATTTAATACAATGTTCATGACTCTGCCTCGGACCTGATTTCCAATGGTTTTCCTTTCATCAGAAGTTGTAAAGAACATGTGATCTGCCAAGTATTTGTCAGAATTCTCCATTTTACAGGTACTTGCATTTTAAAGTTCTGTAGAAACTGAATTTCCTTCTGAAGGTTTATCAATTAAAAAAAAAAAAAAAAACATAAGGCTTATATTTTCTGTGAAGGGGTATGTAATTCTATAGGCCCTAAATATCTATTTATGATCTCCAATTTTTTAAAAATCCAAAACCTAGAAGGAACAAATATTCTGAGATAAGAACATCTGGTTGTCTACTTCTATTGCAAAATCTGTCAAATTTTTGTTTGACCTGAAAAACAGAGATAATTACCTATGAATCATGTAGTTATTTTTAGGGCTGATTAACAAAAGTTTAATGTATTTTGCCTAGCAACATTCCTGGAACCCATCAAGTGTTCCATAAATAGTAACTATTCTATTGTGCCACATAGATATAAATCACATAAGCTAAGTATTTGAATATGTAGGACATTCATCTATTGGCTCTAAAGTTACAAAGACATTGGAATCTTTTATTCCAAGTCTGTCCTCATTCATTTTTCCGTTCACACAGATAACCACTTTCACTAGTTTAGATTTCCAATTGTCCTAAAGATGAAGGATGGTTCACATGAATACCCAAGAATTCTTTTCCATTTATATGAAAAAGCTACAGGCAAAAATTTATGATCCCAGACAAAGCCCTGAGTTCCAGAAGTTATCATAGTTCCCCATTGTTTGGTAGAGATTTTTTTCTCTAAACAGATAAACAAGACACCCTTTCTTTTTATTCCCATAAAACAGACCAATATCTGAGCAGTAGCAGCATTCAGTGAGATGAGAGGCCATTTTCTTATTGTCACAAAAGAAATTATAAATAATCAGGTGGGAATGACAGAATGATTACTAAAATGTTGAGTTACGCTTGGAGGTAATAAATATGATCCCATGGATAAAAAGAAAATGTATAAATATATATACATTTTATATATAGATACAGAAATAATTACAGAAATGAGAATTCCTCAGTTGGTTAATATGCCTCGGCTGGCTAATATATATATATTTCCCAGATCTGTCTGATCAGAGGGCCTTGAAGCAGTGACACCCTAGTAGCATCAAGCAAAATTAATGCCCAGATCTTAGGTTTAAAATACCATTCCCCAATAAAAGGAACTACTCTTCTTGGAGAAACAATTGATTCCAGGAACAAAGTAAAGAAAATATGGGACTAACCTGGACTTTCTTATGTTTCCAAAAGGTAAGGAAGTGCTATAATGAATGAATGAATAAATGAATGAACAAACAAAAAACCAAATCAATGACAAGGGGCATAAGGACACAGCAAACAATGTGAAAGAGCTCCCAACTGACAAAGCTAGAACAATTTGAGAAACAAAAATAATAATAGTTTGGAATTATAGCAAACTGAATGAAAATATCAATGAATCCATAGCAATATAAATACATATTTGCATAAAGAAATGGGCAGAGGGAACAACTTTTCCTTATAGAAGTACCCCAAACAGTAAATGTGTAAGAAATGAAGGAATAGAAAATCACTATCAGAAGTCCACAGTAAAAATGCTTGCAGGCAAAAATTTGTGGATTAAAGTACAAGGTGAAAGAGGACATTTTCATTAGCTCAAATTATCTTCTCCCAAGTATTTTACCAAGGGAAACATCATGACTTTATAATGGAGAAACCTGTAAGATGCTGCCTTATTGAGGGGTCAAGGTTAATATCATTGTAATAAGTCATACAGATATCACGAAATCACTGACTCAGTCCCCTGAGTACAGTCATACTCTGTGGCATTTTTCCCAAAAATCCACCACCTCAATATAATCATGAGGAAACTGCAAAAACTGAGTGATATTCTACAAAATATGTTAAAATATGCCAAGTAGTTTTGAAACTATCAAGGCCATGAGAGACAAGGAAATATTGAGGAAATGGCACAGACCAGAGACAACTAAATGTACTATTGGATTCTGGATTGGATCGCAGAGGAATAAAAGTGCATTAGTGGAAAGACTGATGAAATCTGAATGAAGTTCGTAGTTAGAAGTTTATCGACGTAGCCATTTAATAGTGTTTTACCAATGTTAACAGCGTCCTACCAGTTATCATAGTTTTCGTAATTATACCACAACTGTGCATGTTAACATAAGTGGAAGCTAGGTGAAGAGGATACAAGAACTCCCCATATTAACTTTACAATTCCTTTGTATATCTGAAATTATTTTGATAAAAGGTACAAAACAAAAATAAAATTAAAGAAAATCAAAAGGAGCTGTTTGGAAGTATAATATTTTCACAAGACCAAGAAGAAGTATGCCAAAATATCCACTAAAGGGGCGATGAAGAGGGATGTACAATATAATGTGAGAATTTATATACCATAGAGCTCAGTAAAGCAGTGTTGCCAGGGCTAAGATCACAATTACCCATTCATTGCTCGAAGGCAGTTATACCATTAAACTTTGAAAGCCGGGTCTCACCACTGCGGCAGGTGCAGAGAACACTGGTTGGCGCTGAGGCCAGTTGAAGTCGGTTGAGGCCAGTTGAGGCCAGTTGAGGCTCTTTGAGGCCAGTTGGGCTCCTGGCCGGCAGCACGAGGAGCCTGTGGCCAGTGCCTTGCACACAGGTGCATACTCTGCCTGGTCTGCAGCTGCCCTTGACCTGAGCAGTGAGGCCTTCTTCCCCACGAGGCTAAGGCTGGGCAGCTGGTTGGGGGCGAGACCCAGGGGCCCGGTGGTCAGCATCCATTGGTAGAAGCTTTAGAGGAAGAGAGAGCTTCATGCTGTCTGGCTTTTCCCCCTCTAATTCAGAATTTGATGCTGTGGTTGGATAGTTAGAGGCTATTATATGGATGACGAGTTTCATTACTAACACAGACAAGTGCTACCAGGAGTTTGAAACATGGAAGAGAATAAACTCACCTACATGCCTTTTTTTTTTCCCCAAGATTTTTATTGCAAATTTGCTTATATGTTTGCTGCTTTTAGGCAGAGCTAAACCTGAAACACTGAGTTAGCTGCTGCCATATTTCATCAGGAACTAAATTACAGCCATGAGTTTGCCTTTCTGTTCCCCTAGACTTAGAATCTAGAATCTAGAACATTAGTCTTCCCAATCTGTCTACATGCTAGAGCACAGATTTTTTTTTTAATTTTAACAATTCAAAAACAAGCAACATTACATACCCATTTTTAAGGAATATATTTCCTTGGTAGAAAAGTATGTTGAGGAATAGATGCTGGAGAGGATTCCTGGATTTAATGGACAGCTTTCACAACAACATTGTAGCACCATAAAGATGATGTGGCATGTGCATATTTGACATGCTGCTCACCTTTACAGATTTTCCGGCTTTTAAAGAAAAGTTTCTGGACTACAGTGCAGAAAAAGGCGGCTAGGGACTTGACTTAAGCAGTAGTTTAGTGGTGATTTCATTGTGCAATTCCCCTTCCATACCAGCTCTCCAGAACAATCTGTGGCACCACTTCCACCACCAGGCAGTGGGATGGGTCTGGACGTTGCCTGCATAGTGGGCTGGGCAAGGCCAATGCCGACAGAATACTTACATCTTGCAAAGACTGTGGTTTTTTTCATCAGCGTTAGGTATCAATGGGCTAAAAAGAAAATTTCCTGACCTTTCCAGGACCCATTTCTCCTGAGCCATTCAATAAGCGTTGCACTCCTCCTGCAGTAGGCACCTCTCAGGTGCTTCTGGAAGGAGCCTTTCCCCCAGCATAAATGGTTTGCAATAGTGTGGCATAACCCACAATCATGAGCCCTCTCTGCACCCTAGGACAACAGCAGACTTTGCATGAAACGAATCTTCTGTGCACTCTCAGCTTTTTCACTTGGGTAAGATTTTCAGGTCTTTAGCCCAAGTGATCCAGGTGCCTGAGTTTTTTATTTGGGAGTGTCCTATCAAGGGCGCCATTGACCCTGCCTTGAGATTTCTGGATCCCCGATTATTGCAGCTATTCTTGGCCATTGCAGTCAACTGAAAGAGATGCCTTTTGCATGAAAGCTACATGTGAAACTCAGCTTATGTTCCAAATCCTTTTTTTTTTATTTTTACATGGGCAGGCACCGGGAATCGAACCCAGCTCCTTTGGTATGGCAGGCAATCATTCTTGCCTGCTGAGCCACCGTGGCCCGCCCCTCCAAATCCTTTTATCCCTATCTTCTGCTGATTCTGATGCAGTCCCACTGTGTTTCTAGAAGCTTCTTTTAAGCAATATTTTTGAAAAAAAATTGTATAGCTGAAACTCAGGCTAACTTAGTAGATCTAATCTTGGAATTTTCATGATTACTCACTTAAAGATCAAAGTGGTGTATGCTGTGTGCTTTTTTAGATGTTAGTGCTATGAAGGCAAAAACGCCTTCTGCACTGGTGTTTCTAACTTACTGGGCACTAATGAATATGAGCTGAGTGCTGAGTGTAGACTAAAAGGTACCCTTTACTTATAGCCTGTTAAGTGTGTATGTGCAGGTTTGCTTAAAATTCTTTCTGTAAAAAGTCAATTCATTAGATTTTCTGTTGGGATAGATATGAGCTTACTAAAAAACATGACTCTGCAAGTGGTGCAGTTCCTTCCTCATGTCAAATCTCTTCTACCAAGGTGGTGTCCCACTGCTCTAGCTCTGCATAAGTGGGAGGTGGCACCAGTTTTCATGGACATCTGTCTGGCTTTGATTCAGTAAAATTTTTTGTATAATATTATTGACCAGAAAATATGTATGCCATGCCTCTAAAAAGGAGAATAAACACAATTTAAGTCTCAAAGTACACCACTGAAAAAGATGTTTTAAGTAAAAATAAAAATCTTTACTTTCCAAAAAAGAAAAAAAAAATCAAAACAATTTGATAATGGCTTTCAAGCAGAATTGATAAGAGGTTGAGAAGGTACCACAAAATGGTACTGACCTTTGGTTAACAAGCATTGTTGCTCTTAGAAACTGTCCTCACTTATGATTAGAAATCACTATAAAGAAATTGCTTCTGAAACATATGAGGATTCTGAAACTCAAAAACAATGCTGTACTCACTCATGCATCCATCAATGGGAGAGTAAATGCTCCCATCAGGAGAGAGTTAACAGTATTAAAAATACAGGTTTTTTTTTTTTTTTTTCAAATATTAAGGCATTCTTAAACTATTAACAACATTAGCCATGTTTACACGTGACCTTCAGGAACTTTGCATTATGTCATGAAGCGAGTACCATACACTGAAATACAAGTGTACATCTTATAGTAAGCTTTTATTTTTTATCTACCTTTATCCAACAATGATTTAAACTGGATAGACGCTATCAGAAAAACTACTCATGATTTAATAAGTTTAAGAAAGCTCTTTAGATGAAAGACCATATTGAATGAACTGTGCGAATATTACTTAATGACAAAAAATTCAGCTGCATTTGGTCCTATTCTAACATCAAAGTAGGAAAATGTAGGCTGCTATTTAGTAGATAAAAGGAGCTATTTAAATTCTCCAAACAGATGAATTATCAACTTAGATCAGATGATTTTGATTGTAATGATGATGATGATTTATTAGTCCTCTATTAAAACTGTACAAGAATATAGTCAGACCAGTTACTTTGTTCTTAAGTGAGAAAACAGAACACAGTAATGGGTTCTCTGTTAGAATACAAAATTTCATATTTGTTTTCAACTAATGAGCTATACTTCCTCACCTATCGGGGAAAAATCATTCTCTTCATTGTGACATTTAAAAATATGTTAAAATATTTCTTTTTGATGCAAAAAAATTCTTTTTGTAATTCTACTTTTATGAATATATCAGCCATTCTATTTTTATTTTCTCTGTTCTTGCTCAACTGGACTCCATGCGATACCGAGAACACACAATATCCTTTTTCTTTTATACTTTTGTCTGTTCTCTTTTCTCTACCTGAAAAGGTTTACCTTTTGTTTTTTTGCTTTTGCTTTTTTATTTTTTTTGCTAATGTACACATTCCCTTTCTTGAAGTGCAGTTAAACAGCATACATTCTAAGACAACTTCTCTAGAAAGATTAATTTCTTCCTTTTCTGTGCTCTCATAACACTTTTTGTTTCAACTTATATTCACTTATTGAACCATCTATCTATCAATTCTTACCCAAGTGTCTTTCTAAAAGCTTTCTAAGAGCTGCATGCACTAGGTTGTAGAAGCAGCCATGGTTCCCAGGTTGCAAAATAATAGCAAAACATGTAAATATGAGAGCAGGCCCTGGTGGCTCAGCAGGCAGAGTTCTTGCCTGCTATACCGGACACCTGGGTTCAATTCCCAGTGCCTGCCCATGCAAAAAAAATAAAATGTAAATATGAGTGTTCATATGTTCTCTATCGTTTTCCCTCACCCTTCCTCTCCAACTTTCTTCTTTGCTCCCTGCCTCTATCCTCCATCCTCGACAGATAGAAAGATGATAGACAGACAGATGTAAATATAAGTGTATATGATTGCATAGGAATTATGATGTGTACCTCTTTATCACAAGATAATTTTAAAAATATTTAAAATTTTATATTTCCCAAATTGGAATCACTACCATCTTTCTATTATTATCACATGAATATACTGCAGATTTTACTATTTTGCTAATACTTGAATATATTATCTTAGAAGCTGAAACACATCTAACAATAGAAACAACAAACAGTATAAAAGAATGAAGACAACTTGTATAATATGTTTACAATTATCACAGAACAAAAATTTTTAACAAAAATAATAACAATTGTTTCCAATAGTTTATCCTGTTATGAGGCAACCACGTTCTTACGCACGTTGAAAATTCCGCTAATGGGTCAATGTTCAGAATTTTTATGGGATATTATATACCCAAAGTGTCCATTTTGATCTTGAATTTCTGTCTAATAACTTTCGAAATAAATGAAATGATAACGTTAAACCAGACTTTAGAGGTAATTGCATCAAGCGTTTTAATGCACTGAAGAAAAATGTATTGACAAAAACTGTGTCAGTCAATAAAGGAAGAGAAAGAGCAATGATTACTGATAGTTGAAAGCATGCTATGTAGTGATTGTCAATATATGCCCTTACTCTGACTCCACAGCAGCAATAATGGGGGACTGTTAGCCCATGTCTCTAACTCCAGTGCTCACGCTATAGTGCATAGTCATAACTGTCCCCTCCTATGTGTCTGTGGAATTGGCTCGGACTTTATAGATACGGAGTAATGCGGCCAAGATCACAAAGCCAGTAAGCAATAGAACTGGTATTCCAAACAAGTTCTGCTTGAGTTCAAAAAATAAATTCATGGGCTAAAGAAAACAATTTAAATAAATAAATAAAAGGTTAAGGTGACAGTTTTTAGCAAGAAGTTTCACACACAGTGAACACATCCTGTAATAAAATCAGTGTTTCAGCGATTTTATTCTTACCTAGCAATGGAAAGGATGTGTGCCGACAATGTTTCCCATTTTCCTGGTGAGTCACAGGTGTGTCAAACTTCTAGAGAAAGCAGAAAGCTTATATCTAAATGATCAATGTTATGAAATTATCTTCCCTGACAGGAAACCTTGGAGATTATGTAGACTCCAAAAGTAAAAGGACGAAATGGCCTTCCTGCTCTTTTTTTGCCAAAAATGATTCTTTTTAGAAGATAAATCTCATGTTTTATTGTAAAGGAAGAAAGTGTATGGCAACATTTAGAAAGTTCATTTCATTTTACATTTATAGATAGAGCACTCTACATAATACAGATCTGAAAATTTGCTGCCCAAAGTTTTGTGGCATTAGTAAAAATGTCTCAGTATTCATGTATGTATACTGAGTGGGTGAATAAAAATACTCTATACTCTAAGGGAATACATAATATTTTTGAGTTAATATTAACTCCTTGAAAATGATCATTTAGTGCTCATTAGTGAATGCTTAATGCTGACGCAAGCTTAAATAAAATGATCTTCAAGCTTTGTAATATTACAGACATAGTATTTATTGTATTTACCAATGCCTAGAAAAGAATTTTCCAATGTGGTCTGTGGGCTCTTGGAAATCCCAAAGAACAGAGGGTTCATGAAATTAAAGCTATTTTCATAATAACATAAGGTATTATTTATCTTTTTTTACTCTTTTTTTTTTCTCATGGGTATTCAGTGGATATTTCTAGATATTATATGATATGTGATATATGATTTGTAAAGCAACCATTCCTCAAATTACAGAAACTGGACTCATTTACATTCCCAAAAGAGCTCATGCAAAATCTCATCAGTTGCTGCCTCAACCAGCTCGAATTCTAGGACCTCCATGTAAAGCAAATTCCTCTCCTAGTTTTGCCACTATGCTTCCATATCCTACTCCCATGAAAACAAAAAAATGGTTTCACCGCTGTTCTAGTTTGCTAGCTGCCAGAATGCAACACACCAGAGACTGACTGGCTTTTAATAAAAGGGGATTTATTTTGTTGGTTCTTCAGAAGAAAGGCAGTTAACTTTCCACTGAGGTTCTTTCTTACGTCAGAAGGCACAGGGTGATCTCTGCTGGCCTTCTCTCCAGGCTTCTGGGTTCCAACAACTTTCCCAAGGGTGATTTCTTTCTGCATCTCCAAAGGCCTGGGCTGAGCTGTGAGTGCTGAGATGAGGTATGCTGAGCTGCTTGGGCTATGCTACGTTGAGCTCTCTCATTTAAGTACCAGCCAATTAAGCCAAACATCATTCATTGCAGCAGACATGCCTCCTAGCTGACTGCAGATATAATCAGCAACAGATGAGGTTCATGTACCATTGGCTCATGGCCACAGCAGCAGAACTAGGTGCCTTCACCTGGACAAGTTGACAACTGAATTTAACTACCACAACCACCATACAGTGTTCTTATTTATAAAGGAAGGAAAGTGAGAGGAAATTAAAGAGGAAAATAGTTAAAATGAATAAATATATGTATAACTAATCAAGGAAGGGAAATGAGGTGAAGATTACTGTCTTCATTTCTATAACTGGTCAGATGGTCATAATTGATATTTTAAACTTTTCTCTCTTTTTGACCATTTCATGATTCTTTCGTCTTCAGCCAACATAGGTTTTAAGGTTTTTGACCTAGTGTTAAATATTACTTTCCTATTGCTGCTGTAACAGATTACCACAAATTTAGTGGCTTAAAACAACAGTAATTTATTATCTTATGGTTCTGGAGGTCAGAAGCCCAAAATAGATCTTAAAAGTCAGTCCTATGGAGGCTCTAGCGGGGACTCTGTTCCACTAGCTATACCATCTTCTAGAGGTCTCCTGCATTTCTTGGCTTGTGGCCTCTTCTGCTAACTTTAAAAACAGCAGTATGGCATCTTCAAATCTTTAACTCTGACAGCGAATCCAGGATAATTTTCCATCTCGAGATCATTCACTTAATCACATGTGCAAAGTCCCTTTGCCATGTAAAGTAACATTCTCATAGTTTCTTGGGGTTAGGATGAGGACGTCTTTGAGGAGGGGCATTAATCTACTTGTGACATTTTTAAACCAAATTTTCATTCCCATAAGGCCTAAGAACTTTCCCCCCTGCATTTTAAAATAGTTTTAGCACTGTCTGTTAACAGGAGACAGATATCTTAAGAGGTATCTATTTATCTCCATACATACTCCTTATATAGCTCAGTCATAAAAAGTGCTTGAACAAGACCAATTCAATACAACTCTTTTTATATTCCCCAATGGAACCAGTTCTCCCTTTGGTCTTAATCAACTGACTCCAGAAATTATAGGTTGGGAACTTTTATGTATATGTGATTTGGTGTGATAATAAGAGGTGTCACTCCATAGTTCTCCATCCTGATTCTCCGACTTCAGTACTTTAGCTAAGGTAGAAACACAGCACAGATTAATGGCTGATTAAGAAAAGATATCTTATCACTGATGACCACCTGTTCTTGCAAATTGCTTTAAAATGCTCAGCTTGATGTGGGCCAGGCAAATATACAGTGGAGATACCCATGCTATTGATCCCATACATAATTTCTATCCCTGCCAGCATAGTTTTTTTTACCCCTTCTAACCAAGATATTATGCTTTTTCTTCCTTGGTAATAGAGTCCAAATTTTATGCAGAGTAGAAACATTACTAGTTGAAAGGCTACATTTGGCACTCATCCAGGTCAGACTATATGGTTAAGTTCTGGTCCCCGGGATAATAATACATGTGAAAAATTGCTAATATTTCTGTATAAATGATGTGGCTTAGCAAATAAGTGGGCAATGCACCCTTTTGTACATCAACTTTTCTTATTCCTGCTTCTTGGCATACAGATATGATGGCTGGAGTGCCAGCAACAATTTTGGACCATGAGGTTACCTTGAACGTGGGAGGAATGTTACTAAGATAGGCAGAAAGTAGGACACTAGTTCACTTGTGAACCTGGAGCTATCATAACAGACATAGTCTATGTATCTGGATGTTCTGCATTTTTAAAAGTTTGAAGTATATTTTTCTTTAAAGTCATTGCTCTTTTATTTTTCTTGTTATATGTAAAAACACCTAATTCTGACTAATTCATACATAGCTGATATTCATATCAGCAAGTATTATTTTCCATCTGATCATTAAAACTTCCTCCAGAGTGAACTTTTTAATGCATATTTTTCAATTTCCAGGAGGTCTATCCACATACTTCTTCCTGAAACACCTTTATGACTAATTCTCCAATTTTTCCTCCTGAATATCTGATCATCAGACCAAAGCATTGTCCACTGTCTATGAATCTCTGAAGATCTTTATCTCAAGTCATCTAACCTCCAGGCAGAGCGGCAGTAATATTTATCACTTAAAGTTTTTGCTCAATAAAAGAGATTCCCTTTATGTGATGTAAGACATTTCTGAAAGAGGTTCTATTGACGTGGCAATCCTCTTTTGGCAGTGACAATCACTAAACTCATTTATAAATCACTGTTCTAGTTTGCTAGCTGCTGGAATGCAATATACCAGAAACAGAATGACTTTTAAAAAGGGGAACTTAATAAGTTGCTAGTTTACAGTTCTAAGGCTGAGAAAATATCCCAATTAAAACAAGTCTGTAGAAATGTCCAATTTAAGGCACCCAGAGAAGGATACCTTGGTTCAAGAAGTTCACGGTTTCTTTCTCATCTGGCAGCGTACGTGGCGAACATAGCATCATTTGCTAACTTTCTCTCCTGGCTTCCGGTTTCATAAAGCTCCCCGGGAGGCATTTTTCTTCTTCGTCTGCAAAGGTCGCTGGTTGGTGAACTCTGCTTTGTGGTTCTACAGCATTCTCTGCTCTCTCTGAATCTCTCATTCTCCAAAACATTTCCTCTTTTATAGGACTCCAATAAACCAATCAACACCCACCCAAATGGGTGTGGACATGTTGTCACCTAATCCAGTTTAACAACCACTCTTAACTAAATCACAGCATCCAGGGAGATGATCTGATTACAGTTTCAAACATACAGTATTGAATAGGGATTATGCTACCTTTATGAAACGGGATTTTGATTAAAACATGGCTTTTCTAGGGGCCATATATCCTTTTAAACCAGCACAATCAGGCTCATATTTTTTGCTTCATCCAATTATTCATAAGAAACTCCTACATGAAACCCTAAGGTCTGGTTAAAGACAAAGTAGCAGTGAAGTCAGGTTTTGGGATATGAGGAGCTCTACCTGCAAATAATTTCATAGTATTATTAGTTCTGGTCACATAAAAGGACATTGAACTGAAGATAGAGCTCAACTGTCTTTAAGGATAAATTGATAGATGACACCTATTCCATGATGGGAAGCTTTGTAAGAAGCATGTTCGTGTTGTTCTATAGCCAGGTGTTAAAACTTTATAAGAACCTAGTAGCAGATGAAGTGCCTTTCTTAAAAGGAAAAATCAGTTTCATTAAAGAGAGAATTACTTAAATGAAAAAAAGAAGGAAATAAGGGACTTCCATGTGATTTTCCTTCTAGAGCTTGTGATAGTTTAAGTAAACCATCCCAGTCTGCTGCAAGAACTCTGGATTTGCTGGAACATAAGACTGGACAGCAAATTGCTCCAACTGAAGCTCCAACTAAAAGGGTAGGGAGTCTACCCTTTCTCTGGGCTTAAAAGTAATAGCCTTTCAATTACTAAGTGAATTACAGCAGCATACTCAAATATAAAATAAATTGCATCTTTGTTTTTATGAAACTCACTAGGTGTTTTAACTCATTCTTCATGAAATTGGCTGGATAGTACATTTGTCTGTTGCTTTGAAGGGAGTATCTCAATATATTACACACTATTGGACTTCCAAAAAGCTTAGTGAGGGAACAGAACTCTGTATTTTCACATCTCTATATTTTCAAAAATTCAACTCTGTATTTGTTTCACATCTATAGATAGGCATTTTTTCTTATAAAAATCTTTGAGTATCTTCTTTTCTTCCTGTTTCCAGGATATTTCAAAATAGATGGTAGCTTAAATTTGGAAGTGTCCTACTGAGCTGCTGTCCCTGCCAGGTGAAAGCAGAATGTTTTTATGTTTGCTGCTTATTGGTGTTGAAAAAAATAAATAAATAAATAAAACAGAAAAAGAAAAAAGTTATCTCAGGATCAATGGCAGCACACCAGATGCCAGGAGCTATATTGATTTGCTTCAGTAATGAAAATACATTTGGGATAGTAGTTGCAAATATAGAAACCATCTGATTAAGTTCATGATAAAGCTTTATAATTCACTAGGATCAATTCATTTTTTGTTTCAGCCAAACTGAAGAGTTAAATGGAAATGTAATAAGAATTATCATTCCTCAAATTTTCCAGTTTTATTAAATATTATTCCCACAGGATTTGTAGTATTGATTTTATGAAAATTTGACAGGAAGAAATATTCCGGGAACTTCCATTTGGTCTTTCTTACAACTGTGGGCTTTTTTCCAAGGTAAGGATAGGGACTTTCCTAGCTGAGAAGATACATCCCTACTTTTAGCTCAGAAATGGGAGAAATTTCAGTGGAAGTGTTCTATAGAGCCTAATGTAAGACTGACATACTTTCAAAATTATATTTATTATTTGACTTTCTCATAAGCCTACTCCTTTTCTGGTGGGCTTCAATGACAAATTTGTACCTAAAGAATCATGATGATCTCAGAGTTAATGTATCAGTCCAAGTTCAATTAACAAAACAAAACAGCTGCAACAACAAAACAGCTACTACAGGTTTGTAGGAGCAATGAATTTAATATGGAATTTAAAACATACATGAATGAGGGAGTAGCTGGGAATGTGAAGAGGGTCTGAAAATGGGAGGTAAATGATCACAGAAAAATAACTAACCAAGTCTGCCTGAAGCACTGTGTTGTAGTTGGAATTCTTACTCCCTGTGAGTTGAACCCGTTCATATATGAGACCCTTTGAAGATGCATTTTCAGTTAAGGTGTGGACTCACTTGTGAATAAGATTTTCTAAGATACTATTTAGATGTGGGCAAACTGAACCAGGGTGTGTTGATCCTTATTATTGTACACCTTATAAAGAGAAATCAGAAGTCACAAAAAACTGCTGGAGGATACCAGGTTCATTGCAAGGTGATGGATGACTGTTACCACCAGAATGCTACCACCCCCAGGAAAAAGCATGGCCTTACTAGTATTGATTTTGGACTTTTTAGCCTTCAAAACCATGAGATAATAAAAGTTTATTGTTTAAACTAACACATTGTATAGTATTTGTTGTAGCAGCTCTGGTAAACTAAGAAAAATATGAGTGGACAAGTCAAAAACACAAAGTCTTCGAATCTGAGTGCACCTAGATATCAGACAGAAACACAAAGGGATGTTTTCTATAGAGTTTTGAGAAAACTGCTGTCTCTAGAGACTGTGGCTTTTGTAAAAACAATTGCATCTGTGATCACTGTCTCTTCTGAAGAGTAGTGATACATATTTAAAGTTCATTGCATCATTGTTGTTTCCTCAATTAATCTGATTTATTTCTCGACTCAAAACTAAGGATGTATTGTATCTCACCATCATTTACTGAGTGCAATTCAAACCACTAAATGAACAAAAATTTGAGCAGTGCCTCACTGTTAAAGTTAGCTAAATTAATCCAGAATTTCTGGAGAGTGTAACTCATTAACTACTTCAGCCTAACTCAAAATTTTATCTTTCTCTTTTTGATTAAAAATCATCAGAAGCTAATCCCACAAATATTCTCAATATATTTTACATAAATGATTTTCAGAAAAGCTCTCCAATGATTTTACTTTTTCCTTCATATTTTGTATTTACTCTTCTACTCTCAATAATATGTTAAAAATGAGACTAGATATAATTTCAGAGACAAAGAGGAACAAATGTGAGACCCAATCATGCAAAGAACCTAATTACCTTCCTGGTAATTTAAGACATTACAATTTATTTAAGAAAGTGGTACCAGGAAAACTGGATCTCCATTTGGAACAACAAAAAAAAAGAGAGCACTTGCCATATACTTTATACAAAAGTCAAATCAAAATAGATGAAAGATCTAAATATAATAGCTAGCCCAATAAAACTAGAAGAAAACATAGGGAGGGATCTTCAGGATCTCGTATTCGGCAAGAGTTTCTTAGACTTTTACCTAAAGCACAAAAAAAAAGAAAAATTATTTACAGATAAACAGAAGCTGAGGGAATTAATAACAGAGAAACCTTATGAGAATTACTAACAGGTGTGCTGCTAGCTGAAAAGAAAATAAAGGAGAGAAATGTCTGGAGGAAGGTACAGAACTGAAAAGTATTAGTAAGGGTACATTTGAAGGGTAGAAAGAGAAAGAAAAAAATCAATATGACAAATAAAAACCAAACGAAAAGATGGCTGAATTAAGCACTGCCTTTGCATTAATAATGAATGTTAATGGATTAAACTCATCAATCATGAGAAACAGATTAGCAGAATGGATTAAAAAATATGATCCATCTATATGCTGTTTACAAGGGACTCATCTTAGACCCAGAGATACAAATAGGTTGAAAGCAAAATGATAAAAAAAGATTCTACGCAAGTAGTAAAGAAAAAAAATATATATATATATATATATATATATGTATAGTTATATATATATATTCCAGCATATATGCTGGAATAGCTATACTAATATCAGACAAACTAATAACTTTGAAAGCAAAATTGTTATAAGAGATAAAGAAGGATACTATATATTAATAAAAGGGGCAATTCACCAAGGAGAAAAAGCAATCATAAATATCTATAGCTTAATCAAGGGGTCCCAAAGTACATGAGTTAAACATTTTCAAAACTAAAGGGAGTAATAAATTACTCTATCATAATGGTGGAATATTTCAACAAACCACTTTCTCCAATGGGTAGAACGTCTAAACAGAGGATCAATAAAGAAACAAGGAATCTGAATAATATGATAAATGAATTACACCTAACAGACATATATAGGACATTACACCCCAAAACAACAGGACTTACATTCTTCTCAAGTGCTCATGGAACAGTCCTTAAGGATATGCTGTATGCTGGGGCAGAAAACAGGTCTTAATAAATTTAAAAAGATTGAAAGTATACAATCCAATTTCTCTGACCAAAATGGAATGAAGCTGGAAATCAATAAAAAATGAAGAACCGGAAAATACTCTAATATATGGAGGTTAAACAACACACTCTTAAACAATCAGAGGATCAAAGGAGAAACTTGAAGAGAAATCCATAAATATCTTGAGACAAGTAAAAATGAGAACACAACATAACAAAACTTATGGAATGCAGTGAAGGAAGTGCTGAGAGGGAAATTTATAGCCTTAAATGCCTATAATAATTGAAAAACTGGAGAAACTGGAGAAAGAACAATAAACAAGTCCTAAAGCAAACATAAGGAAAAAAATAACAAGATTAGAGCAGAAAACAATGAGATGGAGAATAAAAAAATAGAATCAATGAAATTGAAATTTGGTTCTTTGAGAAGTTCAATAAAATTAACAAATCCTTAGCTATACTGACAAAGGCAAAAAGAGAGAAGTTGTAAATTAATAAAAAAGGATCAAGAGGCATTACCATGAACTCCAAAGAATAAAAAAAGATCATGAGGATACAATGAACAACTGTATGCCAACAAGCTATACAACTTAGATGAAATGGACAACTTCCTAGAAACACATAAACAACCTACACTGACTTGAGAAGAAATAGAAGACTTCAACAATTCAATCAAAAGTAAAGATATTGAACCAGTCCTCAAAAACCTACCAATAAAGAAAAGCCCTGGACTGGATCACCTCAAAAGTGAATTTTACCAAGAATTCCAAGAAAAATTAACACAATTCTTGCTCAAATGCTTCCAAAAAGTTGAAGGGGCACCACTGTGTAACTTTATTCTATGAAGCCAATATTTCCCTAATACCAAAACTGGATAAAGGTACTACAAGAAAAGAAAATTTGAAACTAATCTCGGTAATGAATATAGATGCAAAAATCCTCAATAAAATACCTGCAAATCAAATTCAACAACTTAATCAAATGATTATATGTCCATGGCCAAGTGGATT
Source organism: Tamandua tetradactyla (assembly GCF_023851605.1). Lineage (NCBI taxonomy): Eukaryota > Metazoa > Chordata > Mammalia > Pilosa > Myrmecophagidae > Tamandua > Tamandua tetradactyla. The sequence continues at coordinate 20,360,697 of NC_135328.1, read as the reverse complement.
TTATTCCAGGTATATAAGGATGTGGTTCGACTCAAGAAAATCAATTAATGCAATACACCCCTTAATTAATAAAAGAATAAAATTGATGATCATCTTAGTTGATGCAGAAAAGTATGTGAAAAAATTTAGCATCCTTTCATGATAAAAACACTTCAAAAGGTAGAATTAAAGGAAACTTCCTCAACAGGATGAAGGGCATATATGAAAAACCCATAGCTATAATCACATACTCAATGGTGACAGACTGAAAGCTTTCCTTCTCAGATCAGGAACCAGAGAAGGATGCTCACTCTCATCACTACCACTCAACATTGGTAGAAGTTTTAGCTAGAGCAATTGGGCAAGAGAAAGAAATAAAGTCACCTAAATTGGAAAGGAAGATGTAAAACTTTCCCTGTTTGCAGATGACATGATCCTATATTTAGAAAATTCTGAAAAAAAATGCAACAAAGTTAGTTGAGCTAATAAATAAGTTAAGCAAAGTGATAGGATACAAGATCAACACACAAACATCAATGGTGTTCTTATACACTAGTAATGAGCTTCCTGAGGATGTAGTCAAGAAAAAAAATTCCATTTGCAATAGCAACTAAAATAATCAAATATCTAGGAATAAAGATAGGACTTGTACATAGAAAATTCCAAAACATTGCTAAAAGAAATCAAAGTAGACCTCAATAAATGAAAGACATTTCATGTTTATAGATTGGTAGGCCAAATGTCAGTAAGATGTCAATTCTACCTAATTGCTCTACAGAGTCAATTCAATCCCAATAAAACTTCTAACAGACAATTCTGAAGGAATGGAAAATCTAATTATCAATTTTATCTGAAAGGATAAGAGGTTTCAAATAGCTAAAAAAACAAAAACTCGTATAAAAGAATAATGAAGTGGGAGGTATCATGCTTCCTGACTTAAAGCATATTATAAAGCCACAGTAATCAAAACAGCATGCTGCTGGCATAAAGGCAGACATATTGATCAAGGGAATCAAATTGAGAGTTTAGAAATAGATCTTCAGATCTACGGTCAATTGATTTTTGACAAGGCTTTCAACCCCACTCAACTGGCACAGAATATTCTCTTCAATAAATGGTATAGGACTATCCATAACCAAAAGAATATACAAAATTCTCACACCATATACAAAAATTAACTCGAAGTAAGTCAAAGACCTAAGTGTAAAAACCAACAGCACAAAACTCCTAGAAGAAAATGTAGGGAAAAATATTAAGACCTAGTGATAGGTGGTAGTTTCTTAAACTTTACACCCAAAGCACAAGCAATGAAAGGAAAAATAGATGAATAGGGACTCCTCAAAATCTAAAACCTCAGTCTTTCAAAGGACTCTGTCAAAAGGTGAAAAGGGAAGCAATTCAATGGGAGAAAATATTTGGAAACCACATATCTGATAAGGGTTTGATATCCAGAATATAAAAATAAACCCTCCAACTCAATAATAAAATGATAAATGGCCCAATCTAAGATGGCAAAACACATGAATAGATATCTTTCTGAAGAATTACAGGTGGCTAAAAAGCACATGAAAAGATGCTCAGTTTCACATGCTATAAGGGAAATGCAAATCAAAACCACGATGAGATATCATCTCACACCTATTAGAATGGCCACTATTAAACAAACAGGAAACTACAAGTCTTGGAAAAGATGTGGAGAAATTGGAATACTTATTCACAGCTGATGGGAATGTAAAATAATACAATGGCTTTGGCAGTTCCTCAGGAATCTCAGTATAGAGGTGACTCATGATGCAGCAATCCTGCAGCTCGAGATACACCTAGCAGATCTAAAAGCAGGGACATAAACAGATATCTGCACATCAATGTTCATAGCAGCATTATTTACAGTTGCCAAAAGATGGAAACAACCCAAGTGTCTATCAACAGAGGAAAGGATAACCAAAATGTGATATATACATACTGTGCAATACTACTCACCAGTAAGAAGAAATGAAGTCCTGAAAGGCACGGCAACATGGATGAACCTTGAGGACATTATGTTCAGTAAAATAAGTCAGACACAGAAGAACAAATATTGAATGATCTCACTGATATGAACTAATTATAATATGTAAACTCATAGGCTTAAAATGTAGATATAGGTTACCAGGATATAAAATGAGGCTAAAGAATAGGGATGGGTTACTTAATATGTACAGAATGCTGCACTAGGTTGAACTTAAATGTTTGGAAATAGACAAAGATGACACTAGCACATTACTGTGAGAATAATTCACAGTGCTAGATGGAGTGCGAATGTGGTGGAAAGGGGAAGTTTACAGTCATGTATGTCACGAGAAGGAAAGCTGGAGGTTAAAACGTGGGTATGTATAACACAGTGAATCTTTGGTGGACAGTGTAAGTGATTAACTGTACAAATATTTTTTTAAAAATTCATGAACTAGCAGAAATGTAGTATTCTATTACAAGGAGTTAATAATAGGGGGGTTTATGGGAAAAATGTACCTATTGCAAACTATGAACTATATAGTTAACAGTAATATTTTAATATTTTTCATCAACAGTAATAAATGGGTCATCAATACTATGGGTCAATAACAGGGAGGGCAAGGGAAATGGGAGGATTAGGGTTTTATTTTTTTTACTCTTATTTATTTTCTGGAATAATGAAAATATTCTAAAATTGAACATGGGGCTCTATGCATAACTACATGATGACGCTGCGAGCCAGTGATTGTGTATTGATGGTTTGTATGGTGTGTGAATATTTATCAATAAAACTTCATTAAAACAGATAATTATAAAGGAGAACTTATAATATTAAAAATTTCTGTGCTTCAGAGGACTTTATCATAAAAGTAAACAACAACCTACATAATAGGAGAATATATTTAGCGACCATGTATCTGATAAAGCTTTAATGTCCAGAATATAGAAAGAAGTCCTTCAATTAACAACAAAAGGACAAACAACCTATTTTTTAAAGGGGCAAAAGTCTAGAATAGACTGTCTCCAAAGAAAATGTGCAAGTGGCCAGAAAGCATACGAAAAGATGCCCAACATCACTAGTCATCAGGGAAATGAAAACCAAAACCACAATGAGACATCATTTCACGCTCATTAGAATAGCTGCTATTATTAAAAAGCAGAAAATAACAAGTGTTGGAAAGGATTCAGAGAAACAGGAACATTAATTTATCACTGGTGGCAATGCAAAATGGTGCAGCCACTGTGGAAGAATCTAAAATATAGGTTAGCAAAGGATGGGGTGGGGATAGCAAATGGAAAGTTAAAGCTTAAAATGTACAGGAACCCTATTTGGAAAGATGGAAATGTTTTGGTGATGCATAGTGGTGATGGAAAGACATTGTGAAAATAATTTACAGCACTGAAATATATATTTGAGTGTGGTTAAAAGGGTAAATTTAGATTGAATATGTGAGAACAGAATAATTAAAAAAAAACTGATGGAACTACACAGTTAACCCTAGGTTAAACTATGGACTATAGTTAATAGTACAGTATAAAATATGCTATCATCATATAACAAATAATCCACACCTGTTCTAGTTTGCTAGCTTCCAGAACACAACACACCAGAGATGGACTGGCTTTTTTTTTTCACATGGGCAGGCACTGGGGATCAAACCTGGGTCCTCTGGCATGACAGGCAAGCATTCTTGCCTGCTGAGCCACTGCGGCCCACCCTGGATTGGCTTTTAATAAAAGGGGACTTATTTTGTTAGTTCTTCAAAGGAAAGGCAGCCAACTTTCCACTGAGGTTCTTTCTTACATGGGAAGGCACAGGGTGATCTCTGCTGGCCTTCTCTCCAGGCCTCTGGGTTCCAACAACTTTCCCTGGGGTGATTTCTTTCTGCATCTCCAAAAGCCTGGGCTGAACTGTGAGTGCTGACATGAGGTATGCTGAGCTGCTTGGGCTGTGCTACATTGCGCTTTCTCATTTAAGCACCAGCCAATTAAGTCAAACTTCATTCATTGCAGCAGGCACACCTCCTAGCCAACTGCAGATGTAATTAGCAACAGATGAGGTTCATGTATCATTGGCTTATGTCCACAGCAACAGAACTAGGTAACTTCACCTGGCCAAGTTGACAACTGAATCTAACTACAACAACACCAATTCAAGATGTTATGGGAACATCTTGAGATATGGGAATCCTGTATTTTATCCATGATTTTTTGGTAAATATACAGCATTTCTAATAAAGAAAAAAATCCTTGAAAAAAAAAGACTACACTTGGGGTTGGCTATTAATTTTCTGAACTTAGTTTTTCTTAAAAAAATTTCTGGTGACATATATAAGAGCAATTTCATATTGTAACTCTTTTAAGTGTAGAATTCAGTGGTATTAATTACCTTTGCAATGTTGTACTACCACCAAATTCCAAAACCTTTCCATCACCCTAAATGGAAACTCCCTACCCATTAAGCAATATCTCCCCAGTCTTCCCTCCCCTAGGTTCCTTGTCATTTTTTTTAAGCTGTCCAAGTCCACCTTGACATTCACAGGACCAAGGAAATGATAGAAAGTCAGTCTTGGAAAACTAGCAAGAAGCAAGGGTATCTAGACAGCTGATTCATGAGCAAGAATAAGATTTATCAATAACTTGGTTAGATGGCTCTCACCGCCACCATCATGCACATTAGCTACAGCTCCTTTAACTGAAATGCTGCTGTTAGCAGCAGAAGGATGAGTTTTAAACTATTTCTTTTCTCTTCTGATTCTTTCACTTTACTTTGGTTTTGCTAAAGTCTTGATGAGAGTATCAGATTGACCAAGCATAGGTTATCCACCCACATACATGTTCTATCTGTCCCTTTCATCTTCTGTTATGAAGGATTCTGGGGTGTGGAGAATTCCCACTCAATGGAAAGATTCATACTATGGTGGATTCCCAGAATAGCCTGTCCATCTTCTACGTTCCATTCCTACTTTCATAGTTTATAAGTTGTCCTTCCTGCAGTTCCAGAAGCTTCCTATAGTTTTTGGTTATTTAGAAAGAAAATATTAAAAGCTATGAAAGATATCCATATTGTTTGAAAATAAATCAGATTTATATGATTGGTTTTGGCTTAATGGTATAAATGTTTCCCACAATACATTGACATTACCTGGAGATATTTCTTGGGATACCTATGGAAAGTGAAGCAAATAAAAAGAATTGCACCAAGCTGGTAAAAACTTGAAGGAAAATATATTATTTTAAATGGAACACAAAGCATACATTTAATGATATAGTCCTTGATAATACATCTTGTCTGTGAGAGAAGGGTCCCTATTAAATAGGGCTGCTGTCTTCATTCTCTAGTGAAGGACCATTTTATATATGTTTGTTTCAACTTGCATTTTTCCACCTTGACTTTTATTCTAAAGTGTATAATCACTGATTACTTAATTTGCTATGCTTAACTTTCACTACTACTTCTAATAGTGCATCTATTCCTAATTAATAATGTACTCAGGTTTATTATGTGGAAGACCCTGTTCTGAAGACTTTTCATGCATTATCACTTTTTCCTCTCCATAATGCTGTGAGTTACTGATCACTGTTTTCCGCTCTGATCAAAGAACAAGATGATGCTTTTCTTATCTAGGAATACAATTTAAACGATATTTGAATCCATTGTAATTGGGCTCATTGTGGTAGAAAAATTATCTAATTGGTTTTCCTTCTTTCTTTAGTTTCCTAGCTGTTAAAGTTGAAGCAAGGGGAGTTTATTAGCTCACAGACTGAGGTCAGGAGAAGTCCAAAATCAAGGTGTCAAAAAGATGATGCTTTCTCCAAGATGACTGTGACACTCTGGAACTGGCTGCCAGCAATCATTGGTCCTTGTGTTTTCTGTCACATAGCAACACACATGGCAGTATCTTCTTTTCCTTCCAGGTTCCATTGACTTCCAGCTTCTGGCTGCTCCCTGTGGCTTTAAATTTCCTTTGCTTATAAGGAATTCAGCCATATCAAATTAAGGCTCACTCTCATTCCGTTTGGACTTATCTTAACAACATCTTCAAAGGCCCTATTTACAAATATGCTCACACCCTTAGTATCAAGGCTTGATACCTGAACATGCCATTTGTGGGGGTCACTATTCAATCTCTAATACTCTCCAAATGTTTATTTTCTTGTTTGTAAAATTGCATTGCAAAGAATACTTGGTGTATAGCCTTTGAATCATTCTCAGTGAGACTGTAGAGAAATTTCTCTACCCCATATTCATTGCATTCATGTAAAACTCTCAGCTTACTGCAGGATAAAAATAGCATTCCAAAAAAAAAAAAATCATTCCAATATCTAATACTCAATAATTACGACTTTATTACTTAGCATTAGAACTAGCTAGATTTTAGGCAGCTTTTGATTTCAGATGTTAGCCATTTTTTCAAGTCTTTCTATCCACTTTGCAATTCCTGGAGGATATATTCATTGGTATGGAATGCTCCAATTAGCAATAGTCAAACATTACATGCTTCAGGACAAATTGTTCAGGCTTCATCATGAGTGATGTTTCTATAGAATTGCATCATCGCCATCTCTTTTTCTTCCACTGATGCCTGCACATTCATACATTAAGACATCTCTTTGAAAGCTACTGTTCTTGGTCAACCTCTCATTCTCAATAATTATTTGTTTCTTCTGCAGGAAATAGAAAATAAACTATTGCATAATTTCCCAAAGCCCTGATATCCATAGTGGCCAAATTTACATGCAATCTAGTGTGTTTCTTTTCTCTCTACTCTTAAATCGATGCTCAATACTATGCCCATTACTTACTCATTTATTCTTTTATTCTTTCAACACTCTTTAAATAAGATTTATGGTTTGCCAGACATTTATATTTTGACCACTTTTGACAGCTTTATTCTGATATTCTTTCATCAATGTTCTTCTTATTTAATTAAAATTGAGTGTGAGTTGATATTTTTGACTAATATCAAGGGACTTCTTTGTGCTGGGCTAAGTGCTGAGGTCACATTGGCCAGCAATATAAACAGTTTCAATCTTGGGTTCTGTTCTAGTTTGCTAGCTCCTGGAATTCAATATACCAGAAACAGAATGACTTTTAAAAAGGGAACTTAATAAGTTGCTAGTTTACAGTTCTAAGGCTGAGAAAATGTCCCAATTAAAACAAATCTATAGACATGTCCAATTTAAGGCATCAAGAAGGCCAATGACGTTCAACGTTTCTCTCTCAGCTGGAAGGGCATGTGGCGAACATGGCGTCATCTGCTGGCTTTCACTTGGCTCTACCAAAAAAGGGACTCTCTCCAAAATGTTTCCTCTTTTAAAGGATTCCAGCAAGCAACTCCACCTTCAGTGGGTGGAGAAACACCTCCATGGAAATCATCTAGTCAAAAGTTACCACCCACAATTGGGTGGGTCACATCTTCATGGAAACAGTCAAAAAAAAAAAAGACATTTTGCTGGGGAAAAATGCTCCCACCCAGCAATAGTGAAGGAGGATCAAAGGGCATGGCTTTTCTGGGGTCCACCACAGATTCAGATTGGGACAGTTTCACATCGTACAGATCACCCAACAAATTAATTAAGGTGGACAAATTCTAGGGGGAAATACAGTGGTGGTGAGAGAAGAAAAAATCTAGGTAGCTCATCAAGGACCTAGAAGGAAGAGAACCAAATGAAAGGAATTGGGGATATGCTATAAAAATGGTATCAATAGATGATACTACTGAGTGGAAGAAACATGAGGTTGAAATTCCTGAGTAGAAAATATTACTTCATACGCAAAGAGAAATGTTAAAGGAGCTTTTACAAGGATGTTGCATGATCATATTATCTGCATTATGGAGAATGACTTGGTAGGGAAAAAGGTGGAAGGGAAGAAGTGTTAAGGAGACAATTAAAATAGCAAATAAGAGAGCAATTAGGTGGCCTGAAAGAAGTTATACCTTTGAGGATTGAGATAAATTGAGAAATATTTAGGAAGGAGAAACTCTAGAACTTTGTGATTCAATTATGAACATTAAACATATCATCTATATCCATTATCTTGCTGAGCATATAATTCACAAAGATTTCATCTCTTTCTCTTACCTATATGAAACTTATTTAAAAAGCTCTTTTACTTTTTGCTGATATCTATAGGTGAGAATGTTCAGCATTAATTTGAAAAGCACAGCAATGTCAGAAGCAGTAGGTGCATTGAAATTAACAATCAGATATAAAAGAAGGGAAATACCACCCCAGGAATATTCCAGGGCCAACTAGAAAGAAGCAGGAAGAGAGGCAGCCAGAGAATGTTGGAATTCATTTTTCATGTGTTTGACAGTGGAGTTAGATTTTACATTTTTTAGTGTCTTTTTTCATTGCCATTAGTTTGTATTTTTGGCTTCTGTAATACTGTAACTTCTTCCTACTGGCCAATCCTATTTTTATTTCTACCACACTATTCCCTCTAGTCTTTTTTGCTTCATTATGAACACCCAACCTTTATGAACATCTTTCTCAGTTTTGTTGCCAACGCCATCATATCATCTATTACCAAATAAAGACTTTATTTTTTGCAACTTGACTTTTTAAAAACGTTTTTTTTTTTTTTTCACCCTTTCACAAAGAAGCAATTTGTTTTGCAAGAAAATCTGTTCCATATCATTCTACTTCTTCTGTCAGGTTAAAACGAAATGAAATTTAACAAAACATAAACTATAATTCTTCAAAGTGTTTGCTATCTCCTCTGTTCCTGATGCTCTGTAGTGCTTTGCAAATTCAAAATACACTGTGAGAAGTACTTAACACTTAAGGAAAATACTGAATTCTTTTCATTTTGTGCATGACTCATAGTCTAAAATTTGAGAAATATGAAATTACATGAACTCATACATTTTTAGTGGAATTCATTTCTGCAATAACTCTAATAAATGCAAAACCTCAAAATGCTAGTCCTAAAGACATAGATGCTTAAAATGTCTTCATTTGACATGGCTCATGGAGTCTTTGGGATCCTTCCCAATCGTGGAGAGCCTATAAATAGAATTATAAAAACTTAAGAACTGTTACTAGGTAGCACAATGAGAGAGGAAAGACTGAAAAAGTGAATTATTTCAATAAGCTAAATACTTAGGTTTGGGATTTTCATAGACAAACAAATAAAAGAACACAAACATCATAAATCATTTTTTTGAATTAGAAAGAAAAGCAAATTCTAAATACACAGCATCCTCATGCTGCAGGTCTGTAATAATGGCAACTGTACGGACAACTGTGTCTAGTCATGATTTTAGGATATGGAGGTATAACATTTCCACATGCATTATTTAAACTGAAGGAGATATAGTTTCATTCCACAATGCATTCTAATTGATATTTTAGCAAAATATGTAAAATCATATGCCACTACAATTTTTCACAGCCTACCAAATTCTCCACACTTGTTCTCATTGGACTTTATAGCAAATCATCTTGGTAAAGGATCAGATACAGTTCCTATTTGTCTGAGACTCAGAAATATTAAATAACTAATATAAAAAAACCACAGCGACTAAATCTACATCTCATCTTCCAGTTCAGAACCCATCAATCACTCTTCCTTGTAAATGGCACCATCTACTTTTTTCATAATCAAGAAAAAAGAAATGAGTAATTTGGGGGGAAATGATATGTAGAATAAAAATATTTTGCTGTAGGAAGCTTCAAAATAGGCAATTAGATTGACTTTTCTAATAATTTTAGTTTTTAGATTTTCTGCTGCATATTTTTAACTCGGCTTTTAAATTAACATAGGTTGGAACTGGTAGGATGTAAATTGTATATATTTATATCTGCAATTTCAGGGTGAGGCTGGCAGAATTGAAGGGCAAAGAAGTCACTTTAAGGCAAACCCATACGTAAGTTTCTGAGAATGAAACCAGGACCCAGCATTCTGAAAATCATGTTACAGAACCATGTTGAGCAAATACGTGCCCCTTATCTCACACTCACCCCATAAGTTACAGCATTATTTCTACAAATAGAGAGACCATTTGTACTTCCAAAGGCAAGACTCGTCTAATTTCAGGGCCCATGTTCTTGAACCCTAGATAATGCTGCTTCTTAGAGGATGTAGGAAAAAATGTTTGCATTAGGTTTGGAATGCATAATTCTGAATTGACATTTACATGGTACAAATATGTATCAGGTATAAAGAAACAGGTTTAAAATGTTAGAATCTTAGACTGCTGTCTTTCTCAGTCTCTCATGCATGCTCTTTCTATGAATTTGTTTTATTCTTGCTCATTATAGGCTTTCTCCACATGGTCTCTGGTTTAGTTTCCTGGCTGCTCGAACAAATACCATGTAGTGGATTGTCTTAAACAATGGTAACTTGTTGGTTCGTAGTTTCGAGACTAGGAGAAGTCCAAAATCAAGGGATCATCAAGGTGATACTTTCTCTTAGAAGACTGTGGAATTCTGGAGCTGGCAGCTGACAATTCTTAGTCGTTGGCTTTTCTCTCACATAGTGGCCTCTCCTGACTTCTTGTTTCCATTGACTTCTAGCTTCTAGCAACTCCCTCAGGCTTCTCTCTCTGTGAACTTCCTATAACACCATCAGTAACAGAATTAAGACCCATCCTAATTCAGTTGGGGCATCCCTTAACTGAAGAAACCACATCAAAGTTTCTATTTAAAATGGGTTCACACCTACAGTAATGGATTGAATTTAAGAACATGTTTTCTTGTCACATATAGCTCAGAACCACAACAGTGTCCACAGGTTCCTTTGTTTCACATCTTGGGACTAACTTGCCTTGAAGTAACTGTCTTATTCCCCAATTCCAAATCTAAACATTCTGAGAAAAGAACTCTAATCAGCCTTGCTTGGTGCTAGAGTGTAGGATGGGAGCAGGAGACTGTATTCTGAATGATTCTTCTTGAGTGAAATGGTTTTCAATAAGACTATTAACTGTAGATAAAATGGCAGAGTATCATAATAGAGAACTCCTTTATATTCACAGAGAGATGAAAATGTGTTAGAGCAGAAGGGTCAATGCGTGATTTTTGTAAATTATGAAGACTATTCAAATCTGTTTCTAAAAGTTAAACAATGTAATTTTAAGTAATTGTAATTTTTATTGCAAACTTTAAAATATATATGGTAAGCAAAACCAAGAATATTTATAATGAATTGATGATAAAAAGTCATTTAACTAAAACCAAAACATTGTTTTCATATTATTGATACGATTCATGTAAGGAGGGAAGACATTTAAAAAAATTTTGTGTTGATAGTTATACATGTTCTTGTTTCATATTAAAATGTATTTATTGCATTATTTCCAAAAGGAAATGGTATGGTGGAATGTTTCTGGATGGTATCTTACTATTTCTCAGAACTCTCGATAATATATGAAATGTATAGTCAGAATTCAGATTCCAAATTATGCTGAGTTTGACAGCAAACATTATATATGGAGTCAATATTACATCTTTGGAATGAATAAACATATCACAACTTCCATAATTTTGAGGGTTTTTTGTTTGTTTGTTTTTAGCATGGGCAGGCACCAGGAATCGAACCCAGGTCTTCAGCATGGTAGGTGAGAACTCTGCCACTGAGCCACCATAGCCCACCCTAGAAAGTTGAGATTTTATCAACACAAAGATGCCCTAAAACTTCACTTGCTTATGAAACCCTCCCGATAAAAAGAAATAGGCATTTTCACAGGATTAACCCTGGAGAGCACATTAATGAGTATTAAGATTAGGCTGAAAGACGTTTCTAATCTCCCTTAATGTCTATTATCACTGCCACTTTCTTATCATGATCTTCCTCCATGACCCAAACTGTCCTTTGCTGATTCTACTATTTGGGAAGGAACTTCATTTCATTTATTAGAGGGCACGATAGGTTTCCTTCTGTTTAATCTTGTTTCAGAATTTCTTCACTCACTCTCTTTCTTTGTTTCCTTCTAATGTTGAATAGGCTTCCGACTCACAAACTAGAGCAATAAAGAACAGTACTTACCTAAAAGTACGGAGATGAAGTTGTACAAATAACAATAGTTTTTATGTCCTTCTCTCCTCATTCTGTCCCTCCTCTCCTTTCCTTCCTCACTGCCTGACTCCCTTTTTTTCCTTTCATTTCCTTTTTCTTTAATTTATTTATGTTTAGCATGGTATTACTTCATATTACCTTAAACAGGTTACTTAATTTCTTTACACTCAGTTTGTTAATTAGATGATAACTTTATCATCTAATAACTTTACACTTAGTTTGTTAATTAGTGTTAATTAGATGATAACTTTATTAATAAATTACCCTATTTCATAGACTTTTGGCAATGATATAATTAGTTAATATATACATATATTAGTTTATGTATATATATATAGTAATTTGAGTAGTGTGTGAGTAGTGTATGATACATTTTAAGTGCTACATATATGTTTGCTATAATTATGTATAGAGTTTGTCTTCTGAAGTTCTCCTTTACTGCTCTTGATAACAAGTACACCACAACAGAGTGAAGATATGGGGATAATAAATAGAGGAACAGTGAAGAAAAACTGCATTCATACATTTAAGCAGGGAGTTTAAATTGAAAGATCGAAAAATTAACAATTTCACAAAAACAATTAGTTCTGATGTTATTTAAATACATTTGCTCATGATTCTAAAATTATTCCTTGAGTTATAAAATGACAGGGAAAACTTAAAATCATACTTTGCAATGACAAATGGGAAGTTTGGTATTACTTAAAACCCTGTCTTTAATTACATTGTGAATCTTACTTTAAAGATACTAAACAATAAGGGAACAGCTTGTGTTAGCATTAATGATTAACATTGTTTCTCTTAAGATTGACTTATTATTTCCCAAATTTATAATCCTATTAAAATACTAAAAAAAAAAAAAAGAAGAAAATAGCATACAAATCTCAAGATTCTATTTCCAATGTAAGACTCGTTTTAAATAATAGGAAAAAAATGTCACCTTAAATTTTATATATCACCTGTAAAAACCTATGATGGGCTATTAGAATAAACTTTCTGAATGCTTGAACTATTTTGAGTTGTGAGTAATAATATGTAAAAACCAACAAATTATTCCCCCAACTACTCAACTGCCTTCACTTTTTAGAATGGAATAAATCAGGCAGGTGAATATCAAAATTTGATTTCCACTAGGAATGCATGTTATCCAGGTACTTTATTATTTAAAATGAATAATGTTGCTGTATAGTTCTAGACTTCTTGAAAATAGTGGATTTAAAATGTTTTGAGTACAAAGTCGGTCCTTCTAAAGAAAAACTCATTAATATAATTGGTTAATTCATCTGGATGTCAGAAATGTGGTGAATGATGCATTTTAATGAAAATAAAAAAGAAGTGCTTTGACGAACTTCCACAAGATCCTCGGTGTGAAATGAGAACGAATTCAAATAAGGTCAAGTAGAAAACAGAAAGATAGAGATGTGATCCAGGGAGATAATGAATGTAGCAAATATTCTGAATTTTAAAATGGAATAGTTAAACTCTGATAAATATTTAAAGTTTTACAGATGACAGTCAAAGAACTGCGGAGTTTAATGGTTATTATTAAAACATCTATCAATGAAATATGGTGGAAGGTGAAATCCCCTAGTGCTCAGTAGGTAGTTTGAGATGGAAAACAAAGATAGACTTCAGGAAATGGGATGAAAGATGCAAAAACAAAAGGGCAGATAGCAGGTTGAGAATGGCACACTCACCAGGAAAACTCTAAATCTCCCTGAGCCTCAATTTCCTAAATACTAAAAATGGAATGAAAATGCATATTTGAACATTATGTATCATTTTGGTATCTATGTTGTCCCTGAACCATTTCCCTGTATCTGTCCATTGTCTTTATTTGTTGCAAGGTTTTAATGGTCGTATCTTCACAAGCTACTAAGTGCTTACCATGCAGAGTGCTGAAGCTGGTAGCCCAAACTTAACTACACTCAAACCTTGTGTTTACCACTTACTTACAGGCAATTATTTATTTCCTTTGCAGTCCCTGAAGTCAGCAATGATTATTTTCATTTTGCCTTCAAAGCAGTAAGAAAACTTTTGAATTATCTGCTTGGTATTTTGCCCTGGCTGCAGAATTTGGTGGCATTGGATCCCTATCTGGAATAAAACTCATTTCTGTTACTGCCTTTGCCACCAGTGATTTTACACTCACAAGGAGTTTGAAAAGAATGCGAGACAAGTTCCAAACCATCACTCTTTCAGTTAGAGCTTCTGCTTTTTTTTATTTTGAAACTGAATACACTGTGGCTTATACCATTACAATTACAACTAAGTTTATTGTATCAGGTATTACCGGAATATAATTCTATTGCCATATGGTAGCTTTTTTTTTTTTTTCCAATAGAAGTTACAATGAATTCTAGTAAACCTTGGGATATTTAAAGGCTTATTATTTTATGTCTTTTAATGTTATAAATTATTTCATACATACAAAATAAATGTTACATATAGATAAATACAGGGGCACAGAGAAGGAAAGCACTATCTATCCGAACACCGGATTCATAATTTAAATATTTGCATTTTTTTTGTATGCTGTATAGTGTGGTCAAATTTCATTATTTTCCATGTGAATATCCAGTTATTGCAGCACTATTTGTTGAATTTTTTTTCTTTGGTTTGTTTGTTTTGTTTGTTGGTTTGTTTTGGGGGAAGTGCATGGCCTGGGAATTGAACCCTGGTTTCCTGCATGGCAGACAAGAATTCTACCACAGAACTACCCTTGTACCCCAATATTTGCCATTTTTAAGCCCACTCTGAGTCTCTACCTTATACAATCTTCTTTCCTACACACTCTCCTCTCCTTAAATATTCACAGTGTTGACTTTTTATATTGCCCGTTTTTTTTTATTTATAAAAATGGGGTCATAGTATATATATATATATATATATATATATATATATTGTCTTGCAAATTTATCTTTATTTCTTAATATTTTTGAAATTCTTTCCTACATAGGTGCATATGTAGATAGTATTCATTTATTTTCACTTCAGCATAAAATTTCATTGTATGAATATGCTACAATTTATTTATCTATGATTCTTTTCCAGACACTTTAGGATTCTTTCCATTTTTTTTGTCTATAATTAACAACACTCCTATACATTACTGTATATATCTCCTGATGGGCATGAGCAGAAGTTTCTCTAGGATGTTTTGGGGTAAGTAAGAGTAGAATTGCTGGGTTTTTTTGGATAATCATTTCCTCACACATACCAGGCTAAGTCATTTTCCAATATATATATATATATATAGTGATTTTTATTCCTGCAAGCAGTGGTGACGGTTTTTAAAAATGACTAAGCATATACTTTTTAAAGTCATCATGTAACAAAAAATATATGTATAAAATCTCTGGCCATTCTTTTACTTAGGTTTGATCAGATTGAAGGTCACTATAAAATTTTTATTACTTAAGTTCTCAAAAGGACATAAAACACTGGTCTGGTTCTGGCAGGGGGCCTCCCTAATGGGTATCAGGGTCTATGGTTTCATTTCTGCGTGAAGGTCTGTGAACTTCCATTAAGGATGTTCAATGTAGCGATTTGAAGATTTCTAGTGTTGAATTTATCTCCAAAGTCAGCAAAGGGAAGTTGCACTCCCTGCCCTGAGTGGAGGGTAATTTACATGAATAGTGATGGTTTATGCTAAAAAAGTAAATGCACTGGATAGTTGGACTCTGGGCGTTCTCACTGTTCATGAACTTGCACTGTAAAGGATATGCCCTCTCCAGTAAAAGAGTGGACTTCTGTGGAGGTAGAACATAAGAGATGGGGGTCTTTAGGCCATGTTTTAGCATCTGATCCTAACTCAATAGTTTCCAGGTATTTGGAGTGTGTAAAGGCAATGCGCTCAGTGCTGGTTAGTTTTTCTAGAAGTTGCCGGGCTGAGGGAAGGAGATGCAGTTCATCGAGTAGAAAGCTTGAGATAAAGGCTTAAGTACGCCCTGCTTCCAAAGCACCAGATGACAGTTTTATTAACCTGGAAAGTGTAAGTGTTTTATGGGGGAAGTTCTTTAGGTGTGGTCAGAGAAATGTGGTCATCACACTTCATATGAACCATGTTAGGCGGCCATCTCATGAATAGTGGGAAATTCAGCCCACCCATTCAAGCAGCTGCAAGATTATTTTCATGATCCTCCTCACTTTATGTTACTCCATTCCATTGTTCTGCTTCTCTTATATCCCATCTCTGTTCATTTGTCTTGACCCCACATCAGTCCAGAAAGTGCAGGCAACCGGGGGTCTTTCCTGAACTTTGATTTCAGTGGAATGAGCAGAGGATGCAGGAAGGATCTGTATGAATTTATCCCAGGACAACGTTATTGTTGTTTGTGCTACTATATTGATCATTTATCCCATGAGTATTGTATGCCTTTGCCTTTCGCAGAACACCAGGTATAGTTACATCTAGTATGCCCAGGCCCACCCACATCCATATTTTCCAAACTACACCCTGGGACTCTGTCTAAAAACAAAAGGAAAATTATTCCAGGTCTCCTCCTTCTTTCAGTAAAAAAGCACCGCAAAAATTTAACACTACAGTATTTATCTAATATAATATGTAATATTATATTTATTTTAATTCCTGAAGGTCTTTGCCTTTAGTCAATTAAGAGAATGGTAGCTATAAAATAATTAATAATTTATTGCTATCTCATTTTTTGCATAGATAATGCCTTCACATGATTCAAAATTAAAAAAAAAATGTAAAGAAAATTTGCATTGACAAGTCTCTAACCCCTGCTCTAAGCAAATTTCCCCTTAAAAAAAATTCCCATTTCTATATTTGTGTGTATCTTGTTAGAAATATTTTAATATACATAAAAATAATGTACATTAATTTTCTCCCTATTTTTCCGTAAGTAACTATTATCCACACTCTTCACGTTGATAACTTACCAATAGATATCAGAACAGTTTTCATATCAGTACAAAATAGCTTTGTCTCTTTTAACGTCTCTCTCTCTTTCAATTTCTCAAGTTTTATCATATTGCATTTTACAGATACACTATGATTTTCTTAACAGTTTCTCAACTGATGAACATTTAAGCTATTGTACCATAATGCTACAATAAACATTTGTCATTTTGAACGCACTGTATCTGCATATCCCTAGGATAAATTGCCAGGACTGGAATTGCTAAGTTGAAGGACATGTGCAACGATAATTTTGTTAAATGATGCTAAATTGATCTCCATGGGGAATTTTTGGTATTAGAGCTCCCCAAGAACATATGGAGTTGTGATGTCAAATTTTGCATATTTTTTTTTCCTGTAAGTGAAAAATGCTATCTCAGCCAAGTTTTAATGGTCTTTCTGTTGTTATGGAACAGTGTTTCATATATTTTAGAGCTTTTATTCATTCATTTTTTCTATGAACATTATGTTTATATTCTTTGCCCATGATAATGAGTGTATTTGATCTTTTTAAAAAATCTATATGTAAGAAACCTTTCTATATTCAGGAGATTGTTTCTTTTGACTTAGATTATTTTTTCAACGCATATTGTTTTATATTTTCAAGTTTGTCAATATTTTCTTTTACATCTTTCTAGATTTTGAAACATGTTTAGAAAAGTTCTTCCCCATACAAAAGGTAGTAAGGAATGCTTTCATTTTTACTCTAGTAACACCATAGTTCATTTTAAACATTTAAATCTTAGATTAATTTGAAATTAATTTTAAATCTTAATTAATTTGAAATTTATTCTAATTGGTATTATATAATCTAAGTAGTTGTTTACCTACATTTGTGGCACTTATTGACTTCTGTGATTTAATTCATTACCCTGCTACTTCCATAAATTACTCCAGTTTTGAACAATTTTTGGTGCAGTTTGTTTGGTTTTCAAGCAAATCAGATCGTATGTGAGCAATAATATTTTCTCACTTTTTTACTGTTTATGAGCTTCCAATTTTTTATGTTCTTTAAATACTTGTCTCCCATCTTCAGCACAATTAATAGACATGCTAATGAATTTTTCTTCATTTCTTTAAATTGCTATAGAGTGAAAAGATATTTGATGTTAATTAAATCATTCCTTCCCTATTTTATTATTTATTATTTTATTTATCATTATTAACTCTGCCCCTAAAAAGATATATTATATCAAAAGCCAATCTTTATGTAAAGAAAGAAACATGAAAATGTTTGTCAATTCCATTACTATGAGGAATTATACAAATATTATGCATGATCATGCATGATTTTACTATTCTGTTAGATTTTGTTTGCTAAAATGAACAATTTGTCCTTAATACTCATGACTCAGATTGGTCTTTAGTTCTCATGTTGGTAATTTATATTATTGTACATATTATATTTTCTTAAAACAAGAATTCATAAAAAAACAAAAAATAAATAAAAAGAATAAAAATGAAAACAAGAATTTGTAAGTTTTTTTTATCTCTAATATTCTGAAATGGTTTCAATAGCACTGGAATTATCTGACAGAATTTTAAAATCTTTTTAAAATCGTGTGAGCCAAAACAACATAAATGCATTATCTTACAGTAGGTTAGAAGTTTTAAATGGGTCTCACTGACCTGTTTAGGTCAAGGTGTTGGCAGGGCTGCATTCCTTTCTGAGATTAGCGGGAGAATCCCTTTCCTTACCTTTTCAGTTTCTAGAGGTCATCCACATTCTTTGACTCTTGGACCCCTATCTCCATTGTCAAAGCCAACAATGTTTTCTTTCTCTAACAGAAAGAACATTGCTTAAATACACAATAGATGACAACTGGGTCCAGAGTAAAATGTGTTGGAAGAAACTGAACTATAGTGCTAAGCCCTTACTTAGAAAGCTATATTCTTGATTTCAAAACACAATTGTTCAAATTCATCACAGCCCATATCTGAAATATCCATTCCAAAAGTGAATGGCCATTCAGCATTTATCTTTCATAAAACTGTTTATTTCCCCGACTTGTTTATCTCTATAAAATTGAAGGCTGTTTTCACAGTTAAGTAAAAAATGCAGTTGGTGAATGAGCAAAACTTTTGGAAAATGTGCACAAGCAAAAGGAAAAAGATAAAAATCATCTGCAATCTTACCACCGAGAGATTTACTGGTAACATTTTGGCACAAAGTCTTCCAACATTATTTCTATGCAACCATACAGAAAATAAAATCATATAATATGTGCTATTTTAAAACCCATTAATTTCACTTAAGATTGTTCCACAGCCTATTTTCTGTGACATGATGTTAAGGGCAAAAGAATATTCCATTATATGAATGTACCACAATTTAAGACATTTACATTATTTAAAATTTTCCTTTATTATAAAGAATCTTGACTTCTACAATAGTTTGATCATTCTTCTAAGAATAAACGTCCAGAAGGGGAGCTGCAAAAAATTTTTTTTTAAAAAGTAAATATTCATGCCAAATGTATTTGGGAGAGGATGTTACTTCTTTTTTTCCCATAGGAATCATTCTATTTAGATTATCTTATTCTTCCAGAATTCGTTTTTGTAAATTGCATTTACTTGAAAAAATTCTAAACCAGGTTTCTAAATTGTATTTGTATATAGTTGAGCAAAGTGGTTCCCTTTGAGAAATTTCATTTTACTTCTTATATAGTTATGTCTTCCTTATTATGATTTATTTCACATATTTGCTCCTTCTCAGTTTAGCTGCTGTATTGGTTTTCCAAAGAACATAATTTTTAATTCATTCATGAGTTCTACTATTTTTCTAATTCATTATTTCCTATCTTAATCTTAATTATTTTCTTTCTTCTTCTCCTATTTTTTGTAATTCTTTTTCTAACGTTCTGAGTCATGTGCTTAGTTCACCTCTTTTCCTTTTTTCTTGTTTGTGAATTATATAAGATTCTTCTGACCAATGTTTCAGCTCTATACCATAAGCATTCTTTATGTAATATTTTCATTAGTGTTATATTATATAAAAACAACAGCTTTCTTTTAGATTTTAATTTAGAACTAATAATTTTTTAAAAGAGGAAGCTTATTTTTGCTTACATAGGCAGATAACATAGCATTCTTTCTGATTTCTAAAAATTTTCAGCTTTTGTTTTTCATTGTGTATATCAAGGGTGTGATTATTCTATTGTTTCTTTGGGGGATTTTACAGGACAGGAGAGAATTATTGATGGATGTATTCATATTGATATCAAATATAAAAGCAAATATCACCTGGTTTGAACTATTTTGCTTCTTTTCAATGTCAGAGCCAGGATTGTTTATAATTTCAATCTTTCTCTTCTCACTATACCAACTGTGAGTGAGAGGAGCAGTTTTGACAGAAAGAAGAGGTAAAATGGATGGGGTGACCTAAGATGATCACTACTAAGTGATGTTTAAAAATAAAGAGGTGGGGGCTTACTTTAGCTACCGAGGGGACTAGAGCAAAATAGTCATACTTAAAGGGAGAGCACTGTGGGAGCTGCAGCATTTCTAAATGTTTAATTCTACAAAATTTACATCTCTTATTATTGCCTGATCCCGAGTTAAAGAGCAGTGAGTCCAGTTTATTCTGGGTTCCGTTAAAGAACAGTGACAGCTGAGTCCAATGCCTGACAATTGGGATTCTATTGCTGAGAAAGCAATACAGAAAATACACCTCTCAAAGGAGCACCTGTGTACATCCCAGGAAGCCCATCCGAATGGAACAGCAAATCCTTTCAAGGCACATTTGCTCTGATTTTTTTTTTTTTTTTTTTTTTTTGTAAAATAGCATCACTTTCTGTTAGTGACTTTAGTTCTTTATGAATCCTTCATATGAAACGTCTGCCAAGGATTTCCTGTTTTCTACTTTTTTTTAAAGAATCATCTGCTTTTCGTTTGTTTATGAATATAGTCAGCCAAATGCTTAGCTCTGAGGTTTGTCCAAGGGAAGGGCTTGTTGAATGCTGCCATGTACTGGATATAAATTTTATGTTTTAACCATATTTACTGCATCCCTCTCCTACTTAATGTCATGATGGCTTGCTAATGGCTTTCTAATGTCCAGGTAAGTTTTGCTATGCTCCTGGAACATGTGGATAGAAAGAGAACCTTTAGTTCTTTAGTTCTTTGAAAAGACCCCTTTGCTCCTACTAGATGACAAATGGGGTTTCCTTTACCCAGCTTTTGACTGCAATGCAATCCCTATAATATCTACCTGAAAGTGTTAGACCTAACACCCCCCTACATGAACACACTCCTTCAGGCACATCACATTTCCAAAGATAGGGCCTTAGGTTAGCCTTTCAATTAATCATTTGTCTACCCTTGTGTTCTCTCTTTGCTGAGAAACATTTCAGTATGTCCAGGACAAAATAATATCACCCATTATGCATGAAGCCTGAGAAAGGGAAAACAAATACAGACTGTGTAGAATTAAGAGCAGAGACATCCCGGGCACCAAATCACTTCTGTCTCTGTCTGCAGTTTGTAAATGGCATGGTAGTAAGTTATGTTCTTTGGCATTTGTAACTAAAGGACAGAACAGATGGTAAAGGCTTATTTAAAATTAAAAGAGAGAAAATATTTATTTAAAGAATCACATTACCGAGATGTAATTTATTCTGTGTAAGGGTTGGGCATGTGTTCAATGAAACTTGGTCTCAACTAGAGTAAGATAATATACTACCAATTGGCAGGCCCTCATTCAAGTGAATTTCCATTAAGAAATATGCATTGACAGAAATAGATTCTCCACTGCATTTACCATATGTCACCCCGATATATTAAGCACAGCATTTTAAACTCAATCATTGTCTTTTGAGAAACAAACCACAGAAGAAGCTGCTGACTAGATATTAATTATTGGATTTATGTTTGAAAGAAAAGACAGTCTGACTTCATTTGCAATCTGCAGAAATAAGACTTTGAACTTGATATTGCTCTGTGGAAAAAAAAAGATTGTCCTAGACAATAAGTCAAGTGCTTTGTGAAACAGTTAAGTTTCTTAGGCCATTAGGTACTGTATGGCTGTTTCTTAATTTTCTGTGACAGATGCATTCCTCTGACATTTCTACCCTGAAAACTTGGTTAAACTGATGAGCCACACTTCTTTTAAATACCACTTCCATTGATAGAAATATAGAAGTTGAGATTCAGAAACCTTTCTATTGTTGGATAGCTCTAGACCAGAGATCACAAAACCAAATGCCTACAGGATAAAGGTGAAACTAAGACAATAGGTGTGCATTTCATATTAAATACTTAGTTTGCATATTAAATAATAATGTTTATTTTCACAGACAAATATATTCTCTCTCCCTTTGTAGAACAATGACTCATCTAGATTCATTTTTTATTTGTGCACCTCTGTTAGAGACATCGAACAGGGGAATATATATTCACTCTAAGGAAAACAACAAATTTGGTGATGAATGTTGGCTGACATTCAGCATCTCTTTCGAGGAGACCATAAAAGTGACAGGTGCTCTGTTCAACTGGAAACTGTATATCCTGTCTTAATAGTGAGCAGCAATCCAGCTCTAGCTGAAAATTGGCCCAATGTTTCTAAATCTTCTTTATGCCTTCCCCAGGAAATGAAGGAAATCAGATTTTCATTGGGAAGGTCTTTATTTTGAAAATGTTGGCTTATGTAAAACAGAACTCTGTATGCAAAGCAATATTTTTCTTCAGTCAATAGGCAAAGAGTTCCTAGGCAGGATAGCATTTAATGAATAGATATTGTTAGAACCACACCACCTGAAGTGCTTTGGAGCTCTATGAACCCCAGAAAAATGTGTTCTTGAACTTAAACCTTCCTGTAGGTATGAGCCGTTGGATGGATGTAGGATCCTTTGAAGAGGTTACATCAGCCAAGGTGTTGTCCAGCAGAATTAGGATGGGTTTTAATCCTGTTACTGGAGACCTTTACAGTTTGAATGAAATTCAAACAGACAATGAGAAAGCCTGGGGAAGTAAGAAGCTGAAATTCAACAGAATCCAAAAGGGAGGGAAGAGGCCAGGAGAGATCAGCATGTGCATTGTCATGCAACAGAGGAACCCAGGACAAGGACCGCTGGCAGCCAGTAACAGAGAGTCATAGCGGTTGGGAAGAAAAGCCTTGATTCTGACTTACCTCCTAGCCTCAAAACTGTGAGCTAGTAAATCTCCAGTGTTTAAGCCTACCCATTACAAGATATTTGCTTGAGCAGCCAAGGGTACTAAAATACAACCTGAAAAGAAAAAAAAAAAACAAGAGGCAAATAAAAGTTTGATTCTATGGTAGTAAAAAACAAGAAAATACAAAACTGAATAGAAGCATTTCCAGATGTTACCTAGTTTTCCTAGTACACCCATAAATGCCAACCAAATAAAAATAATTAGCATACCAACTTTATCCTATTTTAGAATACAGTTCTTGATCAATTTACTTTAGCTTTCATTATAGTTTTCCTAATATGGTATGGTGTGATTGGGCAGAATTTCTATATAAAAATATTTCACATACTCCATTTGAATAGAAATTTTTAGGTGCTTATTGTTTAGGTTTTGACATTCTTTAAAAATACTTTTTTCAGTTATTAAGGAAATAAGAGTTAATCTAGTAATAGCTGTTTAGAAAAGTGAAATCTTTCACTAGCATGACTTTGGGTGAGTTACTTCTCTTTCTGTATCATGTGTAAAATGGAGCTAATATTAGTGCTCGTCTTATGAGCTGTAAGCATTAAGTGACATTGTATCTATAATGTATAGATTGTGGTCTCGCATAGAAAGCACTTAATAAATGTTTACACATCAATGCAAGTGTAATATATTATTATTTAACAACCAATTTCTGGGAGAGACGATGTTGTTTTCTCAGTCTCCCCTTAAAAAACAAAAACGTGTTGACTGTCTAATAGTCTAGTCTCAGCACCTAAAATCACAAATGTTTTCAAAAAGAAGGTAGTGAGTTTTATTTGATCAGTAGTCTAACATCCAAACCAGTCTGGTAATTCCAAGGATGGAACCAAAGACAATTATAACTCATCTTTAGAACGAGAAACCACAAACTCAAGCACAGCAAATATCCAAGTCACAAATGTAAATCAAGGGAGGATGAATTGTATGTGGCAATTGAAACAGAAGAAAATGGAAATCTAGAATACTGAAGACATGAATTTATTCCAAAAGAGTTGCCTTTATAGTCAGTTTAGTTGCCTACACAAGATTAATGAATAATAAGGAAGTTACTAACATATTTTTTTGAAGACAGCTGAGTTACAAATCGAACAAGCATGTAATGAAACAAAGCAGAGGGTTGAAGAATTTAAGTAACTTACCAAAGTCACAAATGCACAAATAGAAAAGAAAATGTGGGCTCTCATATTCAAGAGATTATGCTCTTGTATTGCTACCTTCGCATTTAATAAGAGAGTTTTCAGTATTTAGTAATAAGAAGCAATAATTTGAACAAACATATATGTCGATGGAGAAAAACTTTCACACTGGCACAGTATCCTAATTTACCAACTGGTGAGGGACATTAGCCATTTGTTCTTAGGCATTATCCAGTTGCCAGGCTTATTGGTAATATATTTAAGGTCAGATAAGGAGTTTGAAATAAAGCAACTGGGTTTTCTGTCTAAGTCATATGATGGAACTTTAAGATTTAGTGAAAGATATTTCATTTTTAAATGGGCACAAACATATCACAACTATATCATCAGTCGCATTTTACTCTGACAATAAAAAGTGAAATTGCTTCTATTAGTCTAGTTATATCCAGTCTAACAATGACAGCCACAGATGGAATGTGTAATTCGATTGTATTCACTTATCTACCCCGAAAGAACAAAGATATGTGTAAATAAAGAGACAGGGCTATTAAACGGATTGAGGATTTTCTTCCATGGGTGACTAAAAGGTAACAGCTTTGATAACATCTGCAAATTACACTGTGAAAATTGTCTCAGTCCATTTCAGTGTTGTATTTTCTTGTGCTTGTCATAGATGGACATTTCAAAGCCTTTCCTACTTATTCAGTGTAAATACATATTCTTAAAATATTCTCCTCTCCAAACAGACCATAATAAATCACATGTAAGTGCTGCATGAACAGGTCAGCTCTGTGGCCAGAGTCTTTCTAACTCAACTCTCCCATCACCTGAATTCGGTTATGTTCAATGTGCAAAACTATGTCCTAACACTGCATTTTTTTTTCCATTAAGATTCTACTAGATCAGTTCATCTTACTAATAGTCAATAAATAACATTTAAAAGCATAATGTTCATCTGCTAAAATTGTTCACTTTAGACCTCTTCAGTAACTACTCTTTCAACCCAAAAACAGGTATCACAGAGGAAGACATAGCCCTTATAATGCACATCTACTTGGTAAAATAACTAAACAAAGAGGATCTGTGGTGATCTTCAAACTGAATAAATGAATCATTAAATGAATCAATAAATCAAGGAATGCTGTGCTGTATGTAATATAAAAATGAATGGTATCAGGCTCTTTCCTTTAATACCCTTCAAATTCCAAGAAAGAAATCTAGTACAATAAATACCAAAAAGATGCCCTCTCAAGTGATACAGGAGAGCTTAAAATGAATGGGACACAAAATTGTTTGGTTGTTCAGCATCCATTTGCCTTTACCTTGGTAGGTGCACTTCAGCCTTGTGTTCAAAACAAAATTAGAAACTATCCAATTAAAAAGGAGAAAAGGACTGTTCAAATCATTTAAGACATTTCTCCAAGTAACATATACAAATGGCCAATAAGCATAAGCACATGAAAAGATGCTTAATAACTTTAGTCACTTGGGAAACACATATCAAAACCCCATTGAGATACTGTTTCACACTCACAAGTATGGCTATATATAATAAAAGAAAATAAGGGTTGACAAGCTTGCATAGAAATAGGAACCCTCATATTGCATGTGGAAAGGTAAAATAGTTCAGCTTTTATTGAAAACAATTGGGTCATTCCTCAAAAGTTAAACATAGAATTATCATATAACCCCACAATTTCACTCTTAGGTATATACCCCAAAGAACTTAAAACAGATACTTAAACAAATATTTGCACAAAAAGTTCAAAGCTGCACTATTCACAGGAGACAAAGGTGGTATTGGGTGAGAATCGTATTCCCCCTGAAAGGCACATTCAGGTCCCAACCCCTGGTCCTGTGGGTGTGAAACCATTTGCAGATAGAATCTTTGAAGATATTATTAGTGTGCCCAAGGTATATGAGGATGGACCATAATCCTTTCTGACTGAAGTCTTTATAAGCAAAGGAAATTGGAAACAGGGAGGAAGCAATAGGGAGCAGACAGAAGCTGGAAGTCAATACAATCTGGAAGACAAAGAAGACACGATCTTGTGCAAAGCCATATAAAGGAAAAACCCAGAAGTAAAGATCACCAGCAATCAGCCTGAGAAGGCCACAGTCTTCAGGGAGAAAACATTACCTTACTCATACTTTGATTCAGGACTTCTAGCCTCAAAACTGTGAGCCAATAAGTTCCCATTGTTTAAGTTAACCCATTGCATGATATTTGTTTTAGTGGCTGGAAAACTAAAACAGATAGGAACAACCCAAGTTTGCATCATCTGATGAATGAATAGACAAATTGTGGTATAACATATAGTGTGAAATTATTCAGCCATGAGAAGGCATGAAGGACTGATACATGCTACAAAATGGATGAAACTCAAAAATATTACACTTAGTGAAAAAAGACAAATACAAAATCCTGCATAAAAGGTCATGTGTTTATAATTTCATTTTTTTGAAATTTAGCTATATCCATAGAGACAGAAAGCAGATGAGTGGCTGCCAGAGGCTAGGAGGGGAGTGGAGTGAAGAGTAACTCCTTAATGGGCACCGGGATTTTCTTTGGGGTAATGAAAATATTTTAGAAGTAGATAACTAAAGGTGACACAATATTTTAAACAAACTGAATTTTTCTGAATTGTCCACTTTAAAATGGTTAAATTTACTTTTATGAGAACTTCACCTCAATTTTGTAAAAAGGTTAAAATAAAAATTACCCGGTTCTCCTCTCACCAAGGACCAACCAAAGCTTAGTCAATCAGAACCTTTTATTTTGAACTTTAAATATTAAGTGAATGATAAAATTATATAAGATTGATTTACCCTTTTCAATTATAATGGAAAACTTATTCTGATTGTTGTTGTTATTACTGGTATTATAATTGTTGACATAATTCTTATTGATATATATTTCCTCTTACATATCCCATGATACCAAATATATTTCTGTACATAGACTTGAGAACAGAAATGTGAACAGGTGCTCCCTAAAATTCTAAACCTATTGCTCAGGTTTCTAATGCATTGTCCTTTCAGACATGGATGCAACTGCTAACTTCACAATAATTCCATTCCAGGCTTCACCTTGTGCTTACCTTAATGAAAATTTATGGAAAACCTCCATTTGAAAAATTGGGACTACTTATTGGTCACCTTATATTCCTTTTTTGTTTGTTTGTTTTTTTGTTTGTATGCTGTATGGCGGGGGTCATGTTTCATTCTTTTTCTGTGTGAGTATCCCATTATTGTAGTATCACTTGCTGAATTTTGTTTGTTTGGTTTTTCACTTGTTTGGGAACTGCATGGGCCAGGAATCGAACCCAGGTCTTCTGTAATGGCTAGGCGAGAATTCTACCACTTAACTACCCTTGTACCCCACCCCCCGGCCACCTAATCTTCTTAATCCTTATGTTACATTAACCTCTGAAAAGCGCTTACATGTCCAAACCGTTCCAAAAATCACTAAGATAAGTTTCTATATTGAAACCAAGTAGCCCCCCCGAGAACACTACTTCTGCAGTCTTCTCAGAAGAAAATGTTTCATTCATTTGACCTTGTATGTTTCAAGTTTTAGATTTAGCAATAGCATGCTTAAGACACAAATACTGACTTCAAACCATTAATCTTCAAAATCCACCTAAAAATATCTCTTTTCCCTTCAAAATTATCCAGTCTCTATATAACCTAGTCACCTTCCTCTTCTGTGTCATCTATTGATTTAAGAATTACAGCAACTGCTACTCATCAATCAAAGAGTTTGCCAAATTGCTAGCAGTTTTCCTATCCAACTCAATTTCTATCATCAACTTTGGTTCAATATCAAAGTTTCAATATGGCTATAATCAAAAAGTTGAACATCAGATTTCCAAGCACCTATTGATCACATTCAAGTTAAACATACATTTTTGAGTATTCAATCCAATACACCCATGGCTTCAAAATAACTTTTTAATGACTCCCAAATCCCTGCCTCCAATACAGAGCTCAACCAATCCCGCACCTAGTGCATAAATTAATTTTGAAATTTACCAGGCACTTCAAAACTAACCTGTTGAAACTTAACTCTAAAAATGTAGGGTTTTCAGTTAGGAATGTTTACAACTTGAAATGCAGTTGTAAATGACTGATATGTTTCTTTTAAGATCTAGCTTACAGACCTGTGGGGGAAAATAAGCACTAAAATGTAAACAAGAAATGCTCAAACTTCTTTATGAAGGAGAAGTTAATCTGTGTGATACAATAAGGAGAAATCTGCTCTCAAAAAGGTGTTTTTGTTTTAGTAAATCATGGGAGGCTCCTTAGAGGTGGTATCATTTCAACTGAGACATGAATGATACAAGGGTGTGAGTGAATGTTTATCCGCAGGGGAAATGTTCCAGGGTGTGAGAATGACAAGTGAAAGGCCATGAGATAAGAGTACTTCAGAATTTTTGTGAAAGTGAAGAGGAGCTAGTATGTTTGGAAAGCAAGAAATGAGCCTGAGGAGGTTTCCAGTTGGATGTTATTATGTTATCAAAAAAGTACAATTGGAAGGCATCAAAGATTTTTGAACAGGAGAATGAGGTAATCTGAATTAGGTTTAAAGGCCATTCTAGATGAAATAAAGACAATGACAATGGAGGAGAATGCATTTGGAAGTTGTTTATTAATTTTGTTTCCTTAATGGATTGGAAGTAGAGGCATCGTTAAGAAGATTATTGTAGTCATCTACTCAAGAGAGAGCTAGGGTGATCACAGAGCACATGGAGGAGTGGACACATTTCAAGATGTGTTTTTGAGGTTTTCTGAATAATTGTCAACACATTACACATGGGTGTGGGTTATCAGGAAGAGAGAACACAAGCTGCATCCTAAGTCATTTGCTTCACAATTAGATGGATGGGGATGACACTTACTGATGTGGGGAAGGAAGGAGAGGGACAGCTATGTTTTTTAAATGGGGCAAGTGGTAAAAAAAAAATCTTTTTTTCCGCTAATTTTGACATGCCTGATGCTACCAAATCAGAGGCTTCATAGATATATGTTATCACAATAGGATGATAACATTGTAATTTATAAATGAGACACAAATATTCAGCAGATATCAAATACCAGAGTAATTTACAATGACAGACCTCCTTGGGGACTACGAAAAGGATTGCTTTAATTATTTACCTTCCTAAGGAGTGTACATTGTTGGGCGGCTGGAAACTGAGAGGGTTGCTGATGGAGCTTTGTTTGGTGAGAACTGCTATTTTATAGTAAGCCCCACCCTTCCTTGAAGATGATCTAATGGAATTATTTTGAAAGTTTGACGTATGGGCTAGAAGTTGAGGAAAACAGAAACACACTGAGCAGGTATGTTAAACTGTCTTGGAAATTTGAAAGGATGAGAAAAATACCCTCTCTCTGCTTTGGTGGGAGTAGCTGCTGCCTTGGGATCCACCTGCACCTCCAGAAATATCTCAGGAAGTGGCTCTTGTGGGCCAGTTGAGGGCCATATGTGAGAGGGAGCTGTTGTGCATGTCATCATAGTGCCCACTCACTTCAACTAAATAGTGTGAGATGGGCCTTGGTAAGAAAAGATGCCTATGGATTGAAATGACTATTAGAAGGGAGAAAGAAACTGCAGGATTGGACTGTATTTGACAACATAAAGGCAGTATTTATGCATGTGTGTATGTTTATATGGTTTGGAGAAGGTAGCAGTTCTCCAAAGCAATAAAAGATTTTCCGTTAAGGAAACAGTGTTAGTAAACAACTTCTAAACTAACACAGCTTGTACAATCCTTTTAAAAGTTTTCTTTAGTCATGAAAGCATTTCCTAATTCCTTTGAGCTGCTATTTCTTCCAAGTATTAATAGGCTTTGAAGACAGATTTCACTTCCTTTAAGAGATTTCAGTCTCACAGGCTCACTGCTTACTCCCCCGGGCATCTTTTCCACATAGCCAATTGGTTCATTGCACAATTGTAACAGTTCATTAAAAGAATGAGGGATGCTGATAATTCAGCAGAAGCAATTCTTTGGTTTCTCTATGGGTCAGCTACCACTGTGGGCTTTGCTCAGTGGAACAAGGCAACAAGATGTGGGGGAGCCAAACAAAATAAAACATGGTGCTTGCTTTAAGGTCTCAATTTGAATTGTTGCATCCTTTGTAAATCAAAATAGCAAACATTCTGCAAGAGTTTCAAGTGATTTTTTTTTTCAAAATTATTTTGACTGTCACTGCTTTAAAGCAAGCACTGTTATGACCCAGTGTGAAATTTTCTTTTTCTGGCAACAATGATCTCTATAGGGCTAGCAAAAAATTCAGTTCTCTTACTACCAAGGAAAGATCTTATCTAAATTCATAAATGATTAAAATTAATACAGTGTATTATATAGAAAATTATCCGCTGATCATTAATTTTTAATATGTGCTTTTAGACAGTGTGTTAAGTAGTCATAATTTAGTCGTAAACAAGACTGAAATAGGATGCTAGAAAAGAAAGATGTGAGAAATTGCAAGGTGATGCATCAACAATCTTGCTACCACTTTTTGATTAAGAACAAAGAGAGAAAGCATTGCTGGACAGATTCATCCATGGTACACATGAGGCTTTGTCTGGTTGGACTAGCAGGAGGAAACTGTTCTTTGAGAGAGAGTGGGATTCTATCTCCTCTTTCCTGTTGGCCAAAATTCAACCCAGAGGGGGACAACTTCCTTTTCCTTCGGGTCCATTATCTGGCCCATGTGAAGATCCTCAGAACTTAAGACCCCATATTCTATAGTATTTCATCTAAATCCAAAATTGTGGGGAACACCTGAATTCTGCTTCCACATATATTTGGCCTGCACCCTGACGATAACAAGGGGGAAAAGCCTTGTATCCTCAGGGCCTCAACTTGTTGTTTCTGCAAGAAAAAGCATGAAAAAGAGCAGACACTACAGAATGAAGGTGTCAGACAAGGGAAAATGAGGTGATGCCTAAAGTTTATGCCCGATAGGATTCTGTAAACCTCATATAAGCAGCAGCTCAAAACCTGTCAAAGAATAACTGATTAGTTCATGTTTGGTTGATTAATGAATGATAGATTGAATGAATGAACGAATGACCAAGAATCATGTACTATACAATTTCTGTGTGAGTACTAAAAGATGGAGAGTGGAGATGAAAACATAAAATGTAAAGATTAGATACATAAAATATTTTTACTGTAAGTGATAGTCTATTTTTCAGTTTATTGTTGAACTAAAATTTATGTTCTTGCAACTAGATTTTGCAAAAGAATGAAGCAGCCTTACATATTGAGAAGAACTATGGAGAAATGTAAAGGAAAAAAATATTGTCCATTAAGATGCTGGGAAAGAAATCAATCAATCATTGGTTAACTCAGCTAAAATGAAAGACAAATGTAATATTTGCATTGCATTCATTTTAATAAAGAAAGTTTGCATAATTTACCTCACCTAATCCTTTTCCATTCTTAGCTTTCAATTGGTCCTTTCTAAGTTATTTATATCAAGATAAAAGTGCTGACTGCATATTTTTAAAGTTCAAATCACCATCTACTTCTCTCTGCCAAACAGGTAGGAAAAAAGTGCAAGTAAAATGTATGATATGAATGCCTAGTGTTATTATATTTGTTTTTTTTTAATCATTAACTACCTGGTTTTGTAAGAAAATACAACTATCCCAAACTCAGAAAGATTTCCAAAAATAGTTTGTAAGGCTCCATCTGAAACCTACTGAATCGTTGTCTCATTGTTGTGTCCTACAAATGTGTATTTTTTTAAAATGTGTTTTCTAGGGATTCTTAGTGAGGAAATCTGGTAGGACTACATGGACTGATGTAGGTTGTCACATTGTTTGTTTTTGCCATGGGAAAAAAAGCATTTTCTGGACTTATCCTGGTCCGAACTGTATTCTCTAGAAATTTGGTACTTTAAGGTAAAATAAAGGCCAGGGGATATATTTTATCAGATTAAAAATTGTGTGTTTCTCATTTAAATTATATGTGTATCACCAAAGCACGTACTACACACTCTCCAAATTTCTTTATCAATAGAGTGAACCAAATAGAAAAGATGTATAGTTAACTTTCAAATATTTGCCTTATGAAATTTCCTTAAACACACAAATGATGCTGTTAACTTTATCAGTACGAATTTTTAGCACCTTCCAATGCCTATAGAATAAAGTTTAACCACCACAACCTTAAATTCGAAGTAATCTACAATCCATTCCTCCCCCCAATAATGAAGCGATGACAGGAAGCCTAATTCCTCGTGGTCAGCGTGTTACTTGGACATGAGGGTGCTCTGAAAGTTAAGGATGGAAGAAAGCTTTAATGGAAATTCGAAAGCGCTTTTGTTGCCATGATCAGGACTTGCATTATTTTAACAATGAAGAGCCATTTCAGACTGCCATAGAAACTGAAATTCCCCTTGCAATTGTGCACCTTTCTCTTATACAAATCATTGACATCTATAGTTGAATATATAGCTGTCTTTCCTGACGGCACCTGGGTCCATCCACAACTTCTCAGAACCATTGTCCTTCAAGCAGTAACTGAGAACCATCCTTGGTCTGCACCCCATTCACAGCTTCATGATAAGAGTTTTGCCTCACACTTGGATGCAAGGCACAGTGTCAGAGATGCAGATGACAAAAGTCATGTGTTGAATATGAAATGTTTTGGGACATATATTCTTCAGTAAAACCCAATTTGATTTGCATTTTATTTTTGGCATATAAGATATACTTGGAAATGAAACTTTGATATATATCAACTTATTGGCCACAACCTCCATCTCCTTTTATACATACACACAGACAGAAAGACAGATGTGTGCATGCACACACACACACATGCAATTTTTTTTCAAAAAACTGGTTATGCACTAGATGTGGGGCCATTATTCCCTGTCATCTTTTTTAATAGCAAAGTTTCCAAGAATACAGTTGAAAGGAATAGCCTACAGGCCCTTAGCATAATTTGTACCTGTTACCCACTAGAAAATATAAAGGCATATTTCGTCCTTTGGTGAAACAAACATCACATGGAACAATCAGGTACACAGGCCACATTTATTACGTTTTTCTTCTGAGTGTATAATTTCAGCAACAGCACCACTACAAAATCAATTGCAACTCCCAAAATTTGTTTGTTTTTTTTTTTCAAAATTTGGTTTTAATGTACATCATTCCCCAGAGTCAAATTTTAATTTAAGTTTTATAGCGAGTTACATTCTTGAGGCCTTTGCAGATTGCCCTGTATACTCAGGGTGCAAGAATTCATGAGAGCTCATTAGAAACAGCATGTCCAAAATCATTACTTTACCTGCAGGCTCCTTGGTTGATGGGCACAGAAGTCTAATGCAGACCTAGTAATATATTGTAGCTGTTCTTGCTGCTAAATATACCTTCTCAAGGGGAAAGGCCATATATTTTGATTAGAACAAATTATAACACTGTTTTCCAAGTTACATTTCTTCCTACCGAGCTTGAACGTGCTTGCAGCTAGCACATCAGAAGTAATGATGGCCTAAGAGCAAGTGACAAAACCATGAAACCAGTTGAATGAGGATTTCCTAACTGTTGCTACATGCCTATGAGTCTATCTTCCATTTTAGAGGCAGTGCCTAAATTATAAGAAAATGAAGGCTGATAACTAAAAAATGTACACCTAATGATTCCATTTACATAGAGATCAAAGACAGGCAAGAAACAGTCTATGTTATAAATCAAGTTAGTATAAAACTTTGAAGAGGAAGGAAGAGAGGGTAATACTCATAAGGGGAAAAGAAGAGGGCTTTTGAGATGCTGATAATGCTTTATTTCTTGATTTGAGGGAAGGTTCTGCGTGGATATCCATATCCTAAACTTAGGATTTGTGCACTATTCTGTCTGTATGCTCTAAGAAATAAAAAAAAATATGTATATTTAAACAGTGGCAGTATCATGGGACATGATAGTCCTATGAAGAGGAAACCAATTGTGTGAGAATTTCTTAACTGCAGCCATTGCGCCTACATCTCAGTTTTCAATTGGTAAAAGCATTGCATGACTAATTTGGGGAAATGAACAAGCTTATGAAAGGTTTAATAATTATGCCTTTGTTCCAAGAAGCTGATTTTTGAAAAGCTACAGCTATTATCTATTTTACCCATACAATTCTGCAGAAGCTAGTGAATGGAAAATTCTCTTCAAGCTGTCAATGGGATTGTTTTAATCCTCTCATATGCCCATTAACAGTTAGATATATGGCTTTAGGACTCACAGACTGGGGAAAAAACTATAGAACTAGATCAGCACGTATATGGTAGTTAATACAATGAGACTGCCTGAAGCTGTCTGGAGAGAAAGCATGAAGCGAGATGAAAATTTGGCCAAGAACACAATTGTGAGAAATGTCGAGATTTAAAGGGCAAATAGGAGATTATCCAGTAGAAAATTCATGGTAGACAAATCAGAGAAAGGTGTCATCAAGTCCCGTGATGTTGGATCCAAACAGGATGCAGATCAAACATCAAAAAATGAGGAAAAAGCAGGGTCAACAGATAAAATCAATGTCCTTGAGCACATTTAAAAGCTAAAAGGAAGGAGTAGTGATGACAAAGATAAAATGACATGTAAGAATGGAAATATACAATCCAGTCGAACAAAGAATTTACTTTAATCAAAGTTGTGACCTACAAAGTAGCTACTGAAAGCCATGTATTTTAGTCAAATCATCTACTGTGATTTTTACCACAACCCTACAAGAAATGAATTTCTGTTTTTCAGATGACTGCATCAAAGCGTCACCCACACGGTAACCAAAATGCACGGTGTCTTTAGTTAGTCACATATCTGAAACACTGTCATTCCTGCTATCTCATCTCTTATTTATTATGGAAATTGTCCAGAATGTATTTTTTTTATTTCTGGTTGAAGATGAAAGATGACATTTTAACAACATTTGTTCTTTTTTCCATGTCTTGGAGCTTTTTTTAGATAAGCTTTGGCCATGACCAGTACCTCTACTGCATTTACCCACCTGCATTCATGCCTATCTATTTATTTGCAAATTGAATGTTTTATTGAAACTTATTACAGAATACACTTCTTTATATGCATTATTTTAAGGTACAGGATTTAATAGTAATCAGCAAGTGTAACTTCATGCCCAAATAGGGTGTTCCAAGAGCCTTCCAACAAATACTTTCTGAAGTTGTGTGCTTTGATGTGAATATTCTTATTTATGAAGATCAAATAATAAAAAGCAATTTTTACAGAGAGGATACTTTAATCCATATGCCTCAAAATGCAACCACATAGTAACTCTACAGAAACCATTTCATGGTTACTAAAAACAGAACAGGATTTCATTTTTGCAAATGGTATACGATTCTGATTTTATCTAAAATATTCCTCTAACTAGCTGTAATTCCACAATTTCTTTTCCTTCCGCTCCTGCATCCACAGCTCTTTCTTGCTTATTCTGTAAGTCGTAGGCCCTTCCTGTTCAAGACTGTGGGTAGAATTCCATTTGTATGAACTGATTCAGAATATACAGGGACAAAAGAAATCCATCTGTAAGAAACGAAAGGGGAAGTGCAAGGGCTATATAAGTATACAGTTTAATTGATTTTTGAGAAGGGAATATGAGGCCTAGAATACTTTCTTTTATACTGAGCATGTCACTCGGTCCCCTAAAATTGGCTAATATCTCCTTTTTGCCAAAATACTTAGACTGTTAAACAGGTCTTCATGCTCTACCTTCCTAATACAAGTCAACCTTTCTCATCAGGGCCACTCGGACTCCCATGCTTAGGCTGTATGGAACTCTTCGTAGTTCTCCAAAAGTCCCAGGCCATTTCACACTTCTGTACTTTGCCTATTAAAGCTGCTAAGAATATTGGCTTCTGCTTGTACCTGGAGTGCTCCCTCCCCCTTATTCACTTCATCACTTGTTTAAGCCTGTTCTGAGAGCCCTTCCTGACATCTCCCTCCTTATGCAACATTGACTCCCCCCTCCTTTCTGCCCCAGATCTGCGCTGATATAGCTTTCAAGTTCAAGTCTGCTTTATATTCTATCACATCTACTTACACAAACCCTGTGCCCCTGTCACACTCCGAAGATAATGGCCACGGCTGATTCAATTCAGGAGCTCCAACACCTGGCATAATTATGAACACCCTTGAAGAATTCTGTTGACTAGAGAACCCAAAAATAACCGCCATAAAAATTCTTAAATGATTTTGACAAAGATGCAAAAGCCATTCAATGGAAGAAGATTATTGCCTTTTCAACAGGTGGTGCTGAAGCAACTGGATATCTGAGAGAGAAAAAAAGAAGGCTTAGCCTGAACCTCATATAATTTAACTCAAATTGGATCACAGACTAAAATAAAAACATAAACCATCAGGGAAATGTAATTAAAACTGTACTACTCACCTATCAAAATGGCTAAATTAAAAAATATATATAGTGACACAGACACATGACAGCAAAAATGCAGAGAAATTGGATCACTTCTACACAGCTGGTGGGAATTTAAAATGGTGCAACCACTCTGAAGACAGTGAGGCATATTCTCATAAAACTAAAATTGCAATTATCATATGACCCAGCAACGGCACTTTTGAAGATTTTTCCCAGGCGAATATAAACTCACGTTCACACAAACTCTTGTACATAAATACTTACAGCAGCTCTACTAGTAATAACCCCAAACTGGAAAAACCACAGATGTCCTTCAAAATGTGAATGGTTAAACAAGCCGTGGTACATCCATACCGTGAGATGCAAAAGCAATGCAAAGGAACAAGCTATTGACACATTCGGCAATTGGGGTGACTCTGCAGGAAATTATGCTGAGTTATGACAGGCAATCCCAAAAGCTATATACTGTAGGATTCCATGTATATAACTTTTTCAAGTGACAAAATTTTATATGTGGAGGCCAGGTTAGTAGTTTGCAAGTGTTAGGGATGTGGGTGGGGGGCACAAGTGGTTATAAAAGGGCAACAGGAGGAATTCTTGTGGTTGGACTGTTCAGCATCTTGGCTGTGGTGGTGGATTCAGGACCACACACGCGTGATGGAATTGTCCAGACTAAACACACACACACAGGTACCCACATGAACACCAGCACAACTGGAGAAGTGTGAGTGAGACTGTGGATGGCACCAGTGTCAGGGTCGTGGCTGCGATGCTGTCCTTCTGGGAAAGGGGTCATGGGATCCCTCTGTATTATTTCTTAAGCTATATGTGAATCTGTAATCATCACAACAGAATTTTAAATAAAACATCTGTTGAATTAAATTGATTGCCTTTGTTCACACCAAATGTTTTGTTTGATAAGACCAAAGGCAAACATGCAAATTGAGAACTTTTTTTGCAGCCAAAGTCTTTTATAATCTTGATTTTTTTCAAATTAAACTGTTTTATTTTAGGATAATTGTACACTTTTGGAGGGGCTTTTTGTTTGCTTGTTCTGGGTTTCTCTCGGTGTTTGTGGGATTTTGCAGACATCTTCAGTTCTAGGTCTGGGGGAATTGTGAAGCAAAAAAAGCTTAGATAAGTCACCACTACACTCTTCCTTGTTTCCTGAAATTGCTGGCAGGTCTGCCTTCCTTTCTTCACTTGACTTTTCCGAAGTTTCTTATGTCTGCCAAAGGAAAAAGTACATCCACTTCATCTTCCTAGAAGCAACCGAATTGAAAAGTTAAACGCTTAATTTTTCCTAATGGAACAAAACAGAATGTCACTATTTAGAAATATCAACGAAAGATATCATAAAATTCATAAGCTTAAAATACTACATGAGACTTACAGAATGGCCTGCAGCTTTTTTGTAGAACACAGGGGAAAAGACAGGCATTCATAATTTTTAAAGCAGATAACTTATTTCATCAGATTAAGTAGATGTTTTCCCAAAAATATACATTAGGAAGAAAAGTGGCTGCACTTATTTAGAAGTAAAAATAGAACATTAATTATAAAACTTTGTGCATAATTTAATTGTAAGAGTTTGCTTTTGGTGGTAATGAATGCTTCAGAGAAATTATATAATAATAATAATAGATTAAAACATCTTTTTAAAGACTATAATAAACACAACAAATTCTCCCCAATAGTTAGATGTAATCATCTAAGCTAAATATTAACCTTGTACAGGAGAGGTTGCCTCCAGTGTAACACATAAATCTTATGAAAAATTGTGGAAAGTATTTTTTATTAGAGAAGCTGTACCTTTACAACAAATCATGCATGAAATACAGATTTACCATTATCATCCTATTATCAACACAGTAAATCTTAATGTAAATGAAAAACTATACATAATAGTTCAATTGTATAATGCTATTTCATTAATTGTAACAAATGTACCACACTAATGCAAGGTGTAATGAAAATTATTTTAAGGTATTCAAATTGTACAAATACATGGTTCTTCAACCAGTGAATATTGTATTCACATCACAGAAACTTAAGAACGTAACACAGTTAAAGAAGTTGAGAAAAACATTATTAGCTATGGTTATTGCTTCAGAATAGGAATGTAATATACAGACAAATAGAACCTAAAATTATACATATTTTCAAGAAATGAAAGTTATAATAGATACTGCATGTTTTAGTTTGTTAAATGCTGTTGGAATGCAATATACCCCAAAATGAACAGCTTTTAAAAAGCGGATTTAATAAGTTACAAGTTTGCAGTTCTAAGGCCATAAAAATGTCCAAACTAAGACATCTAGAGAAAGATAATCTGATTCAAAAAAGGTCAATATCTGTCACATGGGAAGGCATGTGGTTAGCATCTGCTCATCCTTTTTCCCATGTTCTATTGCTTCCAGATTCTGATGCCAATGGGTTCCTCTCTAAGCATCTGTGGGCCTTTACTTAGCTCCTCGATAACACAAATCTGGGTTCTGGCTTGCTTAGCATCTCATGGGAAGGCACCTGGCCACGTTTGCTGGATTCTGCACCTCCAACATCCGTGTCTTGGCATCTGCTCTCTCTGTCAGCACTCCAAGCATCTCCAAATGTCTGTATCTCTGTTGGCTCTAAAGCAACTGTGCTTTCTCCAAAACGTCTCCCTTTTAAAGATTCCCATAAACCAATGAAGACCCACCTTGAATGGGCAATCACATCACCATCTAATAGAAAACCCACAATTGTATGTGCCACATCTCCATGGAAACAATCTAATAAAGGGTTCACACCTGCAATTGAGTGGGTCAATCTCCATGGAAACAATCTAACCAAAGGTTCCCACTCTACAATACTGAATCACAATTAAAGGACATGGCTTTTCTGGGGTAAATGACACTTTCAAATCAACATACTGCATGTATTTATAAACATGCAAATATGTCAAAGCATCTTCATAAGCAACCCATGGAATACCAATATTAATCCAGAAAAAAAAGCTAGAACAGGTAATAATGCCACTTTATAGATGTATTAGGATAAAGCATTCAAGAAAGAGGATTTTGATTTTTCTTCAGAATATCCAGATAGTTGTAGCCAGCAGAACTCGTTCTATTAAATATATGACTTAAATTATCTATATAATCAGGAATTTAATTTTATCATTAGATTAAAGTAATAAAGGAAAACATTTTTTAAAAATATGTATAAATATTTTTTCTTACAATTTACTATTTACCTTCTTTCAATGTATTCATTTATTTATTTTATATAACATCCTATTTGACCTCAAGAAAATCTCACCATCACCAGAGCATCAGCACATTCTACAAGGGGTAAGCTTAGTCCTTGGGTGCCAAGATTATAAATGTATTTTAGTGGAGTGAAGAAGTGTCAAGCTCTTTCTATAGAGAATGCATTTGGTATTAGTAGATGTCACAGCCATGCCTAATGTCATCTTCCAGTTGTCACTACCCAACCCCTCCCTTTCTATCATGTGTAGATAATTCATATGTCTCATTTTCATGGCTTGGATGAAAGCATTAGGGCTAATGGAGCTGCCTGAACTTAATTTAAACCAGAAACCAGGAACAAGGTACCCTAGCTGCTTCTCAGAGCAGGAACTTTCAGTGGTGTCCCCTCTCCCCCCATCCCCAGCTGCCATCTACACACCCTGACCTGAGTAATTGGCCTACCCATGGGACCAGCCAGGATGGGATCTCTTCCCTGGCTCTTTTGGACCCTTTGTGCTGTGTAGATAAAAACTAACCATCGGCCAGAAGTTTCTGTCGCAACTGAGCCTGTGTTTCCATGATGCATAACTTGCTGCACAGTATTTTAGTATGAAATGCATGGTCATGATTAACATTCAATAAGGTCAAGGGCCTTAAATGGAAGGACAAACATGGTAATACCTGTAGACTGAACACACCTTTGGACCTAAGGGATTCCAAAACCGGGATCAGACAACAGGGACTGTAAGTTTCCAATTCTTAACAAAAACAGACCTAACATATTCCATGATAGGAGGAAACTTGAAAAAGCTGTGTATCTATTTGTTTGTTGTTTTGGCTTGCTTTGTTTTGTTTGTGGTTTGTTTTAGGATGCAGCAAATGGGGAGTGTCACTACAAAGGCCAGCAGCCATCCTTGTTTAGTGACCATAACCTAACTACTTAAAGATGGAAGAAGAAAGTAGCAAGGATGGCAAAACTACCGAAAAGACAGTTTCTACTTCTCTCACTTTTAAGGATCTGTTCTGCAACCTAAAGCCCTTCATATAAGTAGTCCCAGTTACTGATCGTATGTCCATTGAGGGATATAAGATTGGAATAAGGAGAGAAAAAATAGCCCCAGGGAAGCTGAGCACTAAAAGTAAAATTGCAGTATATCAAAGAAAAGGTGATGATAGGAAACACATACAACAAATTCCATAAATGGATAGATTTGTCCATGAATATTTAAAATAATAGAGCAATGTTTCAATGGTTTAAGTCTATATGCTTAAGATAATCAAAGATAAAGGAAGGGATAACATACTTAAAATAAGGGTGAGAGGTCATGAGACAGTAAAACAGGAGGTTAGGTACCATGAATTAACTGATTAAAAATCATAAAAACGGCATGCATTTCTATGTGTGCATGGTGGAGTGGGAGGAAAAACTCCTCCCACGAGAATAAAAATAAAATAAATGAGGGTGAATGGAGAATTAACGAGCTGATGACCAGAAATGAGGAAATCACCCAGAACAAAGGATGAAGTGTTAGAAAGTGAAAATTGTGAAAGAGTATGTTTCATAGTGAAGTTCAAATTGCCCAATTTCAATATGGCAATCGGTTTCTTACAAGGCCTGTTGTCTGCGGCTATGACTCTAAGGAATGTTAAAGTGAAAGGAAAGAGACGGGATCAGGGGGTCTGAAGATCGGTGACAACAGACAATTTTATTCTTAATCAGATCCTGTTTATATTCTTACTGCAGGGTGACAAAAGGCATGCGTGCATTTCCTGAGGGAACAGAGTGCTTATCTTTCAGTGTTCTTCCCTCATACTTAAGATAACCATTTGGGGTAAACAAATATTCTCTTCCTCCCAGACTGTTCTACGTAAAGCAGATAACAATCTCCACAGTTTACTGCCGCCACCACCCTGACAGCCAGCTGCTCCTAACAAATTCCTCAGGTCTTGTTTTAACCCTAGTTCCTACCTTGGCCCATGACAAATAAAATCTTCACGTGTTTATTTTTAAAACAGGTGACTGTAATCATTTTAAATCTGATCTTGCACTCTACTGGTCAAATCCCAACAATTTCACCCAGGAGTCAAAGCAAAATTCTAACATTTTAAATACTGACAAGATTCAACGACCTCCCTTACCTCTGATTTTATCTTATACTCCCTGCCAAATACTAAGTACATTGGAATTATTCCAAATGTATTGGAATATATTTCCTTAAAATAGATACAAGGCTCACTTTCTCACCACCGTCGAGTCTTTGCTCAAATGTCAAGGTTTTCAAGACTATTTCAGTGACCACACTATTTAACACAAACTGCCTACTCCCTACACTTCCAATTCCCTTTACCGATGTGATTTTCCTCAAGCACCTTGATACCTGTAGTAGATTACATTATTAAATACATAAATAATGTATTTAATCTGTCTCATCCTTTGCACTCCATGTGAAAGCTAGCTTTCTGCCTTTGACTGTGGGCCTGGAAATATGAGAATTATTTTGAAATTAGAATGTATTCTTTGGCTGATAGGATGTTAACAGAGGGATTCAAACAGAGGCTGTTTATTTTCTTGCACAGTGGAGCTTATTTTTTTACTCCTCTACCAACACCATGATGAGAACATGTCCTCCTAGTCTGCTGGTCCCAGGAACATGGAAATATGAGGAGCAAACCTGAACACCATATTACATTATTACAGCATATTACGGCAAAGTCCACTTGAGTGTGACCAAAATCAGCTGTACCCCAACTGACTGAAACATACATGAACAAACAGCTTGGATCACGGATCACAGAGCCTTCCTAATACATGCATAGACATCTGAGAAACAAAGGTCTGTTGTTGGGTGTGAATTATGGTAGTGAATTAGGTGTAATTATTTTGCTGTCAGGAATTCATGCACTTTTCAACATACCATATTATTTACTTAAAGCTCTGCATTTTATTTATTGTCTATCTTACCTACCAAAATGTCAACACTATCATGGCAGGATTTTTGTTTTGTGTTGTTTTGCTAGTACATGCATATCCCAAGAACTTAGAGTAATAGCTAGTGTATAGTAGGTGCTCAAAAACTCTGTATTAAATGGCTAAGTAAATATTTCATAATGCATTTTTAATTGACAATTAAATTTATAAAAACCAAAAGCAAATAAGAAGGAAACTTGAAAACAATGAACCCTTCCATAATAATTTTGTATTTTCTTGGACATTACATGTGTTAGAAAAATGTAATATCAAATATACGTGAAAAATCGAGGTTAACTACTTAATTAGTAGAACTTCAATTTAAATGCTACGAATTATTACAGAGGGAAAACAAGGAAAAACTAATTCAGTTTATCCCAAAAAAGGTTAAATAAATAGAAAAAAAGGTAACAAAATATATGAAAAGTAAATATAAATTGCAAAATAAATGGTAAAATCAGTCCAGATATATGGATTAACACCCTTCACAGTAAAAGAATAAATAGACTCAAATATATAAGACAGAATTTCAGGTTGGATGGAGATAACAAAATGTGTAATTAATAATTAAAATCTATATACTATCTGGAATTTGTTGAAAATTTACATAAATATGATACAGCAAATGTCAAATGATGGTGATTATTTTGGTGCTCTCTTTAAATCTCCTATTTTTAGATCTTAAAATTGTAGATAATATGGATTAAATAAACTATTTCTATCTTGCTTCAAATTCAAAGTGCATTTTTTCTATTGTGTAAAGGTACATGAGTTTTTGATAATATACCTTTATTTCATCAAAACAATGTAGTCATTTACGTATGTAAAAACTTATGATAATTTAAATGGCATATATTTCTGAACAGTGTGTATAGAAAATAAATATTGTAAAGTTCACATAAATATTGGTTATTTCTTTTTAAAATTATTTTAAAATTTGAAATAATTATGCCCATGTGGGAAGTTGCAAAAATAGTACATAAAATTTTGTGAAATTCCAAACTTACTCCAATGGTGCAGTATAAGAGCAAAACCACAAGATTGACACAAATACAATACTGTTAAGACTATGGAACTCTTTCAGTTTTCACCATTTTTACATGGACTCCTTTGTGTATGTGTGTGCACAATGTGTGTATTTGTAGTTCTAAAAAGTTATATCCCATGTAATAGATTCATGTGACATGCCACACTCAAGATATAAAATTATTCCATTGACACAAGGGAATTGCCTCATGGTACTTCCCTACACTCACCTTATCTACAATTTCCTTCCCAAAAAACCATTAATCATTGAGTCTTCTTTATTATTGTACAATGTATAAGTA
Organism: Tamandua tetradactyla; assembly: GCF_023851605.1. Taxonomy (NCBI): domain Eukaryota; kingdom Metazoa; phylum Chordata; class Mammalia; order Pilosa; family Myrmecophagidae; genus Tamandua; species Tamandua tetradactyla. The sequence goes on along the minus strand of NC_135328.1, from coordinate 20,316,544 downwards.
AGTTAAATATATGGAGCAAAAATGAAAATCCACCTTACAAAATCACCATGCATTTATTCAGTTCTTTCTTTAATGTCTATTCATATATGCATTTGGTTTTTTTAAATGAGCTAATGAATATTCATTATTCTGTGAGATAGATTTTTTTAAGATGAAAGATGCATCTCTAAGGTCCTTCGATGATATTCAGCTGCAAAGCATGGCATTGCGCAGTCATTATTTTTACATATAAGTATGATTTTGTTTTTCTATATACCATGTACTGTGGTAATTTTTTGTTTCTCAAAGTTTTAATTATTTTTACATTTTTGCTGAAGTATAACATACATACAAAAATGTGTACAGATCATAATTCACAACTCAGTGTCCCAACAAATTGAACAATAAGAAAAAAAAATTCCACTAAAAATCAAAGTGATCACCCTACCCCCAAAAAAGGACCAAGATTTGGGCTTCCATCACCATATTTTAATTTTTTCTATTACTGAATTTTTATAAATGCAATTATTAATGTATTTTTGTACCATTTTTTCACAAGAAATGTGGGAGCTTCTTCCCTAAAATTCACCCATTTCATTATGTCTATAATCATTCCATCGTTCTTAATGAATAATATTCCATTGCATGAATGTACACAAATGTGATAGCCATTCTATTGTTCACAGCATTTGAATGTCTGGAACTTTTTAACTATCACTGATAAATGCGCCATGGAAATTTCTGTTTTTCTCAGTGCACGTGTACATAGAATTTTAATTAATATATAACTGAGGATACAATTATTCAGTTATAAAGTATAGATGTATTCAAATTAACAGAAAATGCCAGATTCTGCTCCAATGATAGCAGTGAGGCTCAAATCAGCACAACTCTCTTTTAAGTACGTGCTCTTCAAAGAAAGGATAGGCAGTGGGAGAGTCAGGACTTTTTGGTATTTGATATCAGTTCAAGCTACGGTCAACTTAAATAGAAGCATTCTGGATTGAAGTATGTTACAGAAGAGAGCTCAGAGTGGATGCAAAGCAGAAATGAGGGGGAAAACACTGAGGGGGAAAAAAAAGCAAGAGAGAGCATCCAATTCTACATAAAACTCTCTCCAAATCTTTGGTTAACCAGACACTATCCAAGTAGCTACCTCAAAATAAAAGAACCCATGCAAGATTTCAGCTGCCCTCATCCATGAGAGAGACAGAGGGAGCAGTTTAAGTACACCCAGTTAACTCCCTGCTGAAACAAAACAAAATAACAACAGATGTGTATATATATTTATTTATATACTCACATATATTTCCTATATATATTTATGAGAAAGAAAAAGAAAGACGGAAGAAGGGAGAGAGAAAAAATTAAATTACCCTGTAAGAGTTTGGAGAGATCATGTTAGAGAGAAAAAGGTAGACGGGGGAGGAGTATTTATTTCAGCCTGGGGCATGGTGCTAAAATAGCCAGGACTCTGAACTTGGCATCAGACAAGAATCAGTGAGCTAGCAGCATGGTGCATATAATCAGACTAATGGGTCCTTTCTTCTTGGCTCGTTCTTCTTTCCCTTCTCATTGCACATATTGGTTAATAACTTTTTGATCTAATGAATAAAATTATAAAAGGAAATTGTAGCAATTAGCGTAGAAACTCTTCTAACCTGACCTAAACAAGTGGCTTCAGATAGACCCCTGGGAGAGGTCCCTGGCCATACCAAAAACTCAAAGCATATGTGTGACCTCGCAACTCAATTCATTGCAATCTAATTACTCAATGTGATTATATACTGACAGCAAGCTCATTATTTGAAAGAGTGATTACTATTTTGCAAACATTTCCATTACTCATTTATTGAAAACTTGGGCATGATTCCCAAACTAGAATTAAATGCTCTAGCTTTTTCAATTCATTACCTTTTTGCTTGAGTGTATTTAACTTTCTTAGGTGGTTAGACTCATGTCATTCATCAGCACGATTAAACTATTAAAATTCATTCAAAATATGGGCTTTTCTCCAGATGAAAAAACAGTATTAGAGTGATAAAAGTGAAGACAGTTTTATCAGCTCTGCTCTGAAAACTCATAGTCATTTGTGTGTGTGCCCACAAACCTTTATATGGCCTGACTCTGATAATTCATTTCTTCAAGCAGGTTCAGAAAGCAATCAATTGGTACAGTAAATTGACTGTTAAAATGTGAGTCATAAGGCCTAACTAAAAATATCTTTGTTGAAAGAATATGTGGGGGAAATGAACTTTTAGTTGCCTTATTCATGTAATGTTTTAACTTCAGTAGATGTCATTGACCTTAATATTCATTTTCTAAGGAAAATATCCTAAGAGAATTATCAATAACTACCATATTCAAACAGAATCTTATCAAATACCTATGAACACCTCATACCCTTTCATGATTGTGTGGTTATGTGTAGAAATATTATTCTTTTAGCAACAAATATCTTCTTCTGGTGCTATGAATTCCAAATCATATTTTAGAGTGCAAATATCAAACATTACAATTCACTAGAAGGTACTGTCACTTAATTAAAAAAAAAATGCCTCTCCATTATTCCACATAAAGGGGTCTGTTTTGTTTGCACATGTGAATCCAGGATTGTATATTTGGTGAATCCTGAACCCACTTTTCAGAACATTTTTTTAAATAGTTTTTTAATTTTTTTATTTTTTTTTATTTTAAGGGCATTGGAAGCTATTGCGATAAAGTATTTATGACTCCATGTACTTTTTTGGGGGGAGGGGTGCATGGTCTGGGAAATGAATCCATGTATTATTTATGGAAATACACAGGAACTTCTTGTTTTTGATGCAAGGTATGAAAAAATGGAATAAATTAAACAACGTATTGAGTTGGAGAGGAGAAACATTGATATACCTTAGATTCATAAAGATCCCTTTGTGCTGATTTCAGAGAATGCCAAAAACTTTTGTAAGTTATTCAAACTAAATCCATAAAATACAGTTTAGGCTCTGGCATATCTAGAACATATTGTGTCTTGGAATTCCCTTGCTTTTTCCATAACTGTTTGCAGTCCTAACAGAAAGGAAGCAACTGAATAAAAAGACATCCCTCAACCCTGAAAAGATGGAATTTAAATACAGTTATGGTCTACATGAGATACAATGTGAGGACCTTCAATATGGTTTATACAAAGGTATGTGAACATGTGGAAAAGTGAATGCAGTCTAAAAATAATATAAATGAATTGAGGGAAATTCAGTTGAGGGCATATGTAAGAGGGAAATTATTCCTGATGAAATTCATCCCAGACACTTTTGCTGGAAAATGATTTAGCGTTTCTAGTTGATTTGCTTATGTACTCAGAGAATTCTAGGATTTAAAATATTTCCCAATATCAGAATTTTAAAATTCACTTTAGATGATGGAATGCAGAAGCAATTCTTAGGCATTTAACTATACCTTCTTCTTTCTAAACCCATCCTAAAAGAGTGGGTTGTTAGTGACACACTGAAGAACTTTATAATCTAATAATTTGAATCCTGGTTTGAGCTCTATTTATACCAAATTAAACTGACAACAGGATAAGCTATCTGTTCTATTTTGAAATCACTGACAGTGATGGTTTTTATTTTTTATGTATAAGTCTATTGTATCAGATGAAGCAGAAAATATGTGGAAATCATCTCTAAAAGTTAAAGGTTAAAAGTACTTATGAGGCTAAATATTTTATTCAAAATCATCATTTTATATATTTAAATGCATCGTTTAAAATATTTTACATTTGCTTAATAATTATCTATGCTTTTGTAAACTGAAATATTAAGTCAATTAATTTGAGTATTTGTTAAATATATGTATATATATTAAAAGTCACAGTGTTTTATATTTTTTCCCACAAACTAAAATATTTTATTTCCTCAAGTTGTTTAAACTTATCTTATCGTAATTGAATTGTAATGAATAGAAGAAAAAACATTTTTTAATTCTGATATTTATTGGGTCTCACAAATTTTGCTAAATGTTATAGGAATAAAATTATGAGTTGAATATGAATGTTACCCTCAAGGTACTTAGACTATGGAGGAGAAATTCACCAAAATAAACATGCCCAAAATTCAAAGAATGAAGTGACACAAAAGAGATGCAAGTAAAGAAATACAAAAATTCAGGGGGCAGAAGTTTGGGTTTCCATGAATTTAATTAGCAAGCTGAATCCAAGAATATTTTAAAAGTCTAATAAATCACAACTAAAATTTTCCAGGAATGCAATATTGTAACATTCAAAAAGTTATCAGTAGAATGAACCATATTTATAAATTTATAGAGAAAAAGAAATTCATAGTTATCTCAACAAATATATATAAAAGTATATGATAAACCTCAGTATCCACTCATGATAATTTCTTTTACTGAATCAGGTGTAGAAAGTAACTTCCTTAATCTTAAAAGGTGTCCATAAAAGTACCTACAAAAGGGCAGGCCATGGTGTTCAGCAGGCAAGAATGCTTGCCTGCCATGCCAGAGGACCTGGGTTTGATTCCCGGTGCCAGCCCATGTGGAAAAAAGAAAAAAAAAATATCTACAAAAAATAATCATGACAGAAGTACGAGGAGAAAATGGAGAAATCCAAAATTAGTGGGAGAAATAAACCTATGCTTTTTCAACAATGAATTTATAAAATAAGTAATAATAAATAATAAACAAAAATAAATAATAAATAATTTAACCAACATATTTTACAAGATGTAAATAATCGATATATAGAAAATACATATTTAACAGCACTAAAATAAGCATTATTTTTTTACCATGCACAGAATATGACAAACATTTACCACAGGTAGGCTACAAAGGAAAACAATAAATTTAAAATGGCTACAACAATGCAGACTATATTAGCTGACATCAGTAAATTAGCAATACTTAAAATTAATATTAATATAAATAATATCAAGTGTTGGCAAGAATATAAAGCAATAGAGAGTCCTCACTGCAGGCTTTGAAGTGTGCATATTGGTAAAATAATGAAAAACAGATTGAAATGAACCTAGTAAAGTTTAAAAGATGCATTCTGTTTGACAAGCAATTCTAGTTTTACTTGTGTTCCCTGAAGATCTTCAAGTGGGAAGCCCACATCTCTGAAATTAGATGAAGTCTTTCTGGTAATACATGGACACAGTTAATTTTAAAAGATTAGATGTTAAGATTCTCAATTTTATATATTCTTTCTTAAAATGTATCTTCTTGATAAATGTTCTGTGTTTAAGGAGTCGTATGGGTCCTCCTTTCCAACTTCATGGTTCATAATTGACATACTCAAAACTTTATAATGTAAGGCATATGAATCAATCACTTAGAGTTCTACAATGGTGCTTTGCCCCAGAATGACATCTCTGTATGTAAAACTAAACCATGATTCAGAATATTAGTGTTGGTAGAAAGAAAGCTAGGTCTGAAAAATTTGTGTAACAGCCTCATTTGGGTTCCATTTCTTTGCTTTGGTCCATATAAAGAGATATCTGTGCTGTCAGCTGTTTGATTATTCTAATGTTTGTCTTATAATTTAGGAAAAATATACTAAAATTGAGTGAAAATGTTATAACAAAACTTCATCTGTGTACTGTGAGACTAAAATTTGCAAGTAGTTATATCTATTTTAGAAGACTACCAAAATAATTGAAAATATTAAAGGGAAAAACAACCACCACTCTTCCCTTTGAGTTAGAACTCTAATATGCTGCAACCCACGTACTATGATCAAGTTCAAAAGAGGAATTTTCAGTGAATGCAGCTTAACTTGGAATTGTTTTAATACTTGAAATGAGATTGAGGTGTTTTGTGCATTTGAGTAATCTTAGATTGCTAGTAATTTAAAGTATCTTGGTAGAAATATTCATAAATAATTAAAGTAATATGAAACTTAATAAAGGAGGAGGGCTATTGGAAACATCAACATGGAGAAATTGAATTTATTCATCTTTTTTTCTTTTTTTAAGAAATCTCTTCCTTGCATACTACAATGACTTATGTTGCCTCTTCTCAGGTAGTGTTCACTCACTTCCAGTAGCTATATAAGATATTCTAAATCTGCTACTCACACACAGATATTGGTCTATGTTCTCTACTTTAGAAAAATATATAAAACTTCTTATGAATAGCTTATTTCACACCACATAAAAGACAAATTTGTTAGCTCTTAAGAGAGGCAGCTGCCAGTAAAATAAAAGCAAGTTGAACATTAAAATGAGAAAAATATTTAGAATCTTTTGGAAAATGAGGCCAGTTCATTGATCCATAAGTCAATGGTGATATTCAAAAATTATAAATATGAAGCATGCTGATAATCCATATATAATTTCCCAATGTGACTTATTGACCAATCATCATAACATTAGTCCTGCTTTTGAATTTGAATCAAACAGAAGGCTATAAAATAAAGGGAAGAGCTGCTCGTTTTAGAAGAAAGAGAAAGAAAACTGTTTAATATATATGGGGAGATTTGGAAATATTAAGAATTTAAGCATAAGTTAGACTGTGCCACTTAAAGTTAAACTTCACTATAAGAAATATTTTACTACTTCATGCGCTTAGAAAAGAAGATTTTTAGGTATAATTGTGCTGGTCATAATATGTCACTTAGAAGGCTAGAGGGATAGACTCTCCAGAGAGACAGATTAAGTAGTTGGACAGAAACTTCCCCTTACAAAACAAAAATTTAAATGTTGAAAATTATTAAAAGTAATCATTTACCATCTCTAGAAATTGCCCTATGCACAAAAAGCAGATGAAAAATATTCATTGAAAAAAATCTACTAAATCTCAATAACAACTATCAGGTACTATGGCATTTGAGCCACAACCCATTTCTCACCCTCAGTGCTCCGTGTTAAGGAAGTTCTACCCTGAACACCATACTCTGAGTAAATGCAGCAAGGAAGATAGAATGGGGCTCCTTCACACCTCCTTGGACTCTGGGGCTATTTTTCACCTTGGCAGGGACAGCCTGCAGGTGTCCTTTCCCATGCTGCCCCCTCCCCAGCTCTGTGTTTGGATGTTCTCTTCCATGCAGGTGCTGCCAAGAGGATGTGGGCTCCCATCCTCCACCTGGACCCCATTTAATAAGATAGAAGCTCTACATCAGCCCCAGCAGTCCATGAATCAAGAATACTGAGAAACTGACCACCCTGACTCTAACTCTCTCATAGGAAGGAGGTTCCATAACAGAAGGGCAAAGGAGAATACCAGGGCTTGCCACTCCCCCTCAACTAGTACCTATTCAGAGAATGGGGTGGCACTCTAGGAAAATGGTTACCCACCCCCAGATACAGGGCAGTGACACAGGGGCTTCTAAAGAAGGCAGGATATATTGACAAAAGAGTTATGTAGCTCTGCCTAATGGAACTCTACCCTTTGGGAATGACTTTATTTGGATCAGAAAGTGGAGAACTCCTTGCCAAAGGACATTGCTGAAAACAGTGAAGACCTTGGGGCAGAGTAATTAAGAGTTGTTTAGTAGTTCTATGATACAACTGGAATGGCAGAACAGACAAAATTGAATAGCAAGAGGCAGGGAAAGGGACAGCTAAAATACCCACCTGGGATTAAAATTTTAATTTGAATAAATGGGGTTATGCAAAAAGCCCTAAACTACACCCACCCAGGAGCAATCAGAGTAGAGCATGGGGAGACTTGAAAGCATGCACCAAGTCGCATACAGAAGGCAACACAACGTAGAGGCCTCATATCACAAGGGGCTTAAATCCAACTTCTGACCAAAAACCGACTGAACAATAAACTACTCTGAACCAAGGGCAACTCCTAGAAGCCAGATGTAAAAATAAAATCATACATTTCACTGGCAGTCTGGAAAACTGTGTGCATGCTTACAGCATTTTTTTTTTTCCAGCCCTTTGAAAACTCTGAGCTTCCTGGCCCTTGCTCAATGTAAAGTAAAAATGTAAACTATATTATCCATGACAAAAAACTGTAGGTCTCACAAATAACCAATGGTAAAATGTAAAGATTTGACTAGCTAAAGGGGCTCAACACAACTTTTGAGCAGTGAGTAGCTTATACTTTCAAGGTAATGAGTGGTAGATTGCATGCGAACAACCCCTAGGTAGATGAAATATAAAAGAAAATCAAGGGACAAAAATTTGAGTAAAGACATCAGATATGGTGCACACTGCAAGGAAAACTGTTCTCACAGGACTATTTTAACCAAATCACTAAACAAATAAAACAAATGGTTAAGTGAAACACAGCAAAAACATTAATCCCAAATTGGGGGATTGGTATCCAGAGGTTCTACAATATAATATATGAAATTCCCAGTTTTCAACAAAAAAAAATAATGAGATGTATAGAAAGTAGAAAATGTGACCTATGAAAAGGAAAAATGTCAGGCAATAGAAATTGCCCAGGTGGTATGCATATCTGATAAAGACTTTAAAACAGCTATGAAAATGTGTTTCAAGAACTAAGGGACACCATATTTAAAAACTTAAATGGAGGCATGATAATAATGTCTCATCAAATAAAGAACATAAGTAATAAGATAAGATTATTTTTAAAAAGAGCCAAGTAAATGTTGATTCTATGGTTGCAAATTATGATAGCCAGAATAAAAAATTCACTATAATGGCTAGTACCAGTTTGAAAGGATTTGTGTACCCTAGAAAAGCCATGTTTTAACCTAATCCAATCTTTAAATCCCTATTCAGTGCTATAGGTTGGAAACTTGATTAGGTTATCTCCACGGAGACAGAGTCACGAGAGAGCCATGAGAAAAACAAGGGCCCACACAACCAGAGACCTTTGGAAATGAAGAAGGAAAACACCCTGGGGATGCTTCATAAAGCAAGAAGGCTAGAGAGAAAGCTAACAGTTGTCATGTGCCTTTCCAGTTGCGAGAGAAACTCCGAACATCATCAGCCTTCATGGACCAATGTATCTTTCCATGGATGCCTTAGATTAGACATTTCTATATCCTTGCTTTAATTGCGATATTATCACAGTCCTAGAACTGTAAATGTGCAACTTAATAAATTCTCCCTTTGTAAAAGTCATTCCATTTCTGGTGTATCATGTTCTGGCAGCTAGCAAACTAGAACAGATTTTAGAACTGGAGAAGTAGGACGCTGCTGCAGTTTGCAATTGTCCAACATGATGAAAAAGCTTTTTAAATGGGTAAGGGAAAGATTCTGGAAGACTTGTTAAGTGCTTGATTGTGAATCCCTAAAGACCTTTGTAGAGATTGTTGGTAGAAACGTGGACTCTAAAGATACACTATGCTGAGGCTCAAGACAGAAATGATGCACATGTGATTACGAACTGGAAGGAAGACAGTTCTTGTTTTAAAATGGCAGATAATCTGGCAAAATTGACTAGTGGCCTTGGCTAGAAGGCAGATTTTAAAAACCATGAACTTGCATATTTAGTAGAAGAGATTTCTAAATTAAATTTGCAGCCTGGTTTCTCTTTGCAGCGTATAGTAAAATGCAACAGGACAGAGATAAGCTGAGAACTGAACTCTTGGGTACAAAGAAACCAGAAACTGGGCGGGCCGCGGTGGCTCAGCGGGCAAAGTGCTTGCCTGCTATGCCGGAGGACCTCGGTTCGATTCCCAGCCCCAGCCCATGTAACAAAAAAACGGAGAAACAGAATACAATAAAAACAAGAAAATGTTTAAAAATGTTTCCCTTTCTTCCTTCCTTCCTTCCTTCTCTCTGTCTTTCCTTTAAAAAAAAAAAAAAAAAAAAGAGAGAGTTTCTTTAAAAAAAAAAAAAAAAAAGAAACCAGAAACTGATGTTCTGTAAAATTCTGGGCTTCCAGGAAGGGAGACCCCAGAGAATGGTGCCCCACGTGAGCATTTGACCAAATGTGGAACCAATCAGTCATTTCAGAGAAAGCCAGGATTGGAGATGGAGTTATCCTGGAAGGATTTGTGGAAACTCCTTATGCCTGATGAACATGATCCTTTCTTACTTCATAGAAAGCCAACGAGAGTGTTGCAGGATCTACATAAACAGAACTACTGCCAGTATCGACTGGGAGGGACAGAAAACAGACCCATTGGAGGAAAAAAGCCTCTGGCCAGGAGAGTGGACCCACCTAACAACTTGGAAAGGATGAATCTGTCTGAAAGGCAGAGGATAGGCTCTCCACCTTGTTCCAGTGGAAGAGCTGTGCCACCTCAGGCCTTGGAGAGGGCAGAGCACATTCCTTAGGGAAGGGGAAGAGCCTGGCTGCCACCACATGGAGGGGTCGAGTGTGTGCGCCAGAGGTGGCAGAGAGCCTGGGTGCAGTTCCGATGCTTGAAAAGGGTGGAGCTGAGAAAAAGGTGGTCTCCCAATGTCCCCCAAGGTTGCATTCAGAGAGCGGCAAGTCACTGCATAAGCCCTGGGGAAGGGTGGGATTGCCACTTTCTACAATCCTGAGGATAAATGACTCTCAGACTTTGAAATCTAATGGAATTCAGAGTCCAGTGACTTTGGATTTCACTGCTTGGGTCCAGTGACCCCTGTTTTCCTTCCAATTTCTCCCTATGGAAATGGAAATATGTATGCTATGACTTTCCCTCCTTTGTATGTTGGCAGCAAATAACTTGTTCTGAGCTTTACAGTTCCAGAGCCAGAGGAGCCAGAGGAAAATTTTCCCCTAGGTCAGACCTTGCCTGTAGTTGACTTTGAGATTTTGTACTGTTTCTGACTTTGTATTGCAATTGTATTGTAACTGAAATGCTTTAAGGTTTTCTGATATTGTGATGGAATAAATGTATTTTGTATATAGAAAAAACACATGTTTTTTTAGGTTCCAAAGGATGGAATGTGTACCCTAGAAAGGCCATGTTTTTATCCTAATCCAAATTTGTGGAGGCAACTGTTTCTTTAATCCCTATTCAGTACTATAGGTTGGAAACTTAATTAGATTTTCTCCATGGAGATGTGACTCACCTAATTGTGGCTATCAACCTTTCATTAGAAGTAGATGTGATCCCACCTATTCCAGGTGGGTCTTGATTAGTTTACTGGAATCCTTTAAAAGAAGCAGCATTCTGGAGAGAGAGACAGAGACATGAGAACCATGAGGGCCCAAGAAACCAGAGACCTTTGGAGATGAAGAAGGAAAATGTCCCTGGAGAAGATTTATGAAGCAAGAAACCCAGAGGGAAAGCTAGCAGATGTCATCATGTTTGCCATGTGCCTTTCCAGGTGAGCGAGAAACCCTGAATGTCATTGGCCTTCTTGAACCAAGGTACCTTTCCCTGGATGCCTTAGATTGGACATTTCTATATCCTTCCTTTAATTGGGATATTTTCATGGCCTTAGAACTGTAAACTTGCAAGTTAATAAATTCCCCCTTTTTAAAAGCTGTTCCATTTCTGGTGTGTTGCATTCCAGCAGCTAGTGATATGGAATAGGGCTAAATCCAACAGTGGATTTTAGCCAGTCAAAGAAAGAATCAGAGAACTTGAAGACAGGCCAATAAGCATCATGCAATCCGAAGAGCACAGTGAGAGGAGAATAATAAAATCAGTAGAGTCTCGGGAAAATATATTACATCATTAAATGCTCCCGCATACACATAGTTGTAGTATCAAAAGGAGAGGAGAAGACTAAAGGGGCACAAGTAGAAATTTCAAGACATAATAGCTGAAAACTCAAAATATTTGATAAAAACTGTTAATCTACACATCCAGAAACAATAAATTTCAGGTAAGAATAAGGCAAAGAAACCGAAACCCAGATTTTCACAATAAAAATATTGAAAATCAAAGGTGAAAAACAATTTCATAAATTATATGTATATAATTGTATTGTGAATTTATGAAAAAAATTTCATAAATTATATGTATATAATTGTATTGTGAATTTATGAAAAACAATTTCATAAATTATATGTATATAATTGTATTGTTGGTTGTACGATACATAGAAAATTAATTGACAATAACCACAAAGGAGGTGGATGGGAACAAAGCTGTATCAAAGCAAGGAAATAACAACAGAGGGGCAATGAAATCTGTAGGAAGAAATAAAGAGAACCAAAAGGCCAAATAAAAAAGTTAATATAAAATCTTCTCAAGTGTACCTGAGACCTTTTCAAGAATAAACCACGTGAAAGGCTATAAAATATGCCTCACTAAAGGTAAAATGAAAGTAATCATGCAAGTATATTTTCCAAACACAAAGGAATGATATTACAAATCATTAACAAAAGGATATTTGTAAATTTACACACTTTTGGAAATAAAACAGCACACACAAATATGTTCAGTGATTCAAATGAAATTATAAGTCAACTAGAAATATTTTGAGATCAATTAAAATAGAAAACAATGATAAAAATGTATAGGAATCAAAGTAAGGTTCAGAAGCAAATATTTCACTATAACTCTCTATACAAATAAAGCAAAACTAGAAATATCTACCTGAAGAAATGGTAGGAAAGAAGAGTCAAATAACTACAATTGTTCATAATTCTGGACATAACTACAGACCTTAGAGAAATAAAAATGGATCATAAAGGACTTGCAGGTTTGGAGCTATGTACCCCCAAAAACTATATCCTTAAAATTTGAGAAGGTTTAACAATAGGTAAGGTGTGGCCCAGGATGGGTCCTAATCCTTTTACTGAAGTCTTTATAAGGAAGATTAGAGAGAGATAAAAGGCACAGAAGGACAACCAGCAGCTGAATGGCAACAGAATCCAGAAGAAATGGGAGAGGCTGGAAGGGCCACCATGTGTATCACCATGTAAGAGAAAAGCCAAGGACCAATGATTGCTGGCAATTAACTCTCAACCTGTCCATTATTCAGGAAGAAAGAATTAATTTTATGATGTCTTGATTTGGACTTGCACAATTGGAATATGAGCCCATCTATTCCAATTGTGTGAGCTAATCTATTCTACAGAATTGGCTTTAGCAAGAAGGAAACTAAAACATGGGGATACTATGAATGATTGTATATCAACAAATTAGATAATTTAATTAAATGGACAAATTCTTATGAACACATCACCAAAATCACTACAATAAAGAAATGGAAAGTCTGAATAGATGCTGTATCGGCTTGTTAATACTACCAGAATGCAATACACCAGAAGTGGAATGGCTTTTTTAAAAAGGAAATGTATTAAGTTACAAGTTAACAGTTCTGAGACCATAAAAATATCCAAGCTAAGACATCCAGACAAAGGTACCTTAACTCAAGGAAGATCAATATCTGTTACATGGGAAGGCATGTGGTTGGCATCTGCTGGTCCTTGTTCCTGGTTCTGTTGCTTCCAGCTTCTGATGTTAGTGGTTCCTTCTCCAAGTGACAGTAGGCATTCACTTAGCTCTCCTGGAACAAAACTGTGGGTTCTGGCTTCCTTAGCGTCTCATGGGAAGACACATGGTGATGTCGGTTGGGTTCTGCATCTTCAGTCTATGTCTGGGCATCTACTCTCTCTGTCAACATCTCCAAAGTCTGCAACTCCTTTGGATCTCAAGCAACTGTATTATCTTTAAAATATCTCACCTTTTAAAGGACCCTAGTAAGCTAATCAAGACCCTACAATATTGGATTAGGAAAAAAAGAATGTGGCTTTTCTGAGTATATTGCAGTTTAAAACCAGCACAGTTGTAAAGAAGTTTAATTAGAAAGGAAAAACTTTCCCACAAACAAATTTCAGGCTGCTGGTTAATACTACCAGATATTTAAAAATGATCATCATCCATCCTTCACACAATTGTTCAAAAACAGTAGAGAATATTTCTAACCCATTCTATTCAACCAGTATCATGTGACAACAAAATCTGATGATGATGACATTACAAGAAAAGAAAGCTATTGATCAACTTCTCTCATGATAATAGATATGAAAATGCTCAAAAATACATTCAAATTGAATCCAGAATCATATGGATTTATGCAAGTGAGTTTTATGCAAGGAATATATGGTTATTTTAATATACAAGAATAAATTAATGCAACCCCACCACTACATCATAGAATTAAATTAAAAAAACATAATCCTCTCAACAGATGAAGAAAAGGTATTGGACAAAATCCAATATCTGTTGTTTCAGTTTGCTAAAACTGCCAGAATGCAATATACCAGAAATGGATTGTCTTTTACAAAGGGGATTTATTAAGTTACAAGTTACAATTCTAAGCCTGTGAAAATATCCAAAATAAGGCACCAACTAGAGGATATCTTGTCAGAGGAAAGGTTACTGGCACCCAGGGTTCCTGTCACATGGCAAGGCTTGTGCCAGTGTCTGCTGATTCTTGTCTCCAAAATGTCTCTGTAGGAATTTTCTTTGCATCTTTGCTTTTCTCAGCTCTGAGCTCTTTCCAAAATGTCTCTCCCTTAAGGACTAAGACCCACCTTGAATGGACAGGGTCACATTTCCATGGAAACAACCTAACTCAAAACGTCCTACCGAACAAGAAGTCTACCCGCACTAGAATGGATTGAAAGAACATAGACTTTCCGGGGTACGTAAGAGATTCAAACCTGCATACTCCATTCTCTAAACCCCCAAAACACATGACATGTTCTTTCCATATGCAAACTACATGTTCCACCTTGGTTTTCAAGCTGCCAGAATGTGATATACCAGAATTGGAATGGCTTTTAGAAAAATGGAACTTATTAAGTTACAATTTATAGTTCTAAGCCTATAAAAATGTCCAAACTAAGCATTTAGGGAAAGATACCTTAATTTAAGGGTATCTTTAATACCAATGTGTCAGGAACACCTGGTCAGCTGGGAAGTCACATGGCTGGCATCTGCTTGTCCCTTGCTCTTGGCCTCTTCTAGTGCCTGTTCCTATGGGGATTCATCACTTTGTTTATTGAGACCTGGCTTTCATCTCTTTTATCCCTTGGCTTTCTCCAGGTTCTGGCTTGCTTAATAGCTCATGGTGACATCTGCTGGGCTCCAAACACCTGCGTCTCTGTTCTCCAAATCTCAGCATCTGTGTCAGCTCTGCTGTGAAGTTTCTGTTGGCATTGTTGTTTCTGTCATTTCTGTCTCTCTCCAAAATGTCTCCTCTTTTAAAGGATTCCAGTAAGCTAATCGAGACCCACCTGGAATGGGTGGAGTCACATCACCATCTAATAGAAGGTCACAGCCACAACTGGATGTGTCACATCTCCATGCAGATAATCTAATCAAAAGATTCCAACCTACTGTATTGAATCAAGATTAAAAGAAATAGCTGCCCTCACAACGTTGGATCAAGATTAAAACAGCTCTTCTGGGGTACACAATGTTTTCAAAAGAGCACATCACAAGATCACAAAAGCCTTAAATAATTTCAGCAACAGTATTAAGTACAAATTCTTACCCAAATCAGTTACAGGCATGGAATGTCTTAAAGGCAAAATTCTCCTCTGGCTATGAAACTCAGAACAAGTTATCTGCTTCTAATATACAAATGAGGGACAGTCATAGAATAAATATTCCCATTTCCATAGGGAGAAACTCAAAAGAATACAGGGATCAAAGGTCCCAAATAGTTCCAAAAACCTGCAGAGCAAACTCCATTAGATTTCAAATCTGAGAGTCAATACAGAAAGATGTTTTATCCTTGGGCCTTGAAAGGGTGGAAGTCCCAGCCTTCCCAAGGGCTTGCACAGAGGCTGTACTCTCTCCAAACAATGGGCTGAGGGTTCTAACTTTTCCAAATATTGGGTTGACCACTTTGTTCTCCCCCCCACACTTCTCAAGCATCTGGGTGGCTCCCAGACTCTCTGCCATCTCTGGGGCACGTGCATACCCCCTTCAGAACAGTTGGGTGGTGGCCAGTGCTCCCCAATTCCTAAGAAATGTGTTCCATCCTCTCTGAGGCCTGTGGCAACAACATTCTTCCTGAAAAATGGGGTAGGAGTCCTGCCCTCTGCAACTTCAGGGCAAACTCACTCTCTCCACATGCAAGGGTAGGTCTGCTCTCTTGGCCTGAGAATTCATGACTCCAAATCTTAGTTTATATGTTTCTGCCTTTGAAGCTGTTTTTCCTTCAATCTATGCCTTTTCTGTCCTTTTTAGTTGAGGCTGGCAGTGGTTCCATTCATAAGGGTCTCACAGAAATCTTTTCAGTTTAGCATGCAGCATACATGGGTCCCAACCAGCAGACAATAGGACTTTTCACAAGTCCTTTCTGGATAAATACATTTCCAATCCTGGCTTGTCCTGACATGGTGGACTGGTTAAATATTCACGTGGGACTCTGTTATCTGGGGACTCACCTTTCATAAACTCAAAACTTTCCATGCCATCAATTTCTGGTTTCTTTGTATTGAAGAGCTTGGTTCTCAGCTTATCCCTGTTCTCCCACATTTTGCTATAAGGTGCAAAGAGAAGCCAGTTTGACATTTCCACATTTAGATTGGAAATTTCCTCAGTTAGATATCCAAACTTATTGCCTTCAAATTGTACCTTCCATCCAACACCAGGACTCAATTTTTCCAAATTTTCTGCCACTTTAAACCAAGGATCACCTTTCTTCCAGTTGGCAATAACAAACTCATTTCTGTCTAAGTTCTCATCAGAAGAACCTATAGCTTCCATACTTCTACCAACAGTCTCCTCAAAGCAATCTAGGTCTTCTCCACCAAGCTCTTCTCAAATTTTCCAGAATCACCCCCTTATCCATTTATAAAGCCATTCCAACATTTTTGGTAATTGTTAATCACAGTACCCCACTTTCATTTTATTAAAGCTGCTGGAATGCAGTATACAAGAAATGGATTGGCTTTTACAAAGGGGATTAATTAAGTTGCAAGTTACAATTCTAAGATTTTGAAGATGTCCAAACACTGCAACAAGAGTATTGTCAGAGTAAAGGCTGTTTGGCAGCCAGGGTTCTCTGTCACATGAGAAGGTACATGGCATCGTCTGCTTATCGTTCTCTCCAAAATGTCTCTGTGGGCATATTCTTTCTCTCATAACTTCTCTTGGCTCTAAGCTGTCTTCAAAATATTTATCCTTTATAGGGCTTAAACCCACCTCAAATGGGTGGGGTCACATCTACCTGGAAACAATCTAATGAAAATAGTTGTTTTTCAATAGTTCTGCCCCTGCAAGATTGGCTAAGAGAACATAGGTTCTCCTGGGGTATATAACAAATTCAAACCAGCGCATCTTTCACAATTAAAAAAAAAATTCAAGAATCACAGAAGAAAAAGAAACTCCCTCAATCTGATAGAAGACACCTATGAAAAAAGCTACCCTTAACATTGTATTTAATGGTGAGAGCTTGAATGTTTTCCTCCGAGTATAAGGAGCATAGCAAGAATGTCTTCTTTAGTACTTCTACTCAATATTCTACTGTAGCTTCTATGCAGGGAAATTGTATGTCTATGCATTTTCAGTAAACAATCAAAAAATTAATTTAAGAGAAAAATTCTATTTACACTATCATCAAAAATAAAATACTTAGGCATAAATTTAGCATAAGAAATATATTCTGATGGAAAACAAATATGGTTGGAAGAAATTTTAGCCATAAATAATTGGAAAGACATCTCATGCTAATGGATTAAAAATACTTAATTTTGTTAGATGGCAAAATTTCCCAAACTTATCTACAGTCTCAACATCATTCTTATAAAAAAAACCTTAATTTTTAAGAAATTGAAAAACTGATCCTAAGTTTTACATGGAAATGCAATGTATCCAAAATAAGCAAAACAATTTTGATTAAAAAAAGAATAAATCTGGAGAACTCACACTTCCTTATTTAATAATTTATCACACAAAAAAAGAAAAGCAGAAAAGAAAATAATTTACCACAAAGTAATAGCAAAAACAGTGTGGTACTGGCATAAAGATAGATAAATATCAATGGAATAGAATTTGAGAGTCTAGCAATAAACCCTTATATTGATGCTAAATTTGTTTTGATGAGGGTGAGAAAAATAATTCAATGGGTAAATAAGTATTTTCATCAAATGGGATTTGAACAACTGAAAATCCACATGTTAAAAAAAAAATCTGAAGTGGAACTACTAACTCCCATCATGCTCAAAAATTAACTCAAAATGGATCATGGTCTAAATGTAGGAACTCAAACTACAAAACTCATAAGAGAATATAAGAGTAACTACTCATGAGCTTATCAAAGCTTTCTTAGAAAAAAGAAAGACCAAAAGTACAAACAAACAAACAAAAAGAGACATTAAATTCAAATTCATCAAAATTAAAATTTGTGCTGCAAACAATGCTATGAAAAAAGTAAAAAGAGAGTCCACAGAATGAGAGAAATATTTGCAAATTAAATGTATGAGAACGGATTTGTGTCCAGAATATATAAAGCACTCTTACAGTTTAACAACAATTAAATTGTGAACAAGTAAAATTAAAAATTGGGTACATTCAATTCCTGGTGACTGCTCATGCAATAATAAAAATAATAATAATAATAATGGGTAAGGAATTTTAGCAGAAAGTTCTAAAGATAATATAGAAATGACCAATAAGCACCCAAGATTTGTATTATCTTGAATCTTTAGAATTACAAAATCCAAACCATACAAATCTATAGAGACAAGTGGTTGTCTTGGGTTAGGGGGGTGAGGGCCTCAGGAGAATGGGGAATAACTGCTACTGTATATGGTGGTTTCTTTTTTAGAGGACAAAATATATTCTATTATTAGATTGTGGCAATGGTTTCACAATTTTATGAACATACTAAAAAAACATCACATTGTTTACTTTCAGATGTTGAATTATATGGTATGTAAACTGTTTCACAATAAACCTGTTAAAAAGTCTGTAACAGAGATAGAAGTTTAACTCACAATAAATACTAAAGTTATCATGTACACATTGATACACAATCGCACATATAGAACTATTTGTTTTTATTGATTGAATTTAGTAAAATAAATTCAAATATTAAAAACAGCACTCTTGCCATGTCCACAGCTAGCACAGTTATATATATATTTGCAGGCACTTCCTCTTGACATATATTACTCTCCTCCCTAAAGCCTTCATGTTACCTGTCAGGGCTTACAGATTCCAAAAGTGATTTGCTGAAGAACAGAGATGCTGGAACTGCAGTGGTATCAGCACCCAGAGTCACCAACAGTGGGAGAGCTTTCTGATGTCAAAGCAAAGGGATGAAGATGACTCATCCGAAGTAAAGTTAGACATGGAAGTTCCTATGGTTAAAAAAAAAAAAAAGAGGGATAATAGTGATATGAGGAAGATATATCAGAGTGAATAAAGGAAAGGAAGAAAGAAATAAAACCTGGAAAAAAAGAGAAGGAAGTCAGCTTCCACTGATACAACACTACTGTGTCACTATGTGATCCAGTGTCAAGGAAAGGTGAAACACTTCCAACACATTCATTAAGTTAAACCCTGCTAAGCAAGTTGAAATGTGAAACTGGAAAGTCCTTTGAGCATTGTGAGGATGTTTGTGGGGCATTAGTACCACGTTGTTTAGCACAGGTGTTCCAGTAATTGTGGAACTCTGGGAAAATGCACAGTGTTCCATTTATCTTCATCATATCCCAAGGTGATAAACCAGTAGCAATTCAGCACCTGCTAGAGCAATTTGGCATCTGTAGTATTTAACAAAGTGTTTAGTCTTAAAGGTTGGAAGTGTTATTTTGTACTTCCATGCATGCTGGGGGATTATCAAGTCTTTGCCAATATCAAATGCATTGTTGGGCCCTTTCAGTGAAAGTCATAAAAGCAAATTTAATAAAGCATAGTGAGAAAAGGTTTATAAATATAGCACTTCAGACTTTTTTATATTCCTCCTCCCCATCAAAAAAGCCATTTCACTGACCACCACTGAAAAGAATGAGATAGTACTTGCTTGACAATATTCATAAGCATTTATAGACAAAGAAACTATTTGTGACATAGTTGTTTTAATATTTCATGCAATGAACTTTCAGCTGTACTGCTGACCCTGCAACGTATGAGGTACGTTTGTATAAATAGCTGTTCACACCTTATGGTTCAAAATTATCTTAATCTTTTCTTTGTTGCATTTGTCTCTCTGCTGGCTAATTCCTTTTTCAATTATCCACTTTGCAAAATGTACTTATCACTGGATACAAGGAGGCAACACAATTTTACCGTTTGCTGTCTGTGAGAAAACTGAATAATAGCTGCGCAGTAATCAGTCACCAACATATTTTGGAAGAAGTGATGTGACTGATCACTGATTGTGATGTGTATCTGTTAATTATGTAGTAGGTAATAGACTGAAGAACTAGCAGTGAAGTTTGCACTTTATGAAGTTACTCAGTTAATCCACCATCATGGTAATTTAAATGTGTGCCCATGAGAACCATGCAAAGTGAGGACTTCCTCTATATGCATTGATTTCTCTATTTTATGAAGCATTATAAAATAAGGCATTGCTTTATTTTATATGTTACAACAAGCATGTATGATATATATTTTTAAAAGATGCATATTATTTGCAAACATAGAAGATATGGAGAGTGCCTTGCCAAGCTCCATTCTAAAGTTTTTCCCTCCCACACCTACCCAATACCCCATCAGCCCTGTGCCCATGAGTCAGAAGCTGGCCTCCCTCCCCAGTACTGCAGGACACAGGGTGTCTCCAAGGCCAGCTGGGTCCTGGCATGCAGACTCTGAGCTTCAGCATAGATGTAGACTGAAGGTCAGTGTTATTGTGGCATTGATTTCTTCTTCTGGAAGCTGAAGCTTGTACATCTGTACATCTGTTCAGTTTTCTTTTCTTTTTCTTTTTTTGAGCAAAATACTCAGCCTGGGCATTCTAATGTGTGACTTCAGAATGTAGATAAACCAGAGCACTGCTCACCATTCATCTCTACAAGTTCATGATGCTTACCTTGAAATACAGAGACCCTTTCTCAGGTTTTCTTTTGTTATGGTGGTGGTAGGTACACACTAAGCCAGAGCAGGATAGCTTAGAGGTGCAGGAGTACTACATTTTTTGAAAGAGTCCTCAATCTATCATTGAAGAAGGAGAGTTGGTGGATCTCTTTACTATTCATTTGGAATATCTCCAGGGCATGTTCTCCACTGTTTCTGAGTTTCCAGTTGGAATTAACTTCTGTTTCTCTAACAGTAACTGGCTTAATAATCACCTTGTATTAACTTCCTTCCACCCCCATCCCGCTTTCTTACTTGGCCATATCTCTATATATTTTCTAGAATAGAGTTTCCACCTTGCATTTTCATCTTTGTCTGATGATTTCTTTCTGGAGAAACTAAATAAAGCAGCAAAAAATGGAACCTATTTCTAACTCAAGAGAAATTGAAAATCATACCCCAAAAATCAAACCGAATACAAAATCAATGTGTAGTGATAAAAGTCTGGTTTCAAAAAAGCCATTTGTAAGTGCATTGTTCTTCCAGTGCCTGGCACATACAGGCATCTGTTCACTGCATCAATTTGTGGTGGGTATAGGGTATAACATTCTGACTCTTTAAAGGGGCTTTTGTTCACTGGTATAAATATTCTTCAGTTGTAACTTCATAAGTAGAAGAAGGTCCATGAAAAGATATGAATATCTAAAAACTCAGGAAGAGTGGAAATAAGGAAGCTTTGAATATCTCAGCAGAAGGCAACTTTACATTTTTACCTCAAAGTATCCTCCAGGCAATACTGTGAACAAGTTATCATAAGAACATATGTTATTTAAATTCACATGCAGTAATGAATTAAACCCTTCATATTTCTCTCTGAATTAGGTCACCATCATCTATGATTTTGTCATTCCTTCATAAGGTTTATTTAATTTCATAGCTTCAGTGTTCTCTGAACTATATGTCTAATGAATTATGGATGGGCAAAATACTTTCAATGTATTTGTAGCACTTGAATGAATTATTCTGCTTCTTGTGAGCCATCTCCAGTAATTCTATATCACAGAATTCATAACAACTGTGGAATAAAAGTTCCTCCATGAAAAACATCCTGTATTTGCTCTGCTATTTTTTTATTGCAGAAACATATTGAATATAACTGTCCATAGATATACACAATTTAATCATATTTTCATTGTGTGAAAAAAAGTGAACCTTTGAGTAATGGGGTAGAATATATTTCCCTAAAAGATTCTTTAGGTTTATGATGTTCTTGAAAGAAAGCAAATTCCATCTCATAAAACAAACAGACTTACTTTTCCCTATCATCATATTGGGAAATGCAGTGACATTTCTGAAACAGCATTTTGGGATTTATTTTTATTCAATGAACGATGGTATGAAAATAAAGGGAATTAACACTGTCTAGTCACAAAGATCAATGGCAATTAAAAAAGAGTGTATCAGATTGATATGAACAATGTTATGGAAAATTCTTATTATCCTCTGGGCTCTTATGATAAAATTCCTGTCCTATAATAGAATAAAACTGTGCTGAGCCCTAACACATTGGTACTTCCTTTTCTGTTTACAATAAACCATGCATGGAAAATATCACCCAGTAGCCAAGCTTCATGTTTGCCTATTTACTGGTGTTTCTTTAAAAAATGTTTAGCTCTGGCTGTCACCTCTTTCCTGATCTCTGTCTAGTGGGACAACCCTGCCTTAATGTTATCAATCTCAAAATATTCATAAAGAAATAGTTATTATGGGGACAACTGTCATACCCTAATTGAGATTCTCCTTTTTGATCATTTTCTGGGTTAGTGACAAGTCCATCAAAACATAAATACCAGTATGGAATTGTTTAAAACCTGGGCACACCTCAATCTTGGGGTTTGTTCAAATGAAACTTATCCCCACGAAGGACAGGTTAAGCCTAGTGAAAATTAGACCTAAGAGTCACCCCCAGAGATCCTCTTTTGTTGCTCAGATGTGGCCTCTCTCTCTCAGCCAACATGACAAGCAAACTCACTCCCCTCCCCCTCTCTACATGGGACATAACTCCCGGTGATCTAAACCTCCCTGGCAATGTGGGACAGAAATCCTAGAATGAGCTGAGAATCAGCATTAAGGGATTGAGAAAACCTTGACTGAAAGAGGGAAGAGAGAAATGAGACAAAATAAAGTGTCAACAGCTGAGAGATTCAAACAGTTGAGAGGTTATCCTGGAGGTTATTCTTATGCATTATATAGATAGCCCCCTTTTAGTTTAAGGTGTATTAGAGAGGCTAGAGGGAAGTATCTGAAACTGTAGAGCTGTGTTCCAGTGGCTATGCTTCCTGAAGATGATTGTATAATGATATAGCTTTCACAATGCACCTGTGTGATTTCACAATGCACCTGTGTGATTGTCTGATGCTCCTTTTATCTACAGTATTGACAGATGAGTTAAAAATAAATAATGGGGGAGCAAATGTTAAAGTGAGTAGATTGAAATACTAGTAATCAATGAAAGGGAGTGGTAAAGGGTATCAAAAAAAAATAGTGGGAGCAAAGCGTTATGTATATTAGGTAGATGGAAATACTAGCAGGCAATGAGAGAGAGGGGTAAGGGATATAGTATGCATGAGTTTTTTCTTTTTTCTTTTTATTTCTTTTTCTGGAGTGATGCAAATGTTCTACGAAATGATCATGGTGATGAATATACAAGTATGTGATGATATTGTAAGCCATTGATTATATACCTATAATGGAATGTTCATATGTTAACAGTGTTCATGTTTGAATGTTGTTACGTTTAAAAAAAAATTTAAAAATCCAAACAAAAAAATTTTAAAAATTAAAATCTGGCCACTTTCTTTGATCTTAGCCCTTAAATCCAACAATTTACAAATTCCCACTGAAATTTGCCACCCAAGATTTTCTTACTTTTTCCTTTTTTTTACTCATTTATACTACTGCATCTCCTGACCCCCAGTTATGGTCATTGTTTTGAATGTGTCTCTGTATTTCAGTTCATTACGTCTTACTGATAGCACAACTTTTAAAAATGCCATTTTTATTATGTTATTTCTTTTGTTTACACTCTTTATTGCTTCTGTATCATCTACCAAACAAATATCTTGCATACCAGACTCTTTTCTTTTACTTATATTGGAATATAGAAAACTGGATACCCTGAAAAACTCTTTATATAGAAAAGGCATGCAATTATTGAAACAGTATTTTAGGAAAATAACATAATAAAGGCAGGTGCTGATCTTTCAAGAAAGTAAGGGGCATTCTCAGAAACCAAAAATAATTTTAAAAGCAAATATTTACAGAGGAAAATCCATGGCAAAGGCAGAAATACTCTGTGGACATCTACTGATCCCATCTCAGCCATTTTGGCTGCTCACAGACAATAAACAGTAGTTTGAAAATGAGCACAAAACTAAGTCTAATGTGTGGATTCTCCTTCCCATATGTGCCTGTTTGACTCTGTAGTGAACCCCAGAAAAGCGATGTCCTTTAGTCTTCATTCAGTATTGCTGGCTGGGAGCTTTTTGATTGTTCCCATGGAGATGTGACTCATCCGATTGGGCAGTATAACTTTTGAATAGAGGGAGATGTGGCTCCACCCATTCCACATGGGCCTTGATTAGTCTACTGGAATCCTTTAGAAGAGGAAGCATTTTGGAGAAAGCCCCTTTTTAGAGCCATGAGAAATAGCAGAGCCTCGCAGAGCCACGGCAGAGCCACAAGGCTAAGGATTCATGTTATCAGAGGCTTTTGGAGACGAAGAAGGAATACATCGAAGGGGGAGCTTCATGAAACAAGAAGCCTGAAGAGAAAGCTAGCAGACATCACTGCATTCACCATGTGCTTTTCCAGTTGCAAGAGAAACCCTGGACTTCATCGGCCTTTCTTGAGTGGAGGTAACCTCTTTTTGGTGCCTTTGTTTGGACATTTTTAATAGAATTGCTTTAATTGGAACATTTTCATGGCTTTAGAACTGTAAATTTGCAACTCAATAAATTTTCCCTTTTAAAAAGCCATCCCATTCCTGTTATATTACATTCTGGCAGCTAGCAAACTAGAACACCATATTAAGCCATGATTTAGAAATGATATGCTTATTTTCTTTAGTAATGTTGTGACAGAAATAATCCCAAGCTAACATGTAAATGTGCCCGTTATGGAAGGGAGACAGGAAGGACAGCAGTATGGCAGGAAGGCAGGAAGGAAGGGGAAAGAAAGGAAGACAGGAAGAAAAGAGAAAGAAAGAAAGAAAAGAAGGAAGGAAGGAAGGAGATGAGAAAGAATAGAATACTGTTTTGCAATCAAATGGAAAAACCAACATTAAAGAAGTTAAGAAAAAGTTTATAAAGGAGCTAAAGTCAAGTTCAAATTGATCTCTTAAAACAGAAAACACAAAAAATCTGTAATATAGTCAAAGTTTGAGGTAAGAATTATCTAGAATAAGCATGAAAAGAAGAGAATTTAACAGTAGTAGAACTGTAGCACGTATGTAACAGTTTATTGATTTGTGACAAATTGCTACAGCCTAGCAGTTTAAAGCAGCCCTCATTTACTCCACACCTGATAGCACAGTAGGTCAGAAGTCCACACAGGCTTGACTGGGTCCTATGCTCAGGTCATAAGGCTGAAATAAAGAAGTCTGCAGCCCCAGACCCTGTGGAAGATCCACTTCCAAGCTCATTCCTGCTATTGGCAGAAGTTGGTCCTTGTTGAGGTAGCATTTTCCATTGGCTGGGTACTGCTCTCAGCTCCTGGAAGCTGCTTCATGTCCTTGATCTGTGGCTTCCATGCTTCAAAGACATTTGATCCCTCACATCAAATCCCACACAAATTTTCAATCTCACTGGCTTTTCTTTTGCAACCAGCTACAGAAAACTCTCTATGTTTAAAGAATTTGAATCATGATGTTAGACCCACATGTATGATCTCCTTTTCTTAAACTCTCCTGTGCCATATACCATAAGATAAGCAGGGAGAGATATCTGATCACATCCACAGGTTTCAGCCTTATTCAAAGAGAGTGAGATTATAAAAGGAAGAGGGTCATCTTAGAATTCTGACTACCATTCACATATATTTAAAATTATAGGCGGGCCGCGGTGGCTCAGCGGGCAAAGTGCTTGCCTGCTATGCCGGAGGACCTCGGTTCGATTCCCGGCCCCAGCCCATGTAACAAAAAACGGAAAAACAAAATACAATAAAACAAGAAGATGTTTGAAGATGTTTCCCTTTCTTCCTTCCTTCCTTCCTTCTATCCTTCCTTCCTTCTCTCTGTCTTTCCTTTAAAAAAAAAAAAAAAAAAAAAAAAATTATATATAATTTGGGCCAGGGAATGGTGGCTCAGTGGCAGAGTTCTCACCTACTGTCCTGGAGACTCAGGTTCAATTCCCGGTGTCTGCCCATGAAAGAAAAAAAAAAATTATATATAATTTGGAGGAACAATGATTCCAAAAATTTGTCAAAGATGCAACAAGGAATATTAAATAAGAAAAATGGTAATCATGTGAGTAAATATAAATAAGTATGAACTAAGTAAATTAATAATTTTATTGCCTTATATGTACAATTGAACAAATTCAACTATTGAATTATTTAACTAAAGAATGAGAGAAATTATAGTTAAAGCATTTTAAAACCTCATAATATTTGAGACCAAATAGTAATTAGGTAATTAATTAATTAGATATTAATTATAAAATATTAATTAAGGCAAATATACAAAATAATCTTCTACATATTTTTATATCTATGCTAAGATTCTCAAGTAACCGACTAAAATAACAATGAATACATCACTAACAAGATAATGTAAAAATGTGAAAAGAGAAAATAATTTAAAGTCAATAAAAAAGCAGTTGGGAAAAACAATAAAAGATGAAGAAGCTGTGTAAATAGAAACTACAAAGGCTTGGAGAAATTAATCAATTATCACAGCAATCAAAATAAATGACTGAAATAAACTAATAGTAAATATACAAAGATTTTTAAACTGAATTAACAACAGCAAAATACTTCTGTTTGCTGCTTAGAAGATGCAAATCTTAAATATAGGATAAAGGTCAAAAGTAAAGGGATAAAATGCTGATGGCATGGTCTTCCTATCTGGAATGGGAAGTCAAATAGATGTAAAGGAATAATAAAGCATTTTTAGAGACAAAGAGAACCATTGCCTACCGATAAAAGACTGACTTTTTAAGAGACTGATTTTTTTTTCTTTTAGAGGGGGAGGGCAGTGAATTCATTTGCCATGTTGGCTGAGAGAGAGAGAGGTCACATCTGAGCAACAAAAGAGGTTCTCTGGAGGTGATTCTTAGGCCTAATTCTAAGTAGGCTTAGCCTATCCTTTGTGCGGTAATTTCATATGAACAAACCCCAAGATTGAGGGTTCAGCCTATTGAGTTGGTTGTCTTCACTGCTTGCGAGAATATCAGGAACTCTCCAAATGGGAAAGTTTAATTCTCCCCCTTTCTCCCCATTCCTCCAAGGGGACTTTATAAATACTTCTATATTCATTGTTCAAATCACTCTGGGATTTATCAGGGCATCATATTAACGTGGACAAACCTGCAAAATCTCATGCTCTGTTCAAAGTTCCATGTGCTTATGGTGCTCAATTAAACTGTCCATATAAGTTAAATTAGGAAATGCACTAGTCAAAATACAAATTTTGTCCCAAATAAACATTTCTCCCTTTAGTCTCACACAGAAGTTGAAGTTTTAAAATATGAATGCCCATCTATTTTTAACACCCTACAATATTGATTTTCCTTTGCTCGTCCTCATGCAAAAACATTTTTAAATGTGTACATTTAGTCACTATCATTGTACACTCTAGGCATTCCTAGATTATACCATCTTGGTCTTATTGTCTATCTTTCCCTCTGGTCTCATATGTGCCCCCAGCCCTCCTCCCTTTATCATTCTCACATTCAGCTGCATTCAGTGTACTTACATTATTGTGCTACACTCAGGTAGTATTGTGCTATCCATTTCTGAATTCTTACAATCAGTCCTGTTGCACAATCTGTATCCCTTCAACTGCAATTACCCAGTCTCTACCCTATTTCCATCTCCTGATAACCTCTGTTCTTAACTGAAATTCTCCAAGTTCACTCATTAATGTTAGTTCATATCAGTGAGACCTTTTTTTGCCCTTTTGTTTCTGGCTAATCTCATTCAGGATAACATCCTCAAAGTCCATCCACATTGTTACATGCTTCATGACTTTATTCTGTCTTACAGCTACATAATATCCATCATATGTATATACCACAGCTTATTTAGCCACTCACCTGTCAATGGACATTTGTGCTGTTTCCATCTCTTGGTAATTGTAAATAATGCTGCTATAAATGCTGGCATGCAAATGTCTGTTTGTGTCCTTGTCCTCATGTCCTCTGAACAGATACGTAGCAATGGTATTGATGGATCATATGGCAATTCTATACTTAGCTTCCTGAGGAACTTCCAAACTGCCTTCCACAGCCTTCCCCAGTGGTTGTACATTTACACTCACACCAACAGTGGATAAGTGTACCTCTTTCTCCACATCCTCTCCAGCACTTGTCATTATCTGTTTTATTGATAATGGCCATTCTGGTGGGTGTGAGATGATATCTTATTGTGGTTTTGATTTGAATTTCCCTAATAGCCAGGAAAGTTAAGTGTCTTTTCATGTGCCTTTTTGTCATTCGCATTTCCTATTCTGAGAAGTGTCTGTTCATGTCTTTTACCCATTTTTTAACTAGGTTGTTTGTCTTTTTGTTGTTGAGTTGAACAATCTCTTTATATATTCTGGATACTAAACCTTTATCTGACATGTCATTTCCAAATATTGTCTCCCATTGTGTAGGTTGCCTTTTTACTTTCTTGACAAAGTTCTGTGATGCACAAAAGTGTTTAATTTTGAGGAATTCCCATTTATCTATTTTTTTTCTATATAACTTCAATTTTTTAGTGCAAAAAATGATTGAATTACAAGGACATAATGAAAAAAAAATGTGCCATTAGACAGAGTGATCTTAAACCTACCACACTTGGCAATTGAATGATCAAAGAAGTGTATTAAATTATGGGAAATTTCAAAAGCAAGATTAACAGCCATCACCTAATGAACCTGTGTAGACATTACAACAAACACTGAAAAATACACTGCAATCATTCCATGCTCTCATGGAATATCTAGAAAAACCAGCAATGTTCTGGCCATAAGTAAGCTGTGACAGTGCTGAGTTCACTTTTTCCACTTTACTCTATACTTGAACACTACTAACTTACATGCCATTATTTTCACTTACAGACTTTTGCATATGTTGATTGCTTTCTCATGTCTTTGATTCCTTTCCTTCCCTGATAATCGTTCAGCTCATTTGAAACAAACAGGATGGTATGTTTTCTGAGAAGCCTTCCTAATTCCCATACTAACATGATGTTTTGGTTGTTTTTACTACTCTCTTATCTTCATTCACATAATCAAAGTTTTTATGGTGTCATCCCAGCATGCCATACACTGTGCGGATATAACAATGAGAGAAAAGATGCAAAAAAATAAAAAGGCCTATCTAATGTAACTTTAGCCTGCTGGTGAGAAAAGAGTTTAATCAAAAACTCAGCGTGATTATAAATGTGTAAGTTAAAAATAAACAACAACAGAGGCCAATGTGGTTTATGAATGCATTTAATGGGGGAATTTAAGATTTTTTGCAGGGTAGGAAAATATTTTTCAGTAGAATTCTGAATGTTAGTGACTCACATTAATTGAGTCTGGTCTAAGTATAAGGAGCACTGGTGATGGTAGGAAGGACAGCAAAGGTAAATGTCCTGAGACAAGAAGAAGAATTGTACTCTAGGGTAAGCAAATTAATGACATTTTGATTGTAATGCATTCAGATAAGAGCTGTATTTAATGAGATGAGGGTAAAAAGACAAGCAGGGGTCAAATCATGCAATGCCTTATGTTGTCAAGTTTATTAGAATTATTTTACTCCAATCACTCTGGCATCATGTACTTCCACTATTTTAACTAAATTTATTTAATTCCATGCATTACATAATGCAATTATTGGCATATTTGGTTAATGTTTGTCTTAGTTTTGCAGGGCTGTTATGACAAATTTCAAATGATGAGTTGACTTAAGCTTCAGGAATTTGTCTAACAGTTTTAGAAGTTATAAATCCAAAATCACGGTATCCACAAGCCAGGCTTTCTCCAAAGTCTGTAGCCTTCTGATGATGGCCTTCTGGATATCCTTTCATTACATAGCCATCGCTTTTTCTCCTTCTTAGTTTATCCTAACTGATGGGCTGTCTGAATTTCCTCTGCTTATAAAGACTCAGTTCATATGGTTTAACACCAACCTGATTTGGTCTGGCCTCATCTAAATAAAATCTTCAAAGATCCTATTCACAAATGAATCCACATCCACAGGTCAGGGGTTAGGACTCAAACATGTCTCTTTATGATAGACATGAGATAGACATAAGTCAATTTACCACCATCTGCCCTTTGGACTCATCAAAGATGTGTTCTTTTGGCATGCAAAATATATTCACTTCATCCCAACATTCCAAAACCATTAAGCCATTTAAGTAACAATTCCAAATCTAAAATCTCATCAAAATCAGAAATGGGGCAAGGTGGCAACACAGGGAGGTGTGGGATTTAGTCCATCTACTAGGGAAACTAGTAAATAGCCAGGAACTCTCTGGAACAGCTGTGTATCTCTTGTCACCAGATGCACATTATACACAGTCTGGAATGGGTAGAAGGGCTGAGATCACAGCACAAAACTGTAAATCTCTCAAGTTCTGGAGAGTGGTGCCTCTCCTCGAATGGCATGCAGGCTGTTTTGGAGTCATGTCTCCATAGGAAAGGAAGCAGTCTCTACTAGGAGCAATAGAAGGTAGCTCAGCCAAGCTGCAAATGCAGAATTAATTAACAAATTCCAACTGCTGAATACAAGCTCCAAGCACAGCTAAACCTGACGCAAACATGAAAGGACACTGGAGGTTTCTGCCTAGCAGAGAGAAGGTGGGGCTGATGTAAACAACAACAACAACAAAAACAGGCTTTTCAAGTTGGCAAAGCCCAGAATTCTGGAAAAGGGCTATGTCCCAAGAAAAAGGGCATATAGAGCCAGGGACTAACTACAGCTCCTGATTTTCAAACCTCAGGGATTAGGACATGGCTCTGAAAAGGATTATTTTTTGCACATCTTTTTCTTGTTGTTCATTTTTATTTTTAGCTGCCCATTAAATTAAGCTGCCGGCATTCTCAGGTTTCAGCACTGTCCCAGGCAAAGGTGGTCTTAAGGAAAATCTGAGAGATAAAGTAACTAGCAATGTGAAGCAGATAATTCCCAAAAAGGGCATATCTTCCCCAAGAAAAGGGAGGTTGGCAAGGCCCAGCATGAGTGGCCACTCTCATTTATGAAATTCAGACACCAGGCCCTGAAAAATCAAAAGAGCTTATGCCTGCCTCCTACCTCAACCTTTGTCACAGTCATGCCTCTGGCAGGGCCAGAGCCTGCTGAGAATTAAAGGCACTGTACCACTTTATGCTAGGGGGGAGTTGCAAGCTGACAAGTGCCACCTGCTGGACAGGATGGAAAAAATACTGATTCAAAAAGTCTCATAGGAAAGAATGGCATTCTGCTGGGTTTCATCCTCAGGGAAACTTGATACTAGTTACACCTTCATCCTGAGTCTTGGATCTGTCTTGTCAGACAAAATCTGATTAGGCTAGGTCTTATCTGGCAAGATGAGATCAAGAAAAACAAGAGCTGAAAAATTCTGATTGTTTAAACAGAAGCTAAGCCAGATGTCTAGAATAAGTTGAAGTGAATGTCAGAGAACAGACAGAGAACAAAGTCAAACAATAAGAAAACCCTTGGTAAAAGAGAGAAAATGACATCCATGATAAACTAAAAAGGAAAATCAGATCCCTAGACACAACAAAATATCACATGTCATGCTAGAAAGAAAGAAGATATGGCTCAGTCAAAGGAACAAACTACAACTATAAAAGAGATACAGGAGTTGAGAGAACAAATTAAAGATGGTCAAATCTTCTAAATAAAATCAACAATGTGAAGGAAGTTATGGCAAAAGAGATGAAGGATACAAGGAAGACCTGGGACAACCACAAAGAAGAACTCAAAAGCTTAAAAAAACAAATGGCAGAATTTATGGGAATGAAAGACACTATAGAAGAGATGCAAAATACAATGGAGAGGAGAGGGGTCAAAGATGGTGGCTTAGTGAGGTGTGGGATTTAGTTTGTCCTCCAGAGCAGCTAGTAACTATCCATGAACAGTACAGAACAACTGCTGGGGCCACATCCATGACCAGACACACAGTGTACACCAGTCTGGACAAGCTGGACCAGCTGCAACCCCACCCAGAACCATGAGTCCTCCAAGCCATGGAGGCTGGTGCCCCTTTCCCACACGTTACTTCCCAGAAGGGAAAGGAAAGAGACTCTACTAACAGCAGGGGTTGAGTTCAACCAAGCTCCAAATGTGTAATTAATTAACAAATTCTGACTACTAAAAATAGGCCCCCAGCTTAGCTGAAACTTGAGTAAACCTGAGGTTGCTGGTTTTTACTCCAGTGCAGAGAAGGGCAAAAAAGAAAAAAAAAAAAAAATCAGAGGTTTTTTTTTTTTATTATACAGCACAAAATACTTGAAAGGGTCTGGGCCCTGAAGGAAAGGAGGGGGCACATAGGACCTGGAGATATACAGATCAATGTACCAACTTAAGCTCTTGATTGGCAAACCCAAGGAATGGGGGTTCTGCTCTGAAAATGATTTTTTTTTCTTTTCTTTTTTTATGGCTGTGTTTCTACAGCTTGACTGCTCTTTGGATACAAATGCAAGGCTTCTCAGGTTCCAACTACCCCAGGCCAGGGTGGAAATAAGCTTGTCTGAGAGCTTGTCTGGAGACTGTGCCTTCCCCAGGAGAGGGGTGGGCCCAGCTCAGGTAGAAGCCCTCCTTCAAGGAATTCAGACCCCAGGGTCTGGAAAACTGAAGGGACTAAAGCCAGCCTATGTCACACCCATGCCTCCAGCAAGGAGAGTCTGCTGAAGTTAAAAGTTCTTCATAATTTCAGGCTGGTGGGTCCCACAGGCAGACAGACACCACATCCTGGACAGGACAGGAAAAATACAGGGTCTAGAAGCTTCATTGGAAAGTCTTTCAACCTGCTGGGTTTCACTCTCAAGGAAAACTGATGCAGATGACTCTTTCCTCCTTAGAGGAGGCCAGTTTGGTCTGGGAAAATCTAACTGGGGTTGATAATATCTAAGTCGACCCTCCTAAGGGGGGATAAAGACACCATACAAAAAGGAATAGGCAGGGCAAGAAACAAGAAAACAAAAACTGAAAAATTCTGATCTTTAAACAAAACCTAAGTTAGAAGTCTAGAATAAGCTGAACTGAATGTCAAAGAATAAATAGACAGCAAAGTCATCCAGCAAGAAAATCCTAGGTAAAAAAAAAAAGTGAACGCAATCTTCAGAAAAAATTAATTAAAGAAATTAAATGTCTAGACACCAGTGAAAAATAACGAATCATACTAGGAAAATTAAAGAGATGGCCCAGTGAAAGGAACAAACCAACAATTCAAATGAGGTATAGGAGTTGAAACAATTACTTCATGATATTCAAACAGACATGGAAAACCCCATCAAAAATCAAATCAATGAATTGAGGGAGGATATGAAGAAGGCAAGTGATGAACAAAAAGAAGAAATCAAAAGTCTAAAAAAAGCAAATCAAAATTTATGGGAATGAAAGGCACAGTAGAAGAGATAAAGAAAAAAAAAGGAAACCTACAATGTTAGATTTCAAGAGGCAGAAGATAGGATTAGTGAACTAGAGAGCAGTACATCTGAAATTCAAAAAGCAAAAGAAAATATAGGGAAAAGAATGGAAAAATATGAGCAGGGACTCAGGGAATTGAATGACAATATGAAGCACATGAATATACATGTTGTGGGTATCCCAGAAGGACAAGAGAAAGGAAAAGGAGAAAAACTAATGGATAAAATGATCACTGAAAATTTCCCAACTCTTATGAAAGACCTACAATTACAGATCCAAGAAATGCAGTGTACCCCAAACAGAATAGATCCAAATAGACGTACTCCAAGACACTTACTAATAAGAATGTCAGATGTCAAAGAGAAAGAGAACATTTTGAAAGCAGCAAGAGAAAAGCAATCCATCACATACAAGGGAAGCCCAATAAGACTATATGTGGATTTGTCAGCAGAAACCATGGATACAAGAAGACAGTGGCATGATATATTTAAGACATTAAAAGAGAAAAACTGCAAACCAATAATTCTATATCCAGCAAAATTGACTTTCAAAAATGAGGGGGAAATTAAAACATTTTCAGACAAAAAAATCCCTGAGAGAATTTGTGACCAAGAGACTGACTCTATAAGAAATACTAAAGGGAGCACTAGAGACAGAGAGGAAAAGACAGGAGAGAGAGGTGTGGAGAATGGAGAAAAGTGTAGGAATGAAGACTATCAGGAAAGGTAAAAAGAAGAAAAATTAGATATGACATAAAATCCAAAAGGCAAAATGGTAGAAAGTATTGCCCTTACAGTAACAGCACTAAATGTTAATGGATTAAACTCCCCAATCAAAAGATATAGACTGGCAGAATGGATTAAAAGCAGGATCTATCTATATGCTGTTTACAGGAGATGCATTTTAGACCCAAGGATAATCATAGGTTGAAAGTGAAAGGTTGGGAAAAGATATTTCATGCACACAACAATCAGAAAAGAGCAGGAGTAGCTATACTAATATCCAAAAAATTAGACTTCAAATGTAAAACAATTAAAAGAGACAAAGAAGGACACTATGTATTAATAAAAGGAATAATTTAACAAGAATACATAACAAGCATAAATATTTAAGCACTGATCCAGAGTTCTCCAAGATACATGAGGCAAACACCAAAAACACTGAAAAGAGAAATAGACACATCAACCATAATAGTTGGAGACTTCAATTACCCACTCTCATCAATGGACAGAATATCTAGACAGAGGATCAGTAAAGAAACAGAATTTGAATAATACAATAAATGAACTAGACTTAACAGACATTTATAGAACATTACACCCCACAACAGCAGGATACATCTTTTTCTCAAGTACTCATGGATCATTCCCAAGGATAGACTATATGCTGGGTCACAAAACAAGTCTCAATGAATTATAAAAGATTTAAATCATACAAAACACTTTCTCAGATCATAAACGAATGAAGTTGAAAATCAGTAATAGATAGAGGGCCAGAAAATTCACAAATATGTGAAGGCTCAACAACACACTCTTAAACAACCAGTGGGCCAAGGAAGAAATTACAAGAGAAATCAGTAAATATCTCGAAGTAAATGAAAATAAAAGTGTAACATATCAAAATTTGTGGGATGCAGCAAAGGTAGTGCTAAGAGGGAAATGCATTGCCCTAAATGCCTATATCATAAAAGAAGAAAGAGGAAAAAATTGAGGAATTAACTGTTCACTTGGAAGAACTAGAGAAAGAACAGCAAACTAACCCCAAGGCAAGCAAAAGGAAAGAAAGAATGGAGATTAGAGCAGAAATAAATGAAATTAAAAACATGAAAATGATTGAGAAAATCAACAAAACCAGAAGTTGGTTCTATGAGAAAATCAGTAATATTGATGGACCCATAGCAAGGTTGGCAAA
The DNA here is from genome assembly GCF_023851605.1 of Tamandua tetradactyla. Classification (NCBI taxonomy): domain Eukaryota; kingdom Metazoa; phylum Chordata; class Mammalia; order Pilosa; family Myrmecophagidae; genus Tamandua; species Tamandua tetradactyla. The sequence goes on along the minus strand of NC_135328.1, from coordinate 20,281,006 downwards.
AAGAAGAGAGAGGATACAAATAAATAAAATCAGAAACGGAAAAGGAGACAAAACCACTGACCCCACAGAAATAAAGGAGTTGATGAGAGGATACTATGAACAACTTAATGCTAGGAAACTAGAAAACGTAGATGAAATGGACAACTTCCTAGAAAGGCATGAACAACTGACACTGTCTTGAGAAGAAATAGATGGCCTCAATAAACCAATCACAGGAAAAGAAATTGAATTAGTCATTAAGAAGCTCACAAAAAAGAAAAGTTCAGGACCAGATGACTTCACATGTGAATTCTACCAAACATTCAAGAAAAAATTAGTACCAATCCTGCTCAAACTCTTCAAAAAAAATTGAAGAAAAGAGAAAGCTACCTAACTCATTTTATGAAGCCAACATCATCCTCATACCAAAGCCGCACAAAGATATTATAAGAAAAGAAAATTACAGACCAATATCTCTAATGAATATAGATACAAAAATCCTCAACAAAATTCTTGCAACTTGAATCCAGAAGCATATTAAAAAAATTATGCACCATGACCAAGTAGGATCCATCCCAGGTATGAAAAGATGATTCAACATAAGAAAATCAATTAATAAAATACACCATATCAACAAATCAAAGCCGAAAAACTACATGATCATCTTGATTGATGCAGAAAAGGCATTTGAAAAAAATTCAACATGTCTTCTTGTTGAAAACACTTCGAAGGATAGGTATTAAAAGGAACTTTCTCACACAATACAGGGAATATATGAAAACCCACAGGTAACATTATGCTCAATGGGGTAAAACTGAAAACTTTCCCCCTAAGATCAGGAACAAGACAAGAATGTTCACTATCTCCATTTTTATTCAACATTGTGATGGAAGTTCTAGCCAGAGCAATTAGACAAGAAAAAGAAATACAAGGAATCAAACTTGGAAAGGAAGAAGCAAAACTCTCATTATTTGCAGATGATATGATACTATATGTTGAAAACCTTGAAAAATCCACAGCAAAACTATTAGAGCTAATAAATCAGTACAGCAAAGTGCCAGGTTACAAGATCAACATTAAAAAGTGTGTAAGGTTTCTATACACTAATAATGAGCAGTCTGAGGGGAAATCAAGAAAAAATTCCATTTACAATTGCAACCAAAGGATAAAATATTTAGGAATAAATTTAACTAAGGATACAAAAGACCTATACAAAGAAAACTACAAAGAAATTGCTAAAAGAAATCATAGAGACCTAAAGAAATGGAATGGCATACTGTGTTGGTGGATTGTAAGACTAAATATGGTTAAGATGTCAATTCTACCTAAATTTATTTATAAATTCAATGTAAAACCAACTAAAATCACAAAAACTTACTTCGCAGAAATAGAAAAAGGAAGAACTAAATTCATCTGGAAGCAAGGTGCCCCAAATAGCTAAAAATATCCTGAGAAAGGAAAATGAAGTCAGAGGCCTCACACTACCTGACTTCAAGGCATATTTTGAAGCTACAGTGGTAAAAAATAGCTTGGTAGTGGCATAAAGATAGATGTACTGACCAATGGAATCGAATAAAGGGTTCAGATATAGACCCTTTCATTTATGGACAGTTGATCTTTGATAAACAGTCAGGCCAATTAACCTGAGATGGAACAGTCTCTTCAGTAAATGGTGCTTGGAGAACTGGATATGCACATGGAAAAGAATGAAAGAGGATCCATTTCTCACACCCTATACAAAAATTAACTTGAAATGGATCAAAGACCTAAACATTAGATCTAAGACCATAAAACTTTCAGAAGAAAATGTAGGGAAATAGCTTATAAATCTTATAATAGGAGGCAGTTTCCTAGCTCTTACACCCAGAGCACGAGCATTGAAGGAAGAAATAGATAAATGGGAACTCCCCAAAATTAAACACTTTTGTGTATCAAAGAACTTTTTCAAGAAAGTAAAAAGACAGTCTACACAATGGGAGAAAATATTTAGAAAAATTATATCAGATAAGGGTCTAGTATCCAGAATATATAAAAAAATTGTTCAATTCAACAACAAAAAGACTAACAATCCAATTACAAAATGTGCAAAAGACATGAACTGACACGTCTCAGAAGAGGAAATGCAGATGGCTAAAAGGCATATGAAAAGATGCTAAACTTCCCTGGCTATTGGGGAAATGCAAATCAAAACCACAATGAGATATCATCTCACACCCACCAGAATGGCCATTATCAACAAAACAGATAATGATAAGTGCTGGAGAGGATGTGTCGAAAGAGGCACAATTATCCACACCTGGTGGAAATTTAAAATGGTACAACTGCTGTGGAAAGCAGTTTGGCCATTCCTCAGGAAGTTAAGTATAAAATTTCCTTATGATCCATCAATACCATTGCTAGGTATCTATTCAGAGGACATGAGGGCAAGGACACAAACAGACATTTGCATACCAATATTTACAGTAGCATTATTTACAATTGCCAAGAGACAGAAACAGCCCAAATGTCCATCAACAGACAAGTGGCTAAACAAGCTGTGGTATATACATATGATGGATATTATGCAGCTGTAAGACAGAATAAAGTCATGAAGCATGTAACAATGTGGCTGGACCTTGAGGACATTATGCTGAGTGAGATTAGTCAGAAAGAAAAGGACAAATAGTGTGTGGTCTTACTACTATGAACTAACATTAATGACTGAATTTGGAGAATTTTAGCTAAGAACAAAGGCCATCAGGAAATAGAATAAGGTAGATTTGGGGAAATTGGAGCTGAAGGGATACAGATTGTGTGACAGGACTGATTATAAAAATTCAGAAATGGATAGCACAACACTACCTAGTTGTATGCAATAATGTTAGTAAACTGAATGCAGCTGAATGTGAGAATGATAAAAGGAGGAGGGCTGGGGGTACAAATGAAACCAGAAGGGAAGATAGGCAATTGATTTGAACAGTGAATAAAAAGTATTTGCAAAGTCTCCTTGGGGGAATAGTGAGAAAGGGAGAAAATTCAACTTCCCCATTTGGAGAATTCCTGATATTCTTGCAAACAGTGGGACAACCAAATCAATAGGGCAAGCCCTTGATCTTGGGGGTTGTTCATATGAAACTTATCCCCACAAAGGACATACTAAGCCTACTTAGAATTAGGCCTAAGAGTCACCCCCAGAGAACCTCTTTTGTTGCTCAGATGTGACCTATCTTTCTCTCAGCCAACCTGGCAAGCAAACTCACCGCCCTACCCATCTCTACATGGGACAGGACTGCCAGGAGTGTAAAATCCCACGGCAATGTGGAACAGAAATCCAAGAATGAGCTGGGACTCAGCATCAAGGAATTGAGAAGACCTTCTCGGCCAAAAGGGGGAAGAGAGAAATGAGACAAGATGAAGTGTCAGTGGCTGAGAGATTTCAAACAGATTAGAGAGGCTTTCCTGGAGGTTATCCTTTTGCATTTTATAGATATCCTCTTTTTAATTTTAGCTATATTAGAGAGGCTGAAGGGAGGTGTCTGAAACCGTAGAGCTGTGTTCCAGTGACCATGTTTCTTGAAGATGAATGTGCAATGATGCAGCTTTCACAGTGTGACTGTGTGAGTGTGAGGACCTTGTTTCCGATGCTCCTTTTATCTGTGGTGTTGACAGATGGGAGGAAGAATATGGATTGAAATAAATGAATAACAGGGAGAACAAATGCTGGAATGGGCAGAGTAGATTGAAATACTCGTGAGAGTTGAGGGGATGTGGTGAAGGGTATAGAAGAGGAGATGGGGTAACAAGGGTTGGAATGTATTGGGTAGACAGAAATTGCTGGTGGTCAGTGAGAGGGAGGGGTGGGGTGTGGTACGTAGGAGTTTTTTCTTTTTTCTTTTTTCTTTTTGCCTCTTTTTCTGGAGTGATGTGAGTGTTCTGGAAAGTGATCATGGTGATGAATGTGCTGCTATGTGATGATATTGTGAGCTGTTGATTGTTCACCATGTGCAGGACACTTGTATGTTAGGACTGTTCACGTTTGTATGTTGTTCTGGGTTGATAATAAAAAATAAATTAAAAAAAAACCAAAAAAAATTAAAAAAAACCTCTTTCAGGTAAAGAATAGATCAAATTGTAGTGGCCTGGATGTCCCAGTTGAATGGGCCTCCTTTAATGAAGGGGCTGTGCTTTGGTTCTTGCAACATTTTGATTCAATGGAATCATTGATTCTTGTGCAAAGGGGCACATAGACACACAGACTTCAGGTTCCAACTTGGGTGACTTTGCATAGCCTAAGCCCTGAGCTTCTGATCTTACTCATCTTTACAAGAGGAATACTAACTGAAGCCACCTCAAATAATTGTTCTGAAGATTAACCTAGATGGTTCTTATTAAACCTGTAGCACAATTCATGGCATCTTGTAATACTAAATAAATGCTAGCTATTGTTATTCAAAAAAAACACACACAAGGGAGACATAAAACAGCAGATTTGAATGGGCAGAAGAAAGTATTAGTGAACTGGAAGACGGGACGCCTGAAATCATGCACACAGTAGAATAGATAGGGAAAATAAAGGTAATATATGAGCATGGTCTCAGGGAATTAAATGACAATGTGAAGATTATAAATATAAATATACATGTTTTGGGTTTCCTGGAAGAAGAAAAGAAGGGAAAAAGGCAGAAAGAATAATGGAGAAAATAATCATTGAAGATTTTTCAACTCTCATGAAAGACATAAAACAACAGGTCCGAGAGAGGCAGCAATGACCCAAGAAGGACAGCTGCAAATAGTCTAATGCTGGCATACTTATTAATCACATTGTCAAATGTGAAGACAAAAAGATAATGCTGAAAGCAGCAAGAGAAAAGTGATCCACCACATGCAAGGGAAGTTTAAAAAGACTATGCAGATCTCTCAGCAGAAGTCATAGAAGTGAGAATGCAGTGGTATGATATATTTAAGATACTGAAGGAGAAAAACTGCCAACCAAGAATTCTATATTCACAAAACTATCCTTCAAAAATGAAGAGTTTAAAATATTTACAAACAGACACTGAGAGAGATTGTTGTGAACAAGAGACCTGCTGTATAAGAAATACTAAAAGGAGCACTATAGGGAGATAAAAAAAGACAGGAGAGAATTGGAGAAAAGCGTAAAAATGGAGACACTCAGTAAGGGTAAAAAGAACACAATATTGTAGGTATATTGAACAAAGATGAGTGTGAGTGCGGTTGAAGGATGAAGGCTGGGGCATGTATGACACCAGAAATAAAGATAGAAGAAAAAAACTGGGACTGTAAAACTTAGCAAAAGCCAGAGTGGACAATCATGGTAATTAAATGTACAAATTAATCTTGGGGCTTGCTCTTATAAAGTTTATTCCTGCAAAGGGGAAGCTAACCCACCTTATAGTTATACCTAAGAGTCACCCTCAGTGAAACTCCTTTGTTGCTCAGATGTGGCCTCTTGCTCTAAGCCAACTCTGCAAATAAACTATAAAAAATATATAACAAATAATAAATAAAAATATGAAAAATATTCATCCCCCTATATGGGACATGGCTCCAAGGGTGTTACTCTCCTTGCCAACATGGGACATGACTCCCAGTGTTTACACTGGTTAAACACCATTGGAACACAATAGACCAGAAATGGGTTGGCTTTGATAAAGGGAATTTATTAAGTTACAACTTTACAATTCTAAAGCCCTAAAAAATGCCCAAACTAAGGCATTCAGAGTAACATACTTTGACTTCAGAAAGGGCCAGTGACATTTGGGAATTCTCTGTCAGCTGGGAAGGCACATGGCAACATCTGCTAGCTTTCTCTCCTGCCTCTTCTTTCAAAAGTTATCCCCTGGGTGAATTTTCCTTCTGCAACTTCAAAGGTCTTTGGCCTTGTGAACCCCGAAGGTTTTACCAAATTAGTTCTCTCTTAAAGGACTCCAGTAAGCAACCCACCTTGAATGGTGGAGACATAGCTCTATGGAAACTATCTAATCAAAAGGTCCCACTCACAACTGGGTGGGTCACAACTACATGGAAACAACTCAATCAAAAAGATTCTACCCAAAAATATTGAATTATGATTACAGAACATGGCTTTTCTGGGGCACAAAACAGTTTCAAGCAAGCACAATCCAACCTCTGGATGCCCAAAAGACATGTCCGTTCCATATACAAAATATATTCATTCAATTACAATATCACAAAGCCTTAAACTATTTCAGTAACAATACAAGTAGAACATAAAATTAAAACCAGTACAAAAATCTCATCAAAGTCAGTCACAGGCATGGTCTATCCTAAGGCACAAATTCTTTGCTGTGAAACTCAGATCAAGGAATCTTCTGCCAGTATACAAAGCAGGGACAGTCACAGGACTCATGTTCTCATTTCCTTAGAATGATACTGTAAGGAAAACAGGGATCAAAGGTCCCGAACAGTTCTTAAAATCTGCAGGGAAAAAATGCATTAGATTTCAAAGTCTGAGAGTCATTCATCCTTGGGGCTTTAGAAAACAGCAACTCCATCCTTTCCAAGGGCCTATGCAGTGTCCCTGCTCTCTTGAATCACTGAGGTGATCATAACAAACTTTAGGGATATTGAAGAGATCACCTTTTCCTCAGCTCCACCCTCTCTATGCATTGGGACAGAAGCCAGAATCTCAGCTATCTTTGGGGCACATGTTCAATCTCCTTAGAACAATGGGGTAGCAACAAGTTTCTCCCCAGTCCCTAAGGAATTTGTACTCCACCCCTCTCTGAGGCCTGGACACCAAATTCTTCCTGGACATAAAGGTAGAAGGCTTACTTTCTGCCTTCAGGGCAAACTCACCCTTTCCAAGTGCATGAGTGAGTCCACTTTCCTGACCCAAGGTTTTTTGGCTTCAGACATTAGTTTCCATGGTTCTGCTTTTGAAGTTACTTTTCCTTCTATTTGTGCCTTTTAGTCCAGATTGGCAGTGATTCCATTTATACAGGTCCCACAACACTCTTCTTGGTTTTCTTTACTGGGACTCTTCCTCAATAACTTTTTCTCTACTCTGGGCTTGTCCTGTAATGGCTGACCAGTTCCATGTCCCGTTAAATCCTCACATGGGCACTATTCTCTGGCATCTCCCTTTCTGTAATCCAAGAATTTACCGGACCGTCAATTTCTGGATTTATTGCACAAAAGAGTTCCGTTCTCAGCTTATCTCTTTCCTGTCACATTTCACTATAAGCTGCAAGGAGAAGCCAGGCTGCACTTCTCACATTTAATTCGGAAATCTTTTCTGCTAAATATTCGAGTTCATGGCTTTTTAAATCCTTCTTCCATCAAAAACCAGTAGTCATTTTTCCCAAATGCTGTGCCACTTTAAAATAAGGGTCACCGTTCTTCCAGTTTTCAGTGACACATTCTCATTTCTATCTAAGCCCTTACCAGAAGTATCTTTAGATTGCAAATTTCTACCAACAGTCTCTTCAAAGCAAGTCAAGCCCTTTCTCTCAAACAAATCTCAATTCTTCCAGAATTTTCCCCTTATCCATTTAAAAGGCAGTCCAAGATATTTGATATTTGCAAATAGCAGTATCCTACTTCTCTGGTACCAAAACCTGTTTTAGTTTGCTAAACACTGCTAGAATGCAATACCCAAGAAATGGGTTGGTTTTTATAAAGGAATTTATTAAGTTACAAGTTTACAGTTCTAAGGCCCTAAAAAATATCCAAACTAAGGCATCCAGAGATAGATACCTTGATTCAAAAAAGGGTTGGGGCGGGCCGCGGTGGCTCAGCGGGCAAGAGTGTTTGCCTGCCATGCCGGAGGACCCCGGTTCGATTCCCGGCCCCAGCCCATGTAAAAAAAAACAAACAAACAAACAAAATATAGTGAAGCAAGAAAATGTTTAAAGATGTTTCCCTTTCTTCCTTCCTTCTATCCTTCCTTCCTTCTCTGTCTTTCCTTCCCTTCCTTCCTCTCTCTGAAAAAAAAAAAAAAAAAAGGGTTGATGACCGGGGGATCCCTTCCAAACACGTGACTCCCCCGTCGGCTGGGAATAGTGCACTCTCCCGGGCTGCGACAGCTGGCGCCCTCCCGCCACGCTTGGTGCCCCGGGCCGACTAGCTAATTCGGCCGGACGCTCTCCCATGCTGCGGCGGCCGGCGACCCTCCCCGCATTCGGAACCCCAGGTCGGCTGGCATTCTTCCAAGACGCTTCGGCTGCCGAACCTCCCCTACGGCAAGAATTTTCCAGAGTTAAAGGACCCACAGCAACTTTAACTGGTGGAACCCGTAGACAAACGTGTGCCACGAGCGCCACCTACTGGGCAGGATAAGAAAAACAGAACCCAGAGATTGCACAGAAAAATCTTTCAACCTGTGGGGTCGAACACCCAGGAAAATCTGACTAAATGCCCAGACGCCAGCAGAAGATAACGGATCACACTCAGAAAATTGAACATATGGCCCAGTAAAACGAAGAAACCAATAGTTCAAATGAGATACAGGAGCTGAAACAACTAATGCTGAATATACGAAAAGAAATGGAGAACCTCTTCAAAAACGAAATCGATAAATTGAGGGAGGACATGAAGAAGACATGGGCTGAACATAAAGAAGAAATAGAAAAACTGAAAAAACAAATCACAGAACTTATGGAAGTGAAAGATAAAGTAGAAAAGATGGAAAAAACAATGGATACCTACAACGACAGATTTAAAGAAACAGAAGATAGAATTAGTGATTTGGAGGATGAAACATCTGAATTCCAAAAAGAAACAGAAACTATCCGGAAAAGAATGGAAAAATTTGAACAAGGTATCAGGGAACTCAAGGACAATGTGAACCATACAAATATATGTGTAGTGGGTATCCCAGAAGGAGAAGAGAAGGGAAAAGGAGGAGAAAAACTAACGGAAGAAATTATCACTGAAAATTTCCCAACTCTTATGAAAGACCTAAAATTACAGATCCAAGAAGTGCAGCGCACCCCAAAGAGATTAGACACAAATAGGCGTTCCCCAAGACACTTACTAGTTAGAATGTCAGAGGTCAAAGAGAAAGAGAGGATCTTGAAAGCAGCGAGAGAAAAACAATCCGTCACATACAAGGGAAACCCAATAAGACTATGTGTAGATTTCTCAGCAGAAACCATGGAAGCTAGAAGACAGTGGGATGATATATTTAAATTACTAAAAGAGAAAAACTGCCAGCCAAGACTCCTATATCCAGCAAAATTGTCCTTCAAAAATGAGGGAGAAATTAAAACATTCTCAGACAAAAAGTCACTAAGAGAATTTGTGACCAAGAGACCAGCTCTGCAAGAAATACTAAAGGAAGCACTAGAGTCAGAACCAAAAAGACAGAAGAGAGAGACATGGAGAAAAGTGTAGAAAGAAGGAAAGTCAGATATGATATATATAATACAAAAGGCAAAATGGTAGAGGAAAATATTATCCAAACAGTAATAACTCTAAATGTCAATGGACTGAATTCCCCAATTAAAAGACATAGACTGGCAGAATGGATTAAAAAACAGGATCCTTCTATATGCTGTCTACAGGAAACACATCTTAGATCCAAAGATAAATATAGGTTGAAAGTGAAAGGTTGGGAAAAGATATTTCATGCAAATAACAACCAGAAAAGAGCAGGAGTGGCTATACTAATATCCAACAAGTTAGACTTCAAATGTAAAACAGTTAAAAGAGACAAAGAAGGACACTATATACTATTAAAAGAAACAATTAAGCAAGAAGACATAACAATCATAAATATTTACGCACCAAACCAGAATGCCCCAAAATACGTGAGGAATACACTGCAAACACTGAAAAGGGAAATAGACACACATACCATAATAGTTGGAGACTTCAATTCACCACTCTCATCAATGGACAGAACATCTACACAGAGGATCAATAAAGAAATAGAGAACCTGAATATTACTATAAATGAGCTTGACTTAACAGACATTTATAGGACACTACATCCCACAACAGCAGGATACACCTTTTTTTCAAGTGCTCTTGGATCATTCTCAAAGATAGACCATATGCTGGGTCACAAAGCAAGTCTTAACAAATTTAAAAAGATTGAAATCATACACAACACTTTCTCGGATCATAAAGGAATGAAGTTGGAAATCAATAATAGGCGGAGTGCCAGAAAATTCATACATACATGGAGGCTCAACAACACACTCTTAAACAACAAGTGGGTCAAAGAAGAAATTGCAAGAGAAATTAGTAAATACCTAGAGGCAAATGAAAATGAAGACACAACATACCAAAACTTATGGGACGCAGCAAAGGCAGTGCTAAGAGGGAAATTTATTGCCCTAAATGCCTTTATCAGAAAAGAAGAAAAGGCAAAAATGCAGGAATTAACTGTCCACTTGGAAGAACTGGAGAAAGAACAGCAAACTAATCCCAAAGCAAGCAAAAGGAAAGAAATAACAAAGATTAGAGCAGAAATGAATGAAATTGAAAACATGAAAACAATAGAGAAAATCAATAAGACCAGAAGTTGGTTCTATGAGAAAATCAACAAGATTGATGGGCCCTTAGCAAGATTGACAAAAAGAAGAAGAGAGAGGATGCAAATAAATAAGATTAGAAATGAAAGAGGAGACATAACTACTGACCTCACAGAAATAAAGGAGGTAATAACAGGATACTATGAACAACTTTACGCTAATAAATACAACAATTTAGATGAAATGGACAGGTTCCTGGAAAGACATGAACAACCAACTTTGACTCAAGAAGAAATAGACGATCTCAACAAACCAATCACAAGTAAAGAGATTGAATTAGTTATTCAAAAGCTCCCTAAAAAGAAAAGTCCAGGACCAGACGGCTTCACATGTGAATTCTATCAAACATTCCAGAAAGAATTAGTACCTACTCTCCTCAAACTCTTCAACATAATCGAAGTGGAGGGAAAACTACCTAAATCATTCTATGAAGCCAACATCACCCTCATACCAAAACCAGGCAAAGATATTACAAAAAAAGAAAACTACAGACCAATCTCTCTAATGAATACAGATGCAAAAATTCTCAATAAAATTCTAGGAAATCGTATCCAACAACACATTAAAAGAATTATACATCATGACCAAGTAGGATTCATCCCAGGTATGCAAGGATGGTTCAACATAAGAAAATCAATTAATGTAATACACCATATCAACAAATCAAAGCAGAAAAATCACATGATCATCTCAATTGATGCAGAGAAGGCATTTGACAAGATTCAACATCCTTTCCTGCTGAAAACACTTCAAAAGATAGGAATACAAGGGAACTTCCTTAAAATGATAGAGGGAATATATGAAAAACCCACAGCTAATATCATCCTCAATGGGGAAAAATTGAAAACTTTCCCCCTAAGATCAGGAACAAGACAAGGATGTCCACTATCACCACTATTATTCAACATTGTGTTGGAAGTTCTAGCCAGAGCAATTAGGCAAGAAAAAGAAATACAAGGCATCAAAATAGGAAAGGAAGAAGTAAAACTATCATTGTTTGCAGACGATATGATACTATATGTAGAAAACCCAGAAAAATCCACAACAGAATTACTAGAGCTAATAAATGAGTACAGCAAAGTACCAGGCTACAAGATCAACATTCAAAAATCTGTAGCTTTTCTATACACTAGTAATGAACAAGCTGAGGCAGAAATCAAGAAACGAATCCCATTTACAATCGCAACTAAAAGAATAAAATACCTAGGAATAAATTTAACCAAAGAGACAAAAAAACCTATACAAGGAAAACTACAAAAAACTGTTAAAAGAAATCACAGAAGACCTAAATAGATGGAAGGGCATAACGTGTTCATGGATTGGAAGACTAAATATAGTTAAGATGTCAATCCTACCTAAATTGATTTACAGATTCAATGCAATACCAATCAAAATCCCAACAACTTATTTTTCAGAAATAGAAAAACCAATAAGCAAATTTATCTGGAAGGGCAGGGTGCCCCGAATTGCTAAAAACATCTTGAGGAAAAAAAACGAAGCTGGAGGTCTCGTGCTGCCTGACTTTAAGGCATATTATGAAGCCACAGTGATCAAAACAGCATGGTATTGGCATAAAGATAGATATATTGACCAATGGAATCGAATAGAGTGCTCAGATATAGACCCTCTCATCTATGGACATTTGATCTTTGATAAGGCAGTCAAGCCAACTCACCTGGGACAGAACAGTCTCTTCAATAAATGGTGCCTAGAGAACTGGATATCCATATGCAAAAGAATGAAAGAAGACCCATCTCTCACACCCTATACAAAAGTTAACTCAAAATGGATCAAAGATCTAAACATTGGGTCTAAGACCATAAAACAGTTAGAGGAAAATGTTGGGAGATATCTTATGGATCTTACAACTGGAGGCGGTTTTATGGACCTTAAACCTAAAGCAAGAGCACTGAAGAAGGAAATAAATAAATGGGAGCTCCTCAAAATTAAACACTTTTGTGCATCAAAGAACTTCATCAAGAAAGTAGAAAGACAGCCTACACAATGGTAGACAATATTTGGAAACAACATATCAGATAAAGGTCTAGTATCCAGAATTTATAAAGAGATTGTTCAACTCAACAACAAAAAGACAGCCAACCCAATTACAAAATGGGAAAAAGACTTAAACAGACACCTACCAGAAGAAGAAATACGGATGGCCAAGAGGCACATGAAGAGATGCTCAATGTCCCTGGCCATTAGAGAAATGCAAATCAAAACCACAATGAGATATCATCTCACACCCACCAGAATGGCCATTATCAACAAAACAGAAAATGACAAGTGCTGGAGAGGATGTGGAGAAAGAGGCACATGTGGCATATTTCTCAGGGATTGGAGCCTAGTCATAGCTGAGCTTCTTAGAGCTGTGCTGAGCTGCTTCTCTCTCATCTGCTTCTCCTTTTAAGACTCACTCATTGGGAAAGGCACTCTCCAGAGGACAGTAGACATAATCAACATAGATGAAATTCGCATGCTGATCATTTAAGTCTCCAGCAACAGAACAACTGGGCACCATTACTCGGTCAATTTAACACCTAAACCTAACAATTGCAGTGCCTGCTATACACATCACCTTAAAACATTTGATCTCTAAATAGAAAACAATAACAGACATATCTTCACAATCTCTAAATAGAAAACAATAACACATAGTTTTGTATAACAATGCTCATCAGTCCTGCATACGACGCACTAAATCTTTCCATAAACAAAATGCATTCATTTCATCACAATATGGCAAAAGCCTTAAATCAGTTCAGTAACAATACAAATGCAATATCAACTCAAAAATAATAAGGAATCTAATCAACATCAGGTACAGGCATGGTCTGTCTTAAGGCATAATTCTCCTCTGGCTGTGGACTGTGAACTTAGAGAAAGTTATCAGTTTCAAATATACCACGAAGAAGCAGTCAAGTATAAATTCTTCATTTTGTCCCTATGTCTGTCCCTTTTGGTCCAAGCCAGCAGTTTCTGCTCATACAAAATTCTCAAAAATCTTGTTGATATTCTGTGCAATTCAAGGGGCCCAAGCCTTCAGACAAAAGGATATTCTGCAGATCCTTCTTGGATAATTGCCTTTCTATCCCTAACTTACTCTGAGCTGGTTGATTAGATCCATATATTATACATATAATCTCTTTAGCAAAGTGATGCTCATCCCCACCCTTGCACAGTGCCCTGTTCTCTGGGAACTTAACTCCTGGGAGCTCAGAGAAGTTCTAGTATAGCTGCTTCTGTCCCTGGTCTCAGAGCATACTCTCTGAGGTAGCTGAGAAATTTCCAAAGTATCCATTGCTGATTGCTTAGTGCATGACAACTAAATATTCAATTTATATCTTTAACATTTCACTATAAACAGGAAGGAGAAATCAGACTTTGCTTTTGACATTTGGCTTCAAAATCGCTTCAGCTAAATATTCACATTCATCATTTTACAAGTTTACCTTACTATCCAACTTTAGGACATAATGAGCCAAGTTCTCTGCTACTTTATAACAAAGATCATCTTTCCCCCAGTTTCCAATTTAACACATTGAGGATTTTCTTTTCAGACCTCTCTAGTAGGAACTTTAATACCCATAATTCTAACAATATTCTCTTCACAACAATGCATGTATGCTGTCAGATGGTAGAAACGTTCTGTACAACTGTCCTCAGTTTTTCTGTGCTTTCACCAGAAATCTCTGGAAATGTCCATATCTCTACCAACTGTCGCTTCAACAAAATCTAGGCTTTTGCTATTAAGCACTGGAACATTTTGTTAGCATCTTCCCAAAACCATGTTAGCTAATTCCAAAGCCACATTCACATCTTTAGGTATTTGTAACAGCATCTGCATTAGTTTGCTGAAGCTGCCAGAATGCAATATACCAAAAATGGAACAGCTTTTAAAAAGGGAAAATAATAAGAAACAAATTTACAGTCCTGAGGTCATTAGAATATCCAAAGTAAAGCACCAACAAGAGTTTACCTTCACTCAAGAAAGGCTGATGCCATCCAGAGCATCTATATCAGCTGGGAAGCACGTGGCTGACTGCTAGTCCTTGTTCCCAGTGCCATTGCTTCCAGCTTCTGAGGCCAGTAGTTTCTTCTCTACGTGTCTGTAGGCATTCATTTAACTTCTCTGGAACACAACTCTGTGTTCTGGCCTTCTTAATATCTCATTAGAAAACACATGGCAACATCTGCTGGGCCCTGCATCTCCAAATATCTGGGTCTTCTGTTGGCTCTAAAGCAACTGTTCTCCAAGCATCTGCATCAGCTCTCAAGTTTCTCCAAAATGTTTCCTCTTTTAAAGGATTCTAGTAAACTAATAAAAACCCACCTTGAATGGGCAGAGTCACATCTTAATCTACTCAAAATCTCACGAAGCAATTGGGCGTGTCATATCTCCATGGAGATAATCTCATCAGAAGTTCATGCCCTAAAATACTGAATCAGGATTGAAAGAAACAGCTGCCCCCACAAAATTTGATTAGGATTAAAACATAGCTTTTTCTGGGGTACATAATATTTTCAAATCAGCACAGCAGCACTCGACTTCTTGGTACCAAGTGTGTCCTAGTTTTCCAGGCTGCTATGACAAATATCACACAGTGGTTTGGCATAAACAACAGGAATTTGGTGTCCCAAAGTTTGAAGGTTAGAACTCCAATATCAATGTATTCCCAGGACATGCTTTCTCCGAAGTCTGTAGCTCTCTGGAAATGGCTCTCAGGCAATCCTCCATCTCTGGGCAATCTATCTCTCTCCCTCTTTGGCTTCTTCTAGCTGTCTGACTGTGTCTGAATTTCCTCTACTTATAGATGCCAGTCATATAGATTAAGTCTCACCTTGATTAAATTTGGCTTCACTTAAATGGAATCTTCAAAGATCCTATTCACGAATGATTCCACATCCAATGGGCAGGGTGTTTAGGATTCCATATTTCCACGGGAGGCATGAGTCAATCTGCAACAATGCTTATTTAAATTGACTCATGATTACAATTTCCTGTGATTAATATTCCTTCTTCTACTTTTGTTAATAGTTATTGAATTAACTCTTTGCATCATAAATCCTTTGGACTTGGATATGCTAATCCTTAGAATATAGAAACACAAAATGTTCTCTTTTATCTCAAATAAGTATTTCTAATATTTTCCTCTTTATTCTACTGGAAAAGTTAGGAAATGCAGACTATTACAAAAAGAAAAATAAAGGTTCGGCAACTTAGAAAAATGATTGCTAAAGATGAAAATCACAATATGTTTATATTTAGTTTGTAGGGTTTTTCGTTTCTTTGAGACAAAAGTTAACATTATGTTGCAAAGTATTTGTTAGTATTCACAGAAAAAGACTAATTTCTATCATCTAACTCCATCAGTAATATAGTAATCAATAATGAGTTGCAAACACTAATGAGCTCAGCAAAGGTGAAAAGTTTCAATTAAAATGAAGGACAATGTCAGAAATCATTAAAAACATGCCTTGTACTAGTGAAGAAACTACATCATCTTGATATCATGGAACACACAGTGGAATGTGACCAATAGAACAATGGAAATCTCTTCAACAATGTGCCAGGCTTGGTTTAGGCATAGGAATGTTACATAATCATCATGAAAGTCCTATGAAGGACAAATATATACAATGTATGGGATGACCACAGTGAATCAGGCTTAACTTAAATGATTTTGTTTTCATTGATATAAACTTTTCAATCATATGATAGCCACTAGTAGCGGTAAGTAAGCAAAAGTTTATAAAGAGACATAAAGTAACTTGGTCAAGTCACAAAGATAGTGTTTTGCTGATATTCAAACCTACTTAGTTACTACCTTGGACATTTTCCCAGAATCACACTCCTTTGCCCCCCTTTGCAATCTTGCTTAAAGCACCTCAAGATACAATTTTACTCTTGCATACTGAAAAATATTTTCCCTTCATAGTATGTCCCTATCTTAACCTTGAAATTTTGTGTTACTTACTGCTGTGATTATCATTTTCAAAAATTTTTGAACACTTCCTTGGTGAGTTTGTGCTCTATGAACATGTAAAATGATGCCAAGGCAACTATTTGTCTCACACCAAGTTTCTAAGATGTATTTTAATTAAAAATGGGCTACCATCACATTCTGAGCTCACAGGTGTAGCATCTTTTCAGTTTTATTTACAAAAGTTATGTAGTTTCATTAAAATCCATATTCAGATGTAGAATGATTTTATTGCACATTTGTCTCCAACTCCAAACTGATTAATCAGGTAGAGATTGTGTAAGGGTCTCAGAAGAGTGCTTATTGTTCTTGTTTAGCTATGGTTGGTTTTCAAAACACAGGGACACAGCAACATTCAGAGTTTCCTTAAGACAATTATATTCTACATCTAATTAAAATGGAATATTAATGATTTTTCTCTCATAACTTCACAAGTATAAGGTATGTGCCAAGAATCAAGGAGGAAAAATAGCTCCACCATCACTGGGTACCGGTTGCTGCACATTTTCCAACATGTAAGTTATTTTTAACACTGTTAGCATAGAAATAAATCTTGTGCCTCTATGAATGATACTTTCTACTTTTCAAAGAATCTTTTCAGACATTAAACCAGTACTTCTGAGTTCCATTCTTGTCCTTAGATATATTTTCTAACATATATATTTTTAAAATTGTTACATGTGCATTTATTGAACAATCAATGAAAACTTTTATGAGCCATGCATTATAAGGGATAATGGAAAGACACGGTTCCTGCACTCAAATAGTTATACAATTTTGGTAATAGGGAAAATTCTATGTTCCCTAAAGTTATAGAGTGGCCAATAAATACTGCTTGGCAGTCCTCCTTCTGTTCAGTTCAGTTAATATTTGCATTCATTTGGGTTCTGCAAAGATAAATAACTGACAGGGATTGGCTCTCATGACTGTGGGAACTGATGAATACAAATTTCAAAAGGCAGGTCACCAGCTGGAAACTGATTAGTGGTGAATTTGAATTCCCCAAGCAAAGCTAGCTGGCTGAAGCAGAGGCAAAAATTTTCTTTCTGACTTCCGAAAACCTCAATTCTGGATTTTAATACCTCCAACTGATTAGATGAGGCGATTCCCCTCATTGCAGAGGGAAATCACTTTGCTGATCACAGATTCAATCAACCATAGACTCAATTGAGTGATTATAAATAAAGCTCAATCTATAAAATACCCTCACAGTTTGCAATCGGGCCAGTGTTTGCTTGATCAAACAATTCAAAACCATAAATTTGTCAAATTGACACACAAAATTGACCATCATATTATTTAAATATTTCTCTTTGGATTTCATATTCAACTCATTAACAGCTCCATCTTTGTCATATATTAATGTTTGGATAGCCTCTCTACTCTAGATGCACTTCTTCTAGCATTCATCTCATTCCAATAGCTTCTGCACACAATCTGAAGAGAAAATTAAGAAAACATTTCCATTTAAATAGCAACTAAAAGAATCAAATATCTAGGAATAAATGTAAAGAAGGAGGTAAAGGATTTTGGAAAAGATATATGGAAAACTACAAAGCACTGTTGAAAGAAATAAGACCTAAATAAATGGAACGACAGTCTATGCTCATGAATTGGAAGACTAAATAATGTTAAGATGTGAATTTTACCCAAAGCAGTTTACAGATTCATCACAAAACCCATCAATTTCGAATGTCATTCCTTGCAGATGTGGAAAATCTAATCATCAGATTTATATGAAAAAATACCATCTTGAAAAAGAAGAAGGAATTTGGTGGACTCACACTTCCCTACTTTAAAACGTATTACAAAGTTACAATAATGAAAACAGTATGGTGTAGGCAGCAGTGACTCAGTGGCAGAGTTCTTGCCTGTCATGCTAAAGACCCAGGTTCAATTCCTGGAGCCTGCCCATGAAAAAAACAAAAACAAAACAAAACAAAACAAAAAAAAACAGCATGATACTGGCAGTAGGACAGACATATATACCAAAGGAATGGAATCGAGAGTCCAGAAATAACCTTCATATCTTTTGCCAATTGACTTTTGACAAGACTATCAAATCCACTCAACTAGGAAAGTATATGCTCTTTAACAAATGATGCTGGGATGACTGATCTCTCTCTATATAAGAGTGAAAGTGGGCCCTTATCTCATTCCATATACAAAGATTATCTTAAAATGGATCAAAGACCTAAATACAAGAAACTAAACTATAAAATTTCTGGAAGAACACTTTGGGAAGCATCTTTAGGATCTTCTTCTTAGAAAATGGTTTCTTTGACTTTACACCCAAAGCATAAGCAACAAAAGAAAATATTTAGAAACCGTATCTCTGATAAGGGTTTAATTTTCAAAATATGAAGAAAAATCTACAATTCAACAATGAAAAGATAACTAATGTAGTTAACAAATGAGCAAAATACTTGAATAGACATTTCTCTAAAGATGATATGAAAATAGCCAATAAGCACATGAAAAGATATATATCGTTAGCCATTAGGGAAATGCAAATCAAAGCCACAATGAAATGCCATTTTACATGGATAGAATGGCTACTATTAAAAAAAAAAAGAACAGAACAGCAAATAACAAGTGCTGAAAAGGATAAAGGATGTGAAGGAAATAGGTGCATTCACCGTGGATAACTGTTTGGTGGTTTCTCAGTAAATCAAGTATAGAATTACCATATAACTGGTAATCCCACTTCTAAACATATACACAAAAGTATCAAAAGCATAGATTTGAACAGATTTTCATACTGATATTCATAGCAGTATTGTTCACAATTGCTGAAAGATGGAAGTAACCCAGTGTCTTCAAGTGATGAATGATTAGCAAAATGTTTTATATATAGAAAATAGAATATTATTCAGCTTTGAAATGGAAGTAAGTTCTGATATATGCTATAACATGAAAAAACCTGGAATATAGCATGTTAAGTGAAATAAGTCAGACACAAAATGACAAATATTGTATGATTTTACTTATATTAAGTAATTAGAATTTGCAAATTCACATTCAGAAACAAGAATAGCAGTTCTAGAGGCCTAAGTGGGGGTAGAAAACAGGGGGTTAATGTTTAATTGGTAAAGAGTTGAGTTTGTGGTGATAGAAAAGTTTTGATAATGGATAGCGGTGATGGTAGCACAGCCTTGTGAATATAATTAACACCACTGAATTGCATATTTGAAAGTGGTTAAAATGGGAAATTTTAAGTTGCATATATGTTACCAGAATAAATTTTTGAAAGAAAAGCATAGAACTCTATAACACAAACAGTGAACCATAATATAAACTATGGACTACAAGTATAATTATAATAACATTGCTTCAGCAATTATAACAAAAGCACCACACTAATGTAAAGAGTTAATAATAGACTCTGTGAGTCTATTACTGTGAGACTCTGTGAGTGCTTGTGTGTGGGGGTGGGGTGGGGGGGGACTTGAATTCCTGACTGCTAAAATGAATACCATAAAATGGGTTGGCTTAAACAATGGGAATTATTGGCTCGTGGTTTTGAGACTAGGAGAAGAACAAAATAAAGTCATCATCTAAGCCAGGCCTTTTCCCAGAAGATTGTGGCATTCTGGGGCTGGCTGCCATGGGTCCTTCGGTCCTTGGCTTTTCTGTCATATGGCAATGCACATGGTGACCTCTCCTGGCTTCTCTGCTTTCGGTTGACTTCTGGCTTCTCCCTGTGCCTTTCTCACCCTGTGTACTTCCCTATGAGACAGTAACAGTATTAATTAGTTCAGTATTAGGATTAAGACCTATCTTCCTTCGGCTTGGCCATTCTTTAACTGAAGTCATCTTAGCAAAAGGCCATATATACAATGGGTTCATTCACACAGGAAAGGATTACAGGCATCATTTTTGGGGGGTACATATAACCAAGCCACCACAGGGGTATATGAGGACTCTACTTTCTGCATGATCTTTCTATAACTCCACAACTTCTTGGGAAAAAAAAATGTCTCCATGCTGTCTCCTTCTCATTGATTTTTCCTACCAAATTCTGTCTTCATAAAGTTCCCACCAGGAGAATATTATCAAATCATTTAATTGTTGTATTTCTCTACTACAAATAAAAATAAAAATTCCCTACTATAAATAAAAATCATTCTCCTTATTATCATTCATCTAACAAACTTTTATTGAGTATCTACATGTGCAAAGAATTATGCTATAAAATACAGATTCAAGACAAATAAAGCATCCGATCATGTCTCTCTGAGCTAACTTATATCATATATTGGGTATAATATAGGTTTGATGAATAAGTTGGCACAATTTGCAAATGCATGAAATATATTTCCCCTTTGAAAGTTAAAAGATACCCACATAAGAAAATCCAGGCACAGCAGCAAAATAGAATTATTTTTTTATCCAATCTGTATGTGGAGGGACCCAGTTTTCTTTTACTTGGAACAAAATTTTCCAAAACTACAATTTGGCTTTGGTACAGTTTCTGTATTGTAGTTACTAAATATAAGTTCCAAAGCACACTTCAGAAAATTTTGCCCAAAAGGGCTTTATCTAAAACACTCCTGATTCATGATAAATGTCCTACCATTTAAATAACAATCTTAGCAACATGAATAAGGTGAAACATTTTAAGATGCTAGGAATTTATTATATAACGGTATTAATTTATATTACAGAGAATTAAAACACACAATTCCATAAATTCATAATAATCTGTAACAATGTATCTAACTAATAAGCACAAGAAAGGGAAAGTATGGAAAGTCCCATAAAGTTAAAAAATAAAATTAACTTGATAAACATAAAAATCAATAGCTATAGACATGAGCACATAATTCCACACTCTATTTTAACATTTGTTAAAATGTTGCTAGAGTTGGTCAAGAGCACAGAAAAATAACTGTTAGTCTGATGTCAACAGTATGCCAAGACTGGAAAACATGATGGAAAAATAATTCCATGGTTCCCATGCAGCAATCAGGGCTGTGATCTAAAAAGCAATAGAAGGGTCAGACCAGCAGTATTAGAGCTGATACTCAAAGGTTAAACATAATCTCTTATCCTTTCAGGTTTCAGATATCTGTTCTGTTTATTAATTCCTCAAAAGCTGAGTGTGGCACTGAAGTTTTGCAAAGTGACAGCCTGGAGCCAGCCTCGGTATATCAACAAATTTCCTGCCTCTTCTGAATCTTCTCTATTTCATATTTTTCAGATCCTCTTTCAACACAAGTTTCTCATCTATCAAAATAATAAGATTGGTGATTTTTTTGGGCAGGGATGGAAACCCCTTGAAAAAAATAAAATGATAGGTGTTACAAAAGAAAATTCTACCTTGTGATAAAAAAGCTTCACATGTACTTGATGTTTCCTGATAATCTTTTCTAATATATGGTTTCGTGAATTGAAAGTTTATCATTACAACAGGACAACATCCAAACATAAACTAGTTGCTTTGAGCTAATATTTGGTTTACATCAAAAAAGTATTCACTATTGTAGAGGGGTTTAAAGCGGCCTTTCAATTTGACAACATGAAGGGTAGTTTTTAATCATTTACATATTCAAATGTACATGGGCTTTGATGATTTGGGAAGGATTTCTTCTAGAGCATGCCTGTACTTCTATGTTATATTGATGGAGGTGGAGTGAGGTCACTGGGTGGGGAAGCAACTTATGCTATCAAGTAGCAGGAGAATTCAGTGTGCATTTGATATACATTTCCTCCCCCTCCAGAAAACCTATGAAAGCTGACTACTTTATGACCTTTGAAAGTCATAACCACAATTCAAGGTGAGTAAAACACAGGCAGAGATTACACTACTAAGTCAACTTAGAAAATAAGAGCAACGTCAGAGAAGGGAGAGTCTAATTTAAACCTACTGAAGACTTTCAAAGGTTCTTTGAAATGAAGGCATTTCAGACATTTCCTAAGCCTGCTACACATGAGTTTAAAAATATCATGTATAACTTCAAAATCAACAAGCTGTTTTCCCCCATAATTTTTTGCGAAATGCTCACTGTTAATTCTGTATGTGGAAAAACATGTTTATATTATTTCATTTCAGTTGATTTTGAAGAAAATGGAATTCCATCCAATTTTGAAATGCAATTAATTTTTTGCTTAAATTTTGATGATTGTGTCATGGTGTTTATAATCTACTGATATTGTGGATATAAGCATAAGAAATATGCAGTTCTTAAACAATCAATCCTTTATGTCTAGAAAAACTTTTTTAAGGCTTACTACAGGTGCAAATTCCCTAAATCCAGCTAAAGATATGTGAAATAAGCAAATGGCTGGTATAGTTAACAGAGCCTTCTAAATTACTTGACAGGTAAAACTGCTTTATGGTATTTATTTTTTATAGTTCTCTGTTTTTAGACGAAATTTTTAGTTAGACACATTTCATTAATAGCTTTGTTCTTCCTCATTTGAGGAGTCCAACATTCACTATTAAAATTCTAACAGGTATTTCTCTTTAATTATTTTATGGAATAATCCAGGAAACTCTGCAAAAGTAGTTATAAAATGTTCTTCTGTATAAGAATTTAATAAGAAGCTAGTGTCACCTCCTAGTCAGTTGATGCATCTGTAAAACTAAATCCTGCTCCATCTCTAAGATTCTATTTAATTACAAACTCAGATCTAGTAGGTCAAATCTGTGCTTGAGAATTTTCTGAGGAGGAAACTCCCTTACCTGTATGTTAGTCATTTTCCACATTCGGAAAGTTTTAATAGTAGGGCATCTTTTATATATTGAAACCTTAATGACTTCACCTTTAAAATTTATAATTTAGAATCTTCCTCCAGGCAAAAAAGTATTTGAAGCGGTTTACAATAAAATATACAATATAATATTAAAGTGAACAAAAAACATAAAAGCTGTCATAAAAATAAATGACAACACATTCTAGTGTCAGCCTATGCTGTGCACAATACTTAACTCTGTAGATGTGTCTTGATGTATTACATACAACAATCTAGAAAATGTCCATTAAAATCAAAAAGAGCACTTGGAAGATATGTAGAGAGCTTCTTACATCATCAAATCATGCAGTGATAGAAACTGTAATACAACAGACAGCATCCATAATATCCTAGCATAATGAGATACTAAAGATTTATAATGAGAAGGAGAATGACATTAGATCTATGGCTTAATGGAGGAATTGGAGAGGAAAGCAAAAGCTAGCTTCCCCTTTGCTTCAGTTTCAAGCAAAGGGATTATACAGTAAGATTTAAAAAGGAGTATGCAGTTAGCTAGGAGGTAATATCAACATTTCAAAATGGAGTTTTGATTTGAAGGAGCAAAAGCAAACATTCTTCGAATAAATTGTCATACCATATGTGTATAAATGTTAAATATATAAATGTACACATGCAGAAATTTTATCTAATAAGATATAATTTCCAAATATGACAATGAATTTTGGAATAATATTTAGTAGTTTAGTAGTACACACACAAATATTGTAGAATAACAATAAATTACCATAACTTGAATAAAGGAAGCTTGGTTTTAGTCTAGTGCCAGTTATTCACTAATAATGATACCTCAAATAACAAGTGAATAATAAGGACATTTTACTCAATTAAAAGATAAGTTACTTAGGCAAAAATTGTTAGTATGTTAATTTATTAAATATTTGTAACTTGAAAGCCTGACTTTCATTCCCTACAATTGAAAGACATTCATTTTCTTATATATATATATATATATATATCTTTAGTATCTTATCTTTAATGTAAAATATATATGTGTAGTGTTTAATTATATATACTTATATATTATTTATATATGTGTGTGCATGTGTGTACATGTATGCCTGTAGGTTTTATGATGTCCAAAATTGTTTAAGGCAGCTTATGAAGTTGAAACATAGCCAGATACATTAGATTTTAAGTCAGTATAAAAAAAAAAACTGAGAAAAGTAGACAATGAAGATGGGAGAATTAGCTGGCTCTCATAAATAAATTTAGAAGACAAAATGCCCTGAAACCATGTGCACTTGGTATAATTTGCACAATATTTGTCTCTAAGATTTCTATAAACCATGTGGAGAAAAATTAATACTTCAGTGAACATGCTGTTAATTAAAAGTTACTCAAAAATAAAACAATTATCACTTTTACAGACACCAGATAGAAATTTCTTCCTCAGACTGTAATATAGAAATAATATTCTCACCGTATGATGGAAAGGGTAATATTTTTACTTAAATAAAATGATGATATCTATTATGTTGTTTCTAAATTTTTCCCTCAAATGCATATAAGGCCATGTCAATCAACCCCACAAAGTCAGTGTGATATGGTTCAGGTAGTTTGCTCATTTTGACCATGGCCAACAATGAGAAATGTATTTTACATCAAGATACAGTTAAAAACATTCATACATGTGCACACATACATACACAAGACAGGAGTTTGAAAAAACAATAATTATGCTTACAATTTTTTCTAATATATTATATGCTACTCTATTAGTTTGCTAAACTGCTGGAATGTAATATACCAGAAACAAGAATGGCTTTTAAAAAGGGAACGTAATAGTTTACAGTTTAATGCCGAGAAAATGTCCAAACTAAGGCGCCAAAAGGAGGTTACCTTCACCCAAGAAAGGCTGATGCTGTCATCTGGGAAGGCACATGGCTGGCATCTGCTGGTCCCTTGCTTCTGGGCTCAGTTGTTTTCAACCTCTGTTCCTACAGGGGATCCTCACTTTACTTCTCCAGGTCTGGCTTTCATCTTATGGTTTCCCTTGGCTCTCTACATGTTCTGGCTTGCTTAATATCTCATGAGAATACACAGGCAACGTTTGCTGGGCTCCAAGCATCTCCAAACTTCTTTGTCTCCATTCTGAGCTCTCTTCAAAATGTTTCCTCTTTTAAAGGACCCCAGCAGACTAACTAAGATCCACCTTGAATTACATCACCATCTAATCAAAAGATCACAGCCACAACTGGGTGTGTCACATCTAAATGGAGGTAATCTAATTCAGAGTTTCTGCCCTACAGTATTGAATCAGGATTAAGAGAAACAGCTGCCCCCCACAAGTTTGGATCAGGGTTAAAACATGTTTCTTCTGGGGTGCATAATAGCTTCAAACTGCAACAGCTGCTTTATTAAAAGCATAGTATTTCCAACAAATTATATTGATTTCCTGAAATACTTATGGCCAATCACCATGCTAGGTGATATATAAAAACAGATAATATAAGAGTCTCCATAATCAGAATCGTTGAAATCTGAGCTACTGAAAAGCCATCATGAGGTTAGGACCACTCCTTAACTAGTACCTGAGAGCCATACTTTCATGGGCAGCCACCATGGGGGTAGGATTGCCTTAATTTCTGCAGACTCTTGAACCATCATGTACTACTGTACTTTCTGCTCCCAGGTTCCCTCTACTTATAGGTCATGTCCTTCTCTTCTCATCTGTTCGGTTCCTGCTGTTCCCTCAGAGCTCACCTCAACTGCTGCCTCCTCAGAAAGCATTTTTTTTTTTGACAGCACTAATGAAGTCCCAATCTCTCTACTCATTCTATCCCCACCATTACTTTATGTTCTATGTGAATACAAATTCATTCTCTTCATAGCATTAACACAGTTCATAATTATTTTCTTTATTTCTATGTTAACCAAATTTGTCCAGTATTCAAACTACCTGAGGGTAGGAATTTTACCTACTTTATTCACATCCCAATCCCCAGCTTCTGGCATGATGTCTGGTACACAGTTGTTGCACAGACATTCTTGTTTATCAAGTGGATCGATTTTGTCATGAAAAGTTAAAGCTTGGCAGTGAAATTTGTTTGATTTGAATTCTACATCATCTTTACTTGGTAATGCAGTAAGTTTGAATAAATTGTAGGATAGGTCAATATAATTGCTACAAAGGAATGGAATCCACTCTACGTAACATTTCTAA
Source organism: Tamandua tetradactyla (assembly GCF_023851605.1). NCBI lineage: Eukaryota > Metazoa > Chordata > Mammalia > Pilosa > Myrmecophagidae > Tamandua > Tamandua tetradactyla. The sequence continues at coordinate 20,254,619 of NC_135328.1, read as the reverse complement.
AAGCAGGTGATCAATGATCCATAGCCCTCCCACAATAATTTTTGCTGGAAATAATTTTAACACAGATATAACCATATATTCCCACAAACATGAAGCATATTATGAAGCTTCCTCATCTAGCACCAGTAGTAGCAGAATAATGGCCCCTTAAGATGTCCACCTCCTAATCCTGGGGACCTGTGAATACATTACCTGGCAAAAGGAATTGAGGCTTGTCATGGTTAGGGACAGGTGTCAACTTGGCCAAGTTGTGGTACCTGTTCATCTGATTGGGCAAGCGCTGGTCTGTCTGTTGCAATGAGGACATTTCATAGGATTAGGTCATGATCCCGTCAGCTACATCCACAACTGATTCCATTTGTAATCAGCCAAGGGGGAGTGTCTTCTGCAATTAGTGATGCTAAATGCAATCATGGGAAGCCTTTTAAGGAGGACTCAGAGGAGACAGGTTCCATTCCTGCTTTGGCTGGTGAGCCTGTCCTGTGGAGTTCATCCAGGCCATCCATTGGAGTCATCGGCTTCGCAGCCTGCCCTGTGGATTTTGGACTCTGCGTTCCTACGGTCATGTGAGACACTTTCATAAATTTTATATTTGCAAGTGTTCCCTGTTGATTCTGTTTCTCTAGAGAACCCTAACTGCAAGGCTGCAGTTACAATTAAAGTTGCTAATCAGCAGACTTTAAAATAAGAAAATAATCCTGTATTGTCCATTCAAACCTAATGTCATCACAAGGCCCTTCTACAGGCGGTAGAGGGAGGGAAAGGAGGTGGATGAAAGTCAAAGTGATGTTATGTGTGAAAGACCCAAGTGGATATTAATGTCTCTGAAAATGGGAAGAGACATGAGCCAAGGATTGTGGGCAGCCTAATAGAAACTGGAAAAGGTAAGAAAGCAGATTTTCCCCCTAGAGCCCCAGAAAGGAATATAGCCTTGACGACCCTTGATTTTAGCCCGGTGAGAGCCTCTCAGACTTTGGACTTCCAGAACTGTATGATAGTAAATTTGAATTGTTTTAAGCCACTGCATATGTGGTGATGTGTTATATCAGCAATGGAAAATTATTACATACACTTTCTACAGTAAATTAATTTCAAGCATGCCTAAATTATTAGTTCTATATTTCTAACTTTGCTTATTCCCCAAATCAATGTAAAAGAGTCATAATTAATGGTGAAATGGTTTTGTCATATTCTTTAAAATTGATTTTTCACAATTAATAGCCTATTATGGATTATTTAAATAATTTTGGCACAATAGACTTTATAAATAACATTATAAAGAACGTGATTCACATTTTATATTTCATTTGGCATTGTGATTTTAAAATCCAGTTGTTTTTTTTTTTTTTGTATGCTATATGGCGGGGGTCTCATTTCATTCTTTTTCCGTGTGAGTATCCCATTATTGCAGCACCATTTGTTGAATTTTGGGGAAAGTGCATGGGCCAGGAATTGAAACTGGGTCTCTGGCTTGGCAGGCAAGAATTCTACCACTGAACTACCCTCGCACCCCCTAAAATCTATTTTTGCAGGTAGGATTGAGGAAAATAACTATAAAAATTTCTGTGTTTCTTGAAGTACACTGCAACGGTGTTTTCAAAGGAAGTTGCAGCCAGTTTTTCTACCTTCAGCACTATTTTACTTGTCAGTGTATTATCGCCCTCATATTTTAATTTTTCAAATTTGGTAGCATGCATTGGCACGCATTTGAAGTTCTAAAAATTTTATTCTTATGTAATAGAATAACTAGTGAAATTTTTCATATTTTCACATGATTTTTTTACAGGACTAACAGTTCTTTTCTGAGTACCCATTGTCCTTTATTCATTTTCAAAGTGCCTCATATACTCTCCTTGAGGACTAATTTAAAAGACATTTGCACTATTTGCAATTCTGTGAATAATGACCTATTCTTTATTCCATGATTCCAGAGTAGATACTGAAGGGAGAAATCCATTTGTTTCACACATTATAAAGATAGCTTATTCATCTGTATTTAATACCCCGAATCATTTGAGATGTACTTTATAAATTGATGAAGTACAAATATACTAGAATATACTAGACTAAAAAACCAACATCCTCAGAAGGAGCAGTGAAAAAATTGGAAACATGTTTCCTTAGTTTTTATTGGTTTGTTTGTTATGTTTTTTTTATTTTTTTAATAAAGCCACTGAAACAAAACAATCTCCAGATTATATGCATAGCCACCTCCTGCATATTTGCCCTTGTCAGCTTGCTAAGCTTACTCCTTGTGGAACAGGTCGCTATAGGGTATGTTGGGGACTCAGGCTCAGGCACAACAAAGATTTTTGTGAATGACTGCTTTGTTACTTATTCAATCAAAGGGTCAAAGAGAGCAGGGGAAGAGATCCCATCTGGCCAGTCCTATGGGGAGGCCAGCCGCTCAGGTCAAAATCAGTGGCTAGCAGGTCTGAATGTCCTACTTCATATCAGAGCTGAGAGCTACGTCTATGCAGCCCTATGGTGGGGCATTTATACACCCCAGGGGAAGCGGGTCCTGCCATTAAGAGTTCCTGCCCTGATAAGCAGCTGGGGCTCCTTGTTCCCAATTTCGGGTTCAAGGTAAATCAGGACATTTCTTTCAACCTAATATGTATTCCATGCCACAAAATGGGAATGTATCAAAACACCTTCCCGCAAACAAGCAAAAGGGAAAAGGAAGGGGTAGATGACGGTTAGGAGATGGCCACTGAGTGAGTCTGTGACTTCCCTGGCACATATGGAATAAGGAAAGCAAATTATTCATTGTTTTGAACCATTTATTAAGCATTTGATATATCAGGAATTGTCGTGAGGCCTGGAAAGCCACAATAGCAACAAATAATATATAGTCCTCTGAGTTGCTCAGTTTAGAATGAAAAACAGATAGTGCATATTTAAATTGAGTGACAATATAAATGCAAGGCTTATAAGTGTGTACATGATGCTTGACTGAGGACAAGAAAAGTCACCTTACAACTAAGTCTCAAAGGATGAAAATGAACGTAAGCAAATAAGGTTGATGATGGTTGCAGACCGAGCAAAAAGGCAAGAGAAAAGTCTTAGAGGTATGATAGAAGGGCATGCTTGACAATTCATGAGAAATTGGACATGTCTGGAATTCAGGGAGTGGTTGGGGACATATTAGGAATTCAGCAGGAAAAGTTTGGATGCCGTTGGGCCTTTTATATCTTCATATGAAAATAACTAAATTTAATTTATTGTTCTGTGAGATTTGTAAAGCCTTTTAAACTTTATAAGCAGAAGGATGGTGTGATCAGATTTTGATTTTGAACTATTAATTTGATAACAATGTGTAGAGATATTTTGAGAAGGAATCTCTGGAATTATACCAAGAAACTTCTGATTTAATCAAGTCATGACATATTGAGGGCTCTTTCACCTCTTAAAACACATTTCAGAAATGCTGAAATAGCAGTAGTTCTATAAACGTAATAGCCATATAATTTATTGTTCAAACTGAAATATTTTGAAGAATAAAAAGGAATTTTATTAATTGTAGGTCAGATTGACAAGAATATACCAGACTTTTCGGAGCAAATTATCAGGTTATTTTATCTCTAATGGTTTGGTCTGTCATCCAAGATCCTGTAGACAATGTGTCTACATCCTATTCACGAACTGAATACCTACATAGTAAGGCACTGAAGGCATTTAAGTGGGGATTGATCCAGTGAGTTGCTTTTGGATAAATTACATTTTATGGTACTTTGGGATGACTCCTGAGCTTATAAAAAATATCTGAAAGCAGTGGCATTAGAGAGATTACTTCTACTGTTCTGATCAGATGGCTGCAGACCCCACACATTCTGCAGAATTCCTCTGTGAGTTAGCTCTTCTTATTCTTGGTGGAATTAGCTGGAGAGTGAGCTATTTCTTATCTGAGCAATTGTTATTTCTTCAAGTCAATGGGCTTATATTAATTGTTGCAGCAAGAGAAAAGTTGTTTCCCCCAGAACAAACTGTAAAGAAACAGACCCAATTCCACACTCACTGCAAGCCCAGCTTCCTACTGAAGCTGTCTCTATTAGTAGAATAACAGGAAGGAAAAGACAGCAGGTTATTTAGGTCCAACTTAGTTAGGATAACAATACTTGGGAGAGTTCTTTTACTTTTAAGGGGCAACAAAATTTTTAGTTGAGAATTACCAATTCATATTCTCTAATAAAGTATATGCAATTTGCTAAAAAACTTTGAAAAAAATATGCCTCTATATATACACACAATTTATAAAATGATTATCTTGAATAGATAGATGCATCAATAGATAGGTATAAATACATAGACCTTCTTACATACACACATATATACATTACACATATGTGCGTATGAACACACATGCAAAAATGTGTATGGAACTTCTGTTATGGAACTGGCAAAGAAATAGCAAAATATTGCTTAAGGCAAATGCCTATGTCTGATGCTCTTTGTATTCCCGTAAAGCATTATGTGTGCCAATTAACAAAGAAGAATGATGCAAATAACATACTGTTTTATTCATCTTTTTTTTAATGTTGATTTCTATAACTATTTACATGCCATATCTCCCTAATTAGGAGAAATTTCAAGAGATATATTATTCAACTTGGAAGATATCACAACATCCAACACAACATGTTACACATAGTGGAAGAGCAATTTGATTTTAGAGAATGAAATTGAGTTAAAATAACACAGAAGTGATGTTTTTTTACCCCATGTTCTTACACAATATGGACTTCAGTTTCTTTACTTGTGAAAGCATTCTTGCCAATTGCATTGCTACCCACATCCTCATAAAAAGCTGATCTTTGACATAAAGTTCTTCATCAGAATTCTTTGCAAAATGGAATGTTATTTGATATGTATGATACCCATTCTGTATATTTCTTCTTTATTCATTTTATCAATGCATTATTAATTCCTTTATGTTTTGAACAAACATTTATGGAATAACGAGGTATGTACCTGGTGCTAAAATAAGCATAGGAAATAGACTGGCAATAAGAGGGAACACTGGAGCAGGGAGATAGACCTTTTAAGAATGAAGAAATGGGGAATCAATACCATAGTAGAGAATACTACAGGCAATTGCCAATATTGAGGACTTGCTATTTGCAAGAGACTACACACATCATCTCATTGTAGTCAAAGGAGGGGCTTCAGTTTCCCAGCTGCTAAGACAAATGCCATACAATGGGCTGACTTAAACAAAAGGGATTTATTGGCTCATGATTTTGAAAGCTAGGAGAAGTCCAAATCAAGGTGTCAACAAGGTGATGTTTTCTCTTGGATGATTGTGGCATTGTGGGGATGGTTGCCAGTGATCCTTGTCATTGGCTGTTCTGTTACATAGTATTTCCATTTCCTAGGTTGTTCAAGCAAATACCATGAAATGGGTTGGGTTAAATAATGGGAATTTATTTGTGCATGATGTAAGGCTGGAGAAAAGCCCAAATCCAGGCATCATCAAAGTGATGTTTTCTCCGTGAAGACTGTGGCATTCTGGGGCTGGCTGCTAGCCATCAACCTTTGGGGTCAGTTGACTTCGTTTCCTTCTCCTGTAGCTTTCTCTCTGGTGTCTGATGTCTTTTACTTTTAAGGACTTCCGTCATATTGGATTAAGGCCCACGCTCACTCAGTTTGGGCACATCTTTAACTAATAACAGCTTTGAAGGTCCTATTTACAAGTGGGTTTATGCCCACAGAACCTGAGGCTGGGATACAAGCATGTCTTTTGTGGGGGACATAATTTAAACCCCAACCAAGGTAAGTACAAAGTTTTTTGAGAGTAAAAAGAAGAAAAATAATTAATTCATCTCTCAGAGTTAGGGAAATTTTCAGAAGTAAGTTTTTATTTGAGAAGAGTCTTAGAGAAAGACATGAAATTAGGCACACAATGAAGAAATGAATACCAAGAAGAAAGCACAGTTTGTAAAAACTCATATACTATGTGAGGGCTCACAAAATAACGTGCTTGATTTCAGAACTAGCATAAAGAAACAAGGTGAGAAGATGTTCTGTGTAAAAGAGTGTTATATTAATTATAAATAGTATTTTATGTTAAATATTGATGAACATGGACATTCTATGTTTATAATCTGATGCATTATACAGCTTTATTTCCTTCTCATTATAGAAATATATTTACAGTATAATCTACCCAATCTTCTAAAGCTAAAAGAATTTAAAATTAAAGACATAAGAATAAACTTACACAAAGTATGGCATTTATGGCTAATTTATATACACATATGTGTATACCTTTGTGTAGATATAAGTATATTTTAAGGAATGAATAAATTTTATCAAATTTCTGCAATCCAGAAACTAACATCACTAGCAATAGAGGAACATCAGCTAAGATATCTCCTGATAATTGCATATAGATAAAATAATACATATTTTTTAATTGAAACATTTTATATATGCTATTTATATTTCAAAATTGTTATTAAATGCAATTGATTTTTATAGAGGAAAATAATACTCAGATGAAATAGAAGAATTTGCTGAATTTCAAATAATATTTTTTCAAAATTGGGGATAGTAGTAAAAAATGTGCTAAAGTTAAGAAATTTGACTACAAAATATTTTTAGATATTAGAGTTTTTATGTGTTTTGGTTTTTCTTTATTCTAGCTCTTAATTTTTTTTCAAGGCTTTGTTGCTGAGCCATGTAATATCTCACCTACTGTGGTTTTCCAGTTTTATAATGCTTTTGATGGTGTTTAAATAACCATATAAACAAATAAAATAAATACCCTCTGCAACTTAGTTCCAATGCTTATTAAATATTAGTTTTACCTGGAAAGGATACTGAAGTTCACTACAGGTAAACTTTTGCTGTTACTTCTCCCTTCATAGTTAATTTATTATTTTAATTTTAAAATTTATTTTTTAAGTCTTACATATATGCAGCAAATTGCACACATCCGAAGTTTCACCTTGAGGAAATTTTACTAAGAGGACACACCAGCACACGGACCACCCAGATTAAGGACAAATGTCATCAGTACAGCAGCACCTTCCTACTTAGTACCATTCCAGCAAAGGGACCAATGTTGTCACTTCTATTTCTAAAGACTCATTCTGCCTGTTTTGTATTTTATATTACTGGAATCATATGGTTTGGAGTTTAGTTTTAAAAACAGTATGTCCGTATTGATTTTAAATGTTACAAAGTGTCCACATAATTTCGTGATTTGACAGTTCCACCACTGTACATCCATTCTATTGTTCAAGTACTATTTTCACTTTGGGACATTTATGAATGATGCTACTACAGTAAATATTTTGCACATACTTCCCATTTCTTTTGGGTATATGCCTAGGCGTGAACTTGCTGGATCAGAGGTTGTACATATGGTCAGCTTTAGTAAATATTGCCAAACCTTTTTTTTTTTTTTTTTTTTTTTTGCGCTATGGGTTATACCAATTTAGATTTCTGCCAGTGCCAGGAGGGAGTAAGAGTTCCAGTGCCAGGAGGGAGTAAGAGTTCCAATGATTCCTTATCTTTTCCAACCTGTGACATTCCTTTTTTTAGGGGAGGAAGAGTGATTTTCCTAAGTGTGTACTGATATCATTGTGGTTTTCATTTAAACTTTTGAACTTGGTTATCTTGGGGATAATTTAATTTGAGGTTAATATGCTATTATATGATACGTTATTTTTCTGTTTCCCTCCAATTTAGGTTTTGTGCTTTGTTTTGTTCTTTTTTTTACATTTTAGTGCTATTATACATAAGAATAAATAATAATAGCAGTGATAAAATAAATGACTATCCATAACAACTCAGCTACAGAAATGGAACTTAGACAATAACTTTGAAACCACCTTTATTTCCTCTGCTTCCACCCTCCTCTCTTCCTGCATAGAGGTAACTATTATGCTAAACTTCATGTTCAGCCTTCCGTTGTCTGTATGGTATTATTAAAATGTCGCATGTTTCTCTGAATATTGAATGGTTTAATTGTTTCACAGTTCATTTTTATTTAAATATACATTTTGATAAAATTGGCAAATATATATGTTCATGGACCCATCCAAGAAACAAGATATGGAACCTTAGTATTGTTTTGTAAGAAGTTTCTGCATTTCAAAGAGAAAGGCCCCAACTAGGGTTTTGTTTGTTTGTTTAATGGATATCGGGGCTATTCTCATTCCTTTAACTTCATATAAAAATTTTACATAGAAATATAAATTAGCTTGTTGGATTATGTTATGAATCTGATTAGAATTGTTGTCAAGTTGTAAATGAATTTGAGAATTATGAATTAGATTTTATGATATTGTTATTCTCTATTTGTGAACCTAATATACTTCCTCCTTTAGGAGTTTTTTTAGGTCTTTAAATAAACCTTTATATTTTTTTCCAAAAATGATTTGAATTTGTATTTGGTAGACTTATTTTGAGGTACTTCGTCTTTCTCTCTTCTATTACAAAACACACACCCTGTAGTTTAAACCATGAAAATTTTGACCTGAGTTCTTAATGTGTTAAAGTCTAAATTTATTAGATCAATATGCTGTTTGAAGGACACAAATAATTTGCATCATTGTACTACATCACCACCCCTCCTCAGTTTATATTTATTATTACTATTTGTTATTTTATTTTGTAATGCAAAAATCCACTATTGCTACCTATATATCAAGCTATTTTTGACATCTTTTGAGTTGTTCTGAATCTGTCTATGGTTTTACAATCATTTGGGATCATTGCCTAAATCCTTGGCATTAGAGGTTATAAAATAGTTGATTAATCGATTGTCTTTTCCTGCTTAACAAGCTACCTGAAAAGAAGTGGCTTAAAAGAAAAATCATGTATTATTTGTCCATGACATTTTGTCAGCTTTGTGATTCTCCTTGGATAGATTAAATTGATCTCATCTGGGTTTGTACATGTATTTGCACTCAGCAAACAGGTTGGCTGGGGCTGGCTGCTCCAAATTGATGTCTCCCACCATCCATCTAACCAGACTGGGCTTGTTCATATGGTGACATCAGGGTCTAAGAGAAGGGGAGCATGCAGAGCCTCTTGAAGTTTAGATACGGAATTATCATAGCATCATATTCACTGTACTCTGCTTGTCAAAGCAAGTCACAAAACTTGATACAAGGAGTAGAAAGATATATTTACATCTTGATGTGAAAATCTGAAGAGCATGACTGCAAAGAGGCATGGTGGAGAATTAGGGCCATGTTTGGTATCCACCATGATGATCATTTTTATTCTTTTATTTCTTCTACATTTGTTAGTTGAAATTCTTTCATAACCCTTGCCCTCACCGATATTTTGATTACCCTGACATACAAATCATACAGGAAATCCAGGATAGGTATCTAATTCTGGGTGTCTGTGTTTTGCTTTTATTGTTTCAGTTTTTGTTATTTTGCAAATCAATTTTAAAAATAATGAACCATTCCTGATAATAATGAACCATTCCTGATAATAATAATAGCAGTGATAAAATAAATGACTATCCATAACAACTCAGCTACAGATAATAATATAAATATGCTGTTAATATACCTATGTCTGACCTGCAGAATTAACTATTTACATAAGTAGCATGCTTAATTCCTAGATAGTGTCAATGTTAGAAATTTAGTTCATTTTTGTATCTCATAGATGCTATAAAGCATGCCTCTAGAATAGAAAGATAATGGAGAGAAACTAGACCTAAGATATCAAATTCTTTGTCAGCTACTTACCTCAGCCTTAACTGCTTGAGGGAGATAAGCAAAGGGAAAACTTTCTAGGCAAGTACTATGCAATAAAAATATGATGTAAGCCATGTAATAATTTTAAGTTTTCTAGATGCCATATTAAAAAGTTAGAAAGAAACATATGAGCCCCCTTTTAATAACATATTTCATGTATATCCTTATATATGCAAAATATTGTAGCATTAATAGGTAATCAGTATAAAGAATTATTAATGAAATATTTTAATCCTTTTATTTTCCAGAAAATCTCTGAAATCCAGTGTGAATTTTTATGTCAATAGCGCATTTCAATTTGGAGCCACATTTTCTTTAATTAATGGATGCCTGCAGCTATGGTGATCATACTGGACAGCAAAATGGAATCTAGAATAAGTAATGGTTTTTTGTACTATCATGAAGCAATAATTCCCCTCTTGACTAGCATTCCCATCTTGGGTGGGGAATTTTAACAAATTTGCCTAAACAGAAGTCACAAAAAAAACAAAGCAAAAAGCAACCCAAGTGTCCACCAAAAAAATGAATGGATGAACAAAATGAGGAGCATGCATGCAATGGAAAATTATTCAGTTATAAAAATGAATGAAGTCCTGATACATGCTGCAACATGGATGAACTTTGAAGGCATTATTTGAATGAAGTAAGCCAGACACAAAAGGACAAATACTGTATGATTCTATCATTATGAAATATGTGGACTATGCAAATTCACAGAGATGGAAAGTAGATGATAGTTTGAGGGGGACAGGAAATTCTTGATTAATGGTTATAGAGCTTCTGCTTGAAGTGATGAAAAAGTTTCAGTATGAAGAAGTTTCAGCAATGGATGATGATGATGTGAGCACAACATTGTGAATTAATTCGTATTACTGATTTGTACAATTGAAAGTGGTTACATGGGAAATTTTGAGTTGCATCTTTTTTATCAGAGTCCTGACTTACGAGTGTCCACATATTTGCCCTTTTCCTAAAAGTGTTTTGTTTTGTTTTGTTGTTTCTTGGGGAAATAGCACTTTTAATTTTTCTTTGACAACTAAAGACTCCCCCCGAGTTGCATAGATCTATGCACCACAATTAAAAGTTACTTTTTAAAAAGCAATAAACACTACACTAAATTCTCAACAGACCTTGTCATTTGATGGGGCTAAAAAACATAGCAGAGCATATCCATAATTTTTACTTATCACATTTTTTACTCATCAGAATGCTACCATTTTCCGGTATTCTTGATTATCCAACAAGCTTTCATAATTCAAATTCAGTTATATTGAATAATCCAACATAATTAAAAACACATTGTTTTCCTTTTAAAGAAAGGATGTAGTTACTGACCTAGCAATGTTTCAAAGCACACTCTTCTATAAAATATTTCTTAATATGGTTCACTGAAAATAGCAATATGCAAAGATGCCACTGTATCACTGTTAGCTTTTTAGGTATGCTATTAAGATTGAAGTCATGTTTGCTAATCTTTTCTGCCCAATAAAGCATGTTTTACTAAGAAAGCAAAGGATTATGTCTGCTGAACACTATAAATTTCTTATTCCTGAATAGAATACCATTAACCCACTGATGCATTTAAAAGGCAAATGTGATTATGAGGATATAGTTATACTTTACATGATATAAATAATAATGCACTATTCCAGATAGAGAATCAAATTCCCTAATTAACTCACAAAATTACACTAATACGTGGAGCTCCTAATATGAGCCCATTCATTTGATGAAATGCCTCTGATTATTATGAAGGCTCAGAGAAGGAGTAGGGATAAAAACTTCCTTGATTATTACAGTTCAAAATCATTCTAGGAGCACCAGGTGCATAGTCCCTAATCGTCATTATAATATACAAAGAAAGTATCCATCCTCAATTTATATGTAGGGAAATATGCTGTAATTAATTAGTTCCTCCAAGATCACATACAAAAATGGAATGGAGCTGAGTTTTTCCTGATTAGGATGAGTTTACTTCTAATGCCCAAGCACTTCTATGACCACTTAATATACTTCGTTCTCTAATTAACTCGCCCTACACTCCAAAGAAATACTGGGAGAGTCCTGCAAATGGAAGACACAGTTGGTGTTTTGGAATTGACGGTCAGCAATTTGACGGCTAATAAATCAAAGGACCAAATGTTTCACTCATTGGCAGGAATGGAGCAGCCACCGTAGGGTTTCATTTTTGGTTAATTAGGACCCTTCTCAGGTGGTGAGCTGATAGCCTTCAGCTTTGTATGCCTTAATGCCACTTGAAGCATACCATTATCATTCAGAACTGCACTGCCTGCCAAGCACTCCTACTTAATTCACATAATTAGTTCAGTGCTATAATCATTAGACTATTTTCCAAATAGGGCATAGGAGAAAAAAGAGAACTTAAAAGTACATGTTTTTGTTCAATTCCCGGTGCCTGCCCATGCACAAAGAAAAAAAAAAAATACATGTTTTTTAAATTGCTTACCTCTGGTCTTAGAGATCTATCTTGTCATTACTTTCATGATAACATAATTTACCAATCATCTCTTGATTAATAACTGATAATAAAATATAATAATAGTAACAACAGGGAAAAGAAGTAACTATTTTTGAGTATTTTACATTCCTATCACTCTGAAAAGATCTCCACATCTTTCATCCGGTTTATTCCTTGAATCTACTCTTTGTCCTGTTAAGCATATATCCTGGTTCTCCAGTTAAGAAAACAAACCAAACGAATGTTACATGTTTAGCTGAGATTCCAAATCAGGTAGTCTCACTCTGTATTTGCATTTGCAATAATTATATCATTTTTCAGTTGTTAACACTTCCAGGCGGGCATTTCTCTGCATATCTAGCAATACATTCATTAATTATTCAAGAACAAACTAAATAAAAAGAATCATCTGCAATTTTGGATGTGAAAATAAACATATGTCATATTAATTGTCCGAAGGAATACAGGACTTTATGTCACACCAGTAATATATTTTTAGTAATTTTTGGTGACATCTCATATTGAAGGAAGTAGAAATTATTTTATTGTGAACAGATACTTTGTGATGTCCCCCAAAGTGCAATCAGTTTTGTCCCCTTGAGAAATCCAACTAAATTGAGAGACTCCTATGTAAGATACTTGGAGGATGAGTCACCATATGGAAAAGGCCTGTGCTACTCCAGGTCACAGTCATGTACAAGTGCCAGATGTGCACCCTTCAGCTGAAGGCAGCCACATAAGTAAGTTCAGGTGAAACCCAAACACACTTTCTTTTCAACTTATTAAAACCATTGAACACAGTTGCTACTTTTACTTAATAGTGTTCTGGAATTAACTAGCATTAAGTATATTGCAGTCCCTTTAGCCTGAGAAGTATAGATAAGGTTTCAACATTTACTCTTTTAATTGTTGTTTGGCTTTTAAAAAATTAACTTCGTGGAAATGGCTCAATCCAACATTCATGAGGCAAGGGCTCTTTAATGCTTACTCTGTCTCAAGAGCTGCACTAAATAGAATTTTGAATGAGGCCAGAATCAGGGTTGCAAAGAAGCTTATAACCAATAAAAGGTCTACAGGTTTGAGGAGGTATGATTTATTCTAGAAAAATGGATTGACCATTTTGCCCTATGTTTTTCACAAAACAATAACATCTATAGTCATTTCAAATGATATTTTAATATCAGGAATAGGACATTGTTGTAGATATAGTCACACGTTATTTGCCACTCTTCCCATCAAGTGTCAGAATCTATTTTTAGAGCTCTTGAATCTGGGCTGGCTCGAAGACTAGCTTTGATTAATGGAATGTGGCAAAGTGATGTTGTACAAGTTCCCTAGACAAAGCTTATAAAGACCTTGCAGAGTTTGCCCTTGCTTTCTTGCAGAATGCTGCCCTGAGACTGCCAAGAAAGGAAATTGGTTGAGGATACTGCAGGAGAAGTAGCCCCATAGAAGAGAACTGAGAGGTTCCAGAAGGCATTCAGGGGCAACTACCAGATTTGTGAGGAGGGTCAGCTTAGACCTTCCAATTCTTTCACCCTTGCAACTAAATGCAACCACATGAATGAGCTCAAGTGAAACAGACAGAAGAAACTCATAACAAATTTCAGAATTATGAGAATTGCTTCGAGTCTCTAAGCTGTGAGGTGATATTTTTATTGAAAATAATTAGCTGAAATAGATGTTTTACAGTGTTAAGCAGCATGTGAGTTTCAGACGTTAATACCTTAAAGGTAGCTTGGATTTCCATGCCCCTTCATTTTATGTCCTAAGAGTGGAGATATAGATGGGTTTCAGAGACACAGCTATAGGATGAATGGATTTTCAATGTACAGAAATACTTCGGCATGGTCCTGAGAAACTAGAATAGAGATATAGATGCAAACTTCGATGTTATTTCTATGGATCAAAATTAAACCTGCAATAAAACAAATTATTAAAAATAATTTAAAATAATTTTAATTATTATTAAAAATAATTTGTGCTTGTTTATCCCTCTTTTAACATACATAGAAATACTTACAGGTTAGAAATTGTGTTGTACATGTGAATGGAGTTGATTTAATTGTAAGTTATACTTTTATAGAATAAAGGAATGTGGAATAAAGAAGTCAGTTACTTTACTGATACAGTATCACGTGGCTCCTGTCTTTGTTAGGAAGAAGAGAGGAAGGCATACAGGACAGTGAAAATGCTATTTATTTTCATTGCAAGTGATACAGAGAGAAGAGACAAAAATGCACTGAAATATTCAAGCAGGTCCCACAGGCAAATACAAAAATTGCCTTGATCTTTCAGGGATTTCAGAGGAATGCACTACCAAACTGTGTGCGTGTTCTGTGCAGCTTTGGAGGAAATCTTGGTTTAGCCATCTAAACCTTAGGTCATCTACACCTGTGTGGCCTTAGACATGCTATTTCTCAGTGTCTTTGGACACCTGTAAAATCAGAATAAGAATTTCTCACTCTTATTTATGTTGGAGAGACTAAGTAAAGCATACCTTGCAGTAGCTGTTTTTTGTTTGTTTTTTTTTCCCCATGGTACTTCTAAGGTTTTCATGTTAAAATAAAAGTGCTTTTAAGAAGAAAATTGTGGGAAGAAAACCGCTGATTTCCCCAGGAAAGCATCTTATTTAGTCAAATATCAGACAAATATGGGGAATAAGGGAAACTGACTACAGATACTATTAGATGGATCTCTCCTGTTTCAAATAAAATCATAGAATGATGCAGTGTAAGCCAAAGGCAACAGGACCAAATTAGTTCCCACTGGGGTAATAGATTGAGTAAATAATTCAAGTTTTGTTTTTCCTTAGATGGGAAAATCAGAGGCTTCAAGCCTGAAAACTGCTGGCATAAGTAAAAGCATAAACACACACGGACACTCACAGACACAGATACATAGAAAACTCATCAATGAACCAGACCCAATATAGTGTATTTTAATGGAAATTCAAAAAGTCGCAGTCATCAAGGGGTGGTAGGCAAGTCTTGGATGTGTAAATAGGACTTAGATAAACAGTATTGAAAATTCAGGAAGAGATAGCATTATATAGAAATTCTTTCATGAGAAAAGTATATTGAAAGGTCAATAGCAACATTTCAGCATATTAGGTACTATATTTGTATTTGTTCAAACATGTATTTCTGCAGTTAAAATGTGATT
The DNA here is from genome assembly GCF_023851605.1 of Tamandua tetradactyla. Lineage (NCBI taxonomy): Eukaryota > Metazoa > Chordata > Mammalia > Pilosa > Myrmecophagidae > Tamandua > Tamandua tetradactyla. Next base: position 20,239,247 of record NC_135328.1, on the reverse strand, counting down.
TCTTTTTTAAGAACTTATCTCTGTTTCTTTTTAATATGAAGACAGAGGCTTTTTCAATTCATTCATCCTCCTGCTCTTTCTCCTCCTTGATATCTCTGCTGCAATGATTGGATTCCGTATCGATGCATCTGTCAGTAATGCTTGTTATATTAAACTAGTACATATGGTCTATTTGATGTATATAAGTTACAGATATTTCTAGGGCAAAAAAGTACCTTTTGAAAATGGGTCTAACAGGGGAAGGTTTGATTTTTACATGTGTGTGTGACAAATTCTTTCGTTTATGGTGATCTATATGTCTGTTTTCTGTACTGAAACATTGAAAGTAAAAGTAAAATATTATGTGTTTCTGGTTGGTCAAATTATAATTTTCTTTTCAGGTCTTGCAATATATTGGTCAAGGTAGCGGCCATGTGACCTTAAATAAATTAATCTCTCTAATGCCTCTGTTTCAAAAATCTATAAAATGGGTGTCGACTTCAAGTGATTCTTATGAAGATTATGAATCCCTATTCATCTGCGAATCTCAAGCTACACGCAAGCTTCTCTGAGTCTCCAAGTTTTCATCCCTTTGGGTTCCTGCTACTAGATTTCCAGGGATCCTGGTCTATCTAAACTGACTTTTAATAGAGCTCATCTGTTGGCCACAGTTATGACCCTAAGGAATGTTAAAGTAAAACCAGAGAGAGAGAAAGGGATCAGGGGATCTGGAGACATCAGTCTTCAGACAAGTTTATTTTCAGCCAAGTACAAAATTATATACTAGAAAGAAAGGTGATAAAGGTTGTTTGCATGCCAAATCTATACAATGCAAAAACAAGGTCCAGGAAGTAAATACTTCTAAGGCTAGGATGTTAATTTCCTTTAAGCAAGTCTCTTTCTTCCACACCTCATTGTGCTTTATCTGTATATTCAGCATTCAGTTTCTATTGAAGTTCCAGATCCTGAAAACTCAAGTCTGCATTTCCTCCCAGACTTGTGTCTGCAAGCTTTAGGTTAAACATCAACCTTTTAACTCCTACACTCATGTACTTGAAACCTCCATGGTTTTGCTACTATGTCTTATTTATATTGCCTATTAAGATTGTAATTGTCCATTCTTCCCCCTGGGTCTCTGATACCTGCACTTTGTCTCATTTCATTCTGCTCTTCTTGTCTGTATCCTGGAGGATTGACACCCAGGCTGTGATTTCACCATTCAGAGGACAAACTATCTCTCTTAGTGGACACTGTAGACCTTAAAATATTCTCATTGTATAGGCTTGTAAAAGTGTCTTGACCATCATGTATTGATTAGCTATCAAAGCCTTTTCTCAAGTATATTTGAAATTCTGAGCTACTTACCCAAATCTTAACTTTATGATATCATGTCTAGAAAATAATTGATTTCATATTTTCCAAACATCAGTGTCTTCATTTTTGCAGAGTTAAATGATACAATAATCCTCAATATCATCAGGCTTCAAGGTAATATGTTGAAATATTTTCAACACAGCATAGTTACTTAAAACATTTGTAAGTTCATGAGTTGAATTCATGTAAGATAAAATGCATTTAAAATTTTTGTAAAATATGACATTGAATTTAATCAAATAACTAAATGAACTTCTAAAAAATAGCTTAAACTACCCATCCCTATGGATCCCAAATAAAAATAATTTCAAGTGCACCCAAAGTTTTACACAACACTACTTTTTAATATGAAAAGTTTAATACATTTAAATTAATTCTTTTAATGAGACTAACTGCAAATTTACTGACTAAGGTACATTTACAGAATTAAATGGGCTTTGGAAATGCATTTCTCATTATCTGGCTACCTTTAGAGGTTCCCCAGATTCTAATCAAAACTTCTTGCAGGTATTTTCAATTACCATTTAATTCATTTTACAGTGTATTTGTTATGTGCTTCTCATTTAACCAGCAGTCATCGATTTCATCTATTCAAATACTTTAGATGAAATTTTTAGCTCAATTCTCTCAACTGTTTGTATTTCTGTAATCCTCAGTGTACTCTTTGAGATATGAAGAGAAAAATAGTCTCCCCTGTGCATCCCTCTTGAGTTCTCTCTCCTCTTCAAAAGAGACGCTAATATATTAAAGCTTATTAAGTATACGGTGCTGCAATGATAAAGGGTATGGATAAATGACACTCAGCAGCTTGGAGGTGAGGGGTATTTGGAAAGCATGAATGTGGTAAGCATGTGATAAGAGATTTGGGGTACTTGAACTTGAGATATCATAATGGAGAAATTCAAATATTTAAGGGCTCCTTTATATATATAGGCTCACTCATATGTATTGATAGATATAGATACAGATACAGATACCCATACACATATACATATACGTATGCATATACACATACATACTTATTGCATAAGGCTTCAAAGGGTACAACCAAGATCAATTTGTAGACATTCCAGAAGGGAAGATTTAATATTATTATATTAAAGAATAAAATATGAAATAGTCTACTGTGTCAAGAAGCTATTAGTCCCTGTGTTTCAATTTAATTCAACAAACATTTATCCAGTAGTTCCCATAGAATAGGCAAGTGCAAAGACACAAGGTACAAAGATGAATAAATACAGCAAAGCTGAGTTAGTTCAGATGGCTGTTCTCACCACTGCCTTTGGTCTCCAGAAGCACTCTATTTTATCTATTGACTCCTGATAATGATGCCATTCCTTATATGCTGCTGTTTGGGGCTGTTAATACTAAATGGGGTCCTGTTTCCTACCACAGTGGGTCTGAAAACACTTAACTCTATTTTGACACTCTGACCCATATGGGTGAAGCTATGCCTTAATTACCTTATATCCTTATGAAATGAGTCTGAATAATTCAATAGCATTTAACTAAAAGGATAGTGTAAATGGATTATGCAAATAGTTACCATAAGCAATCAAATTTGGCAGAAACCAAAATCCACAGCCTTGGCACATCGTGTGTGGTTCTAAGTATCAGGATATCTCAACCTGATTTTTCATTACAAGTTATTTGGGGATCTTGTTAAAATACAGATTCTAATTCAGTGCATCTGGAACAGTGCCCAAGCTCCAAGGTGATGACACTGCGACTACTGCTGCTCTGTTTATCTGACTGGGTAGCAAGGCTTTCCTAGATCCCTTTCTAAGACATTAAAGGGCATCATCCCTCTCCATTGCGCTTTCTATATCAAAATCCCATTTCATCTCAGGGCATCCCTTAACACCCACACTCAACTCAGAATCCAGTCCAGAATGAATAAGGCATTGTGAAGGGAAGTAATTTCCTTCTAATTCAAATGTACTACCCAAATTTCCAGGCCATATTTCCTATCCCCAAAATGCTTGACAGAATTAATACATTTACTTGCAATGACCCAATTTCTAACTTAGACAAAACCCAAGTTAATAAATTATTCATGATCAGTACCCCCGAAAAAGCAAATAAACAAACAAAAAAGCATGGTAATAGTTTCTACTTAAAATTCTCTCCAAATTAAAGGAAGGAAGTCTCCAGGAATCCCTGCTATTCTTCAAAAACCTATGCAACACCAAGTTCAGAGCAATATCTGGTCAATCCAATCAGTCTCTATTAAGTCTGATCCAGATATTTCTATTTATCTTCCATGTTGATTCTGGTAGAGATAAGACCTGCATGGCTTTCCTGCAGGATTCCACAAGTGCTCAAAAACAAAGCAAAACACAAACCATATACTTTTCCAAAAGAATAAATAAGAGTTTATAGGTACAGCACAGACTAAATCCATTCTTCAAAAAGAGACATTGCCACTGGGGAAATATAGTACAGAAAGATAGAAACTAATACAACATATTCAGCCTTTTTCATTGTTAAACAAAGCTCTTTAAGTTCCTTAGAGTCATAGTTTCTTTTCTTTTTCCACTTTCTTTTTTTTCTTGCACTTTCTCTGGTTTGCATTTGCATGACTAAGTGGTCCTTTCCTGTACCTTCCCATATAGGAAGCAGTTCCATCACAGGGGATGCTGAAGGGCTTAACTTATACACTTTGAAAAAAAAATGGTTTGCAGATTCTTCCTATTCCATGACCTGCTGAGATGGTATAGATGCCCCTATCTTATTTTCCTTAATATCTCTCGTTCTAACTACAAATATGATGAAATCACAAATTAAAAGTAAAGATTTTTAACCCACAGTTGAGTTCGCAGAAAAAAAAGGGAAACTTCCTACCGTGAGGAAAGAGATAGCTAAAAATCCATGGCAAATATATCAGCTGATTGCTATGGGGGCCCAAGAGGCTCAGGTAATGATGCTAGTTTTTAAGCCATAATACACAGTAGAAGAAAGGAAAGGTAGAATTACACTCATGTAAAGTATAGCTGGAACTAAATACCCTTGACTAAAGCCAAACTTGATAAAAGCCCTTTGGAAAAGGCTGACTTGTCACTGTTAAAAAAAAAATGATAAAAGCCCCAACCGTCAGGGAAAATTGTTACACTAGGAAATTTAGGCTTTAAACAAATATCATCAGTGAGTATAGTGGGATGGCTTATGTGCCTCAAAAAGCACATTTTCTTAATGTGCATCCCTGTGTGTTTGAAGCCTTTGTAAATATGATCTCTTGAAGGTGTTATTATTAGTAAAGATGTGCCCCAATCGAAGCAGTTTGGGCCTTAATCCAGATTGCTGGAGAGCCTATAATGAGAACCTGGAAGTCACAGAGGCCAAAAAGAAAAGTATATTGCTATGTGACAGGAAATCCGAAGAACCCCAATTGTTGCTAGCAGCCAATACCAAAAATGTGACAGACTTCATGGAGAAAGCAAGCCTTGCTAATATCTTGATTTTGAACTTCTTCTAGTCTCAAAACTGTGAGCCTGTAATTTTCTCATGTTAACACAAAACATTTGTGGTCTTTGTAAAAGCAGTCAGGCAGACTAAGACATAAACAACAGTAAATTACACTCTTTGATTCACATGGATATGCACTATGAATGCATGTATCTGGTGAAGCAGGAGACCCATGTAAAGCATATTGATTTATGAATTGTTCGGAAGACTCCTGAAATCCTGCACCTCCACAAGTAACCACTGCAATAAAGAAACAACTCTGAGGCTACATTTTCCTGTCTTGTGTCAGGTAGGAGAGAAAGAAAACCTGTGAAAGAGGGGCTTCCAAATAAAAATTATATTTCATACAAGGGAAAAAAATCAACATGAAATGGCCTTTATAGAAGAGAGCCAAAATATGCTCACACACATACACACACATACATAACAAGAAAAATTAGCAGTTAAGTTGAGGTAAAAGAAAAACTGAGGGTGCCTGGGTGGCTCAGTGGTTGAATGCTCACCTTCCATGTAGGAGACCCAGGTTTAATTCCTGGACCATGCACCACCATCCTGCCTCCCCCACAAAAACTGAGATAAGTTGTAAAATAAGTGTATGTAAATTATTATGATAATAAAAATAATGAATATAAAATATAACAAAAGAAGACATTTTGAAAAATATCAGATTCAGAAGAGAATAGAAATGAAAATTACTCATTAGATTAAAACAACTGAATTTAAAGCTTAAGAAACAGATTAGAGCTATCTGAAAAAAAAAGAATTAGTTAAATAGCATATAGAGAAGATGGCAACTTAGTGAAGAGTGGAATTTATTTCATCTTCCAGAGCAGCTAGTAAATAACCAGGAACCATGTAGAACAACTCCTGGGGGTCCTTCAATGACCACACACATAGCACACACCAGTCTGGACCAGGTGGAATACCTGAGACCCCACAGAGAACTCTCATTAGAGAGAACTGGAGGTACTCTCAGACTCCAGCACTGCCCCAGGCAAAGACAGAATTAAACTTGTCTGAGAGACAAAGTAACTAGTCTTGTGAAAGGAGTTAATTTCCTAAAGGGTATATTGTCCCCAAAAGAAAGGTGGGCCCCAGTTCAAGTGGAGTCTCTACTTCAAGTAATTCAGTCCCCAAGAATTGGAAAACTGAAGCAATTAAAAGCATCCTGTAAACTCACCTCTGTCTCAATGATGGCCCCTACAGGGAGAGGCTAAAATTAAAGGCACCACATTCACCTTACACTGATGGGAAGCTGCAGGCAAACAAGTGCCACCTGTTGGGGAGAATAGGAAAATCACAGAGTCTAGAAAGTTCATAGGAAAGTTTGTCAACCCACTCAGAGAAACTAATGCTGGTTATGCTTTTCTCCAGAGATGTGGACCTGTCTGGTTTGGGAAAATCTGACTGGAGTCCATAAAATCTGAGGAGACCTTCTCTAAATAAAAAGCTCCATATAGGCAGGGCAGGAAACAGAAAAACAAGAACTGAAAAATTCTGATGAGTTGAATAGAACCTATGATAGTGGTCTAGAATAAGTTGAACTGAAAGCAAAGAACAGATAGAGAACAAAGCCATCCAGCAAGAAAATCCTAGATAAGAGAGTGAAAACAACCTCCAGAATAAACTAATCAAGGGAATCAATGCCTAGAGGCCAGCAAAAAAATAACAAGGCATACTAGCAAAATTGAAGGTATGGCCCAGACAAAGCAACAAACCAATGCTTCAGATGAGGTACAGAAGTTGAAACAGCTAATTCAGGATGTTTGAACAGACATGGAAAATCTCATGAAAAATCAAATCAACAAGTTGAGGGAGGATATAAAGAAGACATTGGGTGAAAAAAACAGAATTTAAAAGTTTGAAAAAACAAATTACAGAACTTGTGGGAATGAAAGTCACAATAGAAGAAATGAAAAAAACAATAGAAACTTACAACAATAGATATGAAGAGGCAGAAGAAAAGATTAGTAAACTAGAGGACATCTGAAATCTGCCATGCAAGAGAAAACATAGGGAAAGAATGGAAAAATATGAACAGGGTCTCAGGAAAATGAATGAAAACATGAAGTGCATGAATATATATGCTGCAGGTGTTCCAAAAGAAGAAAAAAGAAAAGCAGGAGAAAAATTAATGTAGGAAATAATCACTGAAAATTTCCCATCTCTTATGAAAGACATAAAATTACAGATCAAAAACTTCAGCATACCCCAAGAAGAACAGATCCAAATAGAAATACTCTAAGACACTTACTGATCAGATTGAGAAATGTCAAAAAGGAAGAGAGAATTTCAAAAGCAGCAAAAAAAAAAAAAAGCAGCCCATCATATACAAGGGAAGCCAAATAAGACTATGTGTGGATTTCTCAACAGAAAACATGGAAGTGAGAAGGCAGTGGTGTGATATATTTAATAATCTAAAAGAGAAAAACCGCCAAACAAAAATTCTAAACTCTGGAAGACTGTCCTTCAAAAATGAGGGAGAGATTAAAATATTTTCAGACAAACAATCACCGAGAGAATTTGTGACTAAGAGACCAGCTCTGCAAGAAACACTAAAGGGAGCACTACAGGCTGATGGGAAAAGCAGGAGAGAGAGGTCTGGAGGAGAGTGTCGAATTGAAGACGAATGGTAAAGATAAAAAGAGAAAAATATATTAGATTTGACAAATAAAATTCAAAAGACAAAATGATGAAAGTGCTGCCTTTACAGTAAGAGAATAAATGTTAATGGATTAAACTTCCCCAATCAAAAGACATAGACTGGAAGAATTGATTTAAAAAAAAAAAGGACCCAACAGGAGACTGTTGGTTCCTGTTGCTGCCTACAGGAGAGTCATTTTAGATCCAATGACATAAAACAGGTTTAAAGTGAAAGGTGGGGAAAAGATAATTCATGCAAACAAGAATCAGAAAAGAGCAAGAGTAGCTACACTAATACTCAACAAATTAGACTTCAAATGTAAATCAATTAAAAAAAGACAAAGAAGGTCACTATATGTTAAGAAAAGGAACAATTCAAAAAGAAGATATAACAATCATAAACATTTATACACTAAGTCAAAGTGCTCCAAAGTAAATGAGGAAAACAATAACAACACTGAAGGGAGAAACAGGCACCTCTACCATAATAGTTGGATAGAACATCTGGACAGATAATCAATAAAGATGCAGAGAATTTGAAAAATACAAATGAATGAGATTTAACAGACATTTACAGAGCATCACACCCCAGAACAGTAGGATACACATTTTTCTCAAGTGCTCATGGATCATTCTCAAGGATAGACTATATGCTGGGTCACAAAAGCAAATTTCAATAAATATAAAAAGATTAAAATCATTCTATATACTTTCTCAGATCATAATGGAATGAAGTTGGAAATCAATAATAGACAGAGGGCCAGAAAATTCACAAATATATGAAGGCTAAATAACACACTCTTAAACAACCAGTGAGTCAAGGAAGAAATTACAACAGAAATCAGTAAATATCTCAAGGATAAATGAGAATGAAAACATAACAAATCAAACTGTATGAGATGCAGCAAAGACAGTGCTAAGAAGGAAATTTATTGCCTTAAATGCCTATATTAAAAAAGAAGAAATAGCAAAAATCAAGGAATTATCTTTTCTCTTGGAAGAACTAGAGAAAGAACAGCAAACTAACCCCAAAAGCAAACAAAAGGCAAGAAATAAGGAAGATTAGAGCAGAAATAAATGAAATCGAGAGCATGAAAACAATCAATGAAATCAACAAAACCAGAAGGTGATTCTTTGAGAAAATCAATAAAATTGATGGACCCTTAGCTGGGTGGACAAAAAAAAAAAACAAAATAAAATAAGACAGAGAGAGAAGATGCAAATAAATAAAATCAGAAATTGAAGATGAGACATAACCACTGTCCCTGCAGAAATAAAGGAGGTAGTAAGAGGATACTATGACCAACTATATGCTAATAAATGAGACAATGTAAATGAAATGGACAACTTCTTAGAAAGACACAAATAGCCAATGTTGACTCAATAATAAATAGACAACCTCAACAAACCAATCACAAGTGAAAAGATTGACCCAGTCATCAAGAAGCTTCCAAAAAAGAAAAGTCCAGGACAAGATGGCTTCACATGCAAATTCTACCAAGCATTGAAGAAGGAATTAGTACCAATTCTCCTCAAACTCTTCAAAAAAATTGAAGAGGAGGGAAAGCTACCTAACTTTCTATGAAGCCAACATCAACCTAATAGCAAAGCCGGACAAAGATACTACAAGAAAAGAAAATTACAGATGAATCTCACTAATGAATATAAATGAAAAAATCCTCAACAAAATACTTGCAAATCAAATCCAGCAGCACATTAAAAGAATTATTCACCATGACTAAGTGGGATGTATTCCAGGTATGCAATGATGTTTCAACATAAGAAAATCAATTAATGTAGTACACTATATCAACAAATTAAAGCAGAAAAACCACCTGATCACCTCAATTGATGCAGAAAAGGCATTTGACAAAATTCAGCAGCCTTTCCAAGGATAGGAATAGAAGGGAATTTTCTCTACATGATCAGAGGAATATATGAAAAAAAACACAGCTGACATCATTCTCAATGGGGAAAGAGTCAAAGCTTTCCCCTCTAGGATCAGAAACAAGACAAGGATGCCCACTGTCACCATTGTTACTCAACATTGTGTTGGAAGTTCTAGCCAGAGCAATTAGACAAGAAAAAGAAATAAAAGACATCTGAATTGGAAAGGAATAAATAAAACTCTCACTCTATGGCAAAAAAAAAAAAAAAAAAAATCCCAGCAAAGATACTAGAGTTAATAAATGAATACTGCAAAGTGGCAGGGTACAAGATCAACATCCAAAATCTATAATGTTTCTGTAAACTAGTAATAGAAATGATTAAAATCAAGAACAAAATTCAATTTACAATAGCAAGCAAATAAATTAAATATTTGGGAGTAAATTTAATTTCACAAAACACCTATGCACAGAAAATTACTGAAAAAAATCATAAAGCCCTAAATAAATATAAGGGCATGCAATGTTCATGGATTGGAAGACTAAATATACTTAAGACATCAATTCTACACAAATCAATTTATAGATTCAATGCAATGCCAATTAAAATCCCAAAAAACTTATTTTGCAGAACTAGAAAAACAAATAACCAAATTTGTTTGGAAAGCACATGTGCCCTGAACAGCTAAAAATACCTTGAGAAAGAAAAATGAAGTGGCAAGTCTCATGCTACCTGATTTTAAAGCATATTACAAAGCTAAAGTAGTCAAAACAGCATGGTACTGGCATAAAGACAGATGTACTAGCTAATGTAATCTAATAGAGTGTTCAGAAATAGACCTTCTTATCTTAGGACTATCATTCTTTGATAAGATGGTCAAGCCAACCCACCTGGAACAGAGTAGCCTCTTTAATAAATGGTGCTTGGAGAACTGGATAGCCATATGCAAAAGAATGAAAGAAGATCTGTGTCTCACACCCTATGCAAAAATTAACTCAAAATGGATCAAAGATCTGAAAATTAGATCTAAGACCATAAAACTTTTAGAAGAAAATATAGGGAAATATCTTATAAAACTAGTAATAGGAGGCAGTTTCCTAGACCTTACATCCAAAGTATGAGCATTGAAAAAAAGAAATAGATAAACTGGAGTTCCTCAAAATTAAACACTTTTAAGGCAGTCTGTACTATGGGAGACAGTATTTGGAAACTACAAATCAGATTTTGTATCCAGAATATATAAAGAGATTCTTCAACTCAACTTCAAAAAGACAAACAAACCAATTAAAAATGGAAAAGACATGAACAGACACTTCTCAGAAGAGGAACTACAAATGGCTAAAAGGCACATGAAAAAATGCTCAGTTTCACTGACTATTAAGGAAATGCAAATCAAAACTACAATGAAATATCATCTGACACCCACATGAATGGCCATTATAAAAAAAAGTAAATGACAAGTGTTGGAGAGGATGTGGAGAAAGAAGTTCACTTATCCACAGTTGGTAGGAATGTAAATTGGTACAAACACTTTGGAAGGGAGCTTTGTGGTTCCTCAGGAAGCTGAGTATAGAATTGCCATATGATTCAGCAATCCCATTACTAGGTATATAGTTAGATGACCTCAGGGCAAGGACACAATGGACATTTGAACACCAATGTTTACAAAAGCATTGCTTGCAATTGCCAAGAGATTGAAACAGCCCAAATGTCCAACAATGATGAGTGGCTAAACTAGCTGGGGTATGTACCTACAATGGAATATTATGTAGCTGTAAGACAGAACCACGTCATGAAACATGTAACAACATGGATGAACTCAAGGACATAATGCTGAATGAAATTAGCCAGAAACAAAAGGACAAATACTGTATGGTCCCACTAATATGAACTAACATTAGTGAGCAAACTTTGAGAATTGAAGTTAAGAAAACAGGTTATCAGGAGATAAAACTAGAGTAGAAACTGGGCAACTGATGCTGAAGGAATACAGATTGTAAAAATTGTACTTGTAAAAATCCAGAAATGGATATCACAATGATAACTGAGTGTAGCACAATAATATAAGCACATTGAATGAAGCAGAATATGAGTATGATTGAGGGAGAAGGACTGGGGGCACGTATGAAACCAGAAGGAAGGATAAAGGATAAAGACTGAGATGGTATAATTTTGGAAAGCCTAGAGTGGACAATGATGGTGATTAAATATACAGATTTAAAAAAATGGTTTTGTATGAAAGAGAACAAATGAATCTTAACATTGTATGGTGTTGAAAATAGATGGTATACAGGAAAAAATACAATCAATGCAAGCTAGTATCTACAGTCAACAGTAACAGTGTAATATGCTTCCACTGAATGTAACAAAGGCATTGTGGCAGAACTAAATGTCGATAGGTGGGGAGCATGGGGGAGGGTTATGGATTCTTTGTGGAAGAAAGGGAAATGTCTTCAGATAAAATATGGTGGTGAAGGCATGTCTATACACTTAGGTTTGATTGTATGATGTGTGAATAAAACTGTTTAAAAATGAACAGATATAAACAAATGATAGAGAGAATGTAAAGAAAGTGATGTATCTATACACGTCCATAGGGAAACTGAGAGATGCAGCCCCTTGGATGACAGTGTGGTGGTTCCACAGCAGACTAGGGGTGGGTTTGCCATATGATCCTGAAACCCTGTTGCTCAATATATACCTGAAGGAACTAAGTATGGGGACAAGAATGGACATTTGCCCACTGGTATTAATTGAGGCCATGCTCCTGATCCACAATGGATGGAGGTAGCCTAAGGATATTACGATTGAGCTGTGAAAGTGGGAACTATGATATAAACATACAATGGACTACTGATCAGCCATAGAAAGGAATGAAGTTGTGAGGCATGCAGTTAGGGGTGTGAACCTTAAGAACTGTATGTTGAATAAAACATCAGGAAGAAAAAGATAAGTATTATCATTCCTCATCATATGGACTAACTACAAAGTAAAAACTCAGTGAACTGAAGTCAAAACACCAACTGAAGTTATCAGGTTGGTGTCTATTGTAAAGGATCCCAGATTGTAAGCTCTAACAGAACTCACATATATTCAGGACTTGTAACTGATTTCTAAATTCTAGATACTGAGAACTTGGTTAAAACCTAGTCGTTCCCAGAAACTTTGGGTATTTATGTGACACCTGTGACTCAAAGTTAGAGCTCTAAAGTTATGAAAGTCAGCAGTACCCCATACAGGAAATGTTTAAATGCTGAAAAAGTGATCAGACTTCAAGTAGAGATATGAATGAAGCTGATCTGGTTAGGACTAAAGTAAATCAGAACACAGGGTAAAGGGCCATATATCAATATTTTAAAATTTCAACTTCTGTGTGAGACCAAAGGGAGAAGTATTTGTTTGATGTAAAGCTCATATTTTGGGTAGTGCATTTCCTAATCTAACTTGCATGCTCAGTTTAGCTGAACACCATAAGTACATGGAATCTTGAATAAGCTATGAGGTTTTGTTGGTTTGTCTACGTTAGTGTGATGCCCTGATATATCTCACTGTAATCTGGACAATGAATAAAATAGTATTTGCAAAGTCTCCTTGGGGGACTTGGGAGAAGTGAGGAAATATTCAACTTCCTCTTTTGGAGAATTTCTGATTCTCACAAGCAGTGAGGACAACCAAATCAATAGGCTGAGCTCTCAACATTGGTGTTCAACCCTATGAAACTTATTCCTTTTAAGGATAGGCTAAGCCTACTTAAAATTAGGCCTAAGAATCATCCTCAGAGAATCTCTTTTGTTGCTCAGATGTGGCCTCTCTCTCTAAGTGAATTCAGCAGGTGAACTCACTACCTTCCCTTCTACATAGGACATGACTCCCAGGGGTATAAATCTCCTTGGCGATGTGGACCAGAAACCCCAGGATGAGCCAGGGCCCAGCTTGGGAAAGGCTTCTTGACCAAAAGAGTGAAGAGAGAAATGAAACAAAATAAAGTTTCAGTGGCTGAGAGATTTCAAACAAAGTTGACAGGTTATCCTGGAGATTAGTCTCATGTATTATATAGATACCCCTTTTTAGTTTATGGTGTATTGGAGTAGCTGCAGGGAAGCACCTGAAGCTGTTAAGCTGTGTTCCAGTAACCTTGATACTTGAAGATAATTGCATAAATATATCTAGTACAATGTGACTATGTGATTGTGAAAATCTTGTGTCTGATGCTCCTTTTATTCAGGGTATGGACAGATGAGTAAAATATATACATGGATTAAAAATAAATAAATAATAGGGGGACAAAGGGTAAAATAAATTGGGTAGGTGGAAATACTAGTGGTCAATGAGAGGGAGGTGTAAGGGGTGTGGTATGTATGAGGGTTTTTTTTATTTCCTTTTCTTCAGTGATGCAAATGTTCTAAAAAATGATCATGGTGATAAGCATACAACAATACACTGTTGTATATTGTGAGCCATTTTACACCATGTATGAGATGCATGTGTGTGAAGATTTATCAATAAAATATATATTTAAAACAGCATTTAGAAGCAAAAAATTATTACAATAGAACACAGGGAGTTAAAGAAATAAAAATTACTAAGTGGAGCCCAAGCTGGTATAAAAAGTCCTATATATTTTAGTACATTATTAGATTATATTACATAGAAATATCTAATAAGATTTTCAGAAGAATATAGGGGAGGCAATTTTCCAAGAAGTAATTGCTAACACTTTCCTATATAATAAAAGAAGGAAAAAATCTTGGGTGAATAAATTAAGGAAGTATACTGTATCTTTATGTAGAAGTTCAAAATCAAGGTGTCAGCAAAGCAATACTTTTCCCCTGAAGACTGTGCATTCTGCAGCTGGTTGCTGGTGATACTTGCTCCTTGACTTCTCTGTCGCATGCAATGCCCAAGAAGGTGTTTTCTCCTTTCTGCCCTTGGTTCTTTTAACTTCTGTTTTCTTTACATGGCCTTTTCTCTCTATGTCTGAGTTTCATTCTGCTTATAAAGGATTCTAGTCATGTCTCTGGGAACTAGATAATCCAATCAGCTGGATTTTTATTTGATCAGTTGAAGACTTTTCAGGGAGAAGAGAGAATTTTCACTGTTTCTTCACCCAGCAACCATCTCCTGTGGAGTTCAGGAGACATTTCCTTGGAGTTGCTAGCTTTGTAGCCTGTGACACATTCATTAATGTGGCTGTATGAGATATTTTTATCAATCTTCTTTAAGATATCACCTGTTAATTCTGTTTCTCTAGAGAACCCTGACTAATGCATCTTGGTACTGGGAATGGTTTTTGAGAGACAGAATCTTAAAATGGGCTTTTACAACTGATTCTCTACTCCAATTAAACTCAAAGGCACTAATGACTCTGTTTTCATAATTAAGTTGGCACTGACAGGCCATAGCATGAGTTGGCAGTAGAGATACACAAAATATCACTGTTTGATTCTGCTAATTGTAATTTTTTACCAGGCCAGGCTCTGAGTGAGGAAATTTTTGACACCTTACTGGAGTTTTGTTGAGTTAAGAAGTATAATGATGTTTGGCTGGTTGTTCTTAGATATACTGGATACAGTTAAGAGGGAAAGGGATGAGCTGCAGACCTCAATTTACAACTTAAATGCTTTATGAAAGATATGAAAGTTTCTATGTGTACCCTGAATGAAAATATTATTTCTTGTGGTCACAGGCTGAAAACCAAACCCAGAGCCTCATTGTGCAAGTAGCAGATTTATAATGAACTGAATTCTTGACCTTGAAGGGTGCTGCTGTTAAAGTAAGAGCTTTAAATGGAAAATAATTGGATCCTAAAATTTAGGACATGGAAACCCTGGATTCTGCTGAGTCTTTGCTAGATAGACTTGTAATGGTCTGTCCTGAAGAAGCAGTTTCCCCTACCTCCATCTAGCTCCAAGGAAACAGCCACATAATCTCCAGCCTTACCTGCAGTGACAGCTACCCAAAATCCAGCATGCCCTGAAGAAAGAGCTTCTCAAACTTCAGCCTGCCTTGAGGAAAGGGTTTCATGTCCTCCAATCCACCCTGAGGAGTTGGCTATCCAAACTTCTCCTAAAAGGATTACCCTTCAGTGCCTGCTAAACCGGTAATCACCACCCCTGGAGAAACAGTGCCTACTCCTCTGTCTGGAGTGATTAATCCTATTTCACCAGAAGAAACTGCAACAGAATGCTCTGAAGTAATGGCCTTGAAAGACACCTCTGATTCTTTTTTCATGACCCATCCCAAACACCCCTCTGTTCTTTAAGACCTATGACTAAATTAAAGTCCCAACAGTCCCCTAAAGGTGAGGTAAAAAGTATGACCCATGAGGAAGGTGCCCTATACTCCAATATAACTGCATGAGTTATGTAATATATATAGACAGAAATCAGGGAAATGTGTGTGGAAATTGATATTAAAGGTGGGGGATAATAGTGGAAGGAATATAAAGTTGTATCAAGCTGAATTTATTGATATAGGCTTAATAAGCTGAGATTCTGCATTCAATGTTGTAGTTCAAGAGGTTAGGAATGGTGTTATCAGCTTGCTGGGGTGCTGGTTGAAACATGATTCAAAAGGTGACCAGCATTACCTGAGGACAAAATGCCAGACAGTCCTGGTATAATATAGATAAGGTGATCCAAAAGCTTAGAGAGATTGGAATGTTAAAGTGGATTTATCAAGGAGAACATGCTCACATACCCCTTTTACTAGGACTTTGAGGAATAAATTTATGAGACTAGCTCCATGATCCCTGAAGAGCTCTATAGTTACCCTTCTCTGTAGGTCTGATATTACTGTGGGAACTACTGTCACTGATCTGGAATCCTTAAAAGCAATGGGGATGATTGGATCCCAAGTTGGCAGAAGCCATGTTTTAACAGTTAATCACCATAGACATGGTGGGAGTGGCCACCATAATGAACAGCAAACACAAAAGAATTGAACCAGAGATACTTGTGGAATGAGCTAGTTTGTCATAGGGTACTTAGAAATAAAATAGATGGGAACTGTGCTAAACTCTTGTTTGAGATGTGTAATAATCAAGGTTCTCTAGAGAAACAACCAATAGTATATATATCTGTAAACATGGGATGTATAAAGGTGTCTCACACCACCATGAGAATGGAAGAGTCCAAAATAGGGCAGAATGTGAAGCTGACCACTCCAATGAAGGGTCTCAATGGTCCACAGGAGAAACCCACTGGCTGAAGAAACAGGGTTTCCATGTCCTAAATTTTAGGATCCAATTATTTTCCATTTAAAGCTCTTACTTTAACAGCAGCACCCTTCAAGGTCAAGAATTCAGTTCATTATAAATCTGCTACTTGCACAATGAGGCTCTGGGTTTGGTTTTCAGCCTGTGACCACAAGAAATAATATTTTCATTCAGGGTACACATAGAAACTTTCATATCTTTCATAAAGCATTTAAGTTGTAAATTGAGGTCTGCAGCTCATCCCTTTCCCTCTTAACTGTATCCAGTATATCTAAGAACAACCAGCCAAACATCATTATACTTCTTAACTCAACAAAACTCCAGTAAGGTGTCAAAAATTTCCTCACTCAGAGCCTGGCCTGGTAAAAAATTACAATTAGCAGAATCAAACAGTGATATTTTGTGTATCTCTACTGCCAACTCATGCTATGGCCTGTCAGTGCCAACTTAATTATGAAAACAGAGTCATTAGTGCCTTTGAGTTTAATTGGAGTAGAGAATCAGTTGTAAAAGCCCATTTTAAGATTCTGTCTCTCAAAAACCATTCCCAGTACCAAGATGCATTAGTCAGGGTTCTCTAGAGAAACAGAATTAACAGGTGATATCTTAAAGAAGATTGATAAAAATATCTCATACAGCCACATTAATGAATGTGTCACAGGCTACAAAGCTAGCAACTCCAAGGAAATGTCTCCTGAACTCCACAGGAGATGGTTGCTGGGTGAAGAAACAGTGAAAATTCTCTCTTCTCCCTGAAAAGTCTTCAACTGATCAAATAAAAATCCAGCTGATTGGATTATCTAGTTCCCAGAGACATGACTAGAATCCTTTATAAGCAGAATGAAACTCAGACATAGAGAGAAAAGGCCATGTAAAGAAAACAGAAGTTAAAAGAACCAAGGGCAGAAAGGAGAAAACACCTTCTTGGGCATTGCATGCGACAGAGAAGTCAAGGAGCAAGTATCACCAGCAACCAGCTGCAGAATGCACAGTCTTCAGGGGAAAAGTATTGCTTTGCTGACACCTTGATTTTGAACTTCTACATAAAGATACAGTATACTTCCTTAATTTATTCACCCAAGATTTTTTCCTTCTTTTATTATATAGGAAAGTGTTAGCAATTACTTCTTGGAAAATTGCCTCCCCTATATTCTTCTGAAAATCTTATTAGATATTTCTATGTAATATAATCTAATAATGTACTAAAATATATAGGACTTTTTATACCAGCTTGGGCTCCACTTAGTAATTTTTATTTCTTTAACTCCCTGTGTTCTATTGTAATAATTTTTTGCTTCTAAATGCTGTTTTAAATATATATTTTATTGATAAATCTTCACACACATGCATCTCATACATGGTGTAAAATGGCTCACAATATACAACAGTGTATTGTTGTATGCTTATCACCATGATCATTTTTTAGAACATTTGCATCACTGAAGAAAAGGAAATAAAAAAAACCCTCATACATACCACACCCCTTACACCTCCCTCTCATTGACCACTAGTATTTCCACCTACCCAATTTATTTTACCCTTTGTCCCCCTATTATTTATTTATTTTTAATCCATGTATATATTTTACTCATCTGTCCATACCCTGAATAAAAGGAGCATCAGACACAAGATTTTCACAATCACATAGTCACATTGTACTAGATATATTTATGCAATTATCTTCAAGTATCAAGGTTACTGGAACACAGCTTAACAGCTTCAGGTGCTTCCCTGCAGCTACTCCAATACACCATAAACTAAAAAGGGGTATCTATATAATACATGAGACTAATCTCCAGGATAACCTGTCAACTTTGTTTGAAATCTCTCAGCCACTGAAACTTTATTTTGTTTCATTTCTCTCTTCACTCTTTTGGTCAAGAAGCCTTTAGAAACAGTAAATATTCTCTCCTCTTCCTTAAAGGTGTTCAGCTAATTGGATCAAATGCAACTGATTGGATTAGCTCATTTGCCAGAGATATGACCTTAGTTGATCAAGATGTAATCAGCCACTGCTGCAATCAAATGACTGATGATTTAATAAACCAGCCTTGTGGCTTATCAACCAGCTATGAAATATCCTTGCAACAATGGTTAGGCCAGTGCTTGCATGATTAGACTACTGGACATCATCATCTGTCCAGCTGACACCAGAACCTAACATTACAAGCTGTATAAGCAGAACATTACAAGCTGTATAAGTGAACTGAAGTATAACTTGAATTAAAAAAATAGAGAGTCTCAGCCCCCTTAAACAATTCCCAAACTTGAGGCTGTTTACAGATGTAGAGCCTTTTGAATGAGGGGAGGGTCAAACACCCTTGGAGAAGGATCCTGCTACACTGTCCAAAATTTACACTGTTAAACTTCCTCTCAACCTTCCCCAAGGAGACCTATGGCTTTTTACCATGGTATCAGATATTTCAGGGATTATTAGATGCTAGCTCATAAGGGACATTAATTCCAAGAGACAAGAAACATCACACTGGTCCACCAGTCAGAGTAGGGGTTTATGGAGGTCAGGTGATTGATGAAGTTTTAGTTCAGATCCATCTCACAGTGGGTCAAGTAGGTCCCTGGACCTGTACTGTGATTATTTCTCCAGTCCCAGAATGCATAATTGGAATTGATATACTCAGCAATTGGAGGAGTCCTCAGATTGGTTCATGGGGCAGGAACTATTATGGTAGGAAAGGCTAAGTGGAAGCCACTACAACTTCCCCTAACTAGCAAAATAGTAAATCAGAAGCAATACTTGATTCCTGAAGGGATTGAAAAAATTAGTGCAACTCTTAAGGACTTGAAGGATGCAGGGGTGGTGGGTCCCACCACATCCACATTCAACTTTCCTATTTGGTCTGTGAAGAAAACAGATGGGTCTTGGGGGATGACAGTGGATCATCATAAACCTAATGAGGTGGTAGACTCCAATTATAGTGGCTGTTCAAGATGTGGTAGAATTGTTTGAGCAAAGTAACACATACCGTGGTACCTGGTATGCAGCTATTGATCTGGCAAATGACTTTTTCACAATAGCTATCAATAAGGACCACCAGAAACAGTTTTCATTCCGCTGGCAGGGCCAGCAGTGTATCTTCACTGTCCTGCCTCAGGAGTATATCAACTCTCCAGCCCTATGTCGTAATCTTGTCTGCAAGAAACTTCATTGTTTCTCCCTCTAACAAGACAGCACACTGGTCCATTATATGGATGATATCATGTTGATGAGACCTAGTGAGCAAGAAGTAGCAACTACTCTAGACTTCTTGGTAAGACATTGGCATGTCAGGGGATGGGAGATAAATACAACAAAAATGCACAGATCCTCAATCTCAGTGAAATTTCTAGGTGTCCACTGTTGTGGGTCATGTTGATATCTCTCTTCTAAGGTGAAGGTTAAACTGTTGCATCTGGCCCCTCCTATGATCAAAAAAAAAAAAAAAGAGGAACAACCTCTAGTTGATGTCTTTGGGTTTTGGAGACAACATATTCCTCATTTGGGCATGCTACTCCAGTGCATTTAACAAGTGATCAGAAAAGTTGCTAATTTTGAGTGAGGACCAAAACAAGAGGAGGCCCTGTGACAGGTCAAGGCTTCTGTGCAAATTGTTCTGCCACTTGGGCCATATGATCCAGCAGATCCAGTGGTACTGGAATTTTCAGTGACAAATAGAGATGTTGTCTGGAGCCTTTGGCAGGCCCCCATAGCAGAATCACAATGTAAACCCTTAGGATCTTGGAGACAAGCCTTACTGTCCATTGCAAATAACTACTCTACTTTTGAGAAATAGCTTTTGATCTGCTACTGGGCCTTAGTAGAGATTGAACACTTAGCCATCAGCCACCAAGTTATCATGAAACCTGAGTTGCCTATCATGAACTGGGTGTTGTCTGACCCACCAAGCCATAAAATTCAGCATGCACAACAGCACAGGGAAATGATATAAGAGACACAGCTCAAGCAGGTCCTGAAGGCACAAGTAAGTTACATGAGGAAGAGACCCAAATGCCCACTGCCTGTACTGCCACATTACTTTCTCTTTCCACAGCTATAGCCTCTTGGAGAGTTCCTTACAGTTGGTTGGCTAAGGAAGAGAAAACTTGGGCCTGGTTTACAGATGGTCTATATGATATGCAGGTATCACCCAAAAGTGGAAGCTGCAGTACTATAGCCCCTTCCTGGGATGTCCTTGAAGGACAGTGGTGAGGGGAAATCCTCTCAGTGGGTAGAACTTTGAGCAATGCACCTGGTTATTTATCTTGCTTGGAAGAAGAATTGGCAAGAGGTGCATTTGCATAATGACTCATGGCTGTTGCTAATGATTTGGCTGGATGGTCATGGTCTTGGAAGGAGCATGATTGGAAAACTGGTGACCAAGACATTTGGGGAAGAAGTATGTGGATTGACATTTCTAAGTGGGCAAAAAACATAAAGATATTTGTGTCCCATGTGAACACTCACCAGGGGGTGACTTTAGAAGAGGAAGGTTTAATAGTAAAATAGATAAGATGACCCATTCTGTGTATACAAGTCATCTTCTTTCCCCAGGAACTACTACCATTGCCCTGGGCTCATTAACAAAGTGGGAAGGAGATTATGCATGGGTTTAATAACATGGACTTCCACTCATCAAATCTGGCCTGGCTATGGCCACTGCTGAGTGCCCAATCTGCCTACAAGAGAGACCCACACTCAGTTCCTGTTCTCAGGCTGATCATGCTCCATTTCCTAAGGTGATCAGCCTGTTTTCTGGTGGCAGGTTGATTACATTGGACCACTTGTATCATGAAAGGGCCAGAGATTTTTTTCTAACTGAAATAGACACATACTCCAGATATGAGTTTGCTTTCCTTGCATGCAATGCTTCCCCCAAAACTACCATCTGTGGGCTTAAATACTGTCTTATCCACTGCTTGATATTCTACACAGCATTACTTCTGATCAAGGAACACACTTCATAGCAAATGAACTGAGGATATGAGCACACATGACCACAGAATTCTCTGGTCTTACCATGTTTGTCATCATCCAGAGGCAGCTGGGTTAACAGAATATGGAATGGCTTTTTGAAGACCCAATTACAGTGCCAACTAGATGGAAATACCTTGAGGGGCTGAGGCAGTGTTCTCCAGGGGGCTTTGTATGTTCTGAATCTACTCTATGGTGCTGTTTCTACCATAGCCAGGATTTGTAAGTCCAGGAATCAAGAGGTGGAAATCAGAGTGGCACCACCTACTCTCATCCTTAGTAATCCACTAGAAACATTTTTTCTTCCTGTCCCTAAAACCTTAAACTCTGTTGTTCTATACCTCTAAGTTCCAAAAGTAGAAGTGCTCATAATAGGAGATATAATAGTGATTCCATTGTGCAGGAAGTTAAGACTGCCACCTGGCCACTTTGTGCTTCTCATGTCTCTGAATCAACAGGCAAGGAAGGGGATTACTGTACTTGCTGGGGTGATTGATCCTGCCTATCTAGGGGAAATAGGACTGCAACTAAGAAGTGGATGTGAAGAAGGGTCTTCCTGGAATATAGGAGATCCTCTAGGGCATCTCTTATTACTACCATGCCCTGTAATTAAAGTCAATAGAAAACTGCAACAACCCAATCCAAGCAGAACTACCAATGGCCTAGAAACTTCAGGAATGAAGGTTGAGTCACCCCACCAGGCAAAGAACTATGGCCAGCTGTAGTGTTTGCTGAGGGTAAAGGGAACATGGAATGTGTAGTGGAAGCAGGTCATAGTAAATATGAACTATGACCACATGATCAGTTACAGAAATAAGGACTGTAATTGTGTGAAAACTTCCTCCCTGTTTTGTTTATGAATATATTTGTATTTGTACATAAAGTAAATATCTTGTTTTCTTCTTATCATATGACACAAGTTATATTGTCATGTTATGTATTTAAATTATAAGATATCAAGTTTAAGAGTACATATTATCTAAGGAATTCCACCCTATTCTGGACAGAATTAACATATGTCTATTGTGTCCTATTTAGAAATTAAGCATATTTCATGGTGATGTGTATAGCTACCAAGTTGACAAGGGGTGGACTGTGATGGTTAGGTTCTGCTATCAACTTGACCACATGATGATGTCCAGTTGTTTGGTCAAGCAAGCACTGGCCTAACTGATGCTGCAAGGATGTCTCATTATAAACTAGAAGACTGGTTTATTAAATCGTCAGTGAATTGATTGCAGCTATGGCTGATTACATTTAAGATCAACTAAGTGTGTGTCCCTGGCAACTAGATTATCCAATCAGTTGGACTGATCCAATTGGTTGAAGACTTTTAAGGGAGAGGAGAGAATTTTCACTGCTTCTTCAGCCAGCAAGCCTCTCCTGTGGAGTTCATCAAGACCTTTAATAGAAATTGCCAGCCTAGCAGCCTGCCCTACAGATTCGGGACTCTTGCATTCCTCCAGTTGTTGAGACACTTTTATAAAGTTTCTGTGTACAAATATCTCCTTTCATTCTGTTTCTCTAGAGAATACTGACTAATTTAGATAGTGAGCTAACTCAGAAACTGCTGAACCAGCTTTCTGCCTAACTTCTAATGTGGAAGAAGATTAGCCTCCAGTTCCATCAGCATGGCTTCTCTTCAGCACACCCTCTCTCTTTATGCCTAGAACAATATTAAGCAAATTTGAAAATGACTTCTACAATGTAATATGATTTTACACTCTTCATTTCCTTAAAAGCAGAATCTTTATGCTACTTCATTCATAACTTGATATGATTTTAAGCTATTAATTTAAAAGACCAGGTGGTGCAATGGTGGCTTAGTGGCAGAATTCTTGCCTGCCATGCCAGAGACCTGTGTTCGATTCCTGGTGCCTGTCCATGCAAAAAAAAAAAAAAGAAAGAAAGAAAGAAAGAAAGGGATAGACCAAAAAGCCTAGACAAAAAATCAAATCAATAGCAACATAATCTGATGCAGTTATGTTTATGCCCTCCCCCATGTCTCTAGTTTAAAAATCTCAGGATCATATAATCAAGAAAACACAGTAGAGATGCCACTTAAATTTGGAAGTAATAACATGTAACAAGTTTTTGAGTCAGATAGACCCAAATTCATATTCCATCTCTTCCAAATACTTATAGGGATCTGGTGTTCTAAAAGTTTAAATTCCCTGATTAAAAATATAAATATTATAATAATGCATACAACAGATTGATATGAGAAGCATTTATATATACATTGTTTGGGACCTAGGAGAAAATAAAGAAATGAAATTTATTTTCAACAAATGGGTTTTAGATTGTGTTTGAACTAGCCCATGACATTTCTCTATTTTGTTTAACAAATGATTCCCTTTCATTAATTAATTCTGAGAGTTGTTCTTGGCACCCAGGTCTTGCTTTTTCCAAAGTCATGATAAAATTTCATTTCTATGAAATACATGTTTTGGTCTAATTGCTTCCCTCTAATTCCTTCTTGGATCTGCTCCTATCTTTACAGAAGCATTTTGGTATTTATTAATAGAATGTATTTCTACACCAACGGTCAGACCTGGATTCTCACACCTGATACCAAGTGTCTCTCTTATGCCTCTTCATGTCATAATGTCTTCCACTTGAATGGACCACTTTCAGTTCATTTTAGGGCTTTGCAACTTTGAAACTATATTTCCCATGTCAAGAAATTCAGAGTGAATATATTAATGGCTATTTTCTTGCTTTTAAATATTTTCTAAAGAGAGTTATGCCTCATATCATTTGCATTTTTCAATGTGAAGGAAAGTGAGTTCCGCTACGTTAAATCTCAGATCTGCTAGGATATAAATATCTCACAGACTCCCCACAGCACATTGTCACAGCAGCTACATCAGTTTACCAACTTCAGGTAACTAACTCTCCCAAACCTTTCCCTGAACCACAGCATTGTTCAGTATTTGCTAATAGGGAAGAGAGTGATGGCTATAGACTGTCAGCTCACTCATAAGGGTCTCCCTGGAAAGTTTATTTCATTTTAGTCTTTATTGCTCCCACAGCTTTCTGATGTCATTACAAGTATGATTTCTGGAGTTAACTTGCTCTTTATATTTTTCTTTTCCAGTGGGAGCATAATTGCATCATAACCTACCAAGTTCTATCCATAAGCAACATCCTTGCCTTTTAAAAAGGTTTGCACATTCACATTTGATTCCCAATTATGCCATATCCACTTGTGGTATCTTGCTTTTGTTAATTTTTATCATGAATAAGATGCAAACTACTGAACTTATTCATCAAGTTCATTGTAAAAAAAAAAGCTCAGATCCAGCTATAAACCTAGTCATAGTCTGTAGATTACAGCTTTGATTGACCCATAGCCTTCTTATCTAGCTTTTCTCTCCTTGGAGTATGGAAGGATGCCTGATCCCCTAAACACCAACAGCCACATTTCGGATCCTGCTTCACTATTCTGCTCTTGCTCTATTGTGACCTTTCACAATGATGATATAGGAGAGACGCTTCCTTTTGCAGTGGTCTCCTTCCTGGGGTTCCCGACTGGAACAGTCCAAAATTCCTTTCCTTTAAACATTATTCCAAATATTTCTAACACATTTCCCGTGTTAGACTTTAACATAGAGAAGTCGGGATATCCAGGCCTTCTTTGTCTTGCCCCAACTCTGTTTCTTTTCTTTCTTGTACATTCCTTTTGGGCCAGAACATATGGACTTTCTTTCTCCTCTTTTGGACTGAATGAAACACTTTATGTTATACTGAGTTTTCCCTATCCTATAGTTTATAGTGACAGTGATTTTTCAATATTCAAGATGAAAGGACAGACTGCTATGCTCTACTGAGCTAAAATAATTTAAAAATCTCATATTTCAAAAAAAGGCACTTTTTCCAGCTATTTAAAAATAATTTAAAATGATGGTCAAACTAAGTGGTTACAGTTTTGTTCCAGCATATATCATCTTGTCTCCTGAAGAATTAAGCCTAATATTTTAATGAGTTGGAAGAAAAAAGGAAAGAAAAAATTTACATGGCAAAAAAACACAATTGAATTTCTTTCATTGAAATATCCCTATATGTGCTTCCTGAATATTCTATTTTATCAAAATTTTTTACAAATTTTCTTGTTACCTTTTTAATTTTTCTTTGAGTGAATAAAGTTATATAAGATTCAAAATTGTCAAAAAAAGTTATAATTTACAAAATGAGGCAGCTTTTTTTGAGTCAACAGGTGTGGAAATAAAATAAAATTTGCTAGCCTTTAACTTCAAATTGTAGCATTCTACTCTAAGCCAAATTGTGAGAGATGTAAAATATATATTTTAAAGAAATGAATAGCACTGAGCCAATGCAATCAATGGCAACAATAAAACATAATTGGTTGATCTGCAGAGTGGAAAATCTTTTGATTGCATATATGCAAGATCAGATGCAGCACATCCATATGCCTGCAAACCAAGCAGAAATTTCAACCAAGATGTTGTTTCAGTTCAAAATGAATAAGATATGGTAAAGCTATACATAAATGGAAAGTTTTTATAGTTGAAGAAAATTTTGGTGTGACCATTTCTGGAAGAATTGGTTGAAATAATGTCTGTTTACTTGTATTTAATGAGCAATTTCCATGGACTAGGCACTGTCCTAGAGAGGAGATAAAATAGTCATCAAGTAGAAATGACCCCTGCCCTCACAGAGCTTATAGTCTCATAAAATATAGATGTAATAGTGAAATATATGAATAGATACAAATTTTCAAGTAATATAAGAGCTAAAAACCTATCATGTAATGGGAATATATGACAGGGATTTGACCTAGTCAGAAAGTATGGAAAAGGTTTTTAAGAAAGTGATAATTGACCTAATTTCTGAAGAGTAATTGAGCATTTATTAGGAAAACAAAAGAAAACTAAAACTAATCTAAAAAAGCACTAAAACTAAGCTAAATAAGCACAGAAGGATGGTGCCAGCGTACAGTAATGATGCCAAGAAAAAACACAAGTGTGAGGGAACCTAAGTCAGTTTGACTGGATCGAAGGAGATGGGAGAGTTTGGCAGGAGACCAGCAAGCCCAATTAGAAGAGGATTTTAAAAGTTTGTTTCTTTAATTAAAACCAAAGGAAAGCAATTGAAAGGTATAAGTATCAAGCAGTGCTGAAGGCAAATGAAGGTGTTTTGATCAAATTCATACCTACAAACAACGACTCTGAAAATAGTGTTGAAAAAAAGACATAAAGAAACATGAATAGACACAGTCAGAGTCATTAGACAAGTATTTCAGTAGTTAAGCGATGATAGGTGCTTTGATTTGGCTGGACCAAAGAGATGCAGAGAAGTAAATCAATGTGAGATATATTTAGGAGTTAAAATCAACAAAACTCAGTGATTTACCTATCAGGATTTGTGAATTATCCAACAATTTGAAGATCCTTCTGGTTCACAGCAAAAAACAACTATTTTCATAGTTTTGCAGGTCATTCATTTGTTTGACGTAGACTGGGCTTGTCTGATCAAGCCCTTGCTGGACTCCAGTCTTCTGGTTTGGTTCAAGCTTGCTCCATGTGCCTTTATTCTGGGCTTAGGATAAAGGGGGTGTAGGAATCTGGGACATGTCGTTTTCATGGTGGGTCAAAAGAGTGTGAGAGGGTAGGATAAAGCACATCAAGGAAGTGGGGAGGCATGAGGGAAACACTTGTAAACATCATAAAATGGATAATCCTATTATGGGGGAGTGAAGAATTGGAAACATAATCCAATTCACCAGTGTGATATATACAGAATGATGGAATAAGAGAGAAGTGTATATTCATTATGATGCCTGTATTTACACAACCTCTATGCATTATTGGCTTACTGGTAGGGGATATAGAGAACACTAAAAAGAAGAATCATATTATGTGAGGGGAGAACAATAACTCAGTTTTGGACATATTGATTTTTAGTTTCTCTTTAAAGACCTAAGAAGCAAAACCAAATGGACAACAGGATATATGGCTCAAGGTAGGGAAAGAAATGGAAGTTGGGAATTTGAATTTTAAAGTTATTATTGTATAGATGGTAATTTTATCCTAGATATGCATAAGATTGTCAGAAGATGCCATACAATGAGAAAAGAAGAGAACAGAGGATTAGTATTCAGGATATTTATAATGGATAAATAACTATAAAATCTCTAAAGAGACAGCAAATAATTTTTTAGAGAGGATGGAGGAAAAGTAAGAGATTGCTTTGTTTTGTTAGTTGATAGAAGAGAGATTTCACAGTAGAGGCAGTATCAGGATAAGAAATAAAGCAGCCCATAATATTTAATTACATAAAGGTTTATTGCAGACTTGGAATGAATAAATTGGTGAAGTGATAGGGTCTGGAATAAGAATTAGAGCAGTTTCAGAAGTGAACGAGTAGTGAATAAGTGAAGGCAATAATTAGAACACATTTTAGAAGTTTTGTTTGAAAAGAGAAAAGAGAAAATAGTGTAGTATCTTGACATATAAAGGGAGGGTAAAGAGAATTTTTTTCTTACTTATTTTCTTTTCAAATGGCAGAAAATCAAATACACATAATAGCCAATGTAAAATATTCATTTCAGAAAGAGAAATTGAATATTCATGAGTAAGGGAATAATCTATAGAGAAAACTCTATGCAGGAGCAGGCATATTTCAGAAACATTTGTAGGATTTAGCTTTTGATAAAAGAAAGATAATATAAGTGTTAGATAAGATAGAAGAGTGAGGAATTTAAAGAATCCTCAGTATAAGAATGGAATCAAGAAACACATTTTAGAGTAAGAATAGAGAGAATTTAGACAAGATATGTGATTCAACTGATAGATCATAAAATATATACTGTATATCAAAGGAGAATTAAAAGAACAACACAGATGGGGAAAAATCCGAGATTATATAATAAAACATCCTATTAAGACTGATAGTTAAAAGTAAGAAGCTTGTGAGTTACAGAGTCAATATACTAAAACCAATTGTACTTCTGTGTACTAATGTGAATTTGGGAAGAAAATGAAAATATGACTATAATTTTATCAGGAAACTGTAACTACCAAGGAATAAATACAACAAAGAATATGTATTATACCAAGATATACATATAACAAATGATGTATATCTCATTTCTGAGATAAATTAAAGATGACCTAAATAATTTGAGATATACCTTGCTCATAATGGAACAGTCAATATTGTTATTGACTTATATATATATATATATATATATATATATATATATATATATATATATATATATATATTTGCTTATAGTTTCAATACAATCCCAGTAAAAGTCCCATAAGATTTCTTATAGCAATTTACATGATTCCGAAATAATCAAAAACAAAACTGCAACGGCCCTATAATATTCAAGAAGATCTTGAAGAAGCAGAATAAAGTTGGAGGACTTACATGACTTGATTATAAGACTTATGGTAAAGCACAATATATTATGGAATAAAATAGAGATCCTAAAATAGTCACAGAGCTATATGGTGAAATAACATCAAAATCTCAAAAGCAGTTCTTTAGAGGAAGGGAAGTATTTCAAAATATATATTTTTTCAATTGGATATCTATATAGAAAAATTAACCTTAATTCATAAGTCACATCAAGACAAAAATTAAATTGGGGTGAAACATAGACAAACGTGTGGCTACTGCATGTTTCTGCTTATATGAAATTCAGTGACACAATATGAATTAACAAACAGTATAATGATCCTTTCTGACAGTAGGATATTGATTGGAAAGAGGATGGCATATATTGGGTTTTCTTTGGAGGAGTTTTTAAGATAAGTTAGCATTCATGAAGTTTGTCAATACCTATAAAATAAAAAGAAAGAAATCCTCTTTATTTGGTGGGTGGGTGATTTAGATCCAGAATAAAGAGGCTTCAGTCATCTTATAAGGAGTTCTAAAGATGGACTGATATTTCAGATCTGCCCCTGATTGGGGTAAGGAGTCTGGACCTTTAAACCATTGAGTCAATCCATCATTCGATATGGGTTGCCCAAAAGTTTAGATGATGTGGTGGCTCTTGTCAACCAAGGAAGTTCCTAAAAGGGGCTGACAACTATGTGACATCTGCTTGTGGTCCTTGTACTGAGATGATAAGTCATTTACATCTGAAGGTGAATCTTTGCACACTGTATTTGGCAGCTACCACAAGCTACCTGTTGTGCCATGTGGATACATTTCATACTTATTTGGGGAACGGATCCTGCAGGACATCTGTGGGTGTCTCCCAGAGAAGAATTCTCAGATAAGAGAGATTAGTAGGATGAAAGTACCCACTGACACCACTGGCCCTAGAGCCACAGTAAATAATCATTGTCTCCTTTCTCGAGCATCCATTTCAGATTTTTTTCACCCTCAGCTAGCACTCACATCGGTGTTGGTAGTTTTCCTGTTGCCTGATCCAAACCCTCATTCACTAAAGACCTGAGTCCTTGGTCACCCATTCTCCTGCCAGAGTTGTAGCACCTTTCCTTTTCTCATGAAATCTGGGCAAGGGAACATCAAGAGGAATCTGTGTACATTACCTTCCCTGCTTTATAACAGCAGACCAGTTTCTACACATTATCAGATTGAGTTACTCAGCCTGGTTGAAAATCCCTCTTTTTACCTACTAGATCCTTGAGACAATGAGCCCCAAAAGAACACTTGCTGTATCACCTGAAAATTGTATCCCCTTTTTGTGAGTCAGAACTATGCAGACCAGAGTTGGTAAGCACTAAGCCCCCATCCGAATCATTGCTTACACCCTTGGTTTTCAGAACCCAGTACTCTGCTTATCAAGACAAAGCCATATAAAATGTATGCTGCATTTTGGAAATAATAGCACAATCACATAAACTATTCACTCAAAGCTGATACTTCAGCTGTGTTTTAGGGGGTCACCTCTTTATTCTATCAAGCTAGCAGTTTCTGGGTTGCACAATACATGAGAAAACAAGAGGACTTCTTTGTCAAGAGTCCATTATCTTGCCTCTTTTTCTATAAATTTGCTCGTTTTGAATGATATCTTATTATGTGTGGACTCTCTGGCTAGTTGGTCAGCCACTTCATAAGTCATTGGGTAGTGTTGCTGGCTAAAATCCTGTGAGCAGAAAAGGTAAATCCTTAAAATAGTATTTAGAATATGCTTCTTTTCCTGAAAAAATGTTCCAGAGTAGGAGAAGTCTAATGTGGTCAGAACTGAGGGCTCAGTATTATTACCTGTTGCTTGCACATTTGTAATTTGATGGTAAATAGAGGCCAATGCTTTTGGGACAATGTATGGATTTCATCACTGTCACCGTGACTGCTTTGCTCAAACCGATGATTTAGGCTGACTAAAGTCAACTGACCAAGTCCTATATTCTACCTAGTTTCTATCAGGATCCAGACCAGATAGCTAAGATATACACCACGGCTTTTGAGTCTACATATTCCTACCTCAGGCTATTTTCTCCACATAAAGTAAATGACTAGGCAAACGTTCTTCCCATTTGAAAGGATTTTACCTTGCCACTGCTTTCAAGGCTATTCCTGAATCGGAATGTATTCTATAGCCTCTGTCCATTTTTGACTTTCACCCATGCACCAGAACAACTGAACCATGGACAAATCTCAGACTTTTTTCAATTATTTCAACTAGTGTTAAGGACAACATTTCTTCCCTCACTATGTGCACATAGATGTGAGCTGAGGGGAGAAGCAATGGTGCAACAGTTGTGGATGACCTAAGGGTCAAAGCTACCTACTGGCTTATCTTACTGTGCCTTCTAGTCTAGGCTTTTGCTATTCCAGATGCAATGTTCCCAACTATTGTATGACAGATTACTACTTGGTCAATCCAACCTCATCATTTTTGACCTGTAGAACTCTCTTTTGCATCTCTTGTAGGGCTGGTCTTGTGATGACAAACTCTCTCAGCTCTTATTTTTCCCTGTATGTCTTAGTCTTTCCCATATATTTGAAAGACAGTTTTGCTAAATATAGACTCTTAGCTGACATTTTTTCCTTTCAACACTTTAAATATGTCAGCCTACTGCCTTCTTGACTCCATCTTTCCAGTGAGAAATCAGCATTTGATCTTATTGAGATTTCCTCATATTTAACGTGTTACTTATCTGTTGCAGCTTGAGAAGTCTCTATCTTTGGCATTTGACAGTTTAATTATAATGTGCTACAGCTTGTGTATATTTGGATTTATGAGGCCTGGAGTTTATTGAGCGTCTTGGATGTTTATATTCATGTCTCTCATTAAATTTGGGAAGTTTTCAGCCATTATTTCTTTGAATATTCTTTCCATCTCTTTCTCTCTTTTCTCCTCTTCCCAGACCTCCACAATGCATATATTGGTATGCTTGATGGTGTCCAAAAAATTTCTTAGTCTCTGTTAATTTTTCTTCATTCTTTCCTCCTTCTGCTATTCAGACTGAATGACTTCAATTGTCTTATCTTAAAGTTTACTCTTAATTTTTTTCTGCCATCTTCTATCTGTTGCCGAAAACCCCAAGGAATTTTTAATTTCTTTTACTGTTGTATTCAGCTTTGTCTAGTTCTTTTTCATAATTACATCTCTCTATTGATATTCTCTTTGTGTTCATATGTCATTCTCTTTATTTCCTTTGGTTATGTGATCATGTTTTCCTTTAGCTCTTTGAACGTATTTAGGATCTTCTTGTTTTTAAGTCTTTGTCTGGAATGTCCCAGGTCAATCCTCCTCATTGATGAATTCTAATTCTTTAGTCTTCCTTGCCTGGGCCATTACTTCCATTTCTTTGCATGCTTTGTAACTTTTTGTTGAAACCTGGACATTTTGATATTTTAATGTGTTACTGCTGGAATTTAAACTCTGAAGCATCTGTTCCTCAAGCTTGTATCAAGCTAGTGTTATGACAGAGCTTTCCTTATATGCCATGAGCTAACAAAAAAAAAAAAAGAAGTAAAAAAATGAAAACAACTTTCCCCATATTTGCAGATTGAACTAAGGAAGTGGTCTCCTTCAAGGCTTATCCATACCATAGGCTGTATGAGAAGAGCTCCAGGACAAAGCATAGGGGATCCTTTCTGAACATGTATCTTGTCATGGTATGTGCATGTGGCCCTAGGAATTTCACTGTTTACATTGTTCCAAATGTCTTCTCTTCCTGAGGAAACAGTTTCCTCACAGTGTCAGGCAATACACTGTATGTCCTACAGTCAGCAATCCTTTGCCCCAGTCACCATGACTTGTCTGCTGTCCCAAAGCTTTCTGTAGGAAAGCTCTCTGAAATGCTATTTACATGCAGGGCAAATTCTGGGATGGTGAATCCCTCAGGTCACCACCAGATTGATTGGGTGAGACATATGTGCTCCCCACATGTGAATGAGGGTAGCTCCACTCCCTCTGGAACCAGGACTAGGAATTGGTACTAGGAGCATGAGGTGGCTCTGCATGAAGCTGGTGAGAGCTCAAGAAGAATCCAACCAGGGCACCATGAGATCTTAACACTTTTAAATAGCATTTGTCTTGATTCAGTGCTTGCTCTATTATTGCAGTCCTTTTAACTGTTTTCTGGAATCCTGAAGAAGATGTTTCTGCCAGTTCTAGAAGTTTGTCCAAAGCTGCCAATGAGGGATGGAGCCCTGAACTGTCTCACTCCAATATCTTGATAAGGGCAAGGCTTCATCTCCCTAACATTTTTGAAAATTCTCTTATATGGGCATATTTTCATCTGTGGGTAAACATTCTTCCATTTTAACCCAGTCAATGATTTGCCCAAAGCATCCCTCAATCAGAGTGCGCATGGTAGGATCCAATTATTATGTCCCTTTTCCCTTTCCTACTTTTCCTTCTCAAACTCTCCATAACACCCCTTGTGATTTAGCTCAGGTACGCATTTAAGAATTTCTTTCTCTAGGATACAGGTCAATGAATAACCTCAATTATCGAAGGTTGCACAGATTGAATGAGTGAATGTCTGCATTCAACTAATTCCTATCCTTCCTTGTCAAAGGAAATACTGTCTCTTTAAATTTTAAGTAAGTTATTGAGAAAAAACAAATATTATCAATGTTAAGGATTTCACCACCATGTTAAAATTAATAGAAAGGCATTATTTATACTATCTAAAAAATTTTGCTTATAGGACTTGAGTGATCTGCTCATAGAATT
Organism: Tamandua tetradactyla; assembly: GCF_023851605.1. Lineage (NCBI taxonomy): Eukaryota > Metazoa > Chordata > Mammalia > Pilosa > Myrmecophagidae > Tamandua > Tamandua tetradactyla. The sequence continues at coordinate 20,205,578 of NC_135328.1, read as the reverse complement.
ATCTTCCCAGGAGAAATAAACTAGGAGCTTTTTTATTAAAAAAATGGCACTTTTTGAGTGCCATGAATAAAAGAAAATGTTCTTTGAGGAATGTTCCACACTCTTAAAATTGTAGATAATGAAAAGAAATCAGAGGTGATTGTCTGTGATTAGAATTTTAAATGCACCAAGTACTTTTGCTGGTAGTTTCTTAAGTTGAGGATTATAGTGGCTACTAGAGAATAATTAACATCCATAATATAATTTCAAGAAGTCCAGTACTAGTGCTTTCATCACTGTAGTCCACTATAGTTCATGCTTATGACTTCAAAATACCCTGTACAGTTAAAACATATTGTTTTGATAGCATTTTCCCTGTAGTTTTATTGTTTTATATTATTTATGTTGTTCACCTTTTTATTTTTCAAAGGTCATTTTTTTCTAAAAGAGAAGCAAATTTGAAATTCAGAACCAAGATGGAGCAAGAAAAAGAATCTTCTACTGTTTAAATTATGTTATCAAATTATCACTATTCTTTTAGAAATTAAAAATAATCTGCTCTCACCATTATTTCCCTTGATTTACTAATAATTCATAGACATTTGCCACTTTTATTTATTTCCTCCTTTACTTCTAAGTAGCATTTTACCACTTCTTTTTCAAAACTTTTCCCTCTCTTGTGTTGAATAACTCAGCTATGTTCTTGAAACCAAATCATTAGTACCTTTGTGGACATCCTTTCATATGTCTTTTGTATGACAAATGATATTTTCCAGAGGTCTGTACTTGACCTTTCTATTCTCTCCAAAATCTCTCCTTTGAACTTTTCTCCATTTCTATTGCCTGAACTGAAAACAATCTTCTGGGGACTTTTAAATATACAACTCTAAAATCTCAGCACTTATAAAGTTCTTATGAATCATGTAAAGATCAGATAGTTTAAAACAAAATTTGTATCTTCTCTTATTTGTTCTTTTGCCTGTATACTGCATCTGAAATAATGACACCATTATCTAACTACATATGTTTATGTTTATGCCACCATTTCCCATAAAATTCACAACAATAATTTGTCATATTTATTCTATTTCCCCAAACACTCTCAAACTATATTTTCTTACTGTCAATCCTTAAATCCCTCAGTCTAGGTGCTTATCATCTCTTACTTAGATACTCACTAGGGCCTTTTAACTGTCTCCTTTATTCATCTCCCATTTTTTCTCCATAGTTTCTTTAGAGCAGTGTTTCCAATATATATTTAATATGGTCATTTCATTACACCAGTATTTGGTACATATAAGTACTCTACAAATACATGTTGAGTTATTTCAGAACATTTATTTTTTCTCCTAAATCTCTACAATCTGTAAAAGTGTCTTTAATGGCAGGGATGATAATTATAATGGAATTGCTGCTATGTGTTGCCAAGAGCTTTCACTTTTAGAAAGGATAAAATCACCTTGAAGCAGAGTGTATGTGTTTTGCAAATATTCACTTGAATGACCTCCATTAATTATATAGACATTGGATGAATCAGCATCCACTGACCTACAAAGGAAGATGTAGAACCTTTGATGATTTCATCAATGATATTACCTTAGTAGCAAAAATATTCACTGATTTTCAGGCTGGCCCCAGATAGGTGGTGGGTAGAAGGGGGAGTATGTATCTGCAACATTTATCATATGACAGATGTAGTCCTTTCGAGTGAAAGGAAGAAAAAAAAAAACAGACTTCTGTCTAGATATGGTGGTGGAACCTTTACAGTAGATCAAAGGAATCTTGATGAAAATCCAGGATCAGAGAGAAACAACGAGTCAATAAGTTTACAAAAATAGAATTATCCTAAAAACTGAGCCTAGGCTCTACATTGAGAACTTACAAATAAATAAGGCCCTTTGTCCTCTTGTTTTAATCCTTGTTCAAAATGTCCAAGTATAATAGATTCAGGTGTCAACTTGGCCAGGTGCATGATTTCAGGTGATGTATATAGTTGCCAAGTTCACAAGGGGTGGACACTGTAGTAGTTAAGTTCAGGTTTCAACTTAGCCAGGTGATGGTGCCAAGCTGTTCTATTACTGTGAATGTAAATCATTAGCATGTGAAATTCATCTATAGCTGTTTACATCTGAGGTTGGCTAAGAGGAGTGCCTTATACAATGAGTGAAATTTAATTTAATTAGCTGGTGTTCTAGTTTGCTAGCTGCCGGAATGCAATATACCTGAAACAGAATGACTTTTAAAAAGGGGAATTTAATAAGTTGCCAGTTTACAGTTCTAAGGCCAAGAAAATGTCCGAATTAAAGCAAGTCTATAAAAATGTCCAATCAAAGGTATCCATCCAGGGAAAGGCATCTTGGTTCAAGAAGGCTGATGAAGCTCATGGTTTCTCTCTCAAGTGGAAGAGGACATGGCAAACAGAGTCAGAGTTTCTCTCTTATCTGGAAGGGCACATGGAGAACACAGTGTCATCTGCTAGCTTCTTTTCCTGGCTTCCTGTTTCATGATGCTTCCTGGGAAGCATTTTCCTTCTTCATTTCCAAAGGTCGCTGGCTGGTGGACTCTGCTTCTCGTGGCTATGTCGTTCTGCTCTGCTCTCTCTGAATCTCTCATTCTCTAAAATGTTTCCTCTTCTATAGGACTCCAGAAACTTACCAAGACCCACCCAAATGGGTGGAGACATGTCATCACAACCACTCTTGATTAAATCACATCTCCAGGGAGATTATCTAATTACAGATTCAAACATACAGTATTGAATAGGAATTATCCTGCCATTATAAAATGGGATTTTGATTAAAGCATGGCTTTTCTGGGCTCTATACATTCTTTCAAACCAGCACAGCTGGAGATTTAAAAGGAAGAGTCAGAAGAGAGAAGTAGCTCAGCACAGCACAGCTCAGCACAACTCAGCTTAAAGCTCAGAGCTGACACAGACCCAAACATTTGGAGATGCAGAGAGGAAACACCCCAGGGAAAGCGTTTTGAATTGAGAAGCCAAGAGAGTACCAGGGGATATCATTGTGTGCCTTCCAATGTGACAGAGAAACCCAGATGAAAGTGAGATGCCTTTCCTCTGAAGAACTGTAAATTCGTAACTAAATAAATCTCCTTTATAAAAGCCAGTCCATCTTTGGTGTATTGCATTCCCACAGCCTTAGCAAACTCAAACACCAAGTCATGAACTGAATTGTATTCCCCAAATAGCTATGTTAAATTCCTAATCTCTGGCTCATGAATGTGGCATTATTGGAAATGGGGTCTTTTAAGATGTGGTCAGTTCATATGAGACCAATTGGATGAGAGTAGGGGCTTTGGTTCAATAGACTGTTTTTCTTATATAATATATAAGTTTTAGAACATATAAATTTTCACAAACAGACAGACATGATGTAATGATAGAGATTGAGATTAAAGTGCTGCACCTGCAAGTCAAGGAATGCTAAAAGATGCCAGCAAACTAATAAGAGCTAGAAAAGAGAGAAAAGGAAAAATTCTCCTTTAAAGATTTTAGAAGGAACATAGCTCTGCTGACACCTTGATGTAAGACTTCTACCCTTCATAATTGTGAAATAATAAATTGTTATTGTTCTAAGCAGGCTTGTTTGCAACAAAATTTTATGAAAGCCCTAGGAAACTAAGGCAATACATTTAGAAACTAGGCTGCCATATGTCTTAGCTCAAAGATATCCAAATAAACATTTTACTAGCAATAAAATACTCCAGGATTTTGGGAGCTAGGTGTTTTTTTTAAAGATACTCCAGAATCCAAAAGAGAATTTATTGCTTTTAAAGGATCTTGACAAGAACCTATCAATTATTACATAATTGGAAACATGCATAAAAACTGATGGCAGTGGTGGGAAAATCTAATGTAACTTGTGGTAGTTTAGAGCTATGTACCCCAGAAAAACATGTTCTTAAGTTTAATCTATGCCAGTGAGTGTGTGAACCCATTGTAAATCGGAACTTTGATGAGGTTACTGTAGTTAAGGAGAGCCCTACTCAATCAGGATGAGTGCTAATCCTATTATTGGGGTCCCATATAAGAAGAATGAAAATCAAATAGAAAGAAAATCATGGGAAGCAAGAAACTTCAGGTTAAAAACTAGAAGAGAAGGGAGAGGACTTGAGAGGCTTTCAGTGCATTGCCATGTGACAGAGGAGTCCAGGAACAAGGATAATCAACAGTCAGCCCCAGAACACTGGTCTTTAGGAAGAAAACACCACCTTGATATTGCCTTGGTTTGGACTTTTCCTAAGTCTCAAAACAAACATGGACCAAGAAATTTTCATTATTGTAGCCAAATCATCACAATGTATTTGCTTGAGCAACCAAGGGAACTAAACCATAACTCCATTCCCCCCATAGATGCACATTGAAAATGCATGATCACTTTTTAATCTGGGGGAGGGTTGAGGATTGAAAACCCAATTTGGGGAAACAGAAATGAAAATTTTCCAAGAATGCAAATTATGCAAGAACCAACTATTTATAACAACCTGCTCTGAAATAACATGCAAAATTCTCAAATAATAACTTGTGAGAAAGTACCTCAACAAAGTGTCAACTAAAAGTGACTTACCATTTCTCATTTAACCCAATTCCTTGTTATTTCCTGACTTTAAAAGAACTACCAGATTTGCAGATTTTAGCATAACCTTAATGCTAGTTCAATAAAAATCCCTTTGTAACTTCCAATTTCAAGAAATTGTTGAGACATAGTTTTTAACACCGTTTTGCCTTACTGGCAGGTTCATTAGTAAAACCAGTATCTTCTTATTTTTAACACTGGTTTCCCTAACAACACTTATGGGAACACAAAAGAATGCTCACTTTATCTTTTATAAATGTCTGAGTTCTTTTTTTTTTTGAAGAGTTAGTAAAATTACTAGAGATGGAAAGAATGGCATAGGGAATAATGAGTAGCAAGGAAATGGTAATTTGGGGCTCCAAGGTCTTCTATATGGCTTTAAAGTGTCTGTAGGTATGAAGGCAAGAAATGTTACATTAAGTATGTGTTCCAACCCAGTTGTTGAATGGCTTGGGTCTATGCAGCCCCAAGACCAAAGAATATATGTGGCCCAGAGCTAGATATAAATTTTATTAGAACTTATGAACAGGAGAAGATATTTCCCAGTCATGGCTATCCATAAAATGGAAGACAGTGCTCCATGAAGGTGGGGGAACAAGGGACAGCTTATAAGAGTTCAGGACAAGGACATTCCATAGGGTATGAGGAGAGAATTTCAGCAGGGTCTCATGGCACAGGGGGTTGAAGGTTTGGTATCAACATATCAGGGAGAGTTTTAATGTTTTACATGATAAGTGATTTACAATACCATCTGTACATTTTTTTCCTGAGGAGATCTGTTGACCTTTAACTTCAGTCCTGGTCATGAGGGAGCTATGTGCAGTAAATTATTCTCAGTATGGATGGGAAACCTGGGCCCTGGGTATCCAAAATCCACCCCCACACAATAGACTATGTTGGCCATTGGTTCGTATTTTATAACAGCAGTTTAGGAGACAACAGAACACTAGAACACATAGAGATGACAACTCTACAAAGAGATGCTACCATGGCCAAGAAAGGGAATTAAATCTTTTAGACAAGGAATATACTGATAATTGATCAATATTATGTATGTGCTCTTGCATATGATTTAAAACCTGTGAAACATTGTGAGAATGATCAGAATATATATGCAGCATTTCAAATTAATTAAAGCACAGGTGTTGCCTTGTGCTGCAGTGAGGGTATATAAGTCCATTCTATTTTGTAAAATACTTTTCTAAGTTGTGTGGTTTCTTCATTTAGTGAGGATATAGATACTTTGGAACCATTAAGTGCTTGAGCAGTGTGATTGGCTAAAACTGCCACATGTTTTTCAGTAGCGTTATAGCTCTACTTGGCACAAAAATGGTGAAATCATAATACCACCAAGGAGTGCCTTTTATTTTACATCTAGCTTTAACCATTTCCCAGTTACTAGAAGTATGGGGTAAAGAGGTAGTATATGTCATACAATGCCCTGTCCAGTTATAGGGCAAATAGGATCAACCATATTGTCCACAGGTCCATAGCCATCCCTTAGGGGAAACTTATGTCTCATGTTGGTAGGAAATATTTTGCCACTGAAAAAGGCTATTGTTTTGTAGCTTAATAGTAAAATCACATGATTCATGGGGTAATCAGCCCACATAATGAATTCCATCAAGTCATTCCGTATAGACAGGGGCAACATAGTCTACCATTATAGCTTCTGTTATCAGCCACCCTAAGCCATCATATACCATATGCCCCAATACAAGTCAGGACTTTTTCACCTGTTCCTGTACAAGGGTGGAAGTGTAAACACCAGTCTCTTTATAGGGCAGAGTTGGATTTCAGTCTTAAATGAGAAAATTATTTCCAGATTTTCTATGTGTTGAATTCTACCAAGCCAGCAGGGATTCCGTGTAGTCCAATTTGCAGGGGTCACAGTTCAAAAATGGCAAACCTTGGCAAATCCAATTTTGGGTTCAATTTTGGGCATATGTTGCCACTGATACCCTCTATAGGAAGGTGTTTACTAAGGCACTATGGGTGAAAAGAAAGATGTTTACAGGGACCAATAAGGGATAATTCCTGCTGATATAATAGTATGCATGCTAGAGTTCCATTGGTTGATAATAAGGTAGAGGCAAAGCAACATTATGGAGAGGTTTTACATACCAGATATTCTCCCTCTGCAAAACTTCAAAGTCCTCTACCATTACATCAATTGTTAATCTAGGAATGCCAAAGGTCCACATAGTCTGCTTTTCCAATGAAGTCATTCCACTACTTCCTTGGTCTCAACTGTGCTGCTCCAAAACCATGTAAGTACATCTGCTTCCACATGCCCAGGTAAAATGTTGAGAGTGTGAGCAGGGCCATGTAGACTGTTAACTTTCATCATTGGTAGGCATCCCAGATGTCTTTTCACAATTCTTGTCCCCAGAGGGGACATTTTTTGCATCCAAGTTGCCATCCAGGTCATAAGGCCTTTGTAAACAGCCCATGCAGAATGCTCACTTTCTCCAAACACTAGATGGTGGCCCTCTGGTTGGCCTTCCCCGCTGGGGAAGCTAAACAACAGTTCTGTAGCCATGTCCATGGCAATAAAAGCATATTTTGTCCCCACTGAGAGCACATGGTTGCCAATGTAACCCACTTTTCAATAGGTCACCAGGATTTGTGACCAACTGATATGTTTCTTTTGGTGTGATAGCCTAGATGGTTGACACAGAGCACAAAGGGCACTCTCCAGCTATGTCCACTAACTCTGGCATGTGATTGGCAGCTGGAATGCCCATCATTGGCAGGTGTCCCAGATGTTTTTCCACACTGTCCATTGTTACTGCTTCCAGGTTGTCATTCTGGTCATAAGGCTTTGGTAAACAGCCAAACTTTAGGTACAGAGAGCATGTTTCCTGGTTTGTGCACTACTATTATACATACTGCTCCTAACTTAGCCCATTGATGGCTTTGCACAGTGCCAAACTCCCACCATGTAATTTCACTACTAGATTGTACCTCCACAGCTCTCCATGTGGGAGGCTGTCAGAAGCAGACCCAACAGTTTACTAATCAGACATGGGAATGATACCCATGCCTTCTATAGTGGGCAATTCAACAGCTGTCTTAGGTACAGTGCGTTTAGCTATTGAATCTTCTATATAGGACACCAGTCTGATAATCCCGTGCATTTCTGGATTCAGAGCGTTGGTATTGAAAATCCTGTGTTGTAGTAGGTAAGTTTTCTGTCTGGTCAGTGTGTTCAGTTGTGCACTGCCAGAGCATGGCTTAGAACGCATGTTATCCATCTCTGAATAGACATGGCCATTTTCAAGGTGGTCGTGCATCTTTGCATCAGTCTGTCCACTTGCAATAAGGCATTATATGCAGCACACAATTGCTTTTCTCATTTCGTCCTCCTTTCCATAATTGTGACCAAAAGTCAAGGGACATTCATTTAGAATGTTGTCTCTGCCATAGACCCCCACCCAAAGTCAATATCAGTACTGGCTACATCCAATTCATGTGGTGAGGGGGCATGGGTTATGCCTCTCAGTGCTTGTGCTTGTGCAATTGCCCTGTTTGCTTTTTCAAAAAACAGACTGCTGGAGTTCCTCCTGTTTCCATGTATGAACTTTTCTGATTAGCGTATAAAAGGTTTTAACATTTGTACTAAGTGAGAAATAAAAGGTTTCCAACACCCCCAACAACATCAAGACAGCCATTAGTTGTTTTGGTGTACATGGCATAGGAAAACATTATACCTTATCAATTACTGTAGGAGGAATAGGTTTGGTCTTGCCCAACCATCCAACACCTAAGAATTTGACAGAGTAGCCAAGGCATGGCAGTTCGTCATGATTAATTGCCAATTCCCAACTCTCAAAGTGAGATAACAATGAGCTTGAGGCTACTTTTAGTTGAGACACTGGTTAATATGACAACATCAATATAGTGAAATAGACTTTTCCTCTTAGCCAAATACTTTGCCATGAGACTGTGGCAGATGGCTGGGCTATGAAATGGCCTTGGCTGAGCACAGGGAAAGCCATTTTTCCTCCTACTCAGATGAAGGTGAAAGCAGGTTCACTGGCATTATTTAAGGGAATATTAAAGAAAGCATTTGTTAAATCTAAAATAAAGCAATAACATGAGTGCTAATTCCCTGTAGTAAAAATGCAACCTTTGGTACCACCACATAGAAAGCTGGTGTAATAGCTTGGGTTCTCTAGAGAAACAGAATCAGCAGGAGATATCTGCAAATGCAAAATTTATAAAAGTATCTCATGTAACTGTGGGGATGCAGAGTCCAAGGTTTGTAGGGCAGGCTGCAAGCTGGCAGCGCCAGTGAAGTTCCTCAACAAGCTCTCAGGATAGGCTGGCTTGGCAACTGTGGGAATGTAAGAGTCCAAGATCTGTAGGGCAGATCATGAGTTAGCAGCTCTAATGAAAGTCCTCAATGAACTGTCAGTAGAGGCTGACTGAAGCAGAAAGAATTATTGTCTCTTCTGAATCTTTCTTAAAAGCCTTCTAGTGATTAGATTAAGCATCACTCATTGCAAAAGACACAGCAAATGCAATCAGCTGTGGATACAGCCAACATGGTTATGATTTAAGTCCATGAAATATCCTCATAGCAACAGACAGGCCAGTGCTTGTCCAACCAGACAACCAGGTGCCACCACCTGGCCAAGTTGAAATGTGACTGTGACCATGACAGGTGGTGTTAATTTATCCTCCTCTAAACAGCATGTATTAGTTTTGCCAATTGTTACAACTCAAATAGCTCGAGTTGACACAAGCTTAAGATCAAGGAACATTTCAGGCACTGAGTGAGGCATGAGTGTTATTGGAACTTACAAACAGGAGAAGATTCTTCCCAAATGTGACCAGTCAGTATTCCTCAAAGGGGAAGAGAGTACAAGAGCTTATAAGGGTTTAAGGCAAAGGTGTGAGAACAGGGCCTCATCAGGGACTCATGGCACAGCGGGTTGGAGGTTTGTTATCATCAGTGATCAAGGGAGGGGAGTTTCATTGCCTCGTTTACAGTATCATCTGTACATTCTTCCCCTCCCCCTGAGAAGTTGAGATGAACTTTAACTTTTGTCCCAGTCATTGTAGGTGGCTACATGCTGGAATTTATTTTTAATTTGAAGGGGAGGGTCTTGGATCACAGGTCCCCAAAAATGTTAATGGCAACATTATTCAAATAGTAAAAAAGTGAGAACAACTGAAGTCCATCAACTAATGAATGGATGAATAAAATGTGTTATATAAATACAATGGAATATCATTCAGCAAAAAGGAAAAATTAAGTATAGATACATGCTACAAAACAGATGAACATTGAAAATATTATGATAAGTAAAAGAAAATAGAAATACAAGCCCATATATTGTATGATTCCATTTCTATGAAATATCAAGAACATGCAAATCTATAAAGGTAAAAAAAAATAAATTAGTGGCTACCCAGGCCTGGGAGATTATGGGGAAGATATGAAAGGTGACGGCTAAAACATGCAGCAATTCTTTTGGAATGATGAAAATGTTACAAAATTGATTATCATGATATTTGCATAACTCCGTATATATTACTATGACTACACCAAAAACCATTTAATTATATATTTAATTGGGTGAATTTTATGGCATGTGGATTATATTATAAAATGTTTACCAAAAAAACCCTTTAATGTAGGCAGCACATGATTTCAATATTGACTACACATTTTGATAAATGGTATCTATTCATTGAGTCATGATTTAAAAGGTTCACATCACAGCTTTGATGAATAAGAAAATTATAAATTACAGATCTTTCAAGCTTATGTAGTAGACACTGGTGTTTGCCTGCTCAGTATAATTCTTGCCTTTTTTCCTTCTAAATTGAACTCAGCTTTTGTTAAATATCCACACTCCCCTCTCAGAACCTACATCTTGTTAAAGCTGACGCTTTTCAACTGCAGGAATAGATTATTCAAACATTAACTCTATTTTCATTGCTGGACAAGTGACCTAAATGTGGCAAGTGAGAAAAGAGGCGCAATCTGCTTGAGAAAAATAGAAAGAATTTCCCAATCTTCACAGCAAGCCACAGCAAACACTTCTTTCTCTGGATGTTGTAGCTTAGCTTCAAACCTCTTGGTATTAGTCTGAGAATAATAATAATAAAAAAAAGAAAATGGAAATGTCTTTTTCAACATCATGGTGCTGCTTCTCGGTCTTTTGGCTAAGATTAAGTGTAGTATCAACATCATGATGCCAAATCAATCAATCCTAGAATTTGGAATTACGTGCGAGATTAAAAATTGCCTTTAGAAGGTTACCCAGTTTGAATATGGGATCCTTTACTTGCTCCTGAAAATAGACCAGTAGATGTGCTTTTGATTTGACGTAAAGCAAAATGGTGAATGAATGTATATCTATAGAGATAGTAAATTTATATTTTATATCTGTGTTATTGAAATAGCACCCAAAATAGGACTGTTAAATCATACTCACAGGAATCAGAGATTTTATCTATTATTAAACTCTATTAATAATTCAAATAAACAAGTAATCAAAGGGCACAGGCAAAGCATGGAAAATTCCAGACACACCAACTCCTTTTCCAAGGTCTTTCTTGCTACATGCAGCTGAACCCTATTCCACATTAAACTTTTGAATGATCTAAGTGGTGCATAGAGAAGGCCGCACAAAAAAGCAGCTATGTAAATCATGAACTAGGTACATGTTATAATCCAAAAATTAATTACCTACACATTTTCCCAAAAGCCATACCTTAAAAATGTATGCATTCTAGGTTTGTTAAAGATAAACAATGAATAAACCAAATACATCTAGCTGAAACCATTTTACAGATAATGACTTGACTTCTAGTAAATAGAATTAATCTTTTTCATCTTGCTCATATGCATTTTTAATTGTTTTCAGTTATAAGTTACATACAGTGAAGTTAAGGGCACAATTCCATGAATTTTGACAAGTGCTTAGAATTCTATAATAACAACCACAATCAAGTGGTAGAATAGTTCTTTAACCCTCCAAAATTCCCCTGTATGGCTTGATAGGTAACCACTCCACTGTTTTCTGTACCAGCTATTTATTATTGTTTAGCAGAATGTCACATAAATGGAAACATAGAGTATATAGACTTTTGAGAGTATTTTCTTTAACATGCCTTAAAGTAATCACGATTCAACCACATCATCATGTATATCTTTAGTTTGTTCTGTTTAACTGATGAATAAAATTGTATTGTCTGGAATATCCAGTTTGTCCATTCCCTAGTTGAAGGGCGTTGTGGTATCTTGTACCCAGCAAAACATGTTCTTAATCTCAATCCACTCCTGTGGTGTGAACCCATTGTTAATCGATTTTTTAATGAGTCTTTTTCAGTTAAAGTGTGGACCAAATGAATCAGGATAGATCTTAATCCTATTACTGGTGTCCTTTAAAAGCAGAATGAAATTTAGACACATAAAGAGGAAGCCATGGGAAGAAGTCAGAAGTCAACAGAAGTCAGAGAGGTCAAGAGAGGCTCCCAGGTGGCAGAAAAGTTAAGGACCAAGGATTGCCAGCAAGCAACCCCAGAATGCCACAAGGGAGAAAACATTGCCTTGAGTAAAACTGACTTTGGATTTCTCCTAGCTTTGAAACCATGGCCAATAAATTCCCTTTGTTTAAGCTAACCTAATTGCAGTATTTGCTTTAGCAGCCAGAAAACTAAAACAGGCATTTAGAGCATTTCATTTTGTGATTATGAATAAAATCACTACAAATATTCATGTAAAAGATTTTGTGTAAATATAAAACATGTTTCTCTTGAGAGAGTATCTAGGAGAAGGGCTGCTGTGGCATATAGTAAGATATTCTTTTAACTTTAAAAAGGAATGCCCAACTATTTCCAAAGTGGCTATACAAAATTTATATTCTAATGACCAATGATGTGTGAGTGCCAGCAACTCCACATTCTTGCCAACACTTGAAATTGTCTGCTGTTGGTCACTTAATGCATTCTACCATGCTTGTGATGTTGCAACATTTTTTTGTTTAAATTGCATTTTCCTAATGAATGATGATGTTGAACATCTTTTCATGTCCTTTTTGCCATCTGTACATCTTTTATGGATTGTCCATTTCCAAGTTTTTTGGTGATTGTTTTTAAGCTAAATTGCTTATTTTCTCATTAATGAGTGCTTGGGAGTACTGTGTATAATCTGAATACCAGCTTTTCTTGGGACATGTATTCTGCAAAAATTTTCTCCCAGAATTATTAAAGAATTTTCTTGAAAGATTCTTTTAAAGATCACAAATTTTTAATACTTATAAAGTCCATGTTATCTTTTTAGACCTTGAAATATCTAAAAGATAATATGGTCCATATTATCCTTTTAGACTATGAAATATTTCCTTAAGTGAGCATCACACAAAATTATTCTCCTTTAGTTTTTGGAAGTTTTATGATTTTATGTTTTATATTTATATTGATGATGCATTTTTTTTAGGGATTTTGGATTATGCTGCAAGTATTGGCCAAGGTTTATTTAGTTTTTTTTTATGATAAAGTTCTAATTGTTCCATTATCATTTGTTGAAAATATCCAACTTCTCATTGTTAGTATATAAAATGCAATTGAATAGCTTCCCTTCTAATCCATACACATTATATGATTTTTGGTCTTATTGCACTTGCTAGGAATCCTAGTACAGTTTTGAATAGGACTAGTGAGAATGGAGATCCTGGCTTATTCCTAATCTTTGTGGGAAAACATTCAAACTTTCATCATTAAATAGGATATTAGGTACGAATTTTTGTCCTTGTTTTGTTTTGTACATGCCTTTCCCTTCTCTACCTAGCTACCATAATTTGCATTACCCTTGGAATATGCATTTTGTCAAATGCTTTTCTTGCATCTATTGATATGATCATATTTCATGTTCTTTAGTTTATATATATGCATTGATTAACATTTATTGAATCAATCTTGTGTTCCTGGCATTAGCCTATCATTGTCATGAGGTGCTGAGTTGTTTTTGTTTTTTACATATTTCTGGATTAAATTTGTTATAATTTTATCAAGCATCCATTAGTCTATGTTCTCAAGGGTACAGAACTGTAGTTTTATTGTAATTTTGTCTTCTGGTTTTGTATTAAATTAGTGCTGATGAGCTCATCAAACACATTCTTTCTTTGTTACTTTTTTCTTTATTTCTAGAGTCTTCAATTTTTCTTTTAATTTTCATCACTTTTCTAAAGTGTCCCATTTGTTTCTGCATGCTGTCCCTATTCTATTGCAGCCTTTAAGACAGCAGTCATGAATATTTAAAATTTCCTGTCAGATAATGTTAATATCTGGGTCATTCCTGGGTCTTGTTCTGTTCATTGCTTTGTCTATTGACAGTGGATTGCTTTTTTGTGCTTTTTTTTTTGTCTGTCTTAATTTTCATTAGATACCAGACATCGTGATTAGGAAGTAGAAAATGGGGTAAATAGCAATTATCCCTGAAAATGGGTATGCCTATGCTTGTGCTAAACCCTAAATGAGGGGGGTGAGTCCAGTCAATCAAGCAACACTTGGGTGTTGTGTTGCCATGTGTTACCATCGTTCCCAGCATCTTCAATTTCTTCTTATATTATCTTGTACTTAAGAAAAGGGCTGAGATGCTAGAGATTTTTTCTCCAGATGTTTACTCTGCACTCAGCTTTCAACTTTCAAGAGACAATACCTGTGTCTCAGAGGAGTCTCTTCACACTCTACAGGGATCCCAGCTTCTCTTCCTCTCATATTCTGCAACAGGTGAACTAGTGTTCCTGTCTCATCTCTCCCTGGATTTCAAGCTACGTCAGTTATATCATGGGTTCAAAAGGGCATGATCTTGTAGATTATCTAGTTTTTCTTGTTAGTTTGGAAGTGGTGTTCTTTATGGTTTTTTACATCCTACACATAACTAGAATATCTTATGGCTTGATTGAAACATTTACTTGCATGTGTCCTTTTTTCTAAGACAAAAGTGACATTATGGCCAATGTTTAGCTATTCCACAAAATTTGTGCTTCAAATCTCTCTCTCTAAATATTTTCTCATTTGCACATTGTCTACATAAAGCAGATTTTCATTTCATTCTCTCAGTGAACTTTCCAACTCTTTTGTTGAACCATATACCTGTTTATATGAGTTTAAAAGAACATTTAACACACAATACAACACAAAAAAACTACTGTATAATTCTTCCTTCTTTTCCAACAGAGATTACTTTTTCTTATGTACCACATGATCCCACTGATTGATGTGTTGATAAAAGGCCATATTTCTGTAAATTCTGGATTCTAATGTGATCTTTTGGCATAAGTATATTCCAGATGTCCTGGGGTAGCGTTTACAGGTAGTGACTTCCAGGTGTCATTGTGCAATACTGTCCATCAATATCCCACATTGGGAAACACAGTGTTGTTCTTTGATTTATACAACCTCAACCATCTGCATCATAGAGGAAATGCTCTATTTTATTCTGTGTACCCAGGCCACTAGAGAAAATGGTCATTAAACACAAGGCCAGCGACATCGTATTTTAATTAAGGCTTACTAAAAGTATCCCATAAATACAGTCACCTGGCCAGGACCTCTACCACTGTCAGGGAATGGCCTTTTAAAAATATTAGACTCCATTAACATTAAGTTGTTATCTGAGAGTACAAGCCTTCCCCCAGCATTTTAATGGTAATGTGTCGTTTTCCATCAGAGTGAAAAATTGATTAGCCTACTTGCCCATATACTCATTAAAATTTCTAGGCTGATTCGAATCATGGCCATTCTTCTCAAGTAAAGCTCTATCTACTGTCCTTATTTGGATTCAAAAGTCTTAATGCAGGATTGCAAAGCTCCAGAAATGTTGTTGTAGCCAGATTCAGTATTCCATGACAAACATCTTAAATCAATGTATAATATCTTATGCAAGTTTTGATCAAGCTACTATACATACTGTTTTCATTGTTTCTAAGAAATTTTAGAAACTATGTGTTTTAAACATTATGTGTCCATAAGATTATAAATTACATTTGTTCTATCTTCCAATTCCCCAGGATGTACTGTAAAGCATACATAAATAACTTTTACATACCTCCAGAGGATAATTATTAATAATATCAGAACACAAAATCACATCCCAATTGACTTCCCCTTGAGGCAGTATGGGTTCTGTTTGCATTATCTTTAAATGCATTCCATTGGGATTCACATTCCACATATTCCAAGCAGCAAATAAAGCTCTGTCATGCTGGGCAGGCAGTGGCAATCTGCCTCCTGTCATACCCAGGCAGCTGTCTTAGCAATGTATCACAGCTGTCTTAGCAACACATCAACTTAATTAATAGCCACACAAAAGAACAGAAGCTCTGCTGTTCAGCATTTTCCACCCTATAAGATTCATTGATAGTATTTTTCTCAGACCATCAGAAATATAACCAAAACTGTAAATATAGACTATGAACTGTGAATCTAATGGTAGTGGTTGGTCACTAAAAGTTGAGCTACCAGGGTCACTGTATCCCTTCTTTTCTCCAAATTTTCTAGGTTGAGTTTTGGGTGAGAGTTCATAAATCAGCAGGAGTTCAATTCCTGCTTTCTGGAGAAAATGGGTCCAGGGGATTCTCCCAGTATCTAACACTAGTGAATGTCAGATCTGACAGTGATATCTAACAGTTTATTCCCTTGTTCTGATGAACTCTTAAGAAAACAGTATGAGCACATTCTTTTCTGGGATAATGGCTCACTTATGAGTATTTCTTTGTATGCCACAAGTTTTCTCATTTCCCTTTATTTTGCATATTATGACCCATACATCTCCTCCATGGGGGGCTTTTTCTGGCTTATATGTATGCGTCTCTCTTAGAGCAAGAAATAATCACAGACTGGCCAATACTTCTGTTCAACCTTAGCCCAGAAGGATTTCAAAGTTTTGGCAGGTAAAGAATAAAATGGCTCTTCTCACCATGTGGTAATAAACTCTTATTCAGAGTTACCACTAAAATTGGAATGGTTTTTGGCCCTCCCTGAAGTATAGAGTTGAAAGATATGGATATTGCATCTTATATGTTAACATGACTTTATGCACATGTAAATCTAAACACAAGCCAAGAATCATTAGATCAGGCAAGAAAGAAATAAATTACTATTGTCATATAAATAATTATCAATGTGAATGAAAATAGTAATGAGGTAGGAAATACCTGAAGGTGTTTAATTGCATCTTTCCCTATTCCTTCATACAAACCCTTAGTCCTAGAAAACTTTCACATGGCCAAGCTATTCATTCAATACCCTTCATCACCTGTTTTAATTGCCCATTCTGATTTTCAATTTAGCTACTGCTCTCAGGGTGATAAACACCAGAGGGCTACAAAGGGTTATAACTAGAATTCCCACTGTGGTGTACTGTCCCCAAAAGGCAGTTTAATAGCTCCCAAAGATATCCAGATCCCAATTCCTGGAAGCTGTGAATATGTCACATTAAATAGAAAAAGTGAATCTACAGATATGATTAAGATTGCAAACGTTAAGATAGAAAGATTAACTGGATTCTCTGGGTAAGCCCAATGTGATCACATGAGATCCTAAAAGCAGTTAACTCTCTTTGGCTGGAGGTGGGAGAGATAAGGCAGAAGAGGAAGTTAGCCAGGCTCAGAGTGAGAAGCACTGAGCCACTGTTGGTGGCTTTAAAAATGTAGAGAGGGGTCTACAAGCCAAGAACTTGTGAGATGTCTAAGAACTAAGAGTGACCCAGGGCAGAAAACCAGCAAGAAAATGGGTATCAATCCTATAGCCTAAATTCTGTAAATATCTGAATTAGTTTAGAAATAGATTTATCCCCAGAATCTATACGGAACTCAGGCTGTAGCAGCTTGATTCTGACTTTGTGAGATGCTAAGCAGGATCCAATTAAGACATGCAGTAGCCAGACTTCTGACCTAGAAAACTGTGAGATTAAAAAGTAAGAGCTGGTTTTTGCATTTAAATTTGTGGTAATTTACTAGAACAAGCAATAATGAACTAACATAGACAGTTTTAGTTTTAGCTGAAGTCCTTATAAGCAAAGGAAACTGGGCATGGTAATAGAAGCCAGAGGAGAGGGAGTTCGCCATTTCACAGAGGTAAGTCTGTCTTCTTCTACAAGTCAAGGAACCGCCCAAATTGTGGACAAGCTAGTACAAAATGCTACACACACCAGGAGAAAGCATGGTCTGTCAACATCTTGATTTGGGACCGCTAGCCTCCAGATTTAAGACAAATTGAAGCTTACCTGTGGCTTGGTATTTGTGATAGTATCTCTGGCAAACTAAAACACATGGGGTGAAACTGGGAGTCTTACTTCCTAAATATCAATGATGAGCTATCAACTCAGTTGAAATCAGGCAGTGCACTTCTTTTCCATAGCGTTATTCAAAGGCCTTGTAAACAACTCTATCCAGGTGAGCTGGCTATATTTTCCTCCTCCCACACCAGCTTTCATTTTCTTCTCTTTTCACTATCTTTGATTTGTTGGCATGAGTCATTTTTCCATCAAGCTGCCCTGTGCATTCTAATGAAGCAGTTCCCTCCCCCCTGAATATTTTTTTGTTTTCCTCAGAGCAAGTTTACGTAAAGTGCCTGAGATTGGGGAGCCATGTTTTTCACTGTATCTATCAAAGACTGCATTTATCTAGATGGTTAAAGCCCAAGAAGGCTTTCCGGTGACATGGGACAAAATAAAACCTATGAAATTCTATGTACTCTGCTGCTTCCTCAGTATTCATTTAGTCATCTCCCTTGGTCTAAGCCTAATTTCTCCAGATTCCATTGATAGAACTTGATTTTTTTGTGTTATCATTCTAAAGGTGTTTGTCACTCAATACCAAGGATGGATAGACAGCTGTCTTAGCATTAAACCCTCATCATATTTTTTTAGCCCCTCCTTTTTCATTACAAAAAAATGCTTTATCTTTAAAATTCATGAATCTGAAGGACAATCCCATTTACAAATCTAATTTGAAATAACACAATACATCAGATGATCAAATCTGACTTACAAAAGCTGTCATCATAACTAGTACCTCATAAGATGCAGGCCTAGCATGAAGAACTTGGCAATCACAGACCCCACCCCCTAGGTCCTTCTTTGACTCCTGATGATGCACTCTGGTCCAGATTTAACATAGAAGGCATCTCACAGATGCATGAGAGACAACATTTTCACAGAAGGGAACTATTTCATTCATAAAATATTTAAATTTTTACTTCAGTATTACACAACTCATGTGTTTTCAAGAAAGCCTTGCTCCATACGTGCATGTATTGCAGGTTTATCTATGATAAGCATTCTAAATGAATAGGTCTGTACTGTTATGAGCATTTCATATAGAAGGTCTCTCCCATTAGTAAACACTATAGGGTATTAGCCAGGATATTTGTAATCACCATATTTAAGGTGAACTTTACGTCTCACCTTTCTCTTTTTCCTGAATGTCTCACATAGGGAATAAATAGATTGCAAACCTACTGCTAATCCTTTTTCCCCTGCAATGATAGGTCATAAATGTAGGCAAATAAGGTTTGGTAAATGAAGAATTATTTCAATGAGATTTTACTGTTCATATAATCAGCTTTGAATATTTTCCCTGGCTGAAATTTCTGGAAAACTGATGCAATACACTCCATATCTCTAAAATAATCTATTTGCTTGGAGAAGTGGCACACTTTGGGAATAAATAATACATTGATCAATCAGAAAGATAAACATTAAAAATAGTAGAGGTAGAGGAGATATCCAGTTTTACGCATTGCTAAGGGTAGCATAATTGATAAAATAGATGCAAAGCCATTTATTGACAGCAAACAAAAAGCAACAAACAGTTGAGTGCATATATCCAAAGAAATAATTTGTAATAGAAGAAAGTTTTTGAACAAGAATATTTTATTGAAATCTTGAATATGAAAGACAGCAATTTCTTGAATTATCTGAAATCCTTCTTTCTTCATAATCATTTTTCCCTGGCCACATTTACCCCAGCCATAAAATTCCACTTGCCATAAGTAAAGAAGTCACCACACAGACCTCTCTCAAGGGAAACTACTGTTGTCTTTTCTTTTTGTTCATTCCAACCAATATTATGTTTTCAATATCTCTGAAAGTTTTCTTAAAGATTTACAGTTCTCTAAGCTACAATGTCAACATCAGAGTTCAGATTTGGCAATATAGATGACTTTTTCTTTAATAAAATCTATCAAACCTTGGAAGAGAAAGATTAAGCACTAGAGATAAGCCTAGACAACCTGGTCACCTCAGGAGAATGCTGGAATGATATTCCCTGCTCTAGTGCCATGAAAAGTACATAGAGTTTTATATGCAGTAGTAAAAATATTTACCAAAATCCTGGTTGTTATTGCTAAAATGGTTGATCTGCTGGCTATAAAAGTAATAAAATCAGAAAGATCAAAAGCTAGAAATATTAGCTATCTTCTTGCACTCAGAGACAGATGCTTAGCTCTCTAAGAAAAGTATTGGATACATGTCCCTAGGGATCTCCATAGGATATTAAAAGAAAAAAAATCAGAAAAAAAAATTAACTGCTAAACAACCCATATCTATAACTCAGATATTTTTTTTCTGAAAAGTTAAGGTTAGACACACCATAAATATAAGCCTTCCCCTTTTTCAATGTAAGAATTAACTCTGAGCTTTTCTCAAGTTTACATTAATCATTATTATTATTTTTTTGTTTCTATTCTAACTCTACCTTACAGCTTTGGGTTCTCCTGTAGTGCTCTTTAAGTTGAAAATTTTTCCTTAAACAGCTCATGGACAGTAGCTCTAAATAAGATCCTTTTCCCTAGATTTGCACAATGTTGCAAATGTTTATTCCTAATCTAAGTATTGCTAGACAATTTAATGTATTGAAAACTTTAGTCATCACTTCAATGCCCCCTGGAGAGTAAACCTTGAAGGCCAATCGATCTCTTAACCATTTTATAGTCTTTGGAGCATGTGCTGATTTGAAAGGATGTATGGCCCCTAGAAAAGCCATGTTTTAATCAAAACCCATTCTGTAAAGGCAGAATCATCCCTATTCAATACTGTATCTTTGAATCTGTAATCAGATCATCTCCCGGGAGATGTAATTTAATCAAGAGGGTTGTTAAACTGGATTAGGTGGCAATGTGTCTCCACCCATTCGGGTGGGTCTTGATTAGTTTCTGAAGTCTCTATAAAAGAGGAAACATTTTGGAGAATGAGAGCAATTCAGGGAGAGCAGAGCAGAATGACACAGCCATGAGAAGCAGAGTCCACCAGCCAGAACTTTGGAAATGGAGAAGGAAAAGCCTCCCAGGGAGCTTCGTGAAGGGAAGCCAGGAGAGAAAGTTGCAGATGATGCCATTTCACCACATGCCTTTCCAGATGAGAGAGGAACCCTGAACTTCATTGGCTTCTTGAACCAAGGTATCTTCCCCTGGATGCTTTTGATTGGACATTTCAATAGACTGGTTTTAATTGGGACATTTTCTTGGCCTTAGAACTATAAATGAGTAACTTATTAAATTCCTCTTTTTAAAAGCCACTCCATTTTTGGTATACTGCATTTCGGCAGCTAGCAAACTAGAACAGAGCAACTTACATAGGTTGCTGTTTCTCTTTCTTTATCAGAATGAGAATGGGAATCAGTGTTTGAGTACCTGCTACCATTTCCCTATTCACTTCCCTGTTGATATTTGTTTGTCCTTGTGGGTAATTTGGAGTTTGACTATGCATATGAAAATATTTGGTATTACTGGGTGTCTTAAGTAACACAAACTAGATGGCTTAAAACAAAAGCCACTTACTGTCTCACATTTCAGGAGCCTAGATGTCCAAACCAAGGTGTGAGCAGGGCCAGATATCCTCTAAAGTCTGCACTGTTCTGGTGGTGACTTGCTGACAGTCCATATATTGTCTTGTGACACAACTGAACTTCTGCTTCCATCACCTGGCTGTTTTCTCTGCTGGTCTGTCTGTGCACCAATTTCCTCTCCTTAAAAGACACTAGTAATATTGTTTAGGGCCCACCCTAATCCAATTTGGCCTCATATCTTATAAATTCCTAATCTAAGCATCGTTGCAAAATTTAATGTATTTCCAAATACGATCATAGTCATGAAGACAGGGATTTGGACCTGAACATATCCTGTTTGGGGACAATTCAGTCTATAACATTGGGTCATGGTTGTTAAATATTTTTTTTTTTATTTTAAGTCTAAATTCAGTTTCATTTTACAACCATTGAAAAATATCCAATTCATGTTTCCTAATTTTGAATTACTGGCAGAAAGCTAGGTCTAAACTTAATCTTTAATTAAAACTGCTTTATTTTTTTCTCATTGCAAATCTGAGAATACTGTTTTCAGTTTGGTAAAGCTGCCAGAATGCGATATACCAAAAATGGGTTGGTTTTTTCAATGGGGCTGCATTAGGTTACAAATTTACAGTTCTAAGGCCATGGAAATATCCAAATTAAGGCATTCAGGTGGAAGATTCTTCTTGGAGGAGAGACTGAAGGCATCTTCTGCCACATGGGAAAGTACATGGCCCTGTCTGCTGATCCTTCTTTCCTGGGTTCTGGTTTCAGTGGCTCTCTCCAAATGACTCTGGGCATTTTGTCTCTCTTTTCCTCCTAAAGAGCTCCAGTAAAGGGATGAAGACCCACCCAGAATAGATTGCATCACATTTCAATCGAACCGAAGATCCCATCCACAATAGGTCCACCCTCAGAGGTTGAATTAAAAGAACATGGCCTTGGGTGATGAAACGGTGGCCCTGTGGCAGAATTCTCACCTGCCATGCCAGAGACCCGGGTTCGATTCCCAGAGTTTGCCCATGTTAAAACAAACCAACCAACCATGAAAAAAGAACATGGTCTTCTACAGGGTGTAACAGCTCCAAATCAGCACAAATATTCCATTTCTTGATTATATGTATTTTCCTCCACAGTACTTTAGAAAACTTGATGTAAGATATCTCATAGAGTTTTATAAAAACTCATCTCATCCCAGTCTCCCTCACTCTGCCATATTAGTCCTCTTCAGTGGCCATCTGGTCTTTTCCAGATCTTCAAAAGGGAAAGGTTTTCTTGTATGGTGTTCCTCTGTCCCAAATATATTCTTTGCATGCATTCACCCAAATATAATCTGTTTTTTTTTTTGAAATCTCAGTTCAAACACATCCTTGAGTCCTCTTTCCTTAATGCATCCAGATAATATCAGGCCTTTTCATGTGTTCTCATAACCCACTTATGTACGTTTTTAATTGCTTTACCTGATTTTTGTCTATCGTCCTCTCATCTGTAAATTACACAAAGATAGGGTACATGACTCTTGTTCACCACTATATCTCCAGCATCAAGTATAGTACCTGGGACATGTGCACACATACACGCACACACACACACACATATATATTGAAGGAAGGATGAAGGAAGAAAGGAAGGAAATAAACAGAATTTCAGAATGTCATATTTAGAAGAACCCATACATGAAAATGTACATTGACCAATGTCTAACAACATTTATTCCTATCCCACAAGGATACTGGCCAGTTCTTCTCTCTTTTACCATTTACTGAATGTTTTGAACATTTTATATTGCTGGACTCAAATAATATATAAATACTAATGAGATTAGAGTTATTGTTCCTTATGGTTACTTCACAATCCTAGATTTAGTTAAATTATGGAATGAATTTTATCCAGAAAACTCTGTGCAAGTTTTCTTACTGTTCCTTGCAACTTTAAGCAACAAATCTTGGGGAATTTATATAATGACAGATCTGCTTACCATGCATATGTCACAATATATTTCTCTACAAGACAAATATGTGTGATTACATTCTCTAAGTAACACTGAAGAGCTCCAAACAGCTTACAGAAAAATCTGTAACTGCTTTTAAGTAAAATTAGTTTGGCTTCTCATTTAGTTTCTATTTCCTTTTACTTCAGAGATTTAGCTTTCACTACTTGAGAAACAAAGAGAATTTTTGCCTTATTCAAATTCAGAGAATAGAAGGATTGGGGAAGCCTTAGATGCTGAACTAAATGACTAATCTTGATGTTTTTGTCTGAAATTGGGAACATTAATACAGAGAGGGTAAAAGATAAATGACTAACTTTATTTAAAATTATAATATTGAATCACAAGAAACAAAAGCATTGTAACATTGAATTTTCTTCTAAATTTGTGTTCTATCTGGTTCTTGAAGACAGAGTATCTTACATGAACATAAATATAACTTTAGAAAGGGAATAACAGTGGTTGAGGTTTTAATAATAATATGAATAATAAAATAATAGTTTATTAAGCACTTTCTAGATACTTTGCCATGTAATCTTAGGCATTATATATTTTAATCCTCATAAAATCTCTATAAGACAGATATTATCAACCCTATTCATCAAATAGGAAAGCCGAACTTAAGAAAATGATATAACTGAAGTTAACACAGCTTCTAATGGCAGAGTTGATCTTTGAGGAGTCTGTGTGAATTAAGGTCCACAAGAGAAGATTAACAGATGAAAACAGTAATGAGGCTGTAGGCAAAAGCCAGACTATAATATCCTGCATATTTGCCAGAAGTGGGTGACAGAATAAGCTCAACTTTTCCAAGGAGGAAACATGGAAACTTACATTGTTCACAGAACGTTTTTCCTTTTCTTGATAGAGTCACAACTGAATGAATACAAATTAATGGAACTCTCAGGGTCTGCTTTTAAAATGCTCCAAAGGGAGAAAAATAATTGGTAACCAATTATCTCTGAAAATTTTCTTTCTTTAACATCTAAGAGAATTTGAGTTATGTTTTTCTCAGTGGATTTGACCTTGGTCCATAATTGTAGCATTAGTAATAACAAATTCACTCCCCTAAGTATGTCATTTTTAATATTTTAATCAAACAACAGCATATTCAGATAGCAGCTCTATACAAATAAGAGAATGAAAGTCATAGGAATAAAATATAAATTTGAATTCAGACTTGCCTGACTCAACACATTTGTATAGTGCATTGTCTCTAGGAAGTTGACTGATGTCTTTCAATACCACAGTTCCCTGTGTATTAAAAATTTTATTTAGATTTTAAATTGCTTTTGAATTACATGGATGAATATATACATACAAATATATTAATTAAATAAGCACCATCTTCTAGAGATATTTAAAATGATTTGGCATAATTCCTGATTATCAAAGACTTTTAACTGGAATGATGTGTGAAGGAAGTCATGTGCATACCTCCAACACTCTGATTTCAGAGACAAGTTTGTTTTACTTAATTTCATGGTCATGTGATAAAAATTCCATTTGCATGCAAAGATTTTGCCAGCATCCTCAAGGACATATGATGAAAATGGCCTGGGTTTGGCATGCAGAAATTTCAGTTTCAAATAGCATGAAAGCATTGGATAAAGATATAACATATAGTGAAGGAAAGAAGGATATAAAAGTTGCTACTCACCAAGTGTGTGATTTGAAGCTGTTATGTATTCCAGGAGAGGCCATGTCCTTTTAATTCATTCCTTTTGGTGCACACCTGTTGGGGGTGGAACCTACTGGTTAGATTATTTCAACTTGAGATGTGACCACGC
This sequence comes from Tamandua tetradactyla, assembly GCF_023851605.1. Lineage (NCBI taxonomy): Eukaryota > Metazoa > Chordata > Mammalia > Pilosa > Myrmecophagidae > Tamandua > Tamandua tetradactyla. Next base: position 20,180,413 of record NC_135328.1, on the reverse strand, counting down.
CCCCCCCCCCCCCCCCATTCAAGGTATGTCTTGATCCTCTTACTGGAGCTCTTTATGAGAGGTTGAAGGACAGAAAAAGCTCAGATTGCTTAGAGAGAAAAAAACCCAGTGAAGCTAAGAGAGGACCCACAGAGGGAGCCACTGGAACCAGAAGCTGAAAGCAGTGGAACCCAGGAGTAAAGGGCCAGCAGATGCCAGGCATGTGCCTTCCCATGTGACAGAGGTATCCCAGATGCTGACAGTCTGTCTTCAGAGTCCTGGTATCATCCTGTTGATGCCTTAATTGGGATATTTTCATTGCCTAAATTAATAAATGCCAATTATTAAAGCCAATTCATTTCTGATATAATGCATTTCAGCAGCTTTAGCAAACCAAAACAACAAGGAAATTATAAACTCAAGATTTTTGTAGACTTTTTATTTTGAAGAATGATTGTATGATAGCTATTTCTAAAATAAAGGTAAGAAAGTCTTCCCTGGCACTTGAACCCCAGGTCAAAATGCATGACACGTTAATATAAGTAGCAGAATCTTATGGGAGCCAAAAGCAAGCAAATAAGCAAAAAGGAAAAAAAAACAACTGGGAAAACAAACCAACAATAACTATAATGTGATACCATAACAAGTTACATATAAAAATAACAGCTATTAAACTGACTGAAGACATTGACTGTGTCACACTAAATTCAAAATTAAAATAAAGTAACTGTTAATGTATTTTGAAATGAAAATATAAACAAATAACTTAAATCCAGCTATTTTTTCCTATATCCAGATCACAGAGAATTTCTCAGATATACAAAGGGCTAAGAAAAATTTCTCCTAACCATTACATTTGGGGAAAAATAGATCACTTAAATACAATAGACAGCTACCAAGATGTAAACAAAATTAAGAACTCGGATGTAGTAGGAGCCAGTGTATTTTAACATTCCAATTAAGGAACACTCTGCCTTGAATTGCAATTGCCTTATAAAAGATTGGAAAGAAGACAAAGGACAGAAGCTCTGATTATGAATGCTGGGTGCTGGATAACTTAGACAAATCAATTACTCTCATATTGCATAATACACACATATATCCACTTACATAATATGACAAACAAATTATTATCCCTCACTGAAGAATTTGCCAAATATCTAGCAGCAATAATATGGTTTGCACTTCTTCCAGTGGGATGTCTATTAAAGTTCAGGTAAATTTCTGCCTTCAAAGCAGAGCTGCTTTGTACACATTTTTAGGTAAGATTATATTTGTTAGATTAGTCTCTTAAACAATAGATTATATGTGGGCTTTCAATAGCAATAGCAGTATGTTGGCTTAACCAATAAGCATTTATTGTCTTACAGTTTTGAAGACCAGAAGTCTAAATTCCATACTTTCTCCCCAGGGTCATAATAGCATTCTGGGGATGGCAGAAATTCACCACACGGCAATCTGCTTCATTCTCTCTTCCAGTGGCATTCCCTGACTTCTGGCATCTACATTCTTGAGTTTCTTTGACTGCCCACATTTCCTCTCTTTGGAGATCATAAGACCTCCAATAATATGGATTAAGGCCTGTCCAGACTCAATTTGGCCACACCTTAACTCATAACATCTTTAGAGGGACCTATTTTCAATTGAGCTGTCACCTACCAGATGCAGATTAAGATTAATAACATGTTTTTTGTGGGGTACATGATTCAACCCTCAACACCTTCTTTCCTTTGCATGAATAATTAATTTGAGTTTGGGATAATTTAACCTATTAATTGGATAATTTTTCATTCCTTATGTCAATAATTAATCTTACATTTTCCAAGATAATGCAATCGTCTGTTCTGCTAAAAGATATAGCTCTTTTACCTGAATGTAATATCTAGAAGTTTCTTCTATCAAAACTCCCTCTCTTTGTCTCTATCTCCCATCATGCACCAATGAATATTGTTCCCTTAGAATATCATCATCCTCTTCTTAGGCTGACTCCTTAGAAAATATTGTTTCATCTTATTTTTTCTGTTTTAGACAAGTCCCCTGCTCAGACCATCCTGACCTCTGTATTCCAACTCATTTCAATTTACCTATTCTGTAGAGTCATCCTGGAAACTTTAACCACTGTTGGTGTTCCATAACTCATCATTTAGATTATTCTGTGAATGGAAAATCCCATTTTATTGAGGTCATATTCCTAGATTTATGTTACACGTTTTTGTAATATGCTATTTTAATGTATTTTAAAAATAAACTTGCTTGTTATTGAGTTAAGAAGCAAAGGAGGGAATGATGTATTTAAATAGCATCACTAAATATTACTCATCTATTTGGACAGATTCACTAATATAAGAGTTATTTTGAAAGCTCTGACTTGCTATTGAAAGCTGAGATATAATGTATCTTCAAGAGACTAATCTAACAAATATAATCATAGCTAAAAATTTATACAATACCAGTGTAGAGTAAAGATACCCAGTTTATCAATTTGTACTGAGCTACTGAGCTATCACAGAAAAAGGAATAATCAAGAACAGTGCTGTTTAGTACTGAAAATACACATGGAGATGGGAACGTGGTGGGCACTTAATAACTACCAAAGGTCAAATTATTTTTTATTATTTCCTTATGATCCAGTTGCATGAGAATAAAGATGATTACAGTATCATTTCTTTGCATTTCTGATTGTACACTGACCACCTTTTAAATAGGTTCCTCCTTTTCCTCAGGATGACTTTATCTTCACTGGATATCTTTAATTTTCCCTCTGTGGATGTTAATGTCATTTTTTGTGCCCTAGATTTATTTTGCTTCTACAGACTGATTTGACCTTAATCTATACTCAAATAACTTGATTAGGAGAAGTCCTTACATTTCCATTATAACTGACCTCAAATACTGTGTTTTTAGAATTTAGCAAATTCCCCTGCTAAGTGTTGGTTTCCTCCATTTCCAGAGGTCAGGAAATCTTATTTCTTCATTTTCAGTCTTCAGGAAGACTGTAGTACCCAAGAAGCAAAACAACTATGCTAATAAATCAGTAATCACCACAAGCATGCTGGGATATGAAACAATATTTTTAAATGACAGCTGGATTTTGTTTTCTCATGATACATACATGGCAGAAAATTTAATAAAATGTATCTGGTTCATGTATTCATTTTTATTGATGCAATTCAATTAATTGTTTAAGATGGATATGTCCTTTCACCTGCATAATCCAATCAACCACCATGGAAACTGACACAGGGATTGCCTTTTCCCTCACAAATAAGTTGAAGGCATCTACTTTATCTGAAATTTGCCGGCACGTGACACTTTGGAAAAGTGAATAAAGCTGTGGAGTTTAACTGAAGTTTGAAGATTATATAATACAGCAATAACATTATATAATTCTAATAAGATTAGCCATTTATGAACTTATTATTAACTGAATATGATAGAAAGAAAATGTGAGACAAGGGACATGACTAATTTGAAGCCTTGCTATTTCCTGAACATTTAGATATGTTCAAGCTGCAACTCTTCTGCTAATCCCAGTTCAACCGCAGGTCGCGTTTGTGGATGTGGTGATTAGTTTTCTGTACCAACTTGGCAAGACTCTAGCACCCAGTTAATCTATCAAAAACTGCTCTAGGTGTTGGTGTGAAGGCATTTTGTATATGTGATTAACACTGACAATCAGTTGACTTTAAATAAAGGAAATTATCCTTAATCTGCATAAGCCTCATGCATTCAATTAAAAGACCTTAATCAAAAAATTGGACTTGCTTTGAGGAAGCAGCAATTCCACTTGTGGCTACAGTGTCAGCTCCTGTCCCAGAGTTTTCATGAAGCCTGCCCATCATTATAGTTTACTCTAGAGATTTCAAACTTTCATATTCAGCGCTACAATCACGTAAACCAATCTCTTGCAATAAATCTCTCTCTCTCCTTCATAAAAGTTTAATTTCACAATTTATTCAAAAGCACTCCATTTTATTTTTGAATTTAGACTTGTAGAGGCAGTCTGAAGCCAGATTAATGGCTTTTTGTTTTTGTATGTAACTTGTTACAGTTTGCCATCAATGTTCTTATTGATTGATTTCCCAGTTTTTGTTTTTTTCTAGTGGATTGCTTGTTTTTGTCCTTAAATTATCTACCACTTGAATTAAGGCTCCATACATTTTCAGGACAGACAGACAGACACACACACATGTTCTGTTTCTCTGGTATACTTTGAACAGATATGGGGAATAACAGCCTTAGTACCTATAAAGGGATGTTTTATGCTGTGAAATAAAATTTAGAACAGCTCTTCCATATGCATTGGAAAAGTAGGGAAATTGTAAAGTGTTATTTATAAATATATCCTAATATTAACTAAAATTGAAATGTGTCCATCTGGAAGCAAGAGATTATAAATCAGCCCTAGACCCACTGCCTCCCTACTTGGGATTATGAAAGAAGTAAAAACATGAAATGAAGGTGGTCTACTGCTTCCAGTGTGTCCAAGTAGCTGCTACTGACCCTACCCACCCTTCATTTAACTATAAACTCTAAACTACAAAAAAGCAAACACTTAATTTGCACTGGAGAATGATCAGAAGAAGGCATACTTTAGAGTGGCATTAACATTTATTACAAATGAATGATACTGTGTGTATTACATGCTATTTCCTGGTTTTTAATCTGAAGATAAGTCAAAAGCATCAATGTGTAATGAAGCCATCACTGATAGAAAACCTGCTAACTTTCTGGACTAAAGAACGAGAATATATATTTCAAACCAACTGTAATTTTTTAAAACTGAGAGGGGAAGCCCACAAAGGAGAGAGCCACAGAGAAGTCCCATATTATGAGTTTAAATCTGATCCAAATTTCTAGCTGAACCTTGACCCATGTATTATATTCTTCAAAATAGTATAGTTGCATGTGGACAATCTACACTGAATTCACAATGAGAGGATATTATCCAAAATTAACTATAAATGAGAACCTAATAAAAGTATGCACTGCTAAAGTATAGTATCTATCAATATTTTAACCTTGAGATGATCCAGACATTTGCATTATCAGACATGAACTATAAAGCAGCTAGGATATTTATGTTCAATACATGGAAGGAAAAACATCCATAATGGGATAAAATTATAGTAAATCCCAGAAAAATCTGTAAAACCCCCAATTCTAGAAAAAACATGCTATCTAAAATAAAACATCCTTTGGATATGTGTAACAGCATAATGGAAATGGCAGAGGAGAGAATCAGTGAAGTTAAAGATAGAGCAATAGAAACAAGCCAAACTGAAGAAGACCATGAAAAACACATGGAAAAAGCTTCAGGAACCTGTTGGACAATATTAAAAGTATACTTTGTCCATGTAATTTGAGCCCAAGAAGCAATAGCAAGAAAGAACAAGGCAGAAAAAAACCTATTTGAAGAAATAATGGCCCCAAATTCCCAATGTGTGGAAGACAAATTGTACACAAAAAAGGTTATTAAAACCCAAGCAGATATAATAAAAATAAAACCAAATCTCCACACAGTAAAGTCAAATTTCTGAAGATCAAAGGTAAAGAAAATCTTAAAAGTTGCCCAAGAAAACTGGCTATTGTACACTAAGACTATTTCGTATTTCCAGACTTCACTTCAGAAAGTACAGAGACAACATAAAAAGATGATGCACAAAAGTGCATATACAAATGACTAATGAGCACACATTCCCAACCTAATTAATCATCACAGAATTGAAAGTTAAAACCACAATGTGATAATAATGCACAGCAACCGTTAGAATAGCTAAAATTAGAAAGATGGAAATTAACAATTATTAATGAAGATGTGGATCAACTGGACCTCTCCTATCTTGCTGGTAAGAATGTGTAATTGTACAATCACTTCAAAAGCCGCCCAGAAGTTTCTTTGAAAGCTAAATACCCACCTATCATGAAACTCAGCTGCTCCACTGCTAGATACTTACCTCCAAGAGATGAAAGCATACATCAACAAGGAGAACTGTACAACCATGTTCATGGTAGCTTCGTTCAAATTAGTGAAAAACTGAAAACAACCAAAGTGGTGGATCACACAATGAGTGGGTAAACAAAATGTGGAATAATCATGCAAAGAAAGGCTACTCAGCAATAAAAATGAACATGACATGGATACCAAAAAAAAAAAAAGATGGATCTTAAAATCATTATGCTGAGTGAACTAAATCAGACATACAAGTATCCATGTTATATGATTCCTTTCATGTGCATTTGAAAAATAAAACCAATTCATATGGTATTATACAGTGTGAATGAACTGTAGTGGGGAATAAAGAAACACTTGAGGGAATGATTGCAGTAGCAACTTTACAGGTATATACATATGTCAAAGTACATTAAATTGAACACTTTAGATGATGATTTCTTTACTTTCCCCCCTCTTCATGGGACCTAGATGAATTGAAAAAAGGAACCTATTATAACTCAAATGTGTCAAGATGCTGCTGAATTTTTTCTTTTACCTCTCAAGGTACTATATGGCTTGTCATTTTCCCCCTATAACTATGTATGTAAAAGTGTAGGGCAATCAAACTGCTAAAAATCACATACGATATTTGTAGAGAAGAATGGCATTGGGACTGGCAAGGGGGTAGAAGTGGCAGTAAAGATGTTTTCAATCTTTTGCACCATGCACCCTATGTTTGAATGGTTTTCATAGAGCACACATTCCAATAATAATTCAAGATAGCAAAAATACATATAGAAAACCACATTATTCTTTTTCCCATCAATTAAGGAGAAGTATATGTTTCCTCACAATTCTCCTTTTTTTCAACCAGGAAAACAGTTTTTGCTTTGATTATAATATATATTTTGTGGGACAGTACATACTATCATGAAGAAGAAAATAAAGATCAGCTAAAAGCTCACCACACTGAGAGAAACACCATTCGCATTTTGGTGACCATTCATTCCAATATCTCTTTTATGCATGCCCCTGCCTCCAGAAGCCATTACATAGTTTTTTCATGAGTGGAATTGGGTTATACATGAAAATTTTAAACATGCATACGTACCTCTTCTTAAAATGTATCTTTATTTTCTCAATTTGTTTGGCATACGGTAAAGAGCATATTAAAGCACAATATAATCATAATGCCCATGTTATAAAGACTTTAGATGAGTATTGACCTTACCCATTCTTGTACTTTTCTAGCTGCCAGAATGTGATATACCAGAAACAAAACAGCTTTTAAAAGGGAAACTTATGGGCAGGCCACGGTGGCTCAGCAGGTAAGAGTGCTTGCCTGCCATGCCCAAGGACCTGGGTTTGATTCCCGGTGCCCCCTATGTTAAAAAAAAGGGGGGGGGGACTTATTAAGTTTCAAGTTGAATGATAGCAATGGAAGAAGGATCAATTAGCCAATTTAATAACTAAGACTATCAATCTGTTCTCCTTATTAAAGGCAAGTTCCTAGTATAAAATTGTGGGTGTGCAATATTTCTCCATCTAAATATATTGCAAAAGCCACTTTAATTCAGTCATTTAAAATTACTAAAGAATTTTAAATTCTTAATCTGGGTCTGGCTTTTGTTTATAAAACTTTGCCACCCAGGCTCAAATGAAAATTTTCTTAAAATTTCTAGCTAAATTTTTCCCCTCCAAAATCATAAACTGTCATTTTACTACCTCGTTTTTTCTTGCGTAATAAGTTCATATCTTTTTTTTTGCCTGTCTTTATTTTCATTGATCATTTAGGGCAAATTAATAATTAATTTGTGGTTGCAAATCAGTAGTCCCTTAAATTTAAAGCCCTTTCTACCCATTAAACTGTTTCATTGGTGTGCATTCACAAACATTCAATGAGAACAATTTCTAAAATTGCATAAATATTTAAAACAGAAAATAAAAATAAATCTTGGATTTTATAATGAATTACAACATAATTCATGCACACTAAGAAATGAAAACCACATTTATTTAGGAAAAATGTTAGCTTATATCTAACAGCAAATAATATACAGAATGATTTTAATCCTTCCCTCAACAAGAATCAGTGAAATCCTCTTTCGCATCTGACCAAAAAAATAATCTGGTCCAACTCGGAACCATTTCTTAGGTTGTGTGCGCCACGCTGGTATTCTTCTGGGACTTTCTAGTAGCATCATCTAGTTTAGAGTTCACAGGTATAAATTGGACTAGCTGTTTCCTTGTGTCTGGGGCATGGCACTAGGCCCTTTGCTGACAATTGCTCAGATGTAAGACTTGAAACATAGCACCTACGGTGACCACATTTTCCTGTCTGGATTATATATCCCTTCCACTGCTGGCTTTTAATCCTGGTTCATTCTTTCACACTCTTAATATTGATCTACACCAAAGCCGCCCAATAAAATAGAAACAGTATTTTCTTATCTAAGCGATTGCTTTGGACAATCCCTTTGAAATATTTAAAAATTATTTAAATAATTTTTTAAATACGGATACTTATTTTGAATTATCAATTATAATTGAGTGACATTTCAAACTCTGGGACCATCAAGGAGTGGTACCTGACATCCATGCAGGTGGCCAATAAATAATGGTTAACAAAAAAGAAAAACATTATTTGCCCATCAGGATTAATTTAATTCAAATTCAGATAATTAAAGATAGCAACACATAATTTGTAAACTTCACATTAAAACTATCAGTCATAAAGAAGTGTTTGGGTAGTAAGACTATACCCAAAATACTCAATTACATTTTCTTCAATTAGCTTTTACTAGCAGATGTTTACAAGCAATTTGGTGAAATTAGGTCAAGGTTGAATTGCTGTAGTAATCACAGGTGTACTTAAGCGGTGAAATATAGAGCAGGAATGTTCTTATAAATACGCATATTAACCCCTCAACTCTTAATGGAAAACATCAACCCTCCCCAATTAACACCATGATAAATCTCCAAGTGCCACTGCTTCAGCATGTAGAATGGCTGGTGTATACTCAGTCATTTAAACTAATTCTTTCCATAAATGTATTTTTAAACTATGCCCTTTAAGGCTGCTGTCCATTTATCTGCTGATAGTCCCAAATCTATATTTCTAGCTCTATCATTTTTGAGCTTCATAACTAAACTTCCAACTTCCAGCTAATTATTAATAAATGCAAGTTTCTCAAAGTGACCCTCAATATTCTCTAAATTGAGCTTATGTATGTGTCCTCAATATAACTCATATTTCTCCTGAGTTCCTGTTCTAAATATATAAAGTTGCCATTCACTCAATCTTCTAAAATACCCACACACTTTAGATTCTTCTTCATTTCCTCTTTTCCCCCCAGATTTCTTAGTTCAGCCTTTACCTCAATTTTTTTCAAATCACAAATTTCCATAAATGGTGGTTTTCTCCATTGCCTTAGTCAAGGCCTTCATTATTTTTGTTTCTAATTTAGCATACATTGTAACCTCCCCCAAATTCAATGCATGTTCATTTTACCAAAGTGGAAAATGTCAATAGGTCCCAGTAAAATAACAATGTCCAAATCCTAAATTTAGAATTGCTAATCTTTAAAATGTTCACGTATAACCTCTGGCTTGTTTCATAAGCCAAGATACATTTAACAATATGTCATTAAATATGATAAGCTAGTTCTAGTTTTGGTGGTTTTGTACTAGTTGTCATTTCTCTATGGACCTTTTAAATTTTCCTAGTTCAATATATTTGAAGTGAGTCTTTTGTAGCTACCATATTTTTTTTTCCATTCAAATAAACTGTGCCTCTTACTTAGTGTTTTAGAAATTTGCATTTATTGTAACGATTGATATATCTGGAATTAGTTTTTCAACTCTGTTTTTTTTTTTTATTCTACTCTTTCAGCTTTTTAAACTTTCATTGGATTATTTAACATTTTTAGTATTTTATTATAATATGTACTGGCTTGATTTTTGTTCAATGACTGCTCTAGGGATTATAAAATATAGCTAAACCTTTCATGTTTTAATGAGAATCAATATTTTACCAATTGAAATGCAGAAATCCTACCACCATATAGATCCCTTCATGCTATAGCTATCTCATGTATTGCAGCTGCACACATTGAAAGCTCAAAAAAAACCTTATAATTTTTGCTGTCAGCCATGAGACAAATTTCAATGACCATGGGAAAATAAAAGTCTGAAATATCTATTATATTTATGAAGATATTTACCATTTATATTTTTCTTCCCTCATTCATAGTATTTTTGCCCTTTAGTCTGAAAAACTACCTTTAGGAATTTTTTAAGAGCAAGTCTGAATTGTCTTCACTTTGAGTTGTCTTAGTTTTCTTTCATCTGAGGATTTCATTAGTTCACTTCTATTCCTAAAGTATATTTTAACTGAACATAGAATTATCAGTAATAGTTCTTTTCTTTCAACACTTGAAAAATGTTGTGCCTTATCCTTTTGGACTCCACAGTTTCTGATGAGAAATATGCAATCATTTGAATCATTGTCCCCCTATAGATAATACAGCTTTTTTCCTCTGGCTGCTTTCAAGAACTTATTGTGGTTTTTATTTTTCACAAGTTTATTGTAATGTGTCTGGCCCTGGATTTCTTCTCTATGAAGTCAATTTAGTTTTTGAATATGTAAATTGTCTTCCATCAACCTTGGGAACTTTTCAGTCATTATTTCTTCAAATGATTATTGAGCACCATACTGCTTCTCCTCTCCTGGGATTCTAAAAATCTTAAGGTTTTTGTTATGGCATCACAGGTTACTGATGATTTTTACATTTTTGAAATATTTTTCTCACAATTGTTCTCAGTGAATAATTTCTGAATTTCCAATTTGAAGTTATTTGGCACTTTCACTTGTCATGTCCATTCTGCTCTTCAGTCCTTCCAATCATATCTAAATTTTGATTATTATAAGTTCTAAATTTACATTTGATTGTTCGTTATATCTTCTATTTCCTTGTTGAAACTTTTTTAAACTTTAGTTTTTTTGTGGGGGTCCTTATGATTGCTAAATTGAGCTCTGTCAGATAATTCCAGCATATGTACCGGAGTCTGTTGATTATCTTTTCCCATGTGAGGGAATTTTTAGGTGTTTCTGCATATATCAAGTAATTTTGGATTTTACCCTAAACATGCTTTGGAATTTGCTTTTTTTATTGTGGTGAAATTCATAAGGCATAAAATTAACCATTTTAAGATGAACAATTCAGTGACAATTAGTACATTCACAGTGTACTAGTTCCAACATATTTTCATCATCCCAAAAGGAGAACCTGTACCTGCTGAGTAGGTATAGGCCTGATCTCCACCCCCACCAGCCCCTGCCAACTACCAATCTGCTTTTTGTCTCTATGGATTGACCAGTTCTGATTATTTCACAAAAATGGAACCATACATTATGCAACATCTTTTTTTTTTTTTACATGGGCAGGCACCAGGAATCAAACCCGGGTCCTCTGGCATGGCAGGCGAGCATTCTTGCCTGCTGAGCCACCATGGCCTCCCCACATTATGTGACATTTTGTGCCTGACTTCTTTCACTTGGCATGATGTTTTTGAGATTCATCTGTTTTTTAATTAGTATCAATGCTTCATGCTTTTTCATGGTTGAATAATATTACATCATATACAATGTAATATTACATTATAATATTATAATGATTTGTTTATCCATTTATCCATTTATACACTTTTGGATTGCTAGCAATTTTTGGCTAGTCTGAATAATGAACATGTGTGTACATGTTGCTTAAGTACTTGTTTTCAATTCTTTGAGGCATACATCAAGGAGTGGAACTACTGGATAATATGGTAATTAGGTTTCTAACTTTATGCAGAATTTCCATGGTAACTAAACCATTTTAAATTCCCACTATCAATGTATGAACATTCTAAATTTTCAATAACTTTGTCAGTACTTTTCTTTTTATTTTTAATTTTTATTATTATAGCCATCTTAATGAATGGGTATCTAATAGTTTTAATTACATTTCCCTAATAACTAATGATGTTGGACATCTTTTCATGAGTTTGTTGGCCACTTGTATATCTACTTTGGAGAAACATCTATTCAAATCCTTTGCCCATTAAATTTTTTGTTTCAGCTTTTTTTTGTAAGATTTCTTTATATTTTCTGGCTATCAGTTATACAGCAAATATATTTTCCATTTTGTGTGTTGTCTTTTCATTCTTTTAATAGTGACCTTTGATACAAAGAATTTTAGGTTTAAGTCCAATTTATTTTTCTCTTTTGTTGTTACTGTTTTTTGGTGCACCATCTTAGGATTCACTGCCAACCCATGGTCATAAGGATTTCCCCACATATTTTCCACTAAGGTTTTATGGTTTTATTTCTTATGTTAGGTCATTCATCCATTTGAATTTAATTTCTGAATATAGTGTGAGGTAGAGGTCCATCTTCTTTCTTTTGCATGTAGATAACTAATTGTTACAAAACCATTTGCTAAAAAGATTATTCTTTCCCCATTGGTCTTTGTACCCTTGTTGAAAATCAATTGGCCAAAGATTAATTCTGGACTATTAATCTATTTCATCAGTCTATAAGTATATTCTTGTGACAATACCATGTTTAGGTTACTGTTGGTTTATACTAAGTTCTGAAATCAGGAAGTTTGAGGCTTGCAACTTTGTTCTTTTTTCAGTGTTGTATTAACTACTTAGTATGCCTTAATATTCAATAAGTACATCTTAATATTCAATATGAATTTAAGGAAAGCTTATTTCCATTACTGCAAAAAAATGGCCATTGGAATTTTGCAAGAGATTAAATTGAATCTATACATAGCTTTCGGTTGTATTGATAACTTAACAATATCAAGTTTTCAAAACTATTAAACTATAATGTCTATTTATTTACAACTTTTTAAATTTCTTTCAGTAATCTTTGATAGTTTTCAGTGTAGAATGATTTTACTTCCTTAGTTAAATTTGTACCTTAGCATTTTATTCTTTTGAATGCTAATGTAAATGGAATCTTTTTTTTTAATTTCCTTTTAAAGAAATGTTTTATTGTCACATCTTTATACACATACCATACATGATATGCACTCAATGGCTCACAATATCATCATATAGATCATCATAAAAATGACCATCACAAGGATCATTTTTTAGAACATTTGTATCACTCCAGAGAGAGAAATAAAAAGAAAAAAGAAAAAACTCAGACATCCCATAGCCCTTATCTCTCACACTCATTGATCACTTAGTATTTCCATCCACCCAATTTATTTTACTCTTTATCCCCCATCACTTATTTTTAATCCATATATTTTTACTCATCCGTTCATACCCTGAATAAAAGAAGCATAAGTCACAAAGTTTGCACAATCACACAATCACATTATAAAAGTTATATCTTTATTCAATCATCTTCAAGAATCAAGGCTACTGTAACACAGCTCGAAAGTTTCAGGTACTTCTTTCCAGTCACTCCAATACACCATAAACTAAAAGAGGATAACTATATAATGTGTAAGAATAACCTCCAGAATAACATCTCAACTCTGAAATATCTCAGCCACTGAAACTTTATTTTGCCTCTTTTCTGTCTTCCCCCTTTTGGTCAAGAAGTCTTTCTCAGTCCCATGCTGCTGGGTCCCAGCTTATCTTAGGAGTTATCTCCTATACAACCAGAGAGATTTACACCCCTGGGAGTCATGTTCCACATAGGGTGGGAGGGCAGTGAGTTTATCTGCTGAGTCGACTTAGACAGAGAGAGGCCACGTCTGAACAACAAAAGAGGTTTTCTGTGGGTGACTCTTAGGCAAATACTTATGACACTCAAACTGAACTGACTATGTAAGTTAAATTAGGTAATATGCTTCCTAAAATATAAATTTTGCACTAAGTAAACATCACTCCCCTTGGTCTTGCCCAGAAGTTGAAGTTTTAAAATATGAATGATATCATTCCTCACCCTGTATTCTGATCTACTTTAGTCCTATCCAGATCAGCTTCCATCAAATCTCTAGTCGAGGTCTGACCCCTTTTTCAGCTTTTTAAACAGTTCCTGTATAGGTTACTGCTGACTTTCATAGTTTCAGAGCTCTAACTCTGAGTCTCAGGAGTCATATAAATACCTAAAATTTCTGGGAAAGGATAGGTTATACAAAAACAGCTCATTATCTCAGAATTTAAAAATAACAGTTACAACTCCTGAATATATGTGACTGCTGTAAGAGCATACAATCTAGGACCCTTTACAATATGCCCCAGCCTGAGAACCCATGCTGTCAACTTCAGTTCACCCAGTTTTTATATTATAGTTAGTCCATATGAGTAAGGCAGGATAATATTTATCTTTTTGATTCTGAAATACAATCCTTAAGATTCATTCACCTAGTTGCATGCCTCACAACTTCATTCCTTCTTGCTGCCACTCAGTAGTTCATTGTATGTATGTACCATAGTCCCCCTTTCCATTCCTCAGCTATTGTACCCTTAGACCACCTCCATCCATTGTGGATCAAGAAAACTGCCCCATAAATACCAGTGTTGAAATGTCCATTCATGTCGCCACACTTAGTTCCTGCAGATATATGCTGAGCAGTGAGGTTTCAGAATAATTTGGAAACCCCACACTCAACCTCCTGTGGAACCACCACAATGCTGTCTAAGGGGCTGTACCTCTCGGTTTCTCTACTGCCAATGAATAAGTATATCTCTTTCTCCACCTTTTCTCTAGCACTTGTTTCTCTCTGTTCTTTTTAAAACAGTTATAGTCAACCATCATACAATCCAGCCTAAGTATATAGACATGTTTTTACCACCATAATCTATATGAAGACATTCCCTTTTCTTCTGCAAAGAATTAGTACCCCACCCCCATGCCCACTGCCTATTGACATTTAGTTTTGGTAAAATGTCTTCATTACGTTCAGTGGAAACACATTATAATGCTACTATTGACTAAAGACCCTAGTTTATATCTATCATACTTTTACCTATATAACATTCATTTTCAACCCCTTTCAATGTTGACATTCATTTGTTCTGTCTCATGTGAAAACGTTTTTTATTTGTACATTCAGTGATCATCACTGTCTGGTCTAGACCTTCATAAATTATACTGTCTCAGTCTTTATCCTCTATCTTTCCTTCTGGTTTCATACATGCCCCTAGTCCTTCTCTTTCAATCATACTCACAGTGGATACATATGCCTTTTTCTCCACATCTTCTCCATCATTTGTCAATTTCTGTTTTTTTTATAATGGCCATTTCAATGGTTAACAACTGATATCTCATTATGGTTTTGATTTGCATTTCCCTAACAGTCAGTGAAGGTGAGAATTTTTTCATGTGCCTTTTAGCCATTTGCATTTCCTCTTCTGAGAAGTTTCAGTTCATGTCTTTTCTCCTTTTTTTAATTGGGCTGTTTGTCTTTGTTGTTGACTTGAAGAATCTCTTTATATGTTCTGGGTACTAAACCCTTATCTGATATGTAGTTTCCAAATATTGTCTCCCGTTGTGTAGGCTGCCTTTTTATTTTCCTGACAAATTTCTTTGATAGACAAAAGTGTTTAATTTTGAGGAGGTCCCATTTATCTATTTCTTTTTTCAAAACTCTTGTTTTTGGTATAAGCTCTAGGAAACAACCTCCTATTACAAGATATAAGACATTTCCCTACATTTTCTTCTAAAAGTTTTGTGGCCTTAGCTCTAATGTTTAGGTCTTTGATCCATTTTGTGTTCATTTTTGTATAAAATATGAGATATGAAACCTCTTTCATTCTCTTGCATATGGCTATCCACTTCTCTAAGCACCATTTATTGAAGAGGCTGTCTATCCCAGTGGGTTGCCTTGACTGCCTTATCAAAGATCACTTCTCCGTAGTTAAGAGGGTGTACTTCTAAACACTGAATTTGATGCATTGGTCAGTATATCTATCTTTATGCCAGTAACATGCTGTTTTGACCACTGCAGCTTTGTAATATGCATCATAAATGGAATTATAAAAATTTCTTCCTCAGATTGCTCACCACTAGTACATAGAAACACTACTGATATTTGGGTGTTGATCTTGTACCCTGCCACTTTGTTGTATTCATTTATTATCTCTTGTAGCTTTGCTGTGATTTTGAGGGGTTTTTGACATATAGTACTATATCATCTGCAAATATTGAGAGTTTTACTTCTTCCTTTCCAATTTGGATGACTTTTTTCTTGTCTTATTGCTCCATCTACAACTTTCAGACACTGCTGAATAACAATGGTGACAGTGGGAATCCTTGTCTTGTTCCTGAACTTAGAGGGAAAGTTTTCAATCTTTTCCCATTGAGGATGTGGGCTTTGCATATATTCCCTTTATCATGTTGAGAAGTTCCCTTCTATTCCTATTCTTTGAAATGTTTTCATCAAGAAAGGATGTTGAATTTTGTCAACTGATTTCCTGCATCAAGTGAGATGACTATATGGCTTTTCCACATTGATTTGTTGATTTGTTGTATGACATTAATTGATTTTCATATGTTGAACCAGCATTACATACCTGGAATAAATTCCATTTGGTCATGGTATATAATTCTTTTAATGGGCTGCTGGATTTGCAGGTGTTTTGTTGAGGATTTTTGCATCTATATTCATTAAAGAGGTTGGTCTGTAATTTTCTTTTCTTGTAGTATCTTCATCTGTCTTTGGTATTAGGATGATGTTGGCTTCATAGAATGAGTTAGGTAGCTTTCCCTCTTCAATTTTTTTGAAACGTTTGAGCATGATCAGTACTAATTCTTTCTTGAATGCTTGGTAGAATTCACATGTGAAGTCATCTTGTCCTGGACTTTTCTTTTTGGGAGCTTCTTGATGACTGAGTCAATCTTTTTACTTGTGATTGGTTTGGTGAGATCACCTATTTCTTCTCTAGTCAATGTTGGTGGCTCAGGCCTTTCTAGGAATTTGTCTATTTAATTTCCATGGTTTAGTTTATCAGCATGTATTTGCTCATAGTATCCTCTCATTACCTCCTTTATTTCTGTGGGGTCAGTGGTTATGTGTACACTTCCATTTCAGACTCTATTCAATTGCATTCAATCTCTCTCTCTCTCTCTGTCTCTCTGTCTCTCTCTCTCTCTCTCTCTCTCTCTCTCTCCCATTGTAGCTAAGGGTCCACTGATTTTCTCAAAGAACTAACTTCCAGTTTTGTTGATTTTCTCAATTGTTTTCATGTTCTCAATTTCATTTATTTTTGCTCTGAACTTTGTTATTTCTTTCATTTTGTTTGCTTTGGAGGTTATTTTGCTGTTCCTTCCCTAGTTCTTCCAAGTGAATAGTTAATGTGGTAGTTAGATTCAGGTGTCAGCTTGGACATGTGAAGGTGCCTATTTTGTTGCTGTGGACATGAGCCATTGGCATGTGAAAGCCCATCTGTCACTGACCTGCATTCAGCTATGGGGAGTGCCTCCTGCAATGAGTGACATTTAGTTTGATTGGCTGGATGCTTAAATGAGAGTGTTCAGCACAGCACAGCCCATGCAGCTCAGCATACTTCATCTCAGCACTCACAGCTCAGCCCAGGCCTTTGGAGATGTAGAAAAGAATCACCCTGGGGGAAGCTGTGGGAACCCAGAGGCCAGGAGAGAAGACCAGCAGAGATTGCCTTGTGCCTTCATGTGTAAGAAAAAACCTCAGATGAAAGTTAACTGCCTTTCCACTGAAGAACTATGAGTTTTTAATTAGATAAATCCCCCATTATTAAAAGTCAATCCATCTCTGGTGTGTTGCATTCTGGCAGCTTTAGCAAACTAGAACAGTTAACTTCTCTATTTTTTCTCTTTCTTCTTTTTTTTAATACAGGCATTTAAGGCAATACATTTCCTTTCCAGCACTGCTTTTGCTGCATCCCATACATTTTGGTATGTTGGATTTTCCTTTTCATTTACCTTGAGATATTTACTGATTTCTTTTGTAATTTCTTCCTGACACATTGGTTGTTTAAGTGTGTGTTGTTTAGCTTCCATATATTTGTGAATTTTCTGGCCCTCTGCCAGTTGCTGATTTCCAGCTTCATTCAATTATGCACTCTGGCTCAGTGCATAAATATTTATGATTGTTACATCTTGTTTAATTATCCCTTTTATTTTATTAAGGATATGGTGTCCTTTTTTTTGTCTTTTTTATTCCTTTTTTTTACATTTGAATTCTAATTTGTCAAATGTTAACATATCTACTCCTGTTCTTTCCTGATTTGTATGAAATATCTTTTCCCAAGCTTTCATTTTCAACTTATTTTTGTCCTTGGATCTAAAATGAGTCTCCTGTAGACAGCATATAGATGGGTCCTGTTTTTTAATCTATTCTGCCGGTCCATGCCTTTTGATTGGGGAATTTAATCCATTGACATTTTATGTTATTACTGTAAAGGCAGTACTTTCTTCTACCATTTTGCCTTTTGGATTCTATATGTCTTATCTATTTTTTTTCTTCTTTTTAACTTTACTGATAGTCTCCATTTCTACATTCTTCTCCAGACCTCTCTCTCTGCCTTTTCCTATCTGCCTGTGGTGCCCCTTGTAGTATTTCTTGAGGAATCAGTCTTTTGCTCACAAATTCTTTCAGTGATTGTCTGAAAATATTTTAATCTCCCTCTCATTTTTGAAGGGCAATTTTACTGGGTATAGAATTCCTACTTGGCAGTTTTTCTCTTTCAGAATATTAAATATATCATACCAGGGGCCACGGTGGCTCAGCAGGCAAGAATGCTTACCTGCCATGCCAGAGGACCCAGTTTTGCTTCCCGGTGCCTGCCCATGTAAAAAAAAAAAAAATATATATATATAATCATGCCAAATCCTTCTTACCTCTATAGTTTCTGCTGAGAAACCAACACACCATCTTATTGGGGTTCCCTTGTATGTGATGGTTTGCTTTCACTTGCTGCTTTCAAAATTCTGTCTTTGTCTTTGACATTTGACAATACAATTAGTAAGTGTCTTAGAGTAGTCTATGTAGATCTATTCCGTTTGGGGTACATTACACTCCTTGGATCAGTAATTTTATGTCTCTCATAAAGGATAGGAAATTTTCAATGATTATTTCCTCCATTAGTCTTTCTCATTTTCCCTTTTCTTCTCCTGGGACACCCACAACACGTATATTCATGTGCTTCATGTTGTCATTCAATTCCCTGAGATCTTGCTCATATTTTTCCATTCTTATTCTTATATTTTCTTTTGTATATAAAATATCAGATGTCCAGTCCTCTTGTTCACTAATCGTTTCTTCTGCTTCTTGAAATCTATTGTTTTAGGTTTCCATGATTTTTTTCATCTCTTCTATTATGCATTTCATTCTCATAAGATCTGTGAAATACTTTTTCCAACTTTCAAGTTCTTCTTTTTGTTTGCCTAGGGACTTCTTTAAATCCTCCCTCAACTCATTGATTTGATTTTTGATGATATTTCCCATGTCTGTTGAAATATCCTAAATTAGTGTTTTCAACAACTGTATCTCATTTGAAGTGTTGGATTGCTCCTTTGAGTAGCCCATATTTTCAATTTTCTCAGTATGACTTATTTTTTTTGCTGGCATCTAGGCATTTGACTTCCTTAATTACTTTATTCTGGATGTTGTTTTTACTCTTTTACCTAATATTTTCTTGCTGGATGTCATTATTCTCTATTTGTTCTCAAACATTCAGTTCAATTTATTCTAGATCTCTAGTGTAGGTTCTGTTTAACTGATCAGAATTTTTCATTTCTTATTTTTGTGTTTCTTGCCCTGCCTATGTGGGGCTTTTTTTTTTTTTTTTTTTTTGAGGAGGCTGTTCTCAGATATTATAGACCCCAGCCAGATTTTCTCAGAGCAGACAGTCCCATGTCTCTTGAGGAAAATGTACCCAGCATCAATTTTCTTTGAAAGTGGGACCCAGCAGGTTATCAGACTTTTCTATAAAGCCTCTAGACTCTGTGCTTTTCCTATCCTTCCCAGCATATGGTGCTTGTCTGCCTAAGGCTTCCTACTAGCTTCAAATGATAGGGTGCCTTTAATGTTATCACTGTCTCTGCCAGGGGCATGATTGAGACAGAGGTGAGGAAATGTGATGGCTTTAATTGCTTCAGTTTTCCAGTCCCTGGGGCCTGAGTTCCTTGAGAAAGGGATTCTACTTGAGCTGGTCACAGGAACCTTTTTATTGGTGAAAATACACCCACTAGGGAATTAACTCCTTTCAACCTGACTAGTTAATTTTTCTCTCAGAGATGCTTAATTTGCCCTTGCCTGGGGCAATGCTGGAGTCTGAGGTGGCTTCCAGTTCTATCTAATGAGCTGTTAAGGAGTGGAAATAAAAGTAAGAGCAAAATTAAAAAAAGCTGTTTCAGAGCTGGTCCCCTGCTCTATCTATCTCTAGGTTCTGTGTGTCCCCTTTTCTTGTGATCCAGTCCTTTTCCAGTATTTTGTGCTAGCAAACTCAAAAAAAAAACTCTGTTTCATGTTTCATTTTTTAATTTTTTTCCATCAGCCCCACCTTCTTTCTACCAGGGCAAAAACTCCTAGTTCCTTTAGTGCTTAATCCAGGTTTATCTGTGCTGAGTGCCTGTTTTCAGTGGTCAAAATTTGTTAATTAATTCTGCAATTGGAGCTTGGTTTAGCTAAGCCCTTGCTACTTTGTGATGTCTGTTTCTTTTCCCCTCAGGGACCAGCCTGCTGTACCCATCGGGGAGGGACACTGGCCTCCATGGCTTGGGGGACTTACAGGTCTGTGTGTTATCTCAGCCATTCTACCTGTTCCAGACTGGCGTACTCTGTGTGTCCTGTCACTGTTGTTACCCCTAGCTGTTGTTCTGTACCACTCCTGCCTATTTGCTTATTTACTAGCTGCTCTAGAGAAGAAGCTGAGTTTCACACCACCATCTTCCCTCTCTCCCACCATGCCCTTAATTTCCTTTTTGGAATGTTCATCACTGATGTATAGAACACAGCTGATTTTAAATCATTTTTCATTATTTTTGGTTACTCAGACTCCATATCCACCAAACATATACTTTCTTTTCTCTGTTCCCCCATCCCTTGGTAACTTCT
This sequence comes from Tamandua tetradactyla, assembly GCF_023851605.1. Taxonomy (NCBI): domain Eukaryota; kingdom Metazoa; phylum Chordata; class Mammalia; order Pilosa; family Myrmecophagidae; genus Tamandua; species Tamandua tetradactyla. The sequence continues at coordinate 20,159,449 of NC_135328.1, read as the reverse complement.
AATCTATTTTCTATCCCTTCAAATTTGCTGTTTCTTATAAGTGAAATCATACAATATTTGTCTTTAAAACACAATTGAAATTTGTACCCTGATCTGACACCCTGAAATTTTGCTGAATTCATTGATTAGTTGTAGTAGTTTTATTTTTGTTTCTTTTTTTGACAATTCATTATGGTTTCCTATATATAACATCATGTCTTCTGCCAGTAGAAATAGTTTTATTTCTTCTTTACCAATTGGAATCCTTTTATTTCTTTTTCTTGCCTAATTACTCTGGCTATTATTTCATTACATTCTTAAATAGCAGTAGTGAAGAAGAGCATTCTGGTTTTATTCCTGAAGTTAGGGAGAAGCTTTGAGTCTCTCACCAGAATTAGCATATTAGTTGCAGACATTTCATAAGTGTTCTTTATCTTGCTGAAGGAGGTCTTTTCTATTCCTACATATTTTTTTCTATCTGTTTTTAAATGTTTGAATTTTTCAAGTGCATTTTCTTTGTCATTTGATATGATCAAGTGTTTTTGCTTTTCATTCTAGTAACATGATGTATTATAATGATTTAATTTTTCTTAATATAGAACTACTCTTGCATTCCTTGAGTAAATCCCACTTAGGCATGTTATATAATCCTTTTAACATGCTGTTGGGTTCAATTTGCTGGTATTTGGGTGAGGTGTTTTACATTTGCTATCATAAGGAATATGAGTCTGTAGTTTTCTTTTCTCATGTGTCTGTATATGGCTTTGACATCAGGGTAATGCAGCCCTCATAGAAGGAGTCAGTAAGTGTTTTCCACTCTTCTGCAGTTTGGGAGAGTTTGAGAATAATTATTATTAAGTCTTCAAATATTTCAGGGATTTTAATGATACACATATCTGGTCCTTGATATTCCATTGTTGCAAGGTTTTTGATTATTGATTCAATGTCTTTAGTTGTTATTTTCTGTTTAACTATTCTATTTTTACTTGAGCCACTTTTGGTAATTTTAGTGTTTCCAGCAACTCATAGCTCTCACCTGGTCATCTAATTTGATGGCATACAATTGTTCATAGTGTTCTCTTATAATGTTTTTATTTCTATAAAGCCAGTATTAATGTATTAATATCCCCAATTTTATTTTTTATTTTTGTTATTTGTTTCTTTTCTGTTTGTTGTTGTTGTTGTTGTTAGTCACTCTACTTAACAATTTTGTTGACCTTTACAAATAATTGACTTTTGGTTTCAGTTATACTCTCTACTCTATTTTGCTTATCTCTGCTCTAATATTTATTATTTCCTTCTGCTACCTTTGACTTTAATTTTAATATTTTCTTTCTAGTTCCTTAAGATGAAATATTAGGTTATTGTTTTGTGAACTTCCATCTTTTTTAATGTATGCATTCACAGATAGAAATTTCCCTGTGAATGCTGCTTTCCCTGCATTCCATTGGCTTTGGTATTTAGTGATTTTGTTTTCATCTATCTCAAAGTGCTTTCAAATTTTTCTTTAATTTATTCTTTGACCCATTGGCTGTTTGAGTGTATTTTTTTATTTCAACTTATTTGTAAATTTTATAGTTTTCCTTCTGCTATTGATTTCTAATCTCATTCCATAGTGCTCAAAGAATATACTTTGTGTGATTTCAATCTTTTAAAGTTTATTGAGACTTTTTTTAACCTAACATATGGTCTATCCTGGAGAATGTTCTATGTGCACTGTTGTTAGGTGGAGTCTTTCATATATTTGGCTAGTGCTTTATAGCATTGTTCAAGTCATTTATGTCTTTAATGACCCTGTCTGGATATGCTATCTTTTATTCAAAAAGGGGTATTAAAGTCTCCAACTATTGTAATAGAACTATTTCTCCTTTAAATTCTGCCACAGTTTGCTTCATATATCTTGGGGTTCTGTTGTTTGTTGGACATATGTTTATGTCCCAGAGTTTAGATTCCAGAGTTTGTCATGGGCTACCATACAATCCTCTCAGATTTTTCTTTCTAGCTGCTCCAGAATATAGGAGGGGATAAGGAATAAATATTTCTTTTTATCATTACAATTGACTTTTTGTGTGAAAAATAACATATATACAAAAAAGCAATAAATTTCAAAGCACTGCACAACAATTAGTTGTAGAACAGACTTCAGAATTTGGTATGTGGTTACAGTTCCACAATTTTAGGTTTTTGATTCTAGCTGCTTTAAGATACTGGAGACTAAAAGAAATATCAATTTAGTGTTTCAGCAATAATATTTACTTGTTAAATCTACCTTTTCTGTATAACTCCACCATCACCTTTGATCTTTCTCCCACACTTTAGGGGTATTTGGGCTATGCCCACTCTAACTTTTGCATGTTTGAAGGAACTGTCAATAATATGGGATACAGAAGTTGAACTAGTTGATGTTCTGGAGAGGTTGACCCCTCTGTATTTCAGGACTTATCTGGTCCAGGGACTCATCTGGAGGTTGTAGGTTTCTGGAAAGTTACCCTAGTGCATGGAACCCTTGTAGTATCTTATATATCATTCTAAGTGTTCTTTAGGATTGGCAGGAATGGTTTTGTTTGGAGTTTGGCAAGTTTTGATAGGTAGCAATATCTAACCGAAGCTTCCATAAGAGTGACCTCCTGAGTAGCCTCTCGATTCTGTATGAACTCTCTCAGTATTGATACTTTATTTGTTACATTTCTTTTCCCTCTTTTGGTCAGGATGGAATTGTTGATCCCACAGTGCCAGGACCAGGCTCATCCCTGAGAATCAACTCTCTGCTTCCAGGGAGAATTTCACCTCTGGATGTCACATCCCATGTAGGGCAATGATGCCATTTGCAGAGTTGGGCATAGAAAGAGTGAGACCACATCTGTGAACTAACTTCTAAAGGCTGTTTTCCACTGTGATTTAGTCTTTTGATTCCTTGTTGCTGTTGCAGATCTCTTAGGCCCTTAGAAAGGTAATTTTGTAATTTCTTCAGCATTTTTAAGTTCTTATCATTAGCTGGATTGACATTACATATTTCATTATATCATAGCTAGAAGCAGAAATCATTTTTAATAATGGAAGAAGATTAAAATTATTTGGTAAAAACTGAAATGAAGTTTATTTTATTTGAAACAATAACATCAAAAATAAATTGATAAGTGAAATGTAAAACATACTAATACATGTTTCTATGATTAAATAAAAAATTATCAATTTATTGTCAACAAACAACATTATTCTTCATATAAAATTAACAGCTCTACCTCAAATCAAGCATCATTCCATGAAGTATAATTGTATTCTAGTAAAAAGATTATATAAAATAAAGATTTATATAAATAAGAAGATAAAGAGTGTCACTGAAAAAATATATATATGTATATAAAATTTCTCAAGTGCTAGTTTGCTTCCATTTGTTTTAGTAACTCCAATTTTTAGGTGCCTTGTATTCACCTTTCTTGAGCTTTTCTTAGTAGAAAATCTATACATATATTCAAATAATTTGTTTATATCATTTCACTATTTAAGAACATCAATTTCAATGAGGTTAAGTCTAAGACTGACTCAGCTGGTTTTTTTTCCATTGCTCTATTACAATGTGTAGTAACTAACAGTGAGCTGAAGAAAAAAACAAACATTTGTTGAGTGTCTAATACTTTTCCATTAGCTGGAAATTTTAGATAAGTAATACCTACTGTTCTTTAATAATTTCTAAGAGGAAATATTATTTCTATTTCACATATTAGGAAATTTATGATCAAAAAATTTAGGTTATCATGCATGACACTCAACTGTTAAGAGATGCTATTCTAAACTAAATATGCTTGACTCTAAAATCTTTCCTTTATCTTGTACTTTATGCTGTTCAAATATTGGAAGTCCAGGCAGATTTGATGGAAGAATAAACGAATAAATTATTGAATAAAGAAAGAAACTAAAATTTATTTACCACTATGTAATTTAGAATATGCCAGAGACTTTAATACTGTTTATATTTAATTATCTAATTCTAACATGTCTCTTGGGTCAATATTTTTTCCTATAGTATAGATGAAGAGAAATAGGTTCCGAGAGATTAAATTTGTTTGTCCAATTTAGGATACATGCAATGGCTTTATTAATGGATAAGGGAGATTCTGAAAGAATTATGAAACTCTGATAGAAAAAGCCTAGATTGTTTTTAAAAGACTGTTGGTAGAAATATGGACACTAAAGGTGAAGCCTTCAGGTAGAAATGATGAATGAAGCATTGCAAACTGAAAGAAAGGCAACCCTTGTTTTAATGTGATAGAGAATTTGGCAAATTGAGTCTCAATGTCAGATAGAAGTCAGAATTTCTAAGTGGTAAACTTGGATATTAAGCTTCAGAGATCTCCAAATTAAATGTAGAAAATTCTTCTCTTTGCAACTTGTAGTGAAATGCAAGACAAAATAGATAAGCTGAGAATTGAACTCTTGGGTACAAAAACAAGAAGTAAACAGAAGTTGATGTCTTGAAAAATTATGAGTTTCCATAAATGGGTCCCAAGGAAATAGTACCCATTGTGAGGATTTTACTAAGCATGGAACCAGTCGGCCATTTCAGTTTGAGTCAGGATTGGAAATGCAGTTCTCCAGAAAGAATTTGTGGAAAGTCCTACTGTCTGATGGTTGGGACCCCTCTATGCTTCATGTGAAACCAACAAACATTTTTGTCAACTCTGAATAAGCAGAACCTCTGTCAGCCTGGACTAAAATGGACAGAAAAGAGATAGATTGGAGGAAAAATTACTTCAAAGGCAGAACCACAGGAGCTATAAATTTGTGATTTAATAAATCCCCATTGAAAATGCCAACCCATTTATGGTAAACTGCACTCTGGCAGCTTTAGCAAACTGAAACAATTCCTGTTTGTTTAATAGCAGTTATCCCAGTAAGTGTGAGATGATATCTTATTATGGTTTTGATTTGCATTTCCCCAATAGACACTGAGGCTGAGCATCTTTTCAAGTGGAAGATACCTTCTCAGAGGAAAGGCTGCTGGCATCTGAGGTTCCTCTGTCACATGGAAGGGTACATGGTGATATCTGCTGGTCCTTCTACCCCTTGTTGGTTTCTCTCCTCTAGAAGCTTTTTCTCTGGCTTTCGTTTCCTAGCTTCTCTGAGCTCTCTGAGTTTCATCTGTCTTTTATCCTCTCATAAAGTTCTCCAGTAAGGGCACTAAAACCCACCTTGAATAGCCTGAGCCATCTCTCCATGGACACAACCTAATCTAAAAGCCCCACTCTACAATAGGTCTGCTCCCACAGGCATGGATTAAGAGAATATGGCCTTTTATGGGGTATATAACAGCTTCACACCAGCAGAGTAAACTAAAAGTGTTGGAGAGAATGTAGATAAATAGGAACATTTATTCACTACTGATGGAAATATAAAATGGTAAAGACACTGTGGAGGACAGTTTGGTGGTTCTTCAGGAAGCTAAACACAGGGCTGCATTACCACCCAGCAATTGTGCTACTAGGGAGATACCCAGAAGATCTGGAAGCAGGGACACAAACAGATATTTGCACACTGATGTTCATATAGACATTGTTCACAATTGCCAAAAGATAGAAACAACCCAAATGTCCATCAACCAATGACTAGATAAATAGAAAGTAGTATTTGCATTCAGTGAAATATTATTCAGCATTATAAAGGAATGAAGTTCTGATTCATGTGAAAACATAGATGAGCCTTGAAGATATCATGCTGAATGAAATAAGTGAGACACAAAATGACAAATATTGTATGATACCACTGATAGAAAACAGAGTAAACATACTAATAAGGTTAGAATCTGAAATATAGGTTACCAGGGAATGGGTTGGGTGTAAGGAAAGGGGAAAATACTAAATTTGTACAGAATATATATTTGGGTTCATTGTAAAATTTTGGAAATACATGATGGTTATGGTACCACAACTTTTTGAGTGTAATTGACAGCACTGAATTACAGATGTGACTGCAGTTAAATGGGAAAATTTTAGGTTGTCTTGTTCCAGATCTTAGAAGGAAAGCTTTCAGTCTCCACCATTGAGCATGACGTTAGCTGTGAGGTTGTCATATGTGCCTTTTATCATGTTATGGATGTTTCCCTATTTCCCTATCTTTTTAAGTGTTTTATCAAGAAAGGATGCTGGATTTTGTCAAATGACTTTTCTTCATCACTTGAAATGATCATGTGCTTTTTTCTCTTTCATTTTGTTAATGCCCATTATTATCTTAGTTAATTTTCTCATGTTAAACTACCCTTGCATACCTGGGACAAAACCCACTCAGCCATACTATATAATTTATTTATTGTGCTATTGGATTTGATTAGTTAATATTTTGTTGAGGATTTGTCCATCTATATCCAGAAGAGAAATTTCTCTGTAATTTTCCTTTCTTGTAGTATCCTTTTCTGGCTTTGGTATTGGGGTGACATTGATCTCATAGAATGAATTGGGCTGTGTTCCTCACTGTTCATTTTTTTAGAAGTATGTGAGCAAGATTGGTATTAATTCTTTGTGGTATGTTTGGTAAAATTCATCTATAAAGCCATCTAGTTCTGGGCTATACTTTCTTGGGAGATTTTTTTTTATGACTGATTCAATCTCTTTACTTGCGATTGTTTTGTTGAGATAGTTTACTTCTTCTAAAGTCCATATAGGTTGTTTGTAATTTTTTTTAGGGCAGTTCTCTTATGGACAATCTCTTCCCATTTCTATTTATTTGTAAACATTTTAAACTTTTGCTCATTGTGAAGGACAGTTTTGCCAGATAAAGAAATTTTGGTTAGTATTTTTTTTTCTTTTTCAATATTTTAAATATACTATAACACTGCCATTTCACCTCCATAGTTTCTGATGAGAACTGGCACTTAGTCTTATTGAGGATCTCATATATGAAGAGTTACTTTTCTCTTTCTGTTTTCTGAATTCTCACCTTTTCTCTCACATTTTACATTTTGGTTATTATGGGTCTCTGAGTAGTTCTGTTAGGGTTTATTCTGCTTGGAGTACATTTCACTTGGTGGACAAATATATTTATGCCTTTAATAAAATGTGGGAAATTTGGGGCCATTATTTCTTCAAACATACTTTTTGCCCTTTTCCCCTCTTTTCTCCTTCTGTGACTCCCATGATGCATATTTTGTATGCTTCATGCTGTCACTCAAATCCCTGAGACACTGCTTAGTTTTTGTCTTCTTTTCTCCATCTGCTCTTTTGACTGTGCTTTCAATTGTTCTTTCTTCTAGTTCATTAGAAGAGTCTTTCTTCTCCTTATTCAAATGTGCTCTTGTATGCCACTAAAATACTTTTAATCTCCATTTTTTTTTAGTTACTAAGCTGCCAGAATGCAATATATCAGAAATGGAATGGCTTTTTAAAAGGGGAAGTTTATTAAGTTGCTAGTTTACAGTTCTATGGCTGTGAAAATGCCCAAATTAAAGTAACGCTATAAAAATGTACAACCTATGGCATCCAGGAAAAGATACCTTGGATGAAGAACAAAGATGTTCAGTTTCCCTCTCAGCTGGATAGGCATATGGAAGCTTTTTCCAAAATGGCTCCCCCATAAAGGGCTCCAGTAAGCAAACCCACTTTGAATGGGTGGGGACACATCTCCATGGAAACCATCTAATCAAAAGTTATCACCCACAACTGGGTGAGTCATATCTCCATGGAAACAAATAAAGGCTCCACCAAGCAATACTGAATGAGGACTAAAGGAAATGGCTTTTCTGGAATACATAATAGCTTCATACCAACACGCCATTATTATTCCCTGCCTCCCTCCCCATAATGTCTGTGATGTTTGTTTCTAAAATTTCAGCTTGTACTTTATGCTCACACATTGTCTTCCTAATATCCTTAGCTCTATTATCCATATTTTCCTTCATCTCTTTGAATTGATTTAGGAACTTTTTGGAACTTTTCTGGTTAGCTTTTCCAAATTCTGCATCTCCCCTGAAGTTTTCATTTGTTTTTTTGATTAAGAAGTATCTTCCTGTTCCTTAGTATAGATTGTAATTTTTTACTGATGTCTGGGCATCTGATTATTTTGATGTGTTAACTTTGAAAGTCAGTTTCTCCCTGTTGGCTAGGGTTTTAATGTGGACTGGCTTTGTGTTAAGGCTCTTCTTTGAGGCTTGGTCTATCTTATTCTGAGACTTTAGTGTATCTGATGCTTAGCTGTTTAGATTTTCTCATCTCTTCTTCACCTTATTTTTATCCTGGGCATGTGATAAAAATTTTAAGATTGCATGTTTTGTACAATTTTTTTACACCAGAAGAAAGCTTCCTTTCCTCTGCCCCTTTTCCAGGACTCTTAATCTGTTCTATTTGTTTTCATGCAGAATTTTATTCCCAGTTTCTATAGTTAGTTTGATTTTAACCAGTGCCCCCTTTTCCTTACCATTTTTAGTTCTAGGACCCATACTCTGGTTAAGCAGTTCAACCTCACCACTTTTCTTTTTCTATGAGTCTTATCTGCCTCTAGTTTCTTCTCCATTAGGGTATCCCATCCCAGGAACCCAGATGGGATCAATCCAGAGAGGTGAGTTAATCCAGAAAAGTCTGTTTGTATTTGGGGTAGACCAGAAAATAGAGACTGGATTGTGTATACCTCTTGCCAACAGTTCTGCCACAGTCTCTCTCTTTTTTTCCCAGGATGGTCCTTTTGTATACACTTACTGCTCAGCTGCTTGGTTCTCTATGACTTTGGTCCCTGTGCCTTCATATGTGTGGTGTTCTAGCTCACTGTTATAGGTGTCTCTAATATCAACATCTCTATTAGAAAGGAACTGGGCTGTACTTCCTTAGTAGGACTTCTATCTTTCACACAAAAATGTGAGGTGAATGGTCCCATCCTGGGAGTCTGGGACAAAAACTTCCTACCTAATATTGTTGATTTCTTTTTACTTTGATTCAGTGTCTATGGAGTCTGTCTCCAGTCTCTATCATACTCCAGAGATTCAACCAAGTGTTATTGTCCTTTTATTAGTTGATTGTGAGGGCAGACTTTTCCAGGTGATATCTTACATCACCATGTTATTGAGGTTACTTCCTCAACCCTCTTTAAAGTAAACTAAAATTCCATTAAAAGCTTTTTTTCAAAAAAAAAAATTCCACTTTGGTAACTTTCTACAAAAAGCTCTATTTATAGAAAAGTACAAATATTGTATTTTTCAATCCACCATCTTTCAAATTAGTGGTGCTGTTTTTAAAGAGTTCATTTTTAAAAAATTTTTCAAAATATGTATATAATTGTAAGAAAAAAGCTGTTCTTTTGCAGCAGAAAACAAAGTTGGAAATTCTACTTCACCTTTTAGTTTCCTAGTTTATTCTGATATTTTTGGCCTCCACTTAAGTATAATGTCCTCAGGAAAGCCTTCCCTGGTACTTCTTGCTATACTGTATGATTCAAATATAATTCCCATAATTCAAATATAATGTTTAATAAAATACTTGTAATTAATGGCTTAATGCCCTTCTCACCAGCAGTCCATAAGACACATGAGGATAGAAACTGTATTTGCTTTGCTTACTACCTGTATTAACTAGGGTTCCCTTGAGAAACAGAATCAGCAGGAGATATATGTAAATATAAAATTTATAAAAATGTCTCTCATAGCCATTGGGATGTTGAGTCCAAGGTCTGTAGGGCAGGCAACAAGCTGGCAGCTCTGATAAAGGTCCTCAATGAACTCTCATTGCAGAAGACACTCCAGTAATCAGCTGCAGATGCTACCAATATGTTCACGATTTAATCCATGAAATATCCTCATACCAACAGACAGGCCAGCACTTACCCAATCAGACAACCAAGCACCATCACATGGCTAAGTTGACACATGAACCTGACCATGACACTTCCCTATCTCAAGTACCTCATTCAGTGTCTGATATGTGACCCTGTTTACAATATGATTGACTTAGTGAATAAAATTTAAAATTTCTAGGAGAGTTATTTTTGAACCAATTTTCTTCTTCTGTGATGCTCTTGAGTTTTTCCATGTAAGACCAGACTTTGATACCCCTCTGTTTTTTAGCCAGCAACTAGTAGTAGAAAATTGAATGAATGAAAATAAAAATTCATCTAATTTTATCAGCCACATATAATTAATGTTTATTTACAAAATCACTCTCTCCTCAAACTTTTTTCCCCCCATTCTGCAAATCTGAAGTAATCATATATAATGACAAAAAAGATATCATGAGCATGGTAAACTGCCAAATGGCATAGATGCTACAGTATATAGAGTAGTTCATCTCTTGATTTATTTAATACTGTCCACTTGTCAATGCAATTATAAATATTTATTTCTTTGCTGAATGTATTTTTCTGTTAAGTACTTGAAGCAATTCTGCTTAGTGTAATGCTAAGTCTGTTTACTGACAAAAACTATTTGTTTTTATCAAAAAGACTTACTATATGTGCTAGTTTGAAACTGTTATGTATATTAGAAAAGTCAATCTCTTTTAATCCAAACTTGAGGGTGCAGATTTATTGCAGGTGAAATTTTTTGATTAGGTTGTTTCTGTGGAGATGGACACCACTCATTCAAGGTGGGTCTTAATTAGTTTACTGCAGCCCTTGAAAGAGCTCATGAAGAGAGTTCAGAGCCAACCCAGAGAGTAGAAAGATGAAGCCAAACATGGACATTTGGAGATGCTAAGCTAAGAGGTAAAAAATCGAGTCTGCCCCAAAGACGCTAAGTGAGTACCCACAGATGCTTAGAGAGAAAGTCACTGGAAACAGGAGCTGAGTGAATCATTTGAAACCTGAAGCTGGGAAAGAAGGATGGCAGAAAGCACCATGTGACTTCCCATGTGCCAGAAAAACCCTGGACACAATTAACCTTTCTCAAGTGCAAGTATCCTTTAGTTGGTGCCTTAATTTGGGCATTTTCATGGCCTTAGAACTGTACATTTATAACCTAATAAATCCCCTTTATAAATCCAATCCATTTCTGCTGTATTTCATTTAGCAGATCTAAATAAATCCAATCCATTTCTACTGTATTTCATTTAGCATCTCTAGCAAACTGAAACCGATTTTGGTACCAGAGAAGTGGAGTGTGTGGTATGTAAATGCCGTATATGTTAATGGCTTTTCACATGGGTAAGGGGAAGGTTCTGGAACAATTTTGAGGAGATGAATGTGAATGGCATGATAGTTTTGAAGAGACTGTTGGTCGAAATATGGACACGAGGTGTTTTAGTGAAGTCTTAGAAACAAATAATGAATGTGTATTTGCAAATGGGAAGAAAGGCAACTCTTATTTTAAAATGGCAAAATTGAGTCTTCATGCTGGATGGAAGGTAGAATTTGAAAGCAATGACCTAGGATACTTAGAAATTTCCAAACTTAATGTGGAAAATTTAACCTTGCTACTCCTTGTAGTAAAATGCAAAAGGAAAGGGATAAACTGAGAGCTGAACTCTTGAGTGCAAAGGAACCAGAAATTAATTTATCATCTGATAAAGTCTAATGCTTCCAGAAAGTGAGACCCAAGAGGTCAGTGTTCCATGTGAGGATTTAACCAAATATGGCACTGGTCAGCCATGTCAGAAGGAGCTTGGATTGGAAATGGAGTTATCCAGAATGGATATGTGGATAGTCTTATTTTCTGATGGTTTTGACCCCCATATGCTGCATGCAAAGTCAACAATTTTTTTTACAAGATCTCTATGAATATAACCACTGCCAGTCTGGACTAAAAGGACAGAAAAGGAACAGATTGAAGGAAAAATTACTTTGAAGGCAGAACAATGGAGGCTAGGGTCTGGAGCCAGGAAATCTCAGGCCAGGAGAGCAGATCCACCCATGCATGTGGCTTTCTGTTTCATTATTCAGAAAGACTGTTGCCACCTCAGACCTTAGAAAAGGTGGAGCATACTTCTTGGTTGTTGAGGGGAGCTGGCTGCCATTCCACTATTCTAAAGGGGTTAAGCATGTGCCCCAGAGATAGTACAGAGTCCAGGTACCAACCAGATGCCTGAAGAAGGTAGGTCCCTGAGCAAGGTGGTCACTCAAATAATTCTCCTATTAAAAATGAGAAAAAGAAGCTAATAAATTTCAAGTAGCTTGCATAAATTCCCAAAGTGGATTCCAAAGACCATGTATTTTATCTCTACCAGAGAAGCATTAAAATGATGGCTTGTGGAAGAAAATATGAAGAATATGTTATTTATTATTATGTTTTGGCTAATCAAATGAACAAACACAAATATTCTTTATCCAAAATGAAAAGTAAAAACTTCACAAAGAAAAAGAAAAACTGCTCATTCTTCCTTAATATCTTAGGCTCACAGTATTTTAGGGGCAGAGAGTGTTGTAGCTTCAAATTCTTTATTAGCAAAACCTAGTGGGTGTGTATGTGTGCTTGGTGGATAGGTTTTATTTAAAAAAATTATTAGATAAATGTTGGGTTTACAGAACAATCATGCTTAAATTCAAGGTTCCATATACCTCCTGTGCTGGCTTGAAAGGATGATGTGCCCTAGAAAAGCCATGGCTTAATCCTGATACAATCATGTGAAGGCAGACATTTCTTTTAATCCCTATTCAGTATTTTAGGTTGAAGACTTGATAAGATTGTATCCTTGGAGATGTGACTCACCCAATTGTGGGTATTAATTAGAGGGAAATGTGATTACACCCATTATAGATGGGTCTTGATTAGTTACTGGAATTCTTTAAAAGAGGAAACATTTTGGGGAGAAGCACAACAGAACCATTAGAGAGCCAGGAGAACCATGACAGAGCACACAGCTAGAGACATTTGGGGATGAAGAAAAATTCCCCTGGGGGACCTTCATGATGCAGAATCCTGGAGAGAAAGCTAGCAGACATTGCTTTGTTTGCCATGTGCCTTTCCAGTTGAAAGAGGAAACTTGAACTTCATCAGCCTTTCTTCAGTGCAGGTAACCTCTTGCTGATTCCTTAATTTGGACACTTGTATAGGTATGCTTTAATTGGGACACTTTATCAGTCTTAGAACTTTAAACTTGCAACTTATAAATTCCCCTTTTTAAAAGCCTTTCCATTTCTGGTTTATTGCATTCTGGCAGCTAGCAAACTAGAACACCTCCTCACCACTAACACGTGCATTTGTGAGAAAAATTTGTTACAATTGATGATAGCCCTTTATTTTGTAGTTGTACTATTTCTTAATAATAATTACATTTGTTACAATTGATTAAATATTACCAAAATATTACTATTAACTATTAACCATAGTTCATGTAGGGGATTTTCCACAAATTCCCTGTTTATTAATTTTTTGTGTATTTCTTTATTTTATTACTCTTCTATACATACACTAATAAAGAGGGTGTCAGTCCCTACAAGAATTTTACAATTACACTGTCACAAGAAGAAGACTATTTAGTTATACAATCATTACCAAAGATCAAGGATACCGGATTTTGGTTCAACAATTTCAGTATTTCCTTTTGGCTATTCTAATACGCTAAAAACTAAAATTAAATATCTATATAATGAGTTTTAGTCAAAATTATTTGTTAAATCCTAGCTTCTAAGTTACAACTCCTCCCTATCATTTGATCATTCTCTCAATCTTCAGGGATATCTGGGCAATGACCATTCTAAGTTCTCCATGCTGAAAATGGGTGTCAGCATTATGGGGAAGAAGAATGAAACTGGTTGATGTTCTTGGAGAGACTGGTGCCTCTGAGTTTCAGGACTTATCTGGCATTGGATCCATATGGAGGTTCTAATTCCTGGAAAAATAAACATATTTGATACAACTTTTATAGAGTCTTCAATAGAGCCCAGGGTATTCTTCAAGCTTCTCATGATTAATATCAGTCAGGGTACTCTGGCAATTTGCAATATCTGGCTGAAGCTTGCATAAAAGTAACCTCCAAAATGACCTCTTGATTCCATTTGAAATCTTTTAGCTGTGCAACTATGTTTTGTTTCATTTCACTTCCTGCTTTTGGTCAAGAAGGCATTATTGATCCCAAAATGTCAGGGACAGGCTCATTTCTGGGAGTCAATGCCCCTTTCCAGCACAAAGAAGTTAAAATTTTCCCAAATATCTGTAAATACAAAAACAAATTCCCCATGCTTGTATGGGTCTACATTTTGTTGTGTTCCACTGATCTAAATATCTATTTGTGGCACTACTACACTATCTTAGTTGACCTACCTCATTTTCTTAACAGTGGGTGGATTTCAGTACTAGTGGTCAATAAGTAGGGGGAACAGGGGTAAAGTGTATGGGATGTTCAGGGTTTTCTTTTCCATTTTTCCTTATTTTCTGGAGGGCAAATGCTCTAAAAATGATGATGGTGATGAAAGCATAACTATGTGATGATACTGTGAATTACTATCTGTATACTTCGGATAGATTATGTAGTGTAGCCGTATATCTCAGTAAAATAACGTTAAAAATATTAAAGAACCAAATTAGCTTTCATTGGAACTTGGTGGGAACTTAATGAATAATATCAAAAGTTTCCCTAATAATTTGTCTCTGTGGCCTTTCTCACATGTAGTTCAGTCATCTGAATTCTTCCCTATTCTCAGAATGAGAATCTGAGTTAAAATGAAAATTCAGACATGTAGCTCATATTTTTACTTATTAAGTAAAAATAGATGAAAAAACCATTTATCCTGAGCAAGGGCAAAAAGAATCTTTAGCAAGCAGCAGAAGATCTGTACAAAGTAGAGATACTAGACATATAAGAAGCAACACAAAAAATAAGCTTGTTTAAAGTTTTTAAAGAATCCTTCATTTTAAGAATCACAGTTAATTTAAAAATGTATTTCAAGCAAACCATGGTGGCTTAGCAGGCAGAGTTGAGTCTCAGTCTACTGTGCCACCATACTGGGGACCCGGGTTTGATTCTCAGTACTTGCCCATGCAAAAAAAAAAAAAAAAAAAGAGTATTTCTAGTCACATCATAGTGGAACCAAGAGACTGGAAAGGATAAGAAAAGACTATAACAGCTACAAGTATTAAAACCAATCACACTGTATGATTTTTTCAAATGATGAACAATAAATAATTTTTCAGTTAAAATTGGTTAAAATACACAATTATCTTTCAAAGATGAGGATGGGGCTGCGTAATGGTGGCACAGTGGCAGAATTCTCACCTGCCATGCCAGAGACCCAGTTTAATTCCTGGAGCCTGACCATGCCAAAAAAAAAAAAAAAAAAAATGAGGGATGAATTCTGAGAAACTGGCAGCATAGTGGCAGAGTTTAAGAATTCTCTCATGAAGTAGAAGGAAATCAACTAAGAAAAAAAATCTAAAAATATTCCACATTTTCCAGCAAAACAGATGATAAGGCCTTATAAAGAATTTCTAAAATGCAAGAAATAAGAAATATTACCAATAATCCCCAAACGTTCATGTTTTCCATGTCCATGTGAAAAGAAAAAGAAGGAAATCATAGGACCTCAGATGGATCCAAGAACAAGAGAAGAACAAAAGAGTCCACAAGTTCACCAAAAATCAAAGTGGCAGCTGAAGTAGCAGGCACTGACTCAATCATGGTGAAATGTGACAAACTGGATGTGAAGGAAGATAGTCCTAGGAGAGGTAGAAATTATCCAACATGAGGATATGAGATTGTATCAAAGCAGCATATCTCACAATCAAATCAATAAGGTATTGTTCTAGTTTGCTAGCTGCCGGAATGCAATATACCAGAAACGGAATGGCTTTTAAAAGGGGTGATTTAATGAGTTGCTAGTTTACAGTTCTAAGGCCGAGAAAATGTCCCAATTAAAACAAGTCTAAAGAAATGTCCAATCAAAGGAATCCAGGGAAAGATACCTTGGTTCAAGAAGGCCGATGAAGTTCAGGGTTTCTCTCTCAAGTGAGAAAGCACATGGCGAACACAGTCAGGGCTTCTCTCTCAGCTGGAAGGGCACATGGCAAATACGGCATCATTTGCTAGCTTCCTCTCCTGGCTTCCTATTTCATGAAGCTCCCCGGGAGGCATTTTCCTTCTTCATCTCCAAAGGTCACTGGCTGGTGGACTCTCTGCTTCATGGTGCTGCAGCATTATCTGCCCTCTCTAAGTCTCTCTCTCTCCAATATGTTTCCTCTTTTATAGGACTTCAGAAACTAATCAAGACCCACTCAAATGGGTGGAGACATGTCATCCCCTAATCCAGTTTAACAACCATTCTTAACTAAATCACATCAGCCAGGGAGATGATCTCATTACAGTTTCAAACATACTGTATTGAACCTTTATGAAATGAGATTTATATTAAAACATGGCTTTTCTTAGGGGGCATACTTCCTTTCAAACCAGCACAGGTATTAAAAAGATGTGATTCTTTTATGATTGGGATGAAAGCTACAGGACAAATGGTTCAGTATATATAAGGGAAATTGCCATGTTACATTTGTCTTTTAGTAAGAAGTGGCTTTGTTATTGAACTTGAATAAGAAAGAAAGAACTATACAGGAAACAGCAGAAAAAGCAGCTCTTGTATCAGGGGAGAATCAGAAATCTATCCATCAACACCTAAATTCAGATATGAAAAGAGCCAGGTTCAAAAATTTTTGAGGAAAAAGCTTTCTAAAATATTATTCTCAGTCAAGTTTTTGTTCAAGTGCAAAGGCAATGAATAAATATTTAGGTAGCATATTAAATAAGACCTACAACACATGTGTTCCCAAATTCAACAACCAAAAATATGGTAGTGAGAAGTTCGGTTAATGAAGTATTTCATCAAGGTAAATATTGCTGTGGGGAAATAAAGGAAAAGATTACAGAACACATTGTAAATACATTAAATTTCACTATATGCATCTATATGTTTAGTTATATCCAGCAAATAACCAGCAAGTGTGTGTGCATGTGTTTGTATATGTTTATAGTAGCATCATTCATAACAGCCAAAAAGTTAAAATACTAAAATGTCAATTCATCAACTGATGAATTGATAGCAAATATGGCAATTCATAAATTGACCAGTATGCTGGTGTACAGTTGTTATGTATCCCAGAAAAGCCATGTCCTTTTCCCTGATTCGGTCTTGTGAGGAGCAGCCATATTTCTTTTAATCATGATTCAATATTGTGAGGTGGAATCTTTGATTGGATTGTTTCCATGGGTGATGTGACACACACAGCTGTGAGTGTGACATTTTGATTAGATAGAGATGTGATTCTGTCCATTCAAGGTGGGTCTTGATTACTTTACTGGAGTCTTTAAAAGGGAATGCATTTTACAGAAAGCTTAAAGCCAACAGGGGTGCAGAAATTTGGAGACACTTGGAGTGGCAACAGAGGGCAACATTGTATGCCTACACAAGAACATTTGGAGATACAAAGCCCAGCAGTCATGGCTATGTGCCTGCCCATGGGATGCTAAGCAAGACAAAACCTAGGGTTTGGTGCTAGAGGGTATAAGTGAAGGACCACAGAAACTTAAGAGGAAACCACTGGCATCAGAAACTGGAAGCAAAAGAACCAGGAACAAGGAGCAAAAGACTTCACATGTGACAAATATCTGTATCATTCTCTGGATGCCCTAGTTAGGACATTTTTTAACTTAATAAATTCCATTTATGAAAGCTGTTCTGTTTCTGCTAAATTGCATTTCAGCAGCACTAAGCAAACCAATACAGCCAGCAACAAAAAAGGGATGAGACACCAATACCTGCTGCAAATGAGTGTACCCAGGAAATATTATGCTAGATGAAAAAAGTCAGAGAAAAAAGTCCATATAAGGAAAGACTCAATCTATATAAAAATGCCCCAAATTAGGAAATAGATTATTGGTTGCCAAGGAATTGGAGTTATGGGAATGTACAGTGATTCAATGGATATGGAGTTTCTTTTTGGGATTAGATAGTGGCAATGATTGCACAGGTTTGTATATTTACTATAAACCACTGAATTGTATAAGCTTTAACATGCATGTGAATGATTTCCATCTAAAGTGTGTGAAAAAAAAAAGTTTTTAGTAATTCATTAAGACCATATAAGGAGGAAAGGACAATAAGGTTGGCTGTCTGGCTGCAGTTGATTGTATGTCTAATTTTGTATTTTTTTGAATTAGTTGCAAGTGTGAAGAAATTTCCTATAGAAAGGAAAACTTTCTGGAAGTTAAAAGAGCTTGATAAGTAGGAAATAGAAAATAATTCTGATAAATTTTCATGGTATTTTCATATCTCACAAATTCTACGCTATGCTTAAATAAAAAATAAGTCCTGGAAGCAATATGAATCCTCTTTTCATATAACATAATTTCCACTGATAGTTACTTTGCTGGAACATATTTAATTAAAATCCAGAAGGGAAGTTTTTACATCATTTAAAAATATTTCCACTCTTTAATATCCCTTTATTGATAAAATAAATTATTTTTAATTAAGCCAAATAATAACTATACTCTAAAACAAATGCATAAAAATAAAAAAAAATAGAATGGAGTGTAACATAAGTAAAAAATAAGTCATGGAATCAACAGAAATCAAACTTCATCTTTCTATATATATTTATATTATCATGCTCAATATATATACATATATCATACCCTCCTGGAATTTCAAGTTGTTTAGTAATTGGTATTTTTAATATATATTTTCATGTATCAATAAATGTGTTCATACTTCCTGGTTTTAGTGGCTATATAGGTCTTGGTCCTACGTAACAACAATGAATTTAAAATGATTCTCTGCTACAGGAAAGGAGATTGTTTCATCTTTTAATAATGTAAATATTTATGCACAGATTTTGTAACATTTATCTTCGTGCAAATATCTTATTTTCTGAATATACACTCCAGAAGTGGAATTTCTACATTATTGGGCATATAGATTGGCAGGGCATGTTATTCATTTATCAAGTAGAGAATTCGGAATATTATTCTGATTTTTAGTTGTGGATATGGTTTCTTAGGTCATGGGTTATATGAAAACACAATTCACTATTATGTTTACCTTAAAATTGCCAAAAGTACATATGTAAAACTTTTTGTTAATTGCCTGCTTATATAACTCATGTTTTCTTATAGATTTGTATTAGTTATTCATATATTCAAAAAATCATTAAATGCTGTCTGTCACAAATTTGTAATTAAGTTAGGAATTTTTATGAGGTATGGTTTAATATTATGATGTAAGATCATTGAAATAGTTTTCTTCATCATTTAGACTTTTTTATATCTCTCTTTCACATATACAAACACACACATATGAGTCTTTTTTAATTATATGAAGGTTTTGTTTTCACTTTTATGAAATTATTGCATCTCAAGATCTTTTTTCTATTAATATTGAAATATATGCATTTTTCTTCAAAGGACAAAAATATTCCCAAAGGTATTTTGAAAGTATTTCATAAGTTTTTCACCTGTTAGATATTTTATTTGTCATTTATTAAATCCTTGTATGCGGATTTGTATATGGTATCGAAATGAGGATTTAATATGTTTGCCTGATTTTTAATGAGATTGAGGATTATCTGTGTATTTATTGACTTTTGGAATTATGTTTTGTAATACAACCCCAAATATGTTGTCCTTTTTTCCATTAGTTTTTCTGTATCTTTCTTCTTTCTTTAAAGGGCAACTTATGTTTTCTAGATATGTGGCATTGGTTGCCTATGTGTAGTAAATAACATTTCTCACTTTCTGGATTACCATTTCATCCCTAAAATGTGTCCTTTCCAGTGACAGCATTTTTCAGTGTACATTTAGTCAATTCAACTATTTCTTCCATTATTGATTGAAATTTTATACTGTTTTTTAAAAACTTTCTTTACTGTTTTGCTATTCCAAGTTATACTATGAAGGCATGTGCAATTGATTTTATGTAGAACATGAAGTAGGTTTTACTTTTTCCATATAGATATGCAAATGACATAGTAGAATGTATTGAAAATAACCCACTCCACTTCCATTTTGCTTCAGGGCCAAATTTGTTACAATTCAAATAAAGAAATACATATATTTCTGGAACTTTTTTCTGTTCACTGGATTCAGGTCCTTTGCTCTTCTCTACGCTATCTAAAAACATTTTTAAAATAAATCTTTGCTGGTATGCCAAGACCTACAATTTTATCCTTTTTGAAAAATTTTGTTGGAATAATGATAAAGCCAAATAAGCCTAATTAAGGTTTTCTTTGTTGGAATGTCTATCATTCTGAATTTAAAATGTGAATTGAATCTTAAGTCCAGATTCCTCATTCTTCTTTACCAGATTTGGTAACATGCTTACTAAAAATACATTCATTTCATCTAGATTTTCAAATTTACTGACATTTTTGTAATATGAACTTAACATTTGAGAAATGTTTTATTATGAGTCTTTTAATTTCTAATGTTTATAGTTATACCTCTCAGTTTTACTTCAACAGTCTAGACATTATCTTTTGCATCCATTTGTCCTTTCTATTTATACTTGCTTCCTACTCCATTAATTTGATTTCTCTTTTTCCTTATATTTATCTCTTTTGAGTTTAGTTTACTATCAATTTTGGAAAATTCTTATAATGGATGTTTAAATCCTTCATTTCCAGATTTTTTTATGGCTAAATCATGCATTACAGACTGTAAATTTTTCTTTCATACTTTTATTTTGTTTTTGCAAGCAATATATTTTAATACATGGTGTTTAAAAATGAATTAAGAAATATTTTGTAAATATATGATTTCCTATCTGAACTATGTGATATTATGATATTTTAATTTCAAACATATGGGTAGTTTAGTTGGCTCATTGTTATCAATTACCATTTATTGCATTGTGAACTAATTAAAGAAATGCATTGGTGCTTGTAAAATGAGTTTCTTTTTCAAATATTTAATTTTAGATTTTTTTCTATTTAATATATTATTTGCTGAAATAAGCTTAAAGTAAAATCCTGGAAAGAAATATGCAAAAACAAACCAAAAGAAAGAGGGCCTACTACATTTACCATCAATGGAAACATTACAAAACAAAAATATTATGAATGCTAATGAGGATTACTTTAAAATAATCTATTTCACTAGGAAGGGAATAACAGTTCTAAATTTACATGCATTTAATTAGGCTAAAAATATAGAAATCACAAATTGGTAGGATTAAAAAGGGAAACCCGAGAATACACAACCATTTTTTGAGATTTTACTTTTTCCATAGGGGGCACTGGAGGGACAGTGCACTAGGAAGGGATTTCTCTTCCAGGTGGCACAGTGCTTTTTCTTCTCCGGCACTGGGTGGGCATGTTAGGCGCATAGCTGTTCCCTCTCAGCGTGCTCTGCCAGCACCTGGGGCAGGCTCCAGGTGGCCTATGCCGGGGCTGCACCCCCTTCCCGGATCCAATGGCTCAAAGATGGTGGCTTCCTGCTGACAGGCTCAGCCAGCAGCTTCTCGGTGCGCTTTGACTAACCCTCTCTTGAAAGTCGGAATCTCAGCCATGGGGTAGGTGGGAGCTTCCAAACGTCTTCCTTTCTCTTTCTCTCTTTCCTTCTTTCCTCCCACCCTCCCCTTCTTTCCAACTTTCTTTATAATTTATCTGATTCAGACCCAAGCCATCCTGCTCCAGAATCAAGCTCCTGACAAATATGTGCCTATTGCCTGATAGGTTGAGCTTTCTTAGTGAACTGGCTACTGGTATAGTTGGGCCCAGCCACAGGTCAAGATCCTATAAGTTGAGTTCAACTCTCTCCTTTCAGTTTTCTTAAACTGCTCAGCACATGAACTACAGGAAATTATGTCCATTCAAAGCAGACATTTTAAAGATAAGGTCCACCCAGGGTGCAGGATAAAGACCAAATTCAATCACTTACCAGGAATATTTAATAGAGAAAAAATTTCATATCTGCTACTGTGTGCTGCCTCCTTCACCCCATTTTATTATTAAATACAGAAGTCGGTACATTTAAAGGAAAAATTATGTGGAAAATACAGAGTGCCCACATACTGCTGTTTTTGAACCTTGTGTTAGTGTTGTATATTTGTTATAATTGAAACAATATTATTGTAATATTAATATTAATGATAGTCCATAGTATATCCACAACAGCAGAATAAAGCTTTTTCTTAAGTGCTTATGGATCATTCTTAAGGATAGACCATATGCTGGGTCACAAAGCAAGTCGTAATATGTTTAAAAAGACTGAAATCATACAAAACACTTTCTTGGATCATAAAGGAATGCAGTTGGAAATCAGTAACAGAGAGAGGGCCAGAAAATTCACAAATATATAGAGGCTCAACAGCACACTCTTAAACAACCAGTGAGTCAAGGAAAAAATTACAAGAGAAATCAGTAAATATCTCAAGGCAAATGAAAATGAAAACATAACATATCAAAATTTATGGGATGCAGCAAAGGCAAGCTAAGAGGGAAATTTATTGCCCTAAATGCCTATATCAAAAAAGAACAAAGAGCAAAAATAGAGGAATTAAGCATTCACTTAGAAGAACTGGAGAAAGAACAGCAAACTAACCCCAAGGCAAGCAAAAGGAAAGAAATAACCAAGATTAGAGGAGAAATAAATGAAATTGAAAACATAAAAATAACTGAGAAAATCAACAAAATCAGAAGTTGGTTCTATGAGAAAATCAATAAAATTGATGGACCCTTAGCAAGGTTGACAAAAAGAAGAGAGCGGATGCAAATAAATAAAATCAGAAATGGAAGAGGAGACATGAACACTGACCCTGAAGAAATAAAGGAGGTAATGAGAGGATACTATGAACAACTTTATGCTGATAAACTTGACAACATAGATAAAATGGTCAACTTCTTAGAAAGGCATGAACAACCAACATTGACTCGAGAAAAAATAGATGACCTCAACAAACCAATCACAAGTAAAGAAATTGAATCAGTCATTAAGAAGCTCCCAAAACAAAATGAAATCAGAAAGAAAGATAGATGTTAAAGATTGAGATGGTATAATATAGGAATGCCTAGAGTGTAAAATAATAGTGACTAAATGTAGAAACTTTAGAAATGTTTTTGCATGAGGAAGAACAAAGGAATGTTATTATTGCAGGGTGCTGAAAATAGATGGTAATTAATATTTTAAAATGTCACCTTATGTGTGAGACTAAAGCAAAAAAATGTTTATTTGGTACAAAATTAAAAAAAAAAAAAGAAGCTCCCAAAACAGAGTAGTCCAGGACCAGATGGCTTCACATGTGAATTCTACCAAACATTCAAGAAAGAATTAGTACCAATCCTGCTCAAACTCTTCAAAAAAAATTGAAGAAGGAAAGCTACCTAAATCATTCTATAAAGCCAAAATCACCCTCATACCAAAGCCAGACAAAAATACTACAAAAAAAAGAAAACTACAGACCAATCTCTCTAATGAATATAGATGCAAAAATCCTCAACAAAATACTTTCAAATTGATTCCAGCTGGACATTAAAAGAATTATACACCATGACCAAGTAGGACTCATCCTAGGTATGCAGGGATGGTTCAATACAAGAAAATCAATTAATGTAATACACCATATCACCAAATCACAGCAGAAAAATCACATGATCATATTGATTGATACAGAATAGTCATTTGACAAAATTCAACATCTTTTCTTCTTGAAAACACTTCAAAGAGATGTTTTCACTTTAAAGTATTTTCAAGAAGAAAAATAGAAGGGAACTTCCTCAATGTGATAAAGGGAATATATGAAAAACACACAGCTAACATCATCCTCAATGTGGAAAAACTGAAAGCTTTTTCCCTAAGATCAGGAACAAGACAAGAATGTCCACTCTCACCATTGTTATTCAACATTGTATTGAAAGTTGTAGCCAAAGCAATTAAACAAGAAAAAGAAATAGAAAGCATCAAAATAGGAAAAGAAGAAATAAATCTCTCACTGCAGATGATATGATACTATATGTCAAAAACACTGAAAAATCCATTTCAAAACTACTAGCACTAATAAATGAGTACAGCAAAGTGGCAGGTTACAAGATCAATATTCAAAAATGTATTGTGTTTCTATACACTAGTAATGAGCAAACTGTGGGGGAAATCAAGAAAATAAATCTACTTACAATTGCAATCAAAAGAATAAAATATTTAAGAATAAGTTTAACTAAGGATAAAAAAATACCTATACAAAGAAAATACAAGAAGTTGCTAAGGGAAATCACAGAAGACCTAATTAAATGAATGGGCATACTGTGTTCATAGATTGGAAGACTAAATATAGTTAAGATGCCTATTCTACCTAAATTGATTTATAGATTCAATGCAATACCAATTAAAATCCCAAAAATTTACTTTGCAGAAATAGAAAAACCAAAAATCAAATTCATCTGGAAGGGCAGGGTGCCTCAAATATCTAAAAATATCCTGAGAAGGTAAAATGAAGTTGGCGGTCTCACAATACCTGATTTTAAGGCATGTTATGAAGCTACAGTGGTCAAACAGCATGGTTTTGGCATAAAGCTAAATATACTGACCCATGGAATTGAATGAAGTGTTCAGATATAGACCCTCTCAACTATGGACAATTGATCTTTGATAAAGTAGTCAAGCCAACTTACCCGGGACAGAACAATCTCTTCAATAAATAGTGCAAGGAGATCTGGATATCCACATGCAAAAGAATGAAAGAGGATCCATAACTCACATCGTATACAAAAGTTTACTCAAAATGGATTAAAGACCTAAACATTAGCTCTAAGACCATACAATTTTTAGAAGGAAATATAGGGAAATATTTTATAAAACATGTAATATGATACTATTGCAAGTTTTTATACCCAAAGCACGAGCATTGAAGAAAGAAATAGATAAATGGGAACTCCTCAAAATTAAACACTTTTCTGCATCAAAGGACATTGTCAAGAAAGTAAA
Source organism: Tamandua tetradactyla (assembly GCF_023851605.1). NCBI lineage: Eukaryota > Metazoa > Chordata > Mammalia > Pilosa > Myrmecophagidae > Tamandua > Tamandua tetradactyla. The sequence continues at coordinate 20,134,664 of NC_135328.1, read as the reverse complement.
CAGTCAGCCTACACAATGGAACACATATCAGATAAGGGTCTACTATCCAGAATATATAGAGCAGTTGTTCAACTCAACAACAAAAAGACAAACAACCTAATTACAAAATGGGCAAAAGACATAAGCAGACACTTCTCAGACGAGGAATTGCAGATGGCTATAAGGCACATGAAAAGTTGCTCAACTTCCCTGGCTATTAGGGAAATGCAAATCAAAACCACCATGAGATACTATCTCACACCCACCAGAATTGCTACTATCAATAAAACAGAAAACAACAAGTGCTGAAGAGGATGTGGAGAAAGAGGCACCATTATCTACTATTGATGAGAATATAAAATGGTACAACCACTGTGGAGGGCAGTTTTGTGGTTCCTCAGGGTAAGTGTAGAATTGCCGTATGATTCAGCAATACCATTGCTAAGTATCTTTTCAGAGGATGTGAGGGCAAGGGCACCAATGGACATTTGCACACCAATGTTTATAGTGGCATTATTTACAATTGCCGAGAGGTGGAAATAGCCCAAATGTCCATCAACAAATGAGTGGCTAAACAAGCTGTGGTATATATCTATATCTATATCTATATATATTCTATTCTATATATATATATATAGAATGGGATATTGTGCAGCTGTAAAAGAGAATAAAGTCACCAAACATGTAACAGTGTGGAAGGACCTTGAGGACATTACGCTGAGTGAGATTAGCCAGAAACAAAAGGAGAAATACTGTATGATCTCACTGATATGAACTAACATTAATGAATGAACTTGGAGAATTTCAGTTAAGTACAGAGATCATCAGGAGATAGAAATAGGGTAGAGACTGGATAATTGGAGCTGAAGAGATACAGATTGTGCAACAGTATAGAGAGTAAAAATTCAGAAATGGATAGCACAATACTACCTAACTGCAATACAATAATGTTAGAATACTGAATGAAGCTGAATGGGAGAATGATAGAGGGAGGAGGGCTGAGGAGACACATGAAACCAGTAGGAAAGATAGATGATAAAGACTGAGATGGTATAATCTAGGAATGTCTAGAGTGTACAATGATAGTGAATACATGTACAAATTAAAAAGTGTTTTTGTATGAGGAAGAACAAAGGAATGTCAATGTTGCAGGGTAATGAAAATAGATGGTCATTCATATTTTAAAACATCAATTTCTGTGTGAGACTAAAGCAAAAAAAAAGTTTATTTGGAACAAAATGTATATATATATGTATATATATATATTTTTTTTTACAAAATTTATATTTTAACTAGTGCATTTTCTAATATAACTTATATAGACAGGTTAATTGAACACCACAAGTACATAAAACCTTGAATAAGACATGATATCTTGCAAGTTTGTGCAGTGTGATGCCCTGATAAATACGAGTGATTTGAACAGTGAATAAAGAATTATTTCCAATGTGCCCTTGGGGGAATGGGGAGAAAGGGTAAAATTTCAATGTCCCCATTTGGAAAATTCCTGATATTCTTGCAAGCAGTTGGAGCAACTAGATCTATAGGCTGAGCCCTCAATCTTGGGGTTTGTTCATATGAACAGCGTTACTATCAATGCTGTTGCACAATCTGTATCTCTTCAGCTCCAATTACCCAATCTCTACCCTATTTGTATCTCCTGATGACCTCTGTACTTAACCGAAATTCTCCAATTAATAGTAAGCCTGAGTCACCCCAGAGAACCTCTTTTGTTGCTCAGATGTGACCTATCTCTCACTCAGCAAATACAGCAAGCAAACTAACTGCCCTCCCCCACTCTACAAGGGACATGACTCCCAGGGGTGTAAGCCTTCCTGGAAACATGGGGGACAGATATCCTAGAATGAGCTGGGGCTCAGCACCAAGTGATTGAAAAAACTTTCTTAACTGAAAGGCAGAAGAGAGAAATGAGACAAAATAAAGTGTCAGTGCCTAAGAACTTCAGACAGAGTTAAGAGGTTATCTGGGAAGTTTTTCTTATGTATTATTTATATATGCCCTTTTTAGTTTAAAGTATATTAGAGAGGCTAGAGGGAAGTGCCTGAAATTATAGACCTGTGTTCCATTTAGCCATGTTTCCTGAAGATGATTGTATCATATAGCTTTCACAATGTGACTGCATGATTGTGAAAACTTGTGTCTGATGCTCCTTTTATCTATAGTATGGACAGATGTGTAAAAAATGGATTAAAAATAAGTAATATGGGAACCAAATGTTAAAATAAATTGAGTAGATTGAAATACTAGTGATCAATGAAAGGGAGTATAGAAAAAAATAGGGGGAACAACGGTTAAAATATATTGGGTAGAGGGAAATACCAGCGATCAACGAGAAGAAGGGGTAAGAGATATATCATGTATGTGATTTTTCTTTTTATTTCTTTTTCTGGAGTGATGCAAATGTTCTAAAAAATGATCAAGGTGATAAATATACAAATATATGATGATATTGTGAGTCATTGATTAAACACCAAGAATAGAATGTTCATATTTTAAGAATGTTGGTGTTTGCATATTCTTTTGTTTTGTCAATAAAAATATATAAAAAAAGAAAGTGGTTCTTAAGCATTGTGTCCTCAGCATCTTTCTAAAGCTTGGACAATTATTGAGACCCTCAAATTGCTTTCTTTTATGTTGCCTTTATCTATTGATCGTTACTGTAATATAAATTAAAATGGGAAATATTTAAAATATAGTACCTATTACTGCACTAAAATGCAATGCCTGTTATATTTTAAAATAGTCTATTTTATTATATACAACTATGTTTTCCATAACAATAATTAGTGATGTTTTGCAAACTATAAATACGTGGTTTAGTAGAATACAGAGAGATTGTCTGCTACCTCATTCAATCGGTTGTAATATTTTTATTTTCTTTGATGTATATGGAGAAAATCTAGGCTCACATAGGTATGGAGTGGGAAAAGAAGGAACATCTTAATATAATTTATAGATAATTATAATTATTGTTTTTTGATGAGCTACCAAAACTTTTAAAATGGTAATTTCTTAAGCTTAGTTGCAATATAGAATCTGGAATCATGTCTCTTAGCATGTTTTGTAGGTCTGCTAAAATTCATTGATCTAGTGTGCAGTTTTAATGAATCTTTTACCCATGCATGAATTTGTAATGTCATGGCTTCTTAATTTGGAAAACCACAGGTTTATTGAGTATAATTGTTTCCTAGGGCTGCTGCCACAAACTACTACACACTAGGAGAATGAAATCAACAGAAATTTATTTTCTCACAGTTGTTGGGGCTATATAAGCCTGAAATCGAGGTGTTGGCAGTGCCATGCTCTGTTTTACAGCTCTAGGAGAAGACTCTTTCTTACCTCTTACAGTCTTCTGGGTGGTTACTGGCATCTTTGCATTCCTTGGCCAGTGGCAGCACAACTCCAGTCTCTGCCTCCATCTTCTCATCCTCATCCTCCTGCTGTGTGTCTCCATCACTGCCTGTCTTCTCTCTTTCTTTTAAGAGATTAGTCATATTGGATTAAAGATTCAACTTGCTCCAGTATGATCTTATCTTCATTTATTACATCTGCAATGACTATAAGTCCAAATAAGGTCACATTTTGAAATACAGGGTGATAGGAGTAGAACTTGAGAGAGAATCCAAACCATATAATTCTTCCGTATACTGAAAGAGTCCAATATAAAAGATCAAAGAAATAACATTTGTTAAAATTATGAGGTATATCATCAGAGCATTATTTAAGTATTGTGTCACTTTGAAGTTCACTTATACATATGCACATATTTAAAAATTGTTTTCACTTGAAGGTTCAAATTTTATCATAGACAAATAATTTTGTCAGTTGTTTTTCTTGAAATGACAGACCTGAGTCATTCATTTTCAGGTGATAAAAAAGTGTTAGTGAAAACTAAAGGTAACAAATTTTCTTAATAGGAAAATTTTGAAGAGTTTCCCCTTAACTTAAGGAACAGGACAAGGAATCTGCTTTTATTCTTTTATTCAAGTAATGCTCCAACTATGATTGACAGATTGCCAAGACTCCCAGAGAACTTTTGAGGGAAACTCTTAGGTTAAACTCTTTTAATTACCCTCATCTAAATATCTATGCTTTCCTGCAAGTAGATCTTTCAAGTAGAAATGTTTTATCACGCAGAACAAAAGCAGCTAATTCATCTTTCATGTGCAGTAGAAAGTCTTTATGTTTCATTTACTTTCCATTTTGCCAGACAGAACATTTAAAAATTTGCCTATTTATGGCACAAAACTTAATAAAATAATTAGTTTTCTACTGCTTCATCAAAGTCATTCTAGAGAATTAGTCTCTTTAAAAATAAATTTAACCCAGACCATGCAACCCAAACAAACTTGAAAAAAAAAACAAATTTAGCATAAATGTATTCAAGTGTATGACTGTGAAGAATGCATTGACTCCTACATTTTGGTACCACTGCTTTGGTTTGGCTAGGACTTAAACAGGTTTACCTCCAATTGTGTTTCCACCACCACTAACTGTCACCAGAAAAGAAAAGATGAATAACACCTTAATCTTATTGCTTAAAATAGTTTAACTTCAGAGTCTCCCACAAAAGTTCTCTGGGAGTCTTGGCAATCTGTCAACCATAGTTTGAGCATTACTTGAACAAAGAAATAAGGGCAGATTTTTTGCTCTGTTCCTTAAGTTAAAGGGAAAGTCTTCAAAAATTTTTCTATTAAGATTTATTATCTGTAGTTTTCATTAACACTTTTTTAAATCAAATTGTGGAAGTTTCTTCCTATGCCTAGCTCACTGAAAAACTTGATCATGAACGTGTTTTAATTTTGTAAGTACTTTTTTCTTCAGCTGTGAAGAAAATATGATATTATATAGAGGGTGTGAATTTTACTGATTTTTGAATGTTGAACCAACATTTCATTTTTGTCATAAAAACTTCATGATAACACTGTTTTTATACCTATATGTTGTTGGAAGCATTGTACTAATATTTTGCTGAATATTTTTATGACTGTGTTCTTGATGATGCTAGTTTGAAACTTTCTTTTCTTGTATTCTCCCTTTAGGTTTTGGCATCAGGGTAATGCTGGGCTCATAAAATGAGTTAGGTGTTGTGATCATTTTTCTATTTCCTGAGCATTTTAAATTTATTTTTTTCCTGAATGTTTTATATTTACCAGTGCAAATTTCTGGGCATTTAGGTTATTTTTTTTGTGGGAAGATCTTTGAAAATGAAAATAATTTCACACACACATGTATACACAGATGTTCTGTTTTTTTCTTAACTTAATTTCATTCCATTGTCTTATAACTAATTGGCTCTTTTTGTTTGTGTTTTCAAATATATTTACATGAAATTGGCATGAAGTTATTTATAATATATACACTTACTATTTGAATATCTGTTTTAGTACCTTCTGGTTCATTCCTGTCTTGCTAATGTTTATATTTTCTCTTTCTCTTGTTTAGTCTTGGTGGGATCTTATTCAGTTAGTAATATTTTCAAAATGTCGAGTCCTGATTTCTAAAATGTTTGGTTGTCTTTTACTCTTTCATTGACTTCTTTTCTTATATATTGTCTTTCCTCTTTCTACTTACTTCATGTAATTAGTTCATTTTATTCTAGATTCTTAAAGTGGGAACATAAATTATTGTTATCAAAGCTATCTTTTGAAATCTAGGCTAAATAAACTAAGATTTTCCCTCCAAGTATTACAATAGCTATATCCTGCCAACTTTGAAATAGTGATTTTTCATGATAAAGTAGTTCAAAATATTTTCTAATTGTTTTTCCATTTCTGCCTTGTCATTTGTGTATGTGTGTGTGAGTGTGTTGTGTGTGTGTTTTCAATTTCTAAATGTAAAGGTATTTTCAGATATCTTAATATTATTGATATCTAAGTTAAGTCCTTTTCAATCAAAGATTACACACTGGATAAGTTCAAATTCTATAAATATAGGGTGTTCTAGTTTGCTAGCTGCCAGAATGCAATATACCAGAAATGGAACGGCTTTTAACAAGGGGAATTTAATGAATTGCTAGTTTACAGTTCTAAGGCCAAGAAAATGTCCAATTAAAACAAGTCTATAGAAATGTCCAATCAAAGTCATCCGGGGAAAGATATCTTCGTTCAAGAAGGCCAACGACGTTCAGCAATTCTCTCTCAGCTGGAAGAGCACATGGTGAACATGGTGGTGTCTACTGGTTTTCATATGGCTCTACAAAAAGGGGACTCTCTCCAAAATGTTTCCTCTTTTAAAGGACTCCAGCAAGCAACTCCACCTTCAGTGGGTGGAGACACACCTCCATGGAAATCATCTAATCAAAAGTTACCACCCACATTGGGTGGGTCACATCTTCATAGAAACAATCAAAATGCTCCCACCCAGCAATATTGAATGAGAATCAAAGGGCATGGCTTTTCTGGGGTCCACCACAGATTCAGACCAGCACATTTCACCTTTTGGACCCCAAAAAGACATGCTCTTTCCAAATGTAAAGTATATTCATTCTACAACAATATCAGAAAACCTTAAACCTTTCAGTAGCAATGCAAATGAAGTGCAAAATTAGAGACAGTATAAAATCTCATCAAGTCAGTTACAGGCATGGTCTGTCCTAAGGCAATATTTTCTGCATTTGCTTCTGACCTTTGAAAACTCATAACAAGTTATTTGCTGCCAACATACAAAGGAGGAACATTCATAGGATACATATACACATTTCCACAGGGAGGAAGGAACACAGGGGTCACTGCCATACAGTCTCAAAAACTTGCAGGGCAAAGACCATTAGATTTCAAAGTCTGAGAGTCATTTATCCTCAGGGCTTTAGAAAGCAGCAGTCCCACCCTTTCCAAAGGCCTACACAGAGGCCTGCCTCTCTCTGAATGCAATCTTGGGGGACATTGGGAAGACCACTTTTTTCTAGGCTCCACTCTCTCCAAGCATTGGGGCTGCACTTGGGCTCTCTGCCATCTCTGGGGCACACACTCAACCCCTCCATGTGGTGGCAGCCAGCCTCTCCCCAAACCCTAAGGAATGTGCTTCACCCTCTCCAAGGCCTTAGGTGGCATGACTCTTCCACTGAAAGGAAGTGGAAGGCCCATTCTCTGCCTTTGGGGCAAACTCATCCTCTCCACAGACTTGGGTGGGTCCACTCTCCTGGCCTGAGGCTTCTTGACTTCAGACCTCAGTCTCCATGGTTTTGCCTCTGAAGTTATTTTTCCTCCAGTGCATCCCTTCTCTGAACCCCCAGTCCAGACTGGCAACAGCTCTGTTTATACAGGTCCTATAGCATTCTTGTTGGCTTTCTATGCAATAGCCTCAGATCATGCCCATCTGACATAAGGAGTTTCTACAAATCCTTCCTGGATAACTTCATGTCCAATCCTAGCTTTCTCTGAAATGGCTGACTGGTTCCATATTTGGTTAAATCCTGACACAGTGCACTATTCTCTGAGGTCTCCCTTCCTAGAAGCCCAGAATTTTCCAGGACATCAATTTCTGGTTTCTTTGTACCCAAGAGTTCAGTTTTTAGCTTATCTCTTTCCTGTCTCATTTCACTATAAACTGCAAGGAGAAACCAGGCTGCACTTTTGACATTTAATTTGGAAATCTCCTCTCCTAAATATCCAAGTTCATGGCTTTTAAAATCTGCCTTCCAGACAAAGCCACTAGTCAACTTTGCCAGATCATCTGCCATTTTAAAACAAGGATCACCTTCCTTCCAGTCTGTAATGACACATCTCATTCCTGTCTAAGACTTTATCAGAACTATCTTTAGAGTCTACAGTTCTACCAACAGTCTCTGCAGAGCATTCTAGGTCTTCTCTATCAGGATTCTCACAACTCCTCCAGATTCTTCCCTTTATCCATCTAAAAAGCCATTCCAACATGTTTGGTATTTGCAAACTGCAGCAGCACCCCACTCCCCATACCAAAATCTTTTCTGGTTTGCTAGCTACCAGAATGCAATATACCAGAAACAGAATGGTTTTTAACAAGGGGAATTTAATGAGTTGCTAGTTTACAGTTCTAAAGCCAAAAAAAAAGTCCAATTAAAACAAGTCTATAGAAATGTCCAATCAAGGGCATCCGGGGAAAGATACCTTTGTTTAAGGAGGCCAACGATGTTCAGTGTTTCTCTCTCAGTTGGAAGGACACATGGCTAACATGGCGGCTTCTGCTGGCTTTCACGTGGCTCTACAAAAGCAGGCTCTCTCCAAAATGTTTCCTCTTTTAAAGGAGTCCAACAAGCAACTCCACTTTCAGTGGGTGGAGACACAACTCTGTGGAAATCATCCAATCAAAAGTTACCACCCACAATTGGGTAGGTCACATCTTCATGGAAACAATCAAAATGCTCCCACCCAACAATATTGAATGAGGATCAAAGGGCATGGCTTTTCTGTGGTCCACCACACATTCAGACCAGCACATAGGCATACTTGTTTCATATAAGGTTAATCTTGGTGAATGTTGCTTGGCACTTGAAAAGAATCTGTACGCTGAATTTGTTGGAATTTGTGTCCTGTAAATATCATTCCACTGAAGTTGTTTGATGGATATGTCAATATCTTCTATATCATGGTTGATTTCTGTTTAAATTTGTATGAATTCCTGGGTAGTAGTGTTGAAATATTTCAATATGACTGTTGATTGTCTACCTCTTCCATTAGATTGCTCTCCTGTGACAGAGGGCATGCAGCTTTTTTATATCAGTGTCCCTTGAAGAATTTGACTTTCATTGTGGTAAGCGTCATCTCTTTATATGTGGTTAAACATTTTCTTTTTTAAAAAGTTTATTTTATGTATTTCATACATCCATTCCAACTGTCTTATGCTTATGGTTTGCATGAAATCATTTTTATTGCTTTATGTTCATATCATGCACATCTTTATGTATAGTATCTTGTTGTATCCTAAGATCATCTTGCTTTTATATTGTAAGAGCCCCTATACCTTTTTTAGGGCCTTCTTTCATTCTTTCTTTCTTTTTTTTTTTGGCATGGGCAGCTCTGGAATTTGAACCTGGGTCTCTGGCATGGCAGGTGAGAATTCTGCTCCTGAGCCACCATTGCACCACCCTATTGCATTTTTATGTAATGTATTTATACATTTATTATATATTTTGTCTATATTATATTATTATTTATATAATTATGCTTAAATCTATATTTTACTATATCTTTTACATTTTTCCTTCTGTTCATTCCTTTGTTACTATTTTCCTGCTTGTGGCTATTATTTGTAGAATAGTTTTACTAATTTCCTTTTTCTTAGTTCCTCTATTGATTTTATAGCTCTGCATTTTATTGTAATTATTTGTTAGTGATTGCCCTTTGGCTAACAAAATGCATCATTAACCTATCAAATTCTATGTTAGAATTTGTATAGAAATTAATTTCATACCATTTTCCACATCTTGAATGTAAAAGCTTTCAGAAGTATACTTCTATATATCCCTATTATTTTTACTCTTTTTCTTGAATTTTAACTTCTATGATGTAACCCCATTTTACAAATTTCTTATTTTTACTTGGTATGATGTAACCCCATTTTACAAATTTCTTATTTTTACTTTGTATTTAAAGCAATCAGGTGCTCATTAAAGGGATTAAGAGAAAAAATTTAAAAATATTAAAATATGTGCACTATCACCCGCATATCTGCCATTATCATATCTTCATGAAGAACCAAGCTGTCTGTTGTCATTTCCTTCCATCTTGAAGAACATCCTTTAACATCATTGTAAATACAAGTTGGCCACAGATGACTAGTCTCAACTCCTGCCTATCTGAATGTGCCTTTACTTCATCTTTATTTTACAGAATTATTTTGCTCAGCAAATAATTTTTATACAGTTTTATTTATTTCATCTTTTTCTCAATTCAGCCTTTTTAAAGATTCTTCCTCATTTTTTCCTACCATGTAATGTTCACTAAACCTTGTATGTATTTTCTGCCTCATTTCTCCTAAGGTGTTCTTTCTGGTCCTACAAGAAATATGTCCCCAGTGATGGCTGTCTGAACTTTCTGGCTACCAGTAAGATCATCACCCCAGCCACTCTAAGGACTCCAGATGGAGAGGTGACTTCCTTCCTCAAGCACCACTCAGTGCGGACACCTCATTGATGGGTTCAGAGTTAAACTACAGACATTGTAGACACATATGTAGCACCTATCCTATTTTTACACCCAAACCCCCCAACCTGGAATCCCCAAAACCAAACCCTCCAAGGACACACTTGTGTAATAGTTACCCAGTGCTGTGTCCTAATGTCACTGGAAACTTGTTCCTGTACCTGAACCCTCTTGAGTAGGGATAGGCAGTAGCATGTGGCTCCATCCAGACATCTGATAGTATGTACCATGGTTGAAAGTAAATTTCCAGTATAGCTCTGGAAAGTAAACTGAATTCTTGTGAAGAGGTCATGATACCTTTTTTGAAGCTAAAATATCAGGTGCGCATTTCCTTTGCGTTTAGCTAATACCTTTTCTCTGGTGTTCCTTCTCCTTGGGCTCTTGTTAGAATGAGGAAGAGGATTCAGGAATACCACTTTACTCAGCACTCTCCCACTCCGTGAACATCTCAAACCCAGCCTCACCAAAGCAAAACAGCCAAATAACCAAGTTAACTATACCTTGTCATATACCTGCATCATTCACACCAATCTGTTTTGCCTCCAGGAGGACTGATGAGAGAAAGCAGATCAGGAACATAACACAGGCATTGAGCAAGAGTCAAATTTCTTTTGAGCCAGGAGGGAGAAGAGGAAACTCCCTGACTACTCTGTGCCTACACATGACATAGATGAAAGTCTTTTGTTTTCTGTGATTCTCCAGTCAGTGAAAAGGAGGAAAAAGCATTTCACTGAGGCTCTGCTGTGAGGTGGGCAGCAGTGCAGGTCTCCCAACCTCCTGCAGGATGGGAAAGGGCTCTTGGAGGCAGCTAGCAACTATTCTTCCTTAGTGGAATCAGTTTTATCAATGACTGAAAAAATGTCACCCCCAAATTCCTCTTCAAAACTTTGTGAAATATGAAGCCACTTGAATCTAGCCCATTCTGGAATCTGAGTGGGATGTTTTTCTTCTATAATCCCAATACCACCCCACCTGCCTGTTCCCCCTACACAAGCCTATCTAAAGTTAGAGGATGAGAGGGAGCAGGATAATGTCTGTTTTACACTGACCCTTTCTTACTGTGAGAAGCTTCTGAATGTCTGAAGTTTTCTTTTTGTCACGTGTCTTTTAAATATTAGCCAGGAATAAAACTACTTCACTAGATCTGATCAGGTGTGATGCAGAAACCCAGATATGGCTGGGGAAGCCATGCCACCATTGCCTCCTTCCCTCTCCTGGTTATTTTGAGACATCAAAGCAGACTTGCAGGAAGAGCTAAGGATGTCCCCTTCCATTCCCTACACCCCAAGTCCTGTGATATCATAAACATACACCTCCAAACAGGGCACAAGTAGAAGACAACATATTACTACTTGAATAAATACATATATTAGGGAGTGGTAAAGATTTCTGCTTATGATTAAAAGTGACCATATTCAAAGACTTTCCAATATAAGGACTATTAAAGAACAACTAAGTGTATGACAAACATCTTAAGATTTTCAAGATTTTCAATCTGCCTCCAAGCTTATTCACAATGCAGAATCCAGAGCTTGGCTCCACAGGTGGTCCCACCTCCTAACTCCCAGAGCTGGCCTGTATTCCTCCCCACCCAGACCCCTATATACCTCACACCAGCAATAACATGTGGAATCCTCACCCTTACAATCTGGCATGCTCTTCTGCCATCAGTTAGAGCTGATTATCTGCTTTTTAATGGTTCTTTGCTTAGATTGTCCCTTCCATAACCTCCCTTCTGAGTGGCACGTGACCATTGGTTAATAACCTTAATTACATCTGCAAAGTTTCCTTTATCAAATTAACAATATAATAATGCATGTGATAGCTCAACATTCACAGTTCTGGGGATGATGACAGTGCATCTTTTCACCTTCTCCCAACATTTCTACAGAGTGCCACATCCTTTTGCTCTATTAATGTTTTCTCCATATTATTCAATGAAAGCAACAAATGTCATTGTTTTAACCATAAAATATTTGTTTCGGCTATAGTAAGCCAGAGAGTTAATTAGATAATGGTAAATGTACTGTGGATCTCTAAGATGGGAAAAGGACTTCAATGAATTTGATTTCCATAAATACATTGATCATTGTGGACCAATTTACTTTCATTTACTAAGGCCAAAAGTATTAAAACCCAGGAGAGAGAGAGAGAGAGAGAGAGAGAAAGAGAGAGAGAGAGAGAGAGAGAGAGAGAGAGAGAGAGAGAGAGAGAGAGAGAGAGAGAGAGAGAGAGAGAGAGAGAGAGAGAGAGAGAAACACATTTACCAAATCAAAGATTTGAATGGAGGGAAATTTCTCAAGTCATTATCATTGTGCCAAGTAGCAGGAAAATTCAGGATATTTTGTGCATGTTTATAAAGCATTTGCTAATCAACTAAGCAAGGAGCTGTGGTGAAGATCATAATATCAAAGGTCTGCCAAAATTACAAAGGAATTCGAAGACATTTTTGTTTGGTGTTAATTTTTCATTGGTTTTTCTACTAATCTGTGTTTGCTACAGTCAGGATACTATTATTCTATGAAAGCCTAGTAACTTCAGAGTGAATGAAGAATGACTCTATGGTAACAACTTGGGAAAAATTGCACACCAGTCTTCACAATTTTATTTATCTTATTTTGCACGGGCAGGAACCGGGAAATGAACCTGGGTCTCTGGCATGACAGGCAAGAATTCTGCCTGCTGAGCCACCATGGCCCACCCTAGACTTCACCTTCTTAATCAAAGCAAAACAATGTCAGAACACTTGAAGAATCTACTTGAAAAAAAAATTAAAACAAGGATGAAGGGTTTATAGATATGATATAAAAATATTAATAATCTATCAATCCTTTGATAAATTTCTGTTATGTATGGAGAACATTGGAATGCCTGAGGCTTGACTTATCACTCACAAAGTAACATTTAAGAACTATAAATTGAGGGTAATTTTCAGGGGACATAACAAAGTAGGAAGAATGAGTGTTGGTTCCTTGTTTTGCTTTGTTTTCTTTCATTGTTTGCTGTTTGTTGTATTCTTTGATAAATAATCAGGAAAGACAGTAGCTTCAGAGAACAAGTTTTATTAATATTTTATTATACCCCATTGGAAGGAGGAGCTTTTAGTCTCAATTGGCAGCCCAGCAGCACAGGTTTTGAAAACTTGAAAGACCTACAATGTGACAGTGACAGTCTGGAATGCAGCTCACTGGGGTGGGGGTTGGGGGTGGGGTGCTCGCAAATAATATATGTACTGTACGTTTTCTGAGAAATGCACTTGTCTCTGGGATGTTCTTTCAACTTTCTTAAAGCCCCGGTCTCTGCTGGCCTCACCCCGTAATGTGGAACAAAGCTCCCATATCCTGGTGACATGGACAAGGGAGCCCAGGGCAGGGAGGTTGTTTGTGTTTGCATGTGGGCACATCCAAGGAGCTGGGCGCCCTTTTGATGTTATCAGGGGGGCTTTGTCCCCTTTGCTGGGATTTTTGTGCCCATGGGGTCTCCTTTTCCTCTTCTCTTGAGTCCCTCTTTCAGTTCCCAGAAGGATGATGGAACAAAGTGTGTTAGGAAAGTCTCTGGCCAGGGAGTCCCTCAGCCTTTCCCCTGTGGACATGTTCTAAGGTGGAATTGGGAGTGTCCTCCTCTTTCAGAAGTGTAGGCAATGTGGTGCTTCCTTACAAGGAGGAGCTTAGGTAGGTCCTGCTGCCAGGGGCTGCTTCTTCTGGCTGACAGGTCCCCACAGGTCCCCATCTGTGGACATGGCAATGAGAGGCCCCAGAAGCCACCTACCTGGCATATTTTACCTGGGCAGGTCTGGAGCTGGAAATCTAGGTCCTTGTGGACCCTTGGATGACCCATCATAAGGTGGGTCACTGCCAGCCCAGAGGGGTGGATGGTAGTCACCCTCCCAGTGGGGTGGAGTGCCACTGGCTGTGCAGGGGTGGGTGGAGGTAGAGGGTGATGGCCCTGTGCACCACAGCAGGTGTCCTGCTGATGGTGGGGTCAATCCAGGAGGTAGTTTTGAGAAGTTCACGTAAGGGGAGAGGTACTGGGACATGAGGGAGCTCTGAGGGAAGGGAGGAAAGGACCAGTGGTTGGGGTAGAGGAATCCCTCTTGAATTTTCTGATGGCAGAGAGGTGGGCAGAGGGGATGGTGAAGGCAAGGAAGGTGAGGGGGTGGGCAGGGGCAGGGCCAGGGTTGGGGATGAGAAAGGAAGAAAATGGAGGGAGGCAGGGAGGAATGAGCAGGAAGCCACCTGCAGCAATGATGGAACAGGTGGTGGAAGGGGGGACAGGAAGGACAGGAAAGTGGGAAAAGAGATGTGGGGCAAGGGGAAGCCAGGAGGCAAAGGTGAGGAGATGCTCAGGGTTTGTAGGGAAAATGGAGATATGAAAGTGGGAGCCAATGTGTGTGTGGGGACCATGGAGTCAGGGATAAGAGTGAAGGTGAGAGGAGTGGTCAGGAGGATTAAGAGGGAAAGGAGAGAAAGGAGGGAATGAGGGAAGAGAGGAGGCAAGCCAGATGGTGGCAAAAAGGGGGCAATTGGCTTCCCCATCCAACCCCTGGAGGACATACTGGACCAGCAGAGACCTGGAGAGAGATCACAGCTCTTGGTGTTAACAGCTGGGGGTGTGGAGATGAACTTGAGGCCAGAAACCAAGCTGCCAAGGGGGTCACAGTAGGAATAACATCCTCCACGAGGTACCCCTTTGGCAGATGGTCATCCCAGGAAGATGGAAAAACCCAGGAATGACAGGTGTCTCTGTGGTCTCTGGCTGGTACATGGTGCTTGCACCTGGGGCTGCAGGAGGCAAGAAAGTAGAAGCTTCAGAAGAGAAAGAAGAGAGACTGTTAAGCCCCAGCAAACCTGGCCAGGTTGGAGTTTCTGGCTCACCATGTCCCAAAACAATTCTTCCATGCCTGACTTTCTAGTAGATATTGTGCCTGCACACATGGCTTTCTCATGCATTCTTTCCCTGTAGCAACCCCTATTGTCCATCATAGACATCTCTGGGGTCCTTGGATGGCACAAGTCAGAAGGGTGAGCAGGAAAGAAGAAGAGAGAAATCACTTTTTCTGAGGAGGACTCAGCCACTGTGTCCTCACAGAGCCTCCCTGGCAAGCTGTCCAAGTTGGGAATTCAGGTGACTGGGTTACTTGTGGCAAGAGAGGAGTCAAAACACTTTCCATGGAGCTGCATGTCACAGCCTTAGGGGAAACTCCTGGAGGAATAGATTGTAAAAGCTCCAAGCTTGAGGTCACAATGGAAAATAGCGAATGGAAACCATGGAAGGTCTCACACATTTAATATATTATCATTTATCAAGTGCTTTCATATTAATTATATCATGTGATACCCACAAATATTTGAATTAAATTGAAAAAAAGTTATTTCACAGGAGGAATCTCAGGTTTAGTGCAATTAAATCTTTGTCCATAGCAGGTACTACAATTCCTGCCTCATAAGCCAAACTAGATTTGCTTCACTGCATCTCAGGTATACCCCATCCCCATCACCTTCCTTCTTTCCTTCTAAGCAAAGGTGGAGGAAGATGTGAGTGTGTCCCAAGGTTTGGGTGGTTTTCCTGTGACCTTGCCCTCCAGGGCCTTTGCTCTCTGAGAAGGGCTAACTCCAACATGTGGCATCCTTAGACTGTGCTGCTGGGGTGGACTGTCAGGGATTGTGAGATGTAGTGTGCCCTTGGAGTAGGTGTGCTGGGAAAGCAGAGCCTTACCTGTCAGTCCACCCTCTCTCTTGTGTTCTGGTCTCTGCCTTGACATTGAAAAACCAGGAAATAAGGAACATAATCTCAATATCTCCTTTCAAAGAAACCTTCAGAATCTCATCTCTGAATAATGTATGCTTAGTATATTACCTGTTAATCATTTTTAAATGAGTTAATTCCTTTCTATTATTATGTCATCTTTAAATAGCACAAATAAGTTTTTCTGAATGAGATCATAAATTTTGTCAGCAGCCCTTTTGTTTGGTTGGGAGTCTTCTTTTCAACAGGGCACAGAATCTCAATTCTCCAGGAGCATGTGTGCTCTGTACAAGGTACAGCTGCAGACCTTTGCACAAGAGCATCTCTTCAGAGGCTTGGCAGTGCTGTCCATCTTAGCTGAACACATGGAACAGGCTTGGTCCAGAGATACCTGAGGTGGGATCTGGATGGTGAACAAGTATGGAGCAGCTCCCTCTGGATAGCCAAAATTTCCTAATATCACAATCCATTGCCACAAAGAAATGTGTTTGGGAATTTATCCTCCAACCTTCTGCCCACCCACCTGGAAGGCTTTGAAGTTTGGATTGAACCAATAGCCCCACTCCAATATCTCTCTACCTTACCTGTTCCCGAGATGACAGTATCTTCACTCTGAGAAATTTATACTAAGCTGTCCCTTGTTCCAACATCATGGATTTAGAACATGGGATGTGGGGTGGGAAAACAGTGAATCTCCGCTGTGGACTGGTCCCAGAGTCCCTTACCTCACTGGAGTCTGGATGTTGTTTGACTCCCTGAAACATCACTTTCCTCTGCCTGCAGTGGAGCCACAGGATAAAAAGCCCCACTACAGACAAGAAGAGGATAAGAGAACCAAGTTCCCACATGACTGAGCAGGAGTTCAACCATGGGCCACTGGGGCTGCTCCAAGTACAGAGAAAAAGTTTCACCAACCTCAGCGAAGTGCTGCCTCCGGCAAATAGGCACTGAGAAAGTGCATCACCACCAAGGGGCCAGTCTGACATCACAGGGCTTAGAAGAGTCACAAAGTTTTGGTCCATAGGGAGGGGAAGCCCAGAAGAAGGTGCAACCACTGCCCATCCCCCCACCACCTTGCTTCTCCTTTGCCTCCACTGACACCCCTCCTCCCAGCCTCTAAATCTCTCCATATTTGTCTTTGGCTTCCTACTTTCCATACCAGTCCTTTATTTTCTTCATAGGTATAATTTTAGTGTAAATTTCCATTTCACTTATTACAGAAATATCTGGTAGTCTCTTTACTCTCTCACCAATTCCTCAGTCCTCAAGCATGTGAATTTTCCCCAAGAATTTTAACTTTTAACTTATACCTGGAAACTCCTCTTCTCCCAACTCTTGTGTCCTCTGATAATTTTTTATTTGAAATATCTCTGTTTCTATCAGTGTTTCTCTCTAGGTCGCTATTGAAAGTTTGGGTTTGATATTACTATTTGGTGGCATTTTTAGTCAGATAGTTATTTTATGGTGAGAATTTGCCAAAACAGACAGATCCTTTTACTGCCTGCTTTCTCCAGTGTCAATCCCTTCACCATCATCTTTTAGTCAGGGGGCTTAAACTTCATGCCGTATCCTTCTTTGTATTCTCCTTAATATCAGGAGGGTTCTCTGTTTCTTAAAAAGTCTCTTCAGAAACCCTATGGTGTTTTTTTATCAGTTGATTTTTTGATGTTTTTCTTGAGATATCTTCACTTATCATATATTTTATCCAAAATATGTAACCAATATTTCATAGTATCTTAATTTTGAACAATCATCATTACATTCTCTTTTACAACATTTTCATTGTTCTGAAAAGGAAATTATCATATGGACCCCTAAAAAAGAAAATGTCCCATATCCCTTATCTCCCCATTAATGACCACTAGTATTGGTGTGGTACAGCAGTTACTGTTGATGAACAAATTTTAAGGTAGTAATGTGAACTGTGGTTTGGAGCTTGCAATGGGTGTTTCCCCCCACGTACCGTTCTATTATTACCTTTATGTACTAGTGTGGTACATATGCACTAGTTCAAACAAGAGCTTATTTAAAATTGTAGTGTTAATCAGTGACATACATAATTTTAAACAAACCTTTTGAATTAAATTCACTTTCAATACAGCACCATTTCTAGCTACCCTCACCCCATATCTATTTCAAAACATTTCAAGTTCAACATCATTATACTTTCTGAATGTGTTAGGTTTCCACTTCTCCTTCTCTAGCTTCTGTCTGTTCCCAAGTATCTTTTAGTTTATATTTTAATGCTCTGAGTTCATATATTCTAGTTAGTTCATATTAGTGGAATCAAACAATACCTATCCTTTTGTGTCTCACTTTTTTCCCGCAGCATTATGTCTTCAAGATTCATCCATGTTATCACAAGCTTCAGGATCTCATTTCTTCTTATTATTGCATAATAGTCCATCATTTATATATATGTCACATTTTGTTAACCCACTCATCTGTGTGTGGGAATGTGGGTTGATTCCTCTTTTAGCAATTCTGAGCAATGCTGCTATGACCATTAGTCTGCCAAAGTCTGTTTTTGTGTCACTTGCTTTCAGATCTTCTGGATGTATGCTGAGTAGTAGAATTGCTGGGCCATAGGGCAACTCAATATTTACTTTCTAAGGACCTGCCACACTGTCTTCCACAGCAGCTGTACCATTTTACCTTCCCATCTAAATGTTTTTATTTCTCCATCCTTTCTAGAATATGTAGTTGCCCATTTGGTTAATGGTGGACATTCTCATATGTGTGAGATATCTCATTGTGCTTTCGATTTGCATTTCCCTAATGTGTTTTTCAGCTGTTTGTATTTCCCATTTAGTGAAATGTCCATTCATAAGCTTTTGCCCATTTTATAATTGGGTTGTTTGTTCTTTTATTGCTGAGTGGTAGGATTTCTTGATATATAGTAGATACCAAACCCTTCTCAGACATGTTTAATTAATTAATTTAATCCATATGCTTTAACATATTTCAGAATGCAGTCAGATTAAAAGGAAATATTTAAAGTATCAGAACAACAAACACTCTTACACAAATGTGGGGCATCAGAACAATAATTTTAAACATAATAGTATAGGCATAGAATATAGATTTAACCAAAATTGTGATCTAATTATTTAAAGTATTTATTTAATTATAATGGTTTTGTTTGTGAAAAACAAATGCTTACTGACCACATTAAAGTATAAAATTAATAAATCATGAAATAACAATGCAAATAGTATTTTTAATAATAGAGGTCAATAATAAATGCAAAAGTTTAAAGTTTAGAGAGTGTCTTTGTGAACATAGACTTGGGGCCAAGAGACTGTAGGTTTCATTGTTTTAGTTTTATCAGTTTTAGAGAAGTACTTGATATCTAAATAGCTTACTCACAATAACATTATAATAAAATTTAAAATAACTAGTAACTCCCATAAGTGTTTGATGTAGATTTTATTCTAAATTTTGTAAGTCAGCCCAATAAAATATCATTTTTCCATTAATTTGTGCTTATATATCCCTTTTTGTCCAGACTGGCAGTGGTTCTATTTATAAAGTTCCCATAACACTCTTGTGCAGAATACTGGGAGTGCACTCATGAGATAATAGAATTTAACATAAATCTTTTCAGGATAAATCCATCTCTAATCCTTGCTTGTACTGTAGTGGCCGACAACTTCCATGTTTGGATAAATCTTCACATGGGGCCATATTCACTAGGGTCTTACTTTCTGGAAGACCAGAACTTTCCAGAACACCAATTTCTGTTTCTTTGTACGCATGAGTTCAGTTCTCAACTCATCTCTTTCCTCTTGCACTTTACCATAAGCCTCAAGGGACAGTCAGATTCCATTTTCCACATGTAGTTTGAAAATTTCTTCTCCTAAACATCCTAGTTCGTCACTCTCAAATTCTGCCTTCCATCTACAAAGAATGCCTTCCTTTCAATTTTCAATAACATGTTCATCATTTCTGTCTAAATTCCTAACAAGGAGTATCGTTAGAATCCATATTCCCACCAACAGTTTCTTCAAAGCTTTCTAGGCCTTCATTATCAAGAATATTACAATTCTTCCAGAATCTTCCCCTTAATCTTTTTCTTTCACCTACAGGAGTGTAATCTGGGAAGTCTTCTGAGAGGACCCTTAATCTTTTAAAAAGTTGTTCCTACAGTTGGGTATTTGTAAATTGCAGCAGCCCACTTCTCCAGTACTGAAATCTGTGCTAATTTCTAAGTTACTGGAGTATGATATACCAGAGCTGGAACAATTTTTAAAAAGGGAATTTAATAAGATACAAGTTTACAGTTCTAAGCCTATGCAAAAGTATCCTTACTGATGTATCCAGGGAAGGACACCCTAATTCAAGGAAATTCAATGGGCCTGGAATACTGCTGTGAGCTGGGTAGTCAAGTAGCTTGCCTGTGCCAGTCCCTTGCACCTGGGCTCCATTAATTTCAACCTCTGTTCCTGTGGGGGTTCCTCAATTTTGCTTCTCCAGGGCTTGCTTTAATCTCTTGGCTTCCCTTTGCTCTCTTGAGGTTCTGACCTGCTTAACATCTCATAGCAATGTCTGCTGGGCTCCAAGAATCTCTAAATATCTGTGACTCTGTTCTTCACATACTGGCATCTGTTTCAGCTCTGCTCTAAAGTTTCTGCTGACTTGTTTTGGTAGGTTCGGACTCTTTCCAAAATGTTTCCTCTTTTAAAGGAACCCACTTAACTAATTAAGGTTCACCTTGACAGGGTTGAATGACATTTCCATCTAATCAAAGTGTCACATCCACAATTGGGTATGTCACATTTTTGTGGAGATTGTCTAATCAAAAGATTCTGTCCTACAGAATTGAATTATGATTAAAAGAAATGGTTGCCTCCACAAGATTGATTCAGTATCAAAACATGGCTTTTTGGGAGTATGTGATATTTTCAAACTGGCATATCTCCCTGGAGATTTAAAGAAATAAAAGGCTGATTCTGAGCTGTTCAGAACTTTGGAGGAAGATACAGTCTGGAGAAGGTCCCTACAAATGCTGAATTGAAGAAAGTAAAATATCAGGTAGAAACTTCCATCCAAGGCTAGCTTGGTCTCTCCTGTCCCCCTCACTAGGACTCAGAGTGTGAGATAGGCACAGAAATTACAGCTAGGATCCCTGCCACTGAAGACACACACTTTAAATTCACTCACAGCAGTGAGACAGACCCCACAATTTGGAGAGCTGGGTGTAGGGGAGGACATTGCAAGGACCAGGTCAGTGAGGGACAATGCAGCTGAGAAAAGGTGGAAAGAGACCGTGTTTCCAATCCTGAGTCTAATATCCCTTTCCTCACCACTGAGGGAAACAGCTGTGGGCAGCCTGATCCTTGCCTCAGTGATGGTGAAAACAGGGACAGCTGGAGGAGTTCTCTGCTACAAACAAAGTGGGGAATACAGCCACACATTGAGGTAGGTTTTGGCTGGCAAAGTGAGGGCATAGGTACCCTGCAGTTTCAGCCCTGTCTGTTCAGATGCTGTCGAGCATCTGAGGCAAACAACTTCTGAAGATTGTTTCTGGACAGCAATATCATTACTGCAGATTGGAAAGTGCAAGGGAATTGAAGGGCTTTTCAGAGTCTCTCAAGTCCCGGCCAGAAGCACAGTGAGCTCATTTAGACATGCTACATAGTATTCTGCCCCTGTTTTGCTTGAGAAACACAGGCAACACAACTGTTAGAGCAGTGCCCTAAAACAAACACAGGTCTTGCTGTCTCATGAAAAACAGAGCACCACTTGGAGCCAGAAGACTTGTTTTACCCACATAAAAAACATAGATGTTATTCCCAGAATGTACCTCCCATCCTTTTGGCATACCACAAGTGATGCCTGTTTCTGGGGAGGCTGGGGGCTAGAGCAGGTCTGAGAAATAGCTGGCATAAAACTGAACAGAGAGAGCAAATCTAACTAACAAGAAAACTGGCAAAAGAATGAAAATGACCTGCAGAATAAACTAAGAAAGGAAATCTGATGACTAGACACCATCACAGAATCAGGGCTCAAATCAAGAAGTGTGAAGATATGGTCCTGCCACAGGAACAAACTCAAACTTCAACTGACACACAGAAGCTGAAACAACTTACTAAAGATATTCAAACACATCTTCTAAATCAAATCGATGAGATAAAGTAAAATGTTACAAAGGAGATGAGGGATATCTCTTTCTTCCTTCACCCACTGGTTGTTTAAGAGTTTGTTGTTTAGTCTCCATATATTTGTGAATTTTCTGTCTTGCTACCTGTTATTGGTTTCCAACTTCATTCCGTTATAATCTGAGAAAGTGTTTCTGTGATGTCAATCTTTTTAAATTAATGATACTTTCTTTGTGACCCAGCATATGGTCTATTCTTGAAAATGATCCAAGAGCAGTTGAGAAATATGTGTATCCTGCTTTTGAGAGGTGTAATGTTCTGTAAATATCCATTAAGTCTAC
Organism: Tamandua tetradactyla; assembly: GCF_023851605.1. Classification (NCBI taxonomy): domain Eukaryota; kingdom Metazoa; phylum Chordata; class Mammalia; order Pilosa; family Myrmecophagidae; genus Tamandua; species Tamandua tetradactyla. The sequence continues at coordinate 20,112,356 of NC_135328.1, read as the reverse complement.
TTCATTTATTGTATTACTGTATCCTTATGATCCTCTGTCTAGCTGTTCTATGCCTTGATGAGAGTGGGAATTGAAGTCTCCACCTATTATAGTAGAGGTGTCTGCTTCTCTCTTCAGTGTTTGTCTCATGTATTTTGGAACACTATGGCTTATCCATAAACATATATGGTTGTTTTCTCTTCTTGTTGAATTTTCCCTTTTATTAGTACATTGTAACCTTTTTCTCTTTTAGTTGATTTACATTTGAAGTCTAATTTGTCAGATATTAGTATAACTACTCCTGCTCTTTTCTTATTGTTGTTTGCATGAAGCATCTTTTCCCATACTTTCACTTTCAACCTATTTTTGTCCTTGTGTCTAAAATGAGTCTACTATAGACAGCATATGGATGGGTCCTGATTTTGAATCAATTCAGTCAGTCTATTTTTTTCTTCTTTCTCTGCATGCTGTGTGGTAGGAGTTACATTTCACATCTTTTCTATGTGAGTATCCCCTTACTGCAGCACCATTTGCTGAATTTTTATTTATTTGGTTTGTCACTTGTTTGTTTGCTTGCTTGTTTTGGGGGAAAGTGCATGGGCTGGGAATTGAACCCAGGTTTCCTTCATGGCAGGTGAGAATTCTACCACTGAACTACCCTTGCACCCCCTCAGTCTATGTCTTTTGATGGCAGAATGTAATGCATTAACATTTAATGAATGTCAATTACTTTAAAGACAGAATTTTCTTCTACTATTTTGTCCTTTGTATTTTATTGTTCATATCTAATTTTTTCCCTCTTTTTACCTTTCTTTTAGTCTTCATTTCTACACTCTTCCACAGACCTCCCTCTCCTGACTTTTCTTATCTGCCTGTTATGCTCTGTTCAGTATTTCTTGCAGAGCTGTTCACTTACTCACAAATTCTCTTGGTGACTGTTTGTCTGAAAATAGTTTAATCTCCCCAACATTTTTGAAAGACAGTTTTGCTGGGTATGGAATTCTTGTTTAGCATTTTTGTTCTTTTAGAATCTTAAATATGTCTCTCACTGCCTTCTCACCACTATGGTTTTGGCTGAGAAATGAACAAATAATTTCATTGGGATTCCCATGTATGAGATGGATTGCTTTTTCCCTAGCCTCTTTCAAAATCCTCTTTTTGTATTTTATATCTGAAAATCTGAATAGTCTTGGAATATGTCTATTTGGATCTATTCTGTTTGGGGTACACTGTATTTCTTGGATCTGTACTTTTATGTCTTTCATAAAGAGATGGGATATTTTCAGTTGTTATTTCCTCCATTAGTCCTTCTCCACCTTTTCCCTTTCCTTCTCATTCTGGGACATCCATGACACTTAATTCAGTGCTACATATTGTCATTCAATTCCCTGACATGCTGCTCAAATGTATCCATTATTTTCCCTACATATTCTTTTGTTTGTCATATTTCAGATGTCCAGTCCTTTGATTCACTAATCCTTTCTTCTGCTGCTTCAAATCTATGTTGTAGGACATCACTGTTTTTTTCATCAATTCTATTATGCCTTTAATTCCCATAATTTCCATGATTTGTTTCCTCAAAGTTCTGACTTCTTCTTTATGTTCACCCAGTATCTTCTTGATATCCTTTCTCAACTCATCGATTTGTTTTTTGACGATATTTTCATGTCTGTTTGAACATCATGAATTAGTTGTTTCAATTACTGTATCTCATTTGAAGTGTTTGTTTATTCCTTTGAATAGGCCATATCTTTGATTCTCCTAGAGTTCTCATTGTTTTTTTCTGATGTCTAGGCATTTGATTTCCTGGACATTCAGCTCAACTTATTCTACACCTCTAGCATAGGTTGTGCCTAACTGAAACAGATTTTTCAGTTCTTGCTTTTTCTGTTTCTTACCATGCTTATATGGAACATTTTTTTTGAGGAGGGTCTTTTCAGATATTGTAGGCCCCCAGTCATATTTTCCCAGATATTATAGGCCTACATCTCAGGAGGAAAGAGTTCCAGCATCAGTTTTCCCTGAGAGTGACACCCATGAGGTTTGTCAGACTTTCCCAGTAGTGCCTCTAGACTCTGTAGTTTTCCTATCCTACCCAGCATGTGGTGCTTGTTTACCGGTGGCATCCCACCAGCTTAAATTGATGTGATGCCTTTAATTTCAGCAGGCTGTCCCTGCCAGTGGGATAGTTGAGACAAAGGTGAGGTGGTAGGATGGCTTTGATGGCTTCTGTTTTCCAGCCCCTGGGGCCTGAATTCTTAGAAACAGGGATTCCACTTGATCTGGGCCCTGCCTCTTTTATGGAATAAAAGAAAAAGATAGCAAGAAAGCCTTTTCACTGCCAGACCCATACTCCTCAGGTTTGTCAATCAACAGTCTGAGTACCTACCTGGGTCTATGTATGGCCAGGCTTTATGCACCCCTTTTTCTTGGAGCCCAGTCCTTTTCCAGTATTTTATGCTGTCCAACTCAAAGAGCCTCTGTTCTGTCTTGTTTTTCTTCCATCAGCCCTTCCCCTTTCATGCTGGAGAAAATATTCCTAGTTCTTATAGTGCCTATTACAGAGTTAGCTATGCTGAGGGCCTAATTTCCATAGTCAGAATTAGTTAATTAATTCCACAATTGGAGCTTGGCTGAGCTAAGCCCTTGCTACTAGTAATGTCTGCTCCCCTCAAGAGAGCAGTCCCCTCAACCTGCTGTGTCCATGGAGGAGGATCAATGGCCTCCACTGCTTGGGGGACTCACAATTCTGTGGAGGCTGTTCAGCCACCTAGTCCAGACTGGTGTATGCTGTGTGCCTGGTCACTGATGTTCCCCCAGCATTTCAACTGTACCATTCCAGGCTATTTACTACCTGCTCAGGAGGACATATCACTATGCCACCATCTTGCCCAGCCTCTGTCCTATAAATAATTTTAACCAAGGACATAAAAGACATATACACAGAAAACTACAAAGAATTGATAATACAAGTCAAGAAGACTTAACTAAATGAAAGGGCATACTGTGTTTATGGATGGGAAGACTAAATATAGTTAATATGCATATTCTATGCAAATGGTTTTATACATTCAATCCAATACCAATTAAAATCCCAACAACTAACTTTGCAGAAATAGAAATATCAATAATCAAATTTATTTGGAATAAATTGTGACCTGAGTAGCTAAAATATCTTGAGAAAGTAAAATGTTAAGTGAGGTCTGTTGCTACCTGACTTTACAGCATATTACAAAGGTACAGTTGTCAAAACAGCATGTTACTGATATAGAGATAAAAGTACTGACCAGTGGAATTGAAGTAAATGATCAGTTTTGACCTTCACTTCTATGGACAATTGAAATTTTATCAGGTGGTCAAGTTGACTCAATTGGGACAGAGAAACTTCTTCAACAAATACTTGGAGAACTTGATATCCAGATGCAAAATAATGGAAGAGGACTCCTTTCTCACATGGTATACAAAAATTAAATGAAAATGGAACAAAAGACTTAATATATGAACTAAGACCATAAAACATTTGGAAGAAATTTTAGGGAAATATCTTGTGGGTCTTGTGATAGCAGGTGGTTTCCTAGATATTATACCCAAAAGTGTAAGCATTGAAAGAAGAAATAAATAAATGAGATCACCTCAAAACTGAATACTTTCCTGCTTCAAAGAACTTTGTCAGGAAAATAAAAAGGCATTTACACAATGGGAGAAAATATTTTGTAAACTCACATCACATAAAAGTTTCATACTGTATTGTCTCATTACTATGAACTAACAATAATGAGCAAACTCTGCGAGTTTGTTGAGAGCACAGGTTTTCAAGAAATACAGAGTGGTTACAATTTGGGTACTTGATTCTGAAGGATTATAGAACTTTCAACAGAATTGATTTTAAAGATCAAGAAATGGGCAGTGCAATATTGTGGGTAGTTGCAAAATATTTTACATATGATGAACAAAGCTGTATGTACGTGTAGTTGAAAGAGAATGCTATCAACTTGTAGGACACCAGAACATAGCAAAACATGTGGATGATGATGGTGATTAAATGTACAAATATAAACGTTTTTACTTGAAGGAGAACAATTTGATTGTTTCCATCACGAGATGTTAAAAATGGATGGTAAATGGAAAAATACAATTAATACAAACAAGAGTCTATGGTTAACACTTGCATTACAGTGTCCCTTTATATATGTAACAAAGGCAATATACCAAAGTTAACGTCAATAAGAGGTGGATATAAGGGAGGGTATATGGAATTCTTGTTGTTTCTCTTTTCTTTCTTTGTTTCCTTTTCTCTTCTTTCTTTGTGAAAGACATAGAAATGTTCTCATATAGATTGCTGTGGTGAATGTATAACTAGGTGATTATACTAGGAAGCTTTGCTTGTACACTTAAGATGGGTTGTATGATTTGTAAATAAAACTGTTTTAAAAATTATATTGGAGAAGTTTTCAAGGGAGACATATACCTATCCACTATGGGTAAGGAGGTAGCATGTTGCAGCATCTCTGGAGGGTAATGGGGTTGTTCCACAGGAGGCTAATATTGGTATGCCCTGTGGCCCTGCAACCCCATTAGTTGAGGAAGACTTTGAAGAAATGAAAGCAGGGATATCATTAGGCATTTGCATCCTGTTGTTTGTGGCAGCATTATTCATGATTTACAATGGATGGAAGAGTCCTAAGGTACATAAATTGATGAACAGAAGGGTAAACTATCATTTAAATATACAATAGATTATTTAGTAGCTGCAGGAAAGAATTAAGTTGTGTGGTAATCAGCTAGGTTGCTGAACCCTGAGGGACATTACGTTGAGAGAAACAAGCCATAAAGAAAAGGACCAGTTATGTTTGGCCTCACTAAAATAAACTAAATATAGTCAATGAGTTCTGATAATTGAATTTGAGTGCATACGTTAACAGATAATGGAAAGCATGTGGGCAGAGGGAGGGCAATCAAAGATGAAGGAAGACAGAATCCTCAAATAGGTTCATTGTAAATATCCCTAGGTTGCAAACTGTTACAGAAGACACATCTTTTCCTGAGTTTTAACTATTATTTCTAAGTTTAGTATGTTGTGCTTTCCTGGAAGACTGGGCATCCATGTGACACCTGAGGCTCACAGTTAGAGTTTTGCAGCTCTGAAAGCTAGCATTAGCAATTGTTAAAGAAGCTGAAAAAAGAGATCAGACTCCAATTAGAAGTATGAATATAATGGACGTGGTTAGTATTAAGGCAAATGAAAATACGGGATAAAGGATGATGTTGTCTATATTTTAAAGCTTCAACCTCTGTGTGAGAACAAATGGAAGATTCATTTATTTGGTCCAAAATTTAGATTTTTCTCTAGCACACTATCTAATTCAACTTGTCTGGTTAGTTTATTTAAACAACCCAATCATAGTATAGGGAATGATATTTTATTATTCTGTACATGTAATGTAATGTAATACCAAGATATATTCTGTAGTATTTAGAGCAGAAAATAAAAAAAAAGTATTTACAAAGTCCCCTTGAGGGACTGGAGAAGAATGTTGAATTATTATACTTCCCCACCCGTGGAATTCTTTGTATTCTCTCAGGCATTAGGGACTTGAAATTTCATAAGCCGTGTCACTGATCTTAATATCTCCCCCTATGAAACTTAATTTTGCAATGGTGAAGCCAAGCCTGCATGCAATTATGCCAAAGTATTGCACCAAGAGAGCCTCTTTTGTGGTTCACAGGTGGCCTCTCTCTTTAAGATAACTCTGCAAATAACCTCACTAACCTACCTCATATGTGGACTCCTAGCCATTTAAGTCTCCCTGGCATCATGGGACATTATTTCTAGTGATGAGCTTGGACCTGGCATTATGGGATTTGAAAGCTTTCTTGACTAAAAGGGTTGAAAGAAATGGAGCAAAATAAAGTTTCAGTCACTAAGAGATTTCAGATTGAGTCAAGTAGTCATTCTAGAGGTTACTCTTCTATAAGCTTTACCAGGTATTGCAAACTACAACAGTATAGCAAGCCCTAACCAACTGTATTCCTGAATACCCTGATGAGTGTCACAGTGTCTGATAAATAGCATCTGTATTAGCTAGGGTTTTCTAGAGAAACATGATCAGCAAGAGATGTCTGTAAATATAAAATTTATAAATGGGTCTCATGTAACCAAGAAGATGTAGAGTCCAAGGTCTGTAGGGCAGGCCAGGAGCTCGCAACTCCAACAAAGTTCCTCAATGAACTCTCAGGAAAGACTGGCTGCCTGAAGAAGAAAGAATGACTGTCTCTTCTGAATCCTCATTAAAAGCCTTCCAGTGATTAGATTAAGCATCACTCATTGCAGAAGACACTCCCCTTAGTTAATTGCAAAAGCAATCAGCTATGGATGCAGCCAATATGGTCATGATTTAAGTCCATGAAATGTCCCCATAGCAATAGACAGGTCAGCACTTGCCCAACCAAATAACTAGGCACCACCACCTGGTCAAGTTGACATATGAACCTGACCATGACAGCATCTCTCACTTTCTGAACTACCATTTCATCCCTAAAATGGTCCTTTTCAGTGAACAGCATTTTTACATTTACATTTAGTTCAATTAATCTATCTCTTCCTTTATTGATTATAAATTTTGTGGGTTTTTTGAAGTAGCATTCCTTACTGTTTTGCTTTCCAAGTTATACCATTAAGCCATCTGAGTTTGATTTTCTATAGAATATGAAGTAGGCATCAGGTTTTAATTTTCTGTATTGGTATGCAAGTGACATGGCAGGATGTCTTCAAAATATCCCACGATATCTTCATTTTGTTTCAAGACCAAATTTTTGCAAGTCCAGTAAATAAACATATATGCTTTTGGAAATTTTTCTATCCATTTGATTCAGGTTCTTTGCTCTTCTCTTTACTGTCTAACAATACTTTCATAAAAAATTTGTTTCTGGGAACAAACAATGGAAGCTTGTCCCTATATGTAAATTAAGGGAGGGTTTCTGGGAACAGAGAGAAAAGTTTTGTTTTTTCTTTTTTTTTTTAAATTAGACCAATAGAAAACAATTTCAAAAAGGACTCCTTATGGTTAAAAGAAATTCAAGGTTGTTCAGGTAAAGTGATCATAAAGACGTTTTTCTAGCTACTGAATATTATGCTAAGAATTATAAGCTAAAAGATTATATTGAATATTTTTCTATCAAGCTATCATTTTTCCATTCAGTGGACTACAGCCATACCCTCTCTAAGAAAGCCTGAATCCCAGCCTTGGGTAGATGGATGCTTATAAATTTCTTTCTTTCTCTCTTTCCTACTTCCTTCCCTCTCCCATCCCTCCCTCCCTCCTTCCCTTCTTCCTTTCTGCCTTTTTTGTTTCTAATTTCCCTGATTTATACCCCAGCCATCCTGCTGCAGAATCAAGCTTCTGACAAATATGTTCCTATATGTTCATAGGTTGAACATTCTTAGCAAGAAGGCTGCTGATATTTTGGGGGCCAACCACATGTCAAGATCATATAAGGTGTCATTCAGACCTCTCTTTTCAGTTTGCATATAGAAACTGCTCAGCACATGGATTACAAGAATTTATGTACATACAAAGCAGGCATTTTAAACATAAGGCCCACTCATGTTGCAGTATAAAGGCCAAAATCAATCACTTACCAATTATACTTAAGATCAAATTGGCATACCTGATATTATGCCTCCTCCTTCACCCCATTTCATTTTTTAGAAAAGCTGTACACTTAAAGAAAAATTCTACAGAAATAGAGTTTCTACATACGACTATTATTATAACTTCAAGTGTCGTATTTGTTCAAATTATGAATAATATAATTACATTGTTAATGATAGTCCATGGTTTATATTACAAGTCCTTCTTTGTATTGTATATTCCTATGTTTTAAAACCCTTATTCTATTAACATTTTTACAGCCCAAAAGTTCTGCCAACAAATGTATAATTTTGTGCTGCTAATTATTCTCACAATGTTGCACCACATCACCAGCCCCCCACCTCTACCTACCCCTGTACAGCCAATAGCACTTCACCCCACTGGGAGGGTGACTACCATCCATCCCTCTGGGCTGGCAGTGACCCACCTTTCTGGGGCTCATCAAAGGGTCCATGAGGACCTAGAGCCCCAGCTCCAGGCTTGCCCAGGTAAAGTATGCCTGAAGTCAAGTAGGTGACTTCTGGGGCCTCTCATTGCCATGTCCACAGTGGGGGACCCTTGGGGCATGGCAGTTGCTTACCTGGTGGGAGCCTACAGAGGCCAGAAGAAGCAGCCTCTGGCAGCAGGACCTCCCTAAGCTCCTCCTTGTAAGGAAGCACCACATTGTCTACACTTCTGAAAGAGGAGGACACTCCTAATTCCACCTTAGAACATGTCCACAGGAGAAGGGCTGAGGGACTCTCCAGACTTAGGAAAGAGGACCCTTGCCCCCGGCCAGAGTTTCCTAACACACTGTGTTCCACCACCCCCCAGGCTATGAAGGTAGTACCCTTACCCTCAAGGAAAGAAGTGGGCCTCTTCTGAGGAAAGCCCTGAAATTGTTTTTGTGAAAGAAAAAGAGATAGGGGCAGAAAGGCCCCCTGATGCCAACACAAGGGGTCCCAGACCCTGGGATGTGCCCATATCCAAGGAAATGAATAACAATGTCCTGGATTTCTTGGTTCATGTCTCTTCCATGTGGGATATTTGTTCAGCATCACAGGGCAGGCCCTGTGGGGACAGGGGCTTCAGGAAAAAGGAAATGGCCCAAAGATACCTGCATCTTCCTGAAAATGCGAAATGTTTACTTTACTGGCTGAGGAGAGGATATGGTTAACGAATTTGAAAGCTTGTAAAAAGTCTGCATGTCCTCAAGCAGTGGAAAACCACTGAGCTTGTCTGCCTTTTTGTTTGTTAAACTGAAAGCAGTTTAAGAGGTTTTTCTGCTTTAACTGTCTATGCTATTTGCATATCCTCCTGCTTTGCATTTGCTTATCTGGAACATATCCTCCTACTCATGGATTAACAGAAACCCCCCCAACCCCCACCCCATGTTTAACGTATAGTTTAACTCCAAGTGGCCCCCTAACTTGATAAGTAGCTAGAAGAAAATAAACTCAGGGCTCTGTCTCTCTCTTGGATAGAGACTTCCTTGCTTTCTGACTTTGTGTCATAGGTGATTTTTTTTCTCACTGATTCTTTGCATGACAAAGAACTGCCCTAGGTGGTCTCACTCACTATCTTCCTATAGCCAAGAGCCTCCTGCAGGTCATTTAATTTGTCATGGCTCTGCTACAGGGGTGCCAATTCTAAGTAAAAATAACATTCTTTCAAACTACTGTCTTTTGTGATAATTTTTTATTCAAATAACTAAATACACCAATGAAAAACACAAAAAAGAAACCGACACCCATTCTTCACATTTTTTGTTAATGTCACCTAAAAATGCCCTCAATTTATAACTCTTAAATGTTACTTTTTGAATAGGTAATAAGTCAAGCCACAGATATTCTATTGACTCTTGTTCAATGAGCTCCATACTTTGCAGCAATTTCTCAGAGTATTGACAGGTTACTAATTTTTTCATAGTGTATCCATAAATCCCATCTGTTCATTTTTTCAAGGACACTGACATTACTTTGCCTTATTTAAGAATGAGAAACCAGGTAGACATTTCTTCCTGAGCAGTTAGCAGAGAGTCACTCATCATTCACTCTGAAGTTACTAGGCTTTCATAGAATAATATTATGCTAACTGTAATCAAACACTAATTAGATTAGGGGAGAAGCAATAAAAAAAATCTCTAAATTCCTCTCTAAACCTGCTAGATACTTCAGTTTTTTTTTTATCCTACTTGCTTAGCTGACTAGTGAATGCTTTGTATTCATGCACAAAGTATGTGAATTTTCTTGATATTTGGCCCAGTGGTAATCACTTGAGAAATTTCCTTCCATCCAAATCTCTGATTTGGTACATGTTTCTGTGTTTCTTTCTCTCTTTACTGGATCTTAATACTTTTGGCCTTGTTAAATGAAAATAAATGACCCCACAAATATAAATGTATTTATGGAAATCAAATACATTGATGTCCATTTGGCAATTAGAGTTCCACAATATCTAATTAACTCTGTGGCTTAATGTAGCTCTCTGGCTTAATATAGTTGAAACCGATGCTTTATGGCTTTCATTGTGTGGGGAATTATCGAGTAAAGCAGTATTCCTTAACTCTCTTTCTATTCCTAATGAGAGCCCAAGGAGAAGGGACAGCAGAAAAAAGGTATTAGCAAAATAGAAAGGGAAGGCACACATGATATTCTAGCTGCAAATAAGACATCTCAATCTATCTACAAGATTCAGTTTACTTTCCAGGTGCAAACTGGAAATTGACCTTTACTCTGGCTTTCCACCAGGTTAAAGTGATGTGGTTCCTTGAATTTCAGACTCTCGCTGCCAGGGGCATAGTTGAGACAGAGGTGAGATTGTAGGATGGCTTTGAGGGCTTCTATTTTCCAGCCCCTGGTGCCTGAAAAGGCCCTGCCCTCCTTTTCTCAGGGAAGATAACCCCTTTAGGGAATTAATCCCTTTCACCTCACTGGTTACTTTGTGTCTCAAATAAACTTGATTTCTCCACGGTGGGGCAGTTCCCGAGCCTGAGAGCACTTCCAGTTTTATTGAATAAACTGGTTGAGGAGTGAAAAAAAGCAAAAAACATTTTTGGTGCCAGCCCAGTCCCCCTCCCCACTTCTCAGGTTTGTCAATCAAGAGCTTGACTTGGTACATGGCTCTATGTATCTCCAGGCTTTTGTGCCCCCTTTTCTTGGGATCTAGAACATTTTAGTATTTTAGGCTGTCCAGTTAAAAAAAACCTCTTTTCTCTTTTTTCCATCAGCCCCACCCACTTTCTACTGAGGCAAAAGTCCTAGTTCCTTTAGTGCTTATTCCAAGTTTTTCTGTGTGGAGGGCCTAATTTCAGTAATCAGATTTTGTTAATTAATTCTTCAGTTGAGCTCAGTTGAGCTAAGCCCTTGCTGCTAGTTATGTCTGTTTCCCTTTCCTTTGGGGAACTAGCCTCCTGTGCCCATGGGAGAGGGGTGCTGGCCTCCACAGCTTGGGGCAGTTCTATGAGGGATCTCAGCCATACATCCTGGTCCAGATGGGTTGCTGGTGAGACTGGCTTACACTGTGTGTCTGACCATTGATGTTTCCCCAGCTTTTTCTCCTGTACCATTCCTGGCATATAGTAGTTGCTCTAGAAAAGAAACTTAATTTCACACCTCACTATTCCCATGTCTATAGGAATAAATTTAGCTAAGAACAGAAAAAACATATATACAGAAAACTATGAAAAAATACCAATAGAAGTCAAGGAAGACATAAACAAATGAAAGGGCATACTGTGTTCATGGATTGGAAGACTAAAAATAGTTATATGTTAATTCTATGCAAATGGATGAATTAATTCAATTCAATTCTAATTAAAATCCCAACAACTTAATTTGCAGAAACATAAGTACCAAGAATGAAATTTATTTGGAGTGGCAGGGTGCCCCAAGTAGCTAAAAATATCTTTAGAAATTAAAATGAAGGAGTCTGTTGTTACCTGACTTTAAAACATATTATAAAGGCACAGTGGTCAAAATTGTATGGTACTAGTATAAAGATAAATGTAGTGACCAATGGAATTGAATTAAGATTTCAGATGTTGACCTTCACTTTTATGGACAATTGATATTTTATAAGTGGTCAAATGGACTCAACTGGGATACAGCAGCCTTCTCAACAAATGGTACTAGAAGAACTGAATATTCTTATGCAAAATAATGAAAGAGGATCCCTTTCTCACATTGTATGCAAAAATTAACTCAAAATGGAACAAAGACCTTAATATGCAAGCTAACAAGCTAACATCAAACATTTGAAAAAGTTATAAGGAAATATCTTAAGCCCCTTGTGATAGTGGTTTCCTAGATATTACACCCAAAGTATGAACAATGAAAGAAGATATAGATAAGTGAGATCATCTCAAAATTGAATACTTTCCTGCTTTAAACGATTTGTCAGGAAAGTAAAAAGGCATATGCAGTGGAAGAAAATATTCTGAAAACTCATTTCAGATAAAGGTTTTTTTTTGTCTTTTTGTTTTTTTTATTTCTGAGTCCCAGGTGTCAAATAAGTACCTGAAGTTTCTGGGAATGACCAGTTTGTAAACAAACTGCTCAGTATCTCCAAATTTAGAAATAACAACAACTCATGAATATATGTAATTGTTGTAAGAGCTTACAATATAGGACCCTATACAGTAGGCTCCAACCTACTAACCCATGCTCTCAACTTCAGTTCATGAATTTTTTTTTTTTTTTAACATGGACAGGCACTGGGAACTGAACCCAGGACTCCAGCATGGCAGGTGAGAACTCTGCCACTGAGCCACCGTTGCCCACCTTTCATGAAGTTTTTAATAGCACAGTCAGTTCATATGAGTGAGGAATGATGATATTTTTCTTTCTGACATTTTATTCATCATATAGCTCCCCAGGTTCATTCAACTAGTTGCATGCCTCACAACTTCATTCCTTCTTGCGGAAAGTCAGTAAATCCATTGTATGTATGCACCATAGTTCCTCCTTCTATTCCTCAGTCATTGTACCTTTAGTCCTTCACCACCATAATCTATCTGAAGATATTTCCTTTTCTTCCCCAAGGAATCCGTACACCTTCCCCATTCCGCTTGCAATTGACATTTAATTTTGGCATAAAGACACATTCATGGGAAGCATATTACAGTGTTACTGTTGACTATAGGCCCTGGCTTGCATTGTTTGTACTTTTTCCCATATACCATCTATTTTCAATACCCTGCCATGTTGACACTTATTTGTTCTCTGTCGGGAAAAAAAAAAAAAAAAAAAAAAAGAAGGTGTTTTGATTTGTACATTTAATCACCATCATTTTCCACTCTAGCCTGTCTTAAATTATGCCATCTCAGTCTTTATCTTCTATCTTCCGTTCTGGTTTCCTATGTGCCCCCAGCCCTTATCCCTCTATCAAACCCACATTCAGCTTCATTCAGTACATATTTTATGGTGCTACAACCAGGTAGTATTGTGCTATCCATTCCTGAATTTTTACATTCAATCTTGTTGCACACTCTGTATTCCTTCAGCACCAATTGCCCAATCTTTGCCCTATTTCTATCTCCTGAAAACCTGTGTTCTTAACTTCAGTTCTCCAAGTTTGCTTATTTTCTCTTTTAGAATCTTAAATATATCAGACCACTGTCTTCTTGCCTCCATGGTTTCTGCTGAGAAATCCACACATAGTTTTATTGGGCTTCCCTTGTATGTGATGGTTTGCTTTTCCCTTGCTGCTTTCAAAATTCCCTTTCACTTTGATATCTAACAACCTGATTAGTAAGTGTCTTGGAATATGTCTGCTTGGAACTATTCTATCTAGGGTATCCTGCACTATTTGGATCTGTAATTTTATGTCTTTCATAAGAGACAGGAAAATTTCAGTGATAATTTCCTCCATGAGCCTTTCTCCTCCTTTTACCTTGTCTTCTCCTTCTGGAAAACCCACAACACATACATTCATGCACTTCATGTTGTCATTAGATCCTGCTAATATTTTTCCATCCTTTTCCCTGTTTTGTGTGTTGGATTTCAGATGTCCAGTTCTCTCATTCACTAATCCTTTTCTCTGTGGTCAGGATGGAATTGTTGATCCCGTGGTGCCAGAGCCAGACTCATCCCTGGGAGTCGTCTCCCATGCCACGAGGGAGATGTTCACCCCTGGATGTCATGTCCCACATAGGGAGGAGGGCAATGATTTTTCTTGCAGATTTGGGCTTAGAGAGAGTGAGGCCACATCTGAGCAACAAAAGGGGCCTTCCAGAAGTAACTCTCAGGCATACCTATAGGTAGGCTAAGCTTCTCTGTTTCCTACATAACCTTCACATGAGTAAGCCTCAAGATAAAGGGGTTGGCCTATTGATTTGGGTATCCCTAAAGTTTGACACAGTATAAGAGGAATCCCTGATGGCAAAGTTTAAAATAGTTCCATATTTTTTCTCCCATCCCTCAAGGGACTTTGCCAATACTTTTTGATTATCTGATGAATATATTCTAGGATGTATCCAGGCATTACATTAAACTATACAGGATTAAAAGTCCTCATTCTTATTTTAGGATCCCACTGTTTCGATTGTTCAAATGAACTACCCAGACAGGTTGAGTTAGCATTATCTATGTGCTACAGAAATTTAGGTTCCAGCAAAATAAATCTTTCTTTCTTTGGTCTCAAAGAATAGGTGTGGTTCTAAAATATAGGCAATATCTTCCCTACCCTGTGTTCTTAATTACTTTAATCTCGACCTGAGCAGCTTCATTCATATCTCTAAAGACCAATTTTTATATATATAAATATGAAATTATATATATATATACACCAATTTATATATATATATATGAAATAGCCCATCAACATTCAGAAATAATAATTACCACTCCAGACTAAATGTGTCTGCCATAAGAGTTTACAATCTAAGCCCCTGTTTTCTTATAAGCATTTTCTAGAGGAAACCATACAATAATTGTTCTTTCATTTCTGGCTTATTTTGCATCACTAAATGCCTGACAGGTTCATTTGCATCGCTGTGTGCCTCGTGGCTTTGTTCCTTTTTTTAGCAGCACGATATTTGATCATATGTATCCACCAATGTTTGCCAATCTACTTCTCAGTCTGTGCATCCTTCAGCCACCTGCATTCATTAGGCATCAAGTATAATGCCCAAAGTCCACAGTCATTCAACACTTTCAATTTTAGATAATTTCATTGTTCCCAAGAGGAAGATAACCAATACTCACACCCTTACCAGAGAGAAAATCTAAGCCTCCCCATAACGCTTGTACCTCCCTTCATTATTTACTTCTGCTGTTACTGTGATACTGATGATATTTTCCTGCTAAACACAACCCACAGCATGCAATAGCAGTTTCCCTCCATACCCTGGACTTAAATAATCTTTGTACATGAATCATACCTTTGAAATAGTTCCTGCAGGAGCTAATTTATATTTCTAATATTAATCAGTGGGACACATAGGTATATACAAACTCCTTTCAATCTTGTTCATCTTCAATATGGTAATATTACTTATAGACCCGCTAGAATCCACCTTCATTTCTATCTCTTCCCTTACATTTGATTTCAACCTCCTTAGCCAACCATTCACTCATCTCTAGCTTCTATGTATCTCTAAGTTCCCTATATTCTGTATTATAAGCCTCTGATTTTATCTGTATCATGGTCATGAAAGTGGAATCATACGGTATCCGTCCTTTTGTGTCTGACTTATTTCACTCAGCATTATGTCCTCAAGGTTTATCCATTTTGTCATGTGTTTCAGGACATTATTTCATCTTACTGCTGCATAATATTCCATTGTATGTATATACCACATTTTTTTAATTCACTCATCTGTTGATGGGCATTTGGATTGTTTCCATCTTTTGGTGATTGTGAATAATGCTGCTATGAACATCAGTGTGCAAATATCTGTTTGTGTCACTGCTTTCAGCTCTTCTGGGTACATACCAAGTAATGTTATTGCTGGGTCATAGAGCAACTCAATATTTAGTTTCCTAAGGAACTGCCAAAATGTCTTCCTTAGCAGCTATACCATTTTAAGTTCTCACCAGTAGTGCATAAGTGTCCCAATTTCTCCACCTCACTCCAACATTTATAGTTTCCTGTTTGTTTAAGAGCATCCATTATTATAGATGCACAGGGTAGGACACAACAGTGCTGTAATGTGTTGCAGCTCAGGTATAGATACAGGCTGAGGATGCTACACTGTTGCCTGTGAATGTGGGTGCCCAGTGGTGGGGGAGTATGTGGCTGTGGGGGTGCACGTGTCAGGGGAGCAGATCCTTGGTGTGTGCTGGTCTAGGGCGTGGGGCCCTTTGTGCTCATGCACAGAGCTAGTGCAGCAGGTCAGCATTACGCCTGGATGGGCTGGGAGTGGATGTGGCCCAGCTGCACAGATCAGTGCTTTCTTAGAACTGGGGGATGTGACTGGGGGCCGTGCACATGCATGGATCTGGGAGTGGTGTAAATTGATCTACCCCTATGCAGAGCTCAGGGAGGACAGGGTGGGGCTGCAGGAATGTCTGGGCTGAAGATGGGTGTAGACTGTGTGTTAAGCACCTGCAGCCTTTATGCACTGGTGACAGCCTGCAGGGAGCAGAGAGGGGAGGTAGGGCTTGGGAGGGGTGGGACGAGACTACAGCTGCACAGGAGAGGTGGCTTGGGCTATGCTTGTTGTGGGGTTATGGGGCTCATAGGCATGTGAGGGGTTGGCAAGGTGGGGGTGCTTGGAGCATGGGGAGTGGGAGCTGGTGACAGGATTCAAGTGCCTGGGGTGTGGGGTGAGTCACGGGTCAAGAGGCTGTGTTGGTGAGAATAGTGCATTCAGGGGAATGTGGATTGGCTTACTTCCTAGTCCCCATCTCCCTGTCTGTGCACTCCTGAGGGATCCAGGCTTCTGCCTTAGGCTGTTTGCACCACCCAGAGGGTCTCTGGTACTCTGCTTCTAAGTTCTTCAGCTTTTGCAACCAAGCTGCCCTATGTGGTGCAGAAGACTCTGCCAGGTCACTTGCACCCTGGAATCACCATCTCAGTCACCCTCCCATCCCTTCTCTAGCAATTTCTTGAAGCATGGTTGAACTGGATCTATCCCATTCCACCATCTTCCTGCAACTTCGGGCACTTTTCCAAACTTTTGATTTCTTCTTTTTGTTCACCCAATGTCTTCTTTATATCCTCCCTCAACTCATTGATTTGATTTTTGATGAGATTTTTACATCTGTTTGAACATCATGAATTGTTTTTTTTAAGTTCTGTATCTCATTTGAATTATTGGTTCAATAATTTTGAACCAATAATTCAAATGAGAATTATTTCTTTGACTGAGCCATATATTAATTTTTGCTGGTGTCTAGGCATTTGATTTTCTTACTTGGTTTATTCTGCAGGTTGTTTGCACTCTTTTACCTAGGATTTTCTTGCTGGATGGCTTTGATCTCTATCTGCTCTTTGACATTCAGCTCAACTTATTCTAGACCTCTAGCATAGGTTATGTTTGATCAAAATTTATTCTTGTTTTTCTTTTTCTTGCCCTGCCTTTATACAGTGTTTCTTTTTTTTTTCATTTGAAGAGGATCTCTTCAGATATTGTAGATCCCAGTCAGATATTCCCAGCCCAGACTGGCTTATGTCTCAGGAGGAAAGAGTTACCAGCATTAGTTTTCCCTGAGGGTGAGACCCAGCAGGCTGTCAGGCTTTCCTAAGAAGCCTCTGCACTCTATGCTTTTCCTATCTTGCCCAGCATGTGGTACTTGTCTGCCCATATTCTTCTACCAGTGTAAAGTGATGTGTGCCTTTAATTTCAGTAGACTATCCTTGCTGGGGGCATGGTTGAAATAGAGGTGAGGTTGTAGGCTGGCATTAATTGCTTCAGTTTTCCAGTCCCTGGTGCCTGAATTCTTTGAGGGAGGAATTCAACTTGAGCTGGCCCCTACCTTTCTCTTGGGAAAGGTACAGCCTTTATGGAGCTAGCTCCTTTCACCTGACCATTTACATTGTCTCTCAGACAAGCTTAATTCTGCCCTTGTCTGGGGCATTGCTGGAGCCTGAGAAGTCTTCCAGTTCTATCTAATAAGCTATTAAGGAGTAGGAAGAAAAAAGCCAAAAAAGAAAGCCTTTTCATAAAAGGACCATCCTCCTTAGATTTTTTCAATCAACAGCTTAAGTTGGTACATATCTCTATTATCACCAGGCTCTGTGTGCCCCCTTTTCTTGGGGGTCCAGCCCTTTTCAAGCATTTTGTGCTGTCTAACCCAAAAAACTTCTTTTTTTCCCTTTCTATCAGCTCTACCCACTCTCTGCCAGGGCAAAATCTCCTGGTACCTTTAGTGCTTATTCCACCTTTATCTGGGCTGAGGGCCTATTTTCAGTAGTCAGAATTTGTTAATTAATTCTGCAAGTAGAGCTTGGTTGAGCTAAGCCCTTCATGCTAGTGAAGTCTGTTTCCTTTCCCCTTGGGGAACCAGTCTGCCACCAATGGGAAAGGGGCACCAGCTTCCATGACTTAGAAGACTTACAGTTCTGTGTGGGGTCTCAGCTATTCCACCTGATCCAGACTGGTGTACTCTGTGTATCCAGCTACTGATGTAGTCCCAGCAGTTATTCTGTACTGTTGCTGGCTATTTACTAGCTACTCTAGAGAATGAACTAAATTTCACCCCTTACTAAGCCACCATCTTCCAGTTTAATATCCAGAATATAGAGAGAGATCCTACAATTCAACAATTGAAAGGCAAACCAATTTAAAAATGGGTAAAAGACATGATCAGATACTTTTCCAAAGAAGTACACATAGCCCAAAACTTATGAAAAAATGGTCAACATCATTGGCTGTTAGGGAAATGCAAATCAAGACCACAATGAAATATCACCTTACACCTACTAGAATGGCCATTATTGAAAAAACAGAAAACAAGCAAACAAAAACAGAACATTACAAGTGCTGGAGAAGATGTGCAGATACTGGTACGCTCATTCACTGTTGGTGGGCATGTAGAATGGTCCAACCACTCTAGAAGTTAGTGTGGTTGTTCTTTAGGAAGCTACATAAAGAATTGCTATATGATACAGCAATGCCATTATTAAGTATATACAGTTGTAAGACAAGATAAAGTCATGAAGCATGCAACAACCTGGATGAACTTTGTGAATGTTATATTGCGTTAAATAAGCCAGGGACAAAAGGACGAATACTGTATTGTCTCACTAATATGAACTAACTATAATGAGCAAACTCTGAGAGCTAATTTTGAGAACACAAGTTATCAGGAGATAGAGGGTAGGCAAAATTTGGGCACTTGATTCTGAAGGAGTACAGAATTTTAACCAGAATTGATTGTAAAGGTCCAGAAATGGACAGTGCAATATTATGCATAATATTATACATATAATGAACAAAGCTGAATGTGAGTGTATTTGAAAGAGGAAAACTGGCAACATGTAGGATACCAGAAGGAAAAATAGAGGATAAAAACTGGCATTGTATAACATAGAAAAACTTAGATAGATAATAAGGATGATTAAATATAGAAATAAAGGAAAGAAAGTTTTTGCTTGAAGGAGAACAATTTGAATGTCACCACTGCAAGATGTTAAAAAATAGATGATATATGGAAAGATACAATTAATGCAAACTAGGGTCTATGGTTATCACTTAAATTACTTTATAATTTATAAATGTTCCTTTATAAATGTAACAAAGACAATATACCAAAGCTAAATGTCAATAAGAGAGGGATATAAGGGAGGGGTATTGGATTCTTACTGTTTCTCTTATTTTTCATTGTTTCCTTTTCTCTTCTTTCTTTGTGAAAGACATGGAAACATTCTTATATAGATTGTGGTATAACCATGTGATTATACCAGGAAGCATTGATTGTACACTTAGGATTGACTATATGATTTGTGAATAAAACTGTTAAAAGAATAAATGGAAGGATACAGGTGCTGGAGAAGTTTTCAAAGGAGAGATATACCTATTCATTATGGGTAGGGAATTAGCATGGTGCAGCACCTCTGGAGGGCAGTGTGGTTTTCCCACAGAAGGCTAATATAGGTATGCCCCATGAGCCTGTAATCCCATTAGTTGAGAAAGACATTGAAGAAATGAAAGCAGGAACATAAATAGGTATTTGCACACTGGAGTCCGTGAGGCATTATTCATGATTTACAGTGAATGGAAGAGGCCTAAGGTACATTGATTGATGAATGGAAAGGTGAACTGTCATTTATATATACCATAGAATATTGAGTGGCTGCAGGAAAGAATGAAGTTGTGTGGTATGCAACTAGGTGAATGAAACCTGAGGAGCATTATGTTGAGAGAAATAAACCAGAAAGAAAAGAACCAATTATGTATGGTCTCACTAAAATAAACTAAATATAATGAGCAAATTCTGATAATTGAATTTGAGTTTATAGGTTAACAGGGGATAGTGTGTAGGTAGAGGGAGGGCAATCAAAGATTAAGGTGGACAGATTGTTCAAAGAGGTTCATTGGAAAGATTCCTAGATTGTAAACTCTTACAGAAGCCATATCTATTCCTGAGTTTTAACTGTTATTTCTAAGTTCAAGGATGTTGTGTTTTTTGTGTATAACCAGATATTTCCCTGGGAAATTGGATATTTTTGTGATACCTGAGACTCTGAGTTAGCATTCTGCAGCTCTGAAAGCCACCATTACTCCACTCAGCAACTGTTAAAGAAGCTGATAAAAAGAGATCAGACTCCAATTAGAGGTATGGATATAAAGGACCTGATTAGGACTAAAGTAAATGAGAATGCAGGATAAAAGATGATATTGTCTGTATTTTAAAGCTTCAACTTCTGTGTGAGAACAAGGGAAGAGTTGTTTATTTGGTCCAAAATTTAAATTTTCTGTAGCACACTATCTAATTTAACTCATCTGATCAGTTTATTTAAGCAACCTAATTACATGGAGCCTAGAAAAGGGAACAAGATCTTATTCTGTACACATGCAATATGTAGAACACCAGAAGATTCCATAGTATTTAGAGCAGAAAATGAAAAATTATTCACAGAGTCTCCTTGAGGGACTCAAAATTTAATAAACCATGCCATCAATCTTAGTATTTCCTCCTATGAAATTAATTCTGCAATGGTGAAGATAATCTTGCTTGTAATTATGCCTGTGTTACCCCCAAGAGAGCCTCTTTTGTGGCTCACAAGTGACCTCTCTCTTTAAGCCAACTTTTGCATATAAATTCACTAACCTACTCCATATGTGGACTCCCAGCTATTTAAATCTCCCTGGCAACATGTGACATTACTCCTAATGATGGGTCTGGCCCTGGCATCATGGAATTGAAATGCCTTCTTGATTAAAAGGGATACAAAAAACGTAGAAAAATAAAGTTTCAATCATTAAGACATTTTGGACTGAGTCAAGAGAACATTCTAGAAGTTACTCTGCTACAAGTGTTGCCAAATAGTGCAAATTACCACAGTATGCCAAGCCCAAACCAATAGTGTTCCTGAAAACCCTAAGAGTGTCCTGGGTTCTAGGTGAGTCGCTTTAAAAGTTTTTCTTGAGTTTATTTTTTCAGAAACTTAAGCCTTCATGATAGCCCAAAAACACAGAGGTACCAGTCCCTCCAAGAACACCAACCCGTTTCATTCCTCTATGACATAAAGTCAACACCACTTTCCAGTACAAACCAGTTAAAATGGTCATTGCCCAGCTACCCCTGAAGATTAAGAAAAGGATCAAATTATAGGGAGGATACGTAACTGAGAACTTAGCATGTAACAAATGTCTGTAACTACTGATTCATAATGCAGATAGTTCTTTATGTTGTGTAATGTTTTAGAATAGCCAGAAGAAAATACTGGAAATAATTTAACTGTAATCCAGTAGCCCTGAACTTTGGTAATGATTGTATAAGTGTATAGCAAAAAACAAAGTCTTTTGTGTTTGTATGGATCTACATCTGGATGCTTTCATCGATTCCACTGATCTATATATCCATTCCTGGCAATATTACACCATCTTAGTTGACCTACCCCTATTGTACGTCTTAACATTGGGTAGACTGTAATACTAGTGGTTAATAAGAACGAAGGTAAGGGGTATGGACTATTTGGGGTTTTCTTTTTATTTTCATTTCTTTTTCTGGAGTAATGCAGAGTTCTAAAGAGACGTGGTGATGAAGGCACAATCACAGAGATGATACTGTGAACCATTGTTTTTATACTTTGGACGGATTGTATAGTGTGTGAATATATCTTAATAAAATTATATTAAAACATAAAAAACAAAACTAGCTTGTGTTGGAACTTGGTGAAAACTTAATAATTAATAACAATAGTTTTTCCTAACAATTTATATCTGGGCCCCTTCTCTCGTGTAGTTCAGGCATTTCAATTCTTCCATACCTCAGAATGAGAATCCTAATGAAAGAAAGAATTAAAGTGGATCCAAATTGTTGTGTCCCTAGCACCTCACAAAAACCATATCACATAATATGGGCTTTTGAAGATTCCTAAAGTTAAAATTCAGACCTCTGCCTCTTGTTTGTACACAGCAAATAGATGAGGAAACCATTTAACCTTAGCAAGGGTCAAAAGAAACTTCAGCGAGCTGCAGAAAATGTATACAGAGTGGAGATACTAAACATATAAGAAGCTATATACAAAATAGCCATGTTTAAAGTGCTTAAAAAATCCTTAGTATTAAGCATAAGGAATTTAAAATGCATTTTTAGTCACTTAACAGTGGAATCAAAGGACTTGAAAGTGAAAGAGGAGACTAAAGCAGCCACAACAATTAAAACCAAAGACACTGTGTTATTGCTTCAAAAGGTTAAAAATAAATAATTTTTCAATTAAAATTGATTATAAAACACAACTATCTTTCAAAGATAAAGTATGAATTCTGAGACGTTGACAGCACTATTGGTAGAGTTGAAGAATTCTCTTACAAAATTGAGAGGAGTCATCTGAGAAAAAAAAGCTAAAAATATACATTTCCCAGCAAAAAAGATGATAAGGTTTTATGAAGAATTTCTAAAATGCAAGAACTAGGAAAAAGTACCAATAATCACCAACACTTCACATTTTCATGGCTGTGGGAAGGGAAATAGAAGGGAACCGCAGGGCCTCAAATGAACCTGGGAACAGATGGGGCATAAAGGATTCAACAGTTTCAACTAAAATTAAAGTGGCTGCTGATGGTGGCAAGCACCGACCTAATAACAGTGAAATGTGGGGAGAAAGTATAACCAAATGTGAAGAAAGATAGCACTAGTAGAGGTAGAAATTGACCAAAATGGGGATAATAGGTTGTATCAAAGCAGTAGATATAACCAATTCAATAAAGTATTACAAAAAGATATGATTCACTTGTGATTGAGATGAAAAGCTAAACCTATAGGACCAATGGTTCAGCATGTATGAGGAAAATTGTCATGAAATATTTGCCTTTCCATCATAGGTGACTTTGTGATTGAATTTGAATAATAAGAAAAGATATTTACAGGTAACAGCAGAAAGAGCAACTCATATCAGGGGAGAATCAGAAATCCATCCACCAACACTTAAATACACATGTCAACAGATCCAGGTTTAAAAATTTTTGAGGAAAGTGTCTTCTAAAATATCAATCTCAGTCAAGTTCTCATTCGAGTACAAAGGCAATACACAAACATCTAGATAATGTATTAACTAAGTCCTCTAACACATTTGTTTCCAACTTCAACAACAAAACTAAGGTATTGAGAAGTTCAGCTAATGAAGTGTTTCATCAAGTCAAATACTTTAGAAACAGAATAGCTGTGGGGAAAAAAGGAAAAGATTACAGAATGTATTGTAAATATGTAAATTTAGTTATATCATTCAAATTACCAGCAAGTGTGTGTACCTGTATGCTTGTATATGTATATAGCAGCATTATTCATAATTGCCAATAAGTTAAAACTCACAAATGTCAATCAATTGATGAATCTATAGCAAGAATGGCATATCTATAAATTGAATATTAACC
Source organism: Tamandua tetradactyla (assembly GCF_023851605.1). Taxonomy (NCBI): domain Eukaryota; kingdom Metazoa; phylum Chordata; class Mammalia; order Pilosa; family Myrmecophagidae; genus Tamandua; species Tamandua tetradactyla. Next base: position 20,088,761 of record NC_135328.1, on the reverse strand, counting down.
AGAAACAAAAATAAATGAAACACTGATGCCTGCTGCATTCTGAATGTACCCTGAAAATATTATTCTAAGTGAAAAACACCAGACAGAAAAGGCCCAATTGTGAATGATTCATTTTATATAAAATGCTCCAAGTCAGGAAATATATATATTAGAGTATTGGTTGCCAGATGATTGAGAATAAAGGTGTGTGAAGTGACTCAATGGATATAGAGTTTTTTTATGGGATAAAGAATATGTTTTGGATAAGATATTAGCAATGATTGCACAAGTGTGTAAATATACAATAAACCACAGAATTGTATATGCTTTAGCATTTGTGTATATTCTTTCAATTTAAAAATATGTGAGAAAAAAGTTTTTAGTAATTCATTAAAAGCATATGAGGAGAGATAAGAAAGAAAAGAAAAGAAGGTTGGTTGTCTGGCCACAGTTGATTATATGTGTAATTTTGTATTTTTAAATTAGCTGCAAGTCTGAGGAAATTTCCTATAAGTTAGAAAAGTTTCTTAAAGTTTTAAAGAGCTTGATAAGCAGGAGATTGAAAAGGTTCTGCAGTTTATAAACAATCTGATACATTTTCATGGCATTTGCATATCTCTAAAATTTTGTTATGCTTAAACAGAAAATAAGACCTGGAAGGACCATGAGCCCTCTTTATAAACAACGTAATTTCCATTGATAGCCAATTGTTATTGTTAATTTGCTGAGGTATATTTTATTTAAACCCAGAAGGGTAGGTTCTAAATCATTTTAAAATTATTTCTACTCTTTGATATTTCTTTATTAATAAAATGAATTATTATTTTCTCATTAAACTAAATAATAGCTATGCTTTTAAGCAAATGTATAGAAATAAAAAATAGAACAGAAGGTAAAATAATATAAACTAAATCGTGAAAACAACAGAAACCAACTTCTTAGTACAGATATCTAAATCACATATATATATACATATATAAATATATAATGCTATCTTAGAATTTCAACTTACTTAGTAATAAACATTTTTTTATATACCTGTTCCATGTGTCGATAAATATCGTCATAAGTTCCTGGTTTAATGGCTGTTCAGGTCCTGGCTCTATGTAACACCCATTAATTAAAAATGATTCCTTTCTATAGGTATTGAGACTGATTTCAATTGAATAATGTAACTATTTATTCACAGCAGATTTTGTAACATTTATCTTTGTGCAAATATCTTATTTTCTGAAGATACAACCTAAGAGTGTAATTTTTACATTAGTGGGTATATAGATTGGCAAGAAAATTTAGACATATATTAAATAACAACTCCAAATAGTATCCCAATTTTTAGTTATGGACATGGTTTATCACACTCTCGGTTTCATGAAAACACAGTTCACTGTCATGTTTGTTTTAATATTACCATAAGTACATATGTAAAACTTTTCAATTGCCTGCTTATATATTTTGTGTTTTATGGATCTTCATTTTTTCTTGTAGATTTGTCTTAGGTACTCATATATACAAAAAAATCAATAAATGCTGCTTGTTACAGATGTTGAATTGTGATTAACTTATGGATCTTTATGAGTTAGAGTTTAATATTTACGATGTAAGATCTTTGAAATAGTTTTTTTCATCATTTCGATGTCTTTTAAATATCTCTCACATAAACACGTATACATGAGTCTGTTGTAATTTTTTCAGGTTATTGCTTTCACTTTTATGAAATTATTGCCTCAAGCTGTTATCACTATATTGAATTATGTATCTCTTCTATCAAAGGAAAATTAGTCCCAAAAGCACTTTGAAAATATTTCATAAATTTGTTACTACTTAGATATTTTAAGTGTGTCATTTATTAAATCCTTGTATATGAATTTGTACATGACATCCAAGTGATGTGCCTTTGCCTGATTTCTAATGAGGTTGAGTGATTTTCTATGTGTTTGTTGACCTTTTGAAATTAAGCTTTGTGACGCAACCTCACATATGTTGTCCTTTTTTCCATTAATTTTTCTGTCACTTATTTCTTTGCAGAATATCATTTTTTTTCTAGACATGTGTCATTGCTTGCCTATGTGGTAAATTCCATCTCTCACTTTCTGGATTGCCATTTCATTCCTAAAATGGGCCTTTCCAGTGAACAGCATTTTTTAATGTAAATTTCATTCAATTCAATCAGTCTTCCTTTATTGATTGTAAATTTTGTTTTATTTTTTGTTATTTTTTTCCTTACTGTTTTGCTTTTCCAAGTTACACCATTAAGCCATCTTCAATAGATTTTGTATAGAAGACGAAGTAGGCATCGGGTTTTAGTTTTTCCATGTATTTATGCAAATGACATAGCAAGGTGTATTGAAAATACCCCACCCCACCACTATTTTGCTTCAGGGCCAAATTTGTTGCAGTTCAAGTAAATAAATACATATATTTCTGAAAAATTTTCTATCTACTTGATACAAGTCCTTGTTCCTCTCCAAACTGTCTAACAATATTTTTTATAATACATCTTGTTTCTGGGAAGAAGCAGATCAAGCTTGTTCCTGTAAGCAGAGCAAGGGAGGGGTTCTGGGAACAGAGAGAAGGTTTTTTCAGATTAGACTGATACAAACTATTTCAACAAGAGTTCCTTACAGTTAAAATAAATTCAGGGTTGCTTAAGTGAAGTGACCATTAAAAAACATGATTTTTTAGTACTGAAGACTATACTAAGGATTTTTACCTAAGGGATTAAATTGAATATTTTTCTATTTCTTGAGCTATCATATTTATTCCTTTTTAATTACAGAAGCAATGCATGTTCAGTGTAGAACAAGTTTGCAGTTTATCTTCATGTCATTAAATACTTTCCACGTTGTTACATATCTTATAAACTTCCACAAAATTTTAATTGACAAAATTGATAACAATAATAATTGAGTAATTTTTTTGATGGTATAAATCTACTAATTATGTTGGGGGAATAATTGAAGGTCAGAGTTTGGGTACTCTATTATCAAAATCAGCTATAGGGCGGACCATGGTGGCTCAGCAGGCAGAGTTCTCACCTGCCATGTCAGAGACCAGGGTTCGATTAATGGTGCCTGCCCATGCAAAAAAAAAAAAAAATCAGCTGTAAATGTTCATCTGTTAATGCTGATCTTTAATGAGAATTTATGCATTTCAACTTAAATAACTTTTTGCACAGATAGGTAATGCCAAATACTGATATCAATTTGCAAGCATATCATTTTAATTGAGCATTTTCACTTCATGAAAGACATTTAGGGAATTTTATTGGAGACTTCCCTTGATAATTGTCTTTGAGCATGTATTACACTGTCGACTAGCATTTACTCCACCTCTTTTCTTTTCATTTTTGTGAAAAATAGCATGTATACAAAAAGGCAATAAATTTCGACATACATCGCAACAATTAGTTAGTTGTATAACAATTAGTTGTAGAACAGATTTCAGAGTTTAATATGGGTTACAATTTCACAATTTTAGGTACCTGCTCTAAGGTACAGGAGACTAAAAGATATATCAGTGTAATGATTCAGCAATCATACTCTTTTGTTAAACTTGATTTTCTCTGTATAACTCTACCATCACCTTTGATTTTTCTCCCACTCTTTAGGGATGCTTGGGCTATGACCATTCAAACATTTTCATGTTGCAAAGGGGTGTCAATAAGATGGAATGGGGGATGGAAGCAGTTGATGTTCTGGAAAGGCTGGTACCTCTACAGGTAGGGACTTATCTGGTCCAGGGATGCATCCGGATGTTGTAGGTTTTGGGAAAGTTACCATAGTGCATGGAACCTTAGTAGAATCTTATATAATGCCCTAGGTATTATTTAGGATTGGCAGGAATGGTTTTGGTTGGGGTTTGACAAGATATGATAGGTAGCAACGTCTAACTGAAGCTGCATAAGAGTGACCTCCAGAGTAGCTTCTCAACCCTATTTGAACACTCTCAGCCACTGATACCTTGTTACACTTCTTTTCCTCCTTTTGGTCAGGATGGCATTGTTGATCCATGGTGCCAGGGTCAGACTCATTCCTGGGAGTCATCTCCCATGCTGCCAGGGAGACTTTCACCCCTGGATGTCACGTTGCATGTAGCAGGGATGGCTGTGATTTCACTTGCAGAGTTGGGCTTAGAGAGAGAGGCCACATCTGAGCAACAAAAGATGTCCTCCAGTAGTAACTCTTAGGCATTGCTATAGGTTGACTATGATTCCCTGCTACATACATAAGCTTCACAAAAGCAAGTCTCAAGATCAAGGGGCTGGCTTATTGATTTGGGTGTTCCTAATGTTTGACACAGTATCCAGGGTTTCCTTGGTTGTAAAGTATAATAGTCCCATATTTTTTTCTCCCATCCCTCAAGGGACTTTGCTAATCCTTTTGATCATCAGAGATATATACTCTGAGATATATCCAGGTATTACACTGACCTGTACAGGATTAAAGGCTCTCATTCTTACTCTGGGCTCCTGCTGTGTTTGGATTGTTCAAATGATCTATCCACACGGGATTGAATTATACTACGTGCTACAGAAAATTTAGGTTCTGGACAAAACAAAACTTTTCTAAATGAGATTATACAATATTTACTCTTTTGTTTCTGGCTGATTTTGCCTCACCAAATGTCCCAAAGATTCATTCACATCATTGCATGCCTCACAATTTCATTCTTTTTTGTAGCAGCACAATGTTCAGTCATAGGAATACACCATCGTTTGTCAATGTACGTCTCAGTCAGTACATCTTTCAGCCACCTCCATCTACTGGGACTCATGTATAATGCTCAAAGTCAACAGTCCACCAACACTCTCTATTTTAGATAATTTCATTGTTCCCAAGAGAAAGATAGTCAGTAGACATTCCCTCAGCAAACAGAAACTCCAAGCTTCCCCTAACCCTTGTTCCTCCCCCCATTATGTACCCCTGGTATTGTTCCATTACTGTTGATGCTTTCCTGTTAAACATAGCCCACAGTATGCAATAGTAGTTTCCCCCCATACCCCCAAATTATACACTCTTTGTACAAGATTCATACCTTCTTACTAGTTCCTGTAAGAACTTGTTTATATCTGTAGTGTTAATTGGTGGGACACATGAGTCTATACAACCCCTTTCAGTCATGTTCACCTTCAATATAGTAACACTACTTATAGACCCCCTATAAGTAATGTTCTTCACTTCTATCTATTCACTTACATTTTAGTTCAATCTGATTAGCTAAACATTCACCATATCTAGTTTCCATGTATCTCTAGGTCCCTTATATTCTGTATTATCAGCCTCTGATATTACCTTTACCATGTATTATAAAAGTGGAATCATACAGTATCTGTCCTTTAGTGCCTGGTTTATTTCACTCAGCGTTGTGTCCCCAAGGCTCATCCATCTTGTCATGTGCTTCAGGATGTCATTTCATCTTACTGCTGTATAATATTCCATCATATGCATATACCACATTTTGTCAATCCATCATCTGCTGATGGGCATTTGGATTGTTTCCATCTTTTGGAAATTGTGAATAATGCTGCTGTGAACATTAGTGTGGAAATCTATGTTTGTGTCACTGATTTCAGCTCTTCTGGTTATATATCAAGTAGTAGTATTGGTGGGTCATAGGGCAACTCAATATTTAATTTTCTAAGGAACTGCCAGACTGTCTCCCAGAGGGACTGTTCCATTATACATTCTCACCAGCAGTGCATAAGTGTCCCAATCTCCACATCCTCTCCAACATTTGTGATTTCCTATTTGTTTAATAGCAGCCTTTCTTAAAGTTGTAACAAGTTATCTTGTTGTAGTCTTAATCTGCATTTCCCTTATAGTTAATGAAAATGAGCACTTCTTCATGCGCTTTTTAGCCATATGTATTTGCTCTATAGAAAAATGACTATTCATACATTTAGCCCACTTTATAATTGGTTGCTTGTTCTTTTGTTGTTGAGTTGTATGATTTTTTTCATATATACAGAATAACAAACATTATCTGGAGTGTGATTTCCAAATTTTTTCTCCCATGGAGTTGGCTGCTTCTTCACTTTTTTGACAAAGTCTTTTGAGGTGCAAGTTCCTATTTGTCTATTCTTTCTTTTGTTGCTCGTGCTTTGGGTGTAAAGTTTAAGAAGCTACCTCCTATTACTAGGTCTTGAAGATGTTTCCCTACATTTTCTTCTAGGTCTCCCTGATTTTTGATAGCACTTAACAATTCAAAATAATTTATTATTTCAGTGATTTGAATTTTTACTAATCAAGTTCTTGATTAGAGTGATTCAAACACTGATGAGTAATTTTAATAGGAAGATGCATTTAGGGACACATATATTCCTTAAGATGTATTGAATGTACTAAGTGATTATAAAAGAGTATAAACATTTTATTTTTTAAACAAAAGCCCCAAGTTATGACAATGTGGAGATGGAAAGTATTTCAGTTTCAATGATGAAATAAGAACATTTAATTAAAATATGAGATTGATTATATAACTTGAATAGTCACACATGAATAGGTAACTTAAAAAAATAAATTTGCAAAGCATAGAAATTTCAGTTATTATTACTTGTTTGTACATACAAAAGTATGATTGGTGAAGTCATAATGTAAAATTTGTTACCATTTCTTTCCAAATTTCCATATTATTTCAATAGGAGCAGATTGTTGAAGCTTTATGCAAGTGCACTAGAGATATGTGAGCCAACCAACTACTAAATAATTAAAGGAATCTTCAGAGCCTTCTAACATATAGGCATCCAGTCACCAGAAGACAAACTAGCTTGCAGCTGAGAGCCCTCCTGACACACCAAGGTTATTAACGGTGTTGATAAAATTGAAGATCAACTCTGCTGCAAAGGAGCTGATGCAAAAACTCACCTGCACACTATCTTCCCTTTGCCAAAGGCAGGGATTTTCTGTGTCTTGCTTCTTTCTGGTTATAAAACTTGGTATTGATTTTATTTGGTGCTGGCAGATGATTCTTATTGTACTATAGAGAGTTGGGAGCATAAGAAACTTAAGACTTACTCTCACAATTTTTGTTATTCTTGTTTCTGAGTATTTTAAGGTATTACCCTTCAATAGATCCTGTCCCTTTAAAAAAATATTAGTCAAAAACCAACCAACAAGGGGAGTGGTGTAAGAATAGTTCAGTGATAGAATTCTTGCCTGCCATGTGAAAGACCCAGTTTTGATTCCTGACCTATGCACTTCCCAAAACAAGCAAACAAACAAGCAAGCAAGCAAACAGACAGACAAAAGAAACAAACAAACAAAAATTCAACAAATGGTGCTGCAATAACAAGATACGTACACGGAAAAGAATGAAACATGAACCCCACCATACAGCATACAAAAAAAAAGGGAAAAAAACAACCAACAAGGAAGGCTGTACAAGACAGTGGCATTGGGAGGTATGGAATTTAGTTCATCTTCTAAGGCAGCTAGTAAATAGCCAGAAAGTGTCTGGAACAACTGGGGACTTCTAAGACCAGACACAACAACTGTACATCAGTCTAGAATAGGTGGAAGAACCAAGATCGCAGAGCAGAACTGTAAGTAAAGTCTCCCAAACACGTTGAGGCTGTCATTTCTTCTCCACTGATATGAGAGTCTATTTTGGAGTCACCTACCCATGGGAAAGAAAAGCAATCTTCTGCTAGTAACTAGTCAAGGAGAGTTCAAGTAAGTCCCAACTACCAGTTGAATTAGAAAATATGGACAGCTGAATACAAACCCTCAGCACAGATAAAACCAGTGCATGCATGAGAATAATCCTGAGGTCTTATGCAGCAGAGACTGGCCAAAAAAAAAAAAACACCACACACAACCCTACAAAGGCTTTCAGAATTGGCTGAGCCCAGAACATTGGGAAAATGCTGTGCAATAAGAAAAGGGGCACATATGGCCATGTAGCAATTCCAGCTTTGATTGATGAACCTGGGGTGGGGGGATGGGGGTTGGAGACTGGCTCTGAAAAAGATTTTTTCCCTTTTCTTTCCTTTTTTTTATTTTTAACTTTCTTAAAAACTATTTAGCAAGCCATTAAAGAAAGAAAACCCCAGGCATTTTGAATTGTCACTGATTCCCAGGCAAAGGTGGAAATTAAGGATGTCTGAAATAAGTAACTAGGTGGAAAGAGATAATTCCTTGTAGGGTGTATCTGCCCTAAGATAATGGGGCCCAACACAAGTGGCAGCAAATATTCAGAGAATTCTGATCTTAGGGGCTGGAAAAGAGGAATAGGTTAAGCTTGCTTTTTGCTCAGTCACTGTCTCAACCATGCTGGCAGAGGCAGGGTTTTCTGAGAAAGTACTCTACCACTTTATGCTGGTGGGGAGCTGCAAGGTGACAAATGTCACATGCCGGGAAGGATAGGAAAAGCACAGAGCCACAAGACTTCACAGGAAAGATTTCATTCTACTGAGTCTGATCCTCAGGGAAATTTGATACTTATTACACACTGTTTCTGAGACCTGGGTCTGTCCTGTCTGGGAAAATCTGACTGGAGTAAATTATATCTGGGAAAACATTTCTCAAGAAACCTTCCATTTTGGCAGTGCCAGAGTCAGAAAAAGAAGAGCTGAAAAATGCAGATCAGTTAAACACAAGCTAGAATAGTGGAACTGAATATCAAAGAACAGACAGAGAACAAAGCCAACCAACAAGAAAACACTCTGTAAAAGAGAACAAGAAAACCCTAGGAAAAAAGAGAGAAAATGAGTTCCAGAATAAACTAATCAAGGAAGCTATTCTGCTAGATACCAGTAAAAACACCACAAATCATATGAAGAAGTATGAAGATATGGCACCACTAAAGGAACACTTCAAATGAGATATGGGACTTGAAACAACTAATTTAAAATATTCAAATAAATCTTTGTAAGCAAATCGAATTGAAGGAAAAACGAGATAAAGGATATAAAGAAGACATTGAATGAACATACAGAAGAACCTGAAAGCTTAAAAAAGCAATGGCAGAACCTATGGGAATGAAAGGTATGGTAGAAGAGATGAAAAACGAAATAGAGACACACACAGCAAGCAGATTTGAAGAGGCAGAAGAAAGGATTAGTGACTTAGAGGACAGGACATCTGAAATCATACGCAACAAAATATAAGGAAAGAACTGAAAAATATGAGCAAGGGCTCAGGGAATTGAATGACAACATGAAGCACATGTATATGCCTGTCATAGGTGTACACAAAGGAAAAGAGAAGGGAAAAGAGGCAGAAAGAATAATGAAGGAAATATTCACTGAAAACTTCCTAACTCTCCTGAAAAATATAAAATTACAAGAAGCACAGCATACCCCAAACAGAATAAATCCAAATAGACCTACTCCTATACACTTGCTAATCAGATTGTCAAATGTCAAAGGCAATGAGAGAATTCTGAAAGCAGTATGAGCAAAGCAATCCATCACATACAAGGGAAATTTGAGAAGACTATGTGCAGATTTCTCAGCAGAAACCATGTAGGTGTGAAGGCAGTGACGTGTATGAATGCACTGAAAGAAAAAACTGCCAAGCAAGAATTCTATATCCTGCAAAACTGTCCTTCAAAAATGAGGGAGAGTTTAAAATATCTTCAGACAAACAGACACTGAGAGAGTTTGTGAACAAGAGACCTTGTCTACAAGAAATACTACAGGGAGTACTACAAGCAGATAGGAAAAAAGAGAGAAAGATTTGTATAAGAGTACGAGTATGGGTTAAAAATGAATGCTAGGTGCATGTATGATGTGAGAAAGAAAGATAGAGGATTTAAGCTGGGACTGTATAACTCAGTGAGACCTAGAGTTTGACAATGATCACGATTAAATGTACAATTATAAGAACGTTCTTACATGAAGGAGAAAAATGAATGACACCTTCTCAAGGCATTGAAAATGGGATGGGATATGGAGAAAAATGCAGTAAATGCAAACTAGTGTCTATAGTTAACAAGAATATTGTAATATTAATTGTAGCAAAGGCAATATACCAAAGCTAAACATCAATAAGAGGAGTATATAACGGAGGGATATGAGTTTCTTGCTGTTGTTATACTTTCTCCATTTAATTTTTTTGTTCTTTATTTTTTAAATTTTTTTATCTTCTTTCTTTGCAGAAGAAATATAATTTTTTCACATAGATTGGGGTGGTTAATTCATAATTATGTGTTTTTACTGGGAGCCATTGATTGTGCACTTAGGATGGGTTGTATGGTGTGCAAGTAAAACCATTTAAAAATAAACAAAAAAAAATACAAGTGCTGGAGCAGAAGTGGAGAGAGTGAGCAGGAAATACCTATTCACTGTTGGTAGGGAAGTAGATCAGTACAGCCCCTCTGGAGGGGCTAAGTATAATGATCAACATCTGAAAATTAAATTCAAAAGTATAGGTTATCAGGAGATATAATATGGGCTGAGTTTGGGCAATTGATAATTAAGGATTACAGAATGTACAACAAGGCATATGGTTAAAATTCCTGAATTGTATACTCTTATAGCAGTCATAGCTATTCCTGAGTTTTGACTGTAATTCCTAAATTTTGACATGGTGAGCTCTTTGTATGTAATTCTGTAGTTTCTTGGAACTTTGGTATCTGTGGGACACCTAAAACCCAGAATTAGGTTATTGCAGCTCTGAATGTCAGCATTAATCCATACAGCAACTTTTGAAGCTGAAAAATAGATCAGACTCCAATTAGAGATATGAATGAAATGGGCCTAGTTAGGACCAAGGTAAATAAGAATAGAGGGTAAAGGATGATATTGTCTTTTAAAACTTCAATTTCTGTGTGAGATCAAAGCAAGAGATGATTATTTGGCACAAAAAATACATTTTCTGTAGCACACTATCTAATTTAACCTGTATGGTAGTTTATTTAAATAACATAATTACATGGAATCTAGAATAGGGAATGAGATCTTGCTATTCTGCATAAGTTAATGGAATGCACAGATTCATTCCAGAGTATTTTGTACAGAAGACAAAAAAGTATTTGCAAAGTCTTCTTGAGGTACTGAGGAAAATGTGGAAATATTAAAATTCCTCACCTGGGGAATTCCTGATATTCTCTAAAGCATTAAGGACTCCCAATTTAATAAGCAAAGCCCTTGATCTCTGGCCTTGCCTTTATGAGACATGTTCCTCGAAAGGAGAAGCTAAACCTACTTATAATTATGCCTAAGAATCATCCCAAGTAAACCTCTTTTGTTGCTCAGATGTGGTCTCTCTCTCACCTTCCCCCCTTCATTGGACATGACACCCATGGGTATGGGAAATGTGGGACATGACTCCCAGGGATGAGCCTGGCCATGGCATCATGGAATGAGTAACCCCTCTTGATCAAAAAGATGAAGAGAAATTAAACAAAATAAAATTTCAGTGGCTAAGACATTTCAAATAGAGTTGAAAGTTAATTCTAGAGATTATTCTTATGCATTATGTAGATCCTCATTAGTTTCTAGTGTATTAGAATAGCTAGAAGGAAATATCTGAAACAGTTTGACTGTAATCCAGTAGCCTGATTCTTGTTATTCATTGCATAATTATACAGCTTTTACAGTGTGAACATTTGATAATGAAAACTGTGACTGACACTCCCTTTGTATACTATATGGGCAGATGAGTAATAAATACATCCATCTATACATATTAGGGGTTGACAGTATGGGATGTTTTGGATGCTCTTATCTTAATTTTTTTGGAGAATGAAGATGTTGTAAAATTGATTGTGGTTATGAATCTACAGCTATATGATGATACTGTGACCGTCTGTATATTTCAAATAGATTATATTATGTGCTAATATATCTCAATAAACTTGTGTTGAGTGAACAGTTAATTAATGAGGTTGGACATAATTGTAAGAGAAGACAGAAGTGAATGCAGTTCACTAGTGGGTCTATAAGTAATATTACCATATTGAAGGTGAACACAATTGAAAGTGTTGTATAGACTTATGTGTCCCGCCAATTAACACTACAAATATAAATAAATTCTTGCATGAACTATTGCAAAGGTATGAATCTTGTATAAAGAATGTATATTTTCAGGGTATAGGGAGAAAACTGCAATTGCACACTATGGGTTACTTTTAACTGTAAAACATCAACAGTGCTGCAACAATACCAGGGGTAAATAATGGGGGGAAGAACAAGAATTGGGGAGAGTGTGTTTATTGACTATCTTTCTCTTGGGAACAACGAAATGATCTAAAATTGTGAGTGTTGATAAACTGTTGACTTTGGACTTTATACACAAATCCCAGTAGATAGAGGTGGCTGAAAGATGCACTGACTGAGAAGTAGATTGATGAGCAATGATGTAAATATATGATCAAACATGGTGCCGCTACAAAAGGTAGAAAGGTACAAAGCTCACAAAGGTGAGGCGTGCAATGATATGAATGAACTTGTGGGACATTTGGTGAGGCAAAATCAGCCAGAACAAAAGATCAAACATTATATGTTCTCATTTAGAAAATACTTAAAAGAAAACTGGGGCCTAGATTGTAAACTCTTATAGTAGTCACATTTAGACCAAAGTGGTAACTCTTATTTCTGGATTTTGAGAGGCTGTTTTATATATGTGCAGCCTGGTAGTTAGAGATAAGAATGAAGCTAATTGGGTTGGGATTAAAATAAATACAGGGGTAAGGAATACATTTGTCTGTATTTTAGAACTTCACCTACTCTTTGAGACCAAAGGAAGAAACGTTTTGCTACCTAAATTTTCTGTAGCACATAATCTAACTCAAATTATATGGATACATTTAAAAAATCCAAATGCAGGGAGCCCAGAATAAGAATGAGAGCCTTTAATCCTGTACAACTTAATATAATGCCTGGATACATCAGACTTATTGGCAAAGTTCCTTAAGGGATGGGAGAAAAATTATGGTACTATTAAACTTTACCATTGAGGAAACCCCAGGTACTGTGTCAAACATTATGAATACCCAAATCAAAAGGCCAAGCCGTTGATCTTGAGGCTTGCTCTTATGAAGCTTATGTATGAAGTGGAGAAGCTTAGCCTACCTATAGGTATGCCTAAAAGTCACCTCTGGAGGGCCTCTTTTGTTGCTCAGATGTGGCTTTTCTCTCTCTAAACCCAACTCTGCAAATGAAACCGTAGCCCTCCCCCACTATGTGGGACATGGCAATCCAGGGATGAACGTCTTCCTGGCGGCATGGGAGATGACCCTCAGGGATGAGGCTGACCCTGGCACCATGGGATCAACTATGCCATCCTGACCAAAAGGGGGAAAAGTGTAACAAATAATGTATTAGTGGCTGAGAAAGTTTAAATACAATTGAGAGGCTACACTGGATGTCCGTTATGCATGCTTCAGTTAGACATTGCTATCTATTGTAGCTTGCCAAACCCTAACCAAAACCATTCCTGCCAATATTAAAGAATATCTAGGGCATTATATAAGCTTTTACAAAGGTTCCATGCACTAGGGTAACTTTCCAGAAACCTACAACATCCAGATGCAACCCAGAACCAGATAAGTCCTGACATGCTGAGGCACCAGCCTTTCCAGAACGTCAACTACTTCCATCTCCCTACCCCATATTATTGACACCCCTTTGCAACATGAAAACGTTTGAATGGTCATAGTCCAAATATCCCTAAAGAGTGGGAGAAAAATCAAAGATGATGCTGGAGTTATAAAGAGAAAGTCATGTTTAACAAGAGTATGATTGCTGAATCTTTATATTGATATTTCTTTTAGTCTCTAGTGGCTTAGAGCAACTAGAAGTAAAAACCTAAAACTGTGGAATTGTAACCCCTACCGAACTCTGAAATCTGTTCTACAACTAATTGCTGTGATATACTTTGAAATTTATTTTTTATAAGTATATATGTATATCTATATATAATTTAATGATAAGGAGGAGTATAACAGAGAAGATAGGATTTAAAAAGTGAGTATGACAGCTGAATCATTATATTGATATTTCTGTTGGTCTCCAGTGTCTTGGAGGAGTTAGAAGAAAAAATGAAAAATCATGGAACTGTAACCCATACCAAATTTTAAAATCTATAACTTCTTGTTATAATGTACTTAGCAATTTATGATTTTTTGTATATATGTTATATTTCACAATTTTTAAAAATATTTTTTAAATCAGGGAGAAAATATCAGTCTCAAGCAGGACAATGATGGAGGTATATCATAGGCCAAAGAGCAAACTAAAAGAACTCTCAATGGTGAAAGCTAAGCAAAATTTAAATCCAATGGTATTGATTATGTCTTAGTTTGTCATGGTTGCTATAACAAAGTACCATAGACTGATTGGTTTAAACAGAGGAATTTACTGAACCACAGTTTCAAGCTGAGAATTCCAAAGTCAACATATTAGCAGAAGATGAGTTCTCCACAGTCTGTAGTATCCTGGTGATGGTCTGCCAGATACAATAATCTGTCTCTGTAACATGTACATCTCTCTTTCTGACTCCTCCTGTGGTTATTACATTCGTGTACATATTTCCTTTGTTCATAAGGATTTCAATCATGCTAGATTAAGGGCCACACTGATTCAGTTTGACTTCATATTAATAGGATCTTCAAAGATCCTAATAAAAAAAGTAACTTCACATGTACAGACCTGCAGTCAACATTCCATTTACAAATGAATTGACACCCCAAGAACAAGGGATCCGAATTGAACATGTCTCTGTGGATGACGTGACTCAATCTAACACAGTTAATACTGCAAAGTATAAAATAAATAGCCTTGAGCCCATACTGATATAAATAAATGAGTAAATAAATAAATGGCAGAGAATAGACACAGCTCCTTTTGTAGAAGAATTCCAAATAATTTGTTAATACTCTCCTTTAGTTGGAGCATAACTCCCCACTTCTTCTGAAATGTACAATAATGCATAGTGACTTTCCTTCAATAAGTACAGTAGGAAATAAGAGGGAAAGGTTATGTACAGTGCAGAAACCGGGCAAATACTACTTCAGCCAGGTGATTAGGGTCAACATCAATAGCAGTATATCACATTGATAGTAGGAAACTTTGATTTCATGGTATGGAAATGGCATTTTACCTCTGTCACCTTTCTCCCAGTAGTCCATGACTAGTCTAACACTTAATCAAAAGGTCCCACTCCCAATTGGGTGGGTCACATCTGCATGGAAACGACTTAATCTAAAAGATCCTACCCACAATTGGGTGGGTCACATCTGCATGGAAACAAACTAACCACAAGTCCCCATCCTAAACAGTAGGTCTGTCCTGACAAGACTGGATTAGGAAAAAGAAAAAAAAATATGATTTTTCTGGGGGACATAACAGCCTCAAACCAGCAGAAGAACTCTTTGTAGTATCTTTACAATTAAGCTTAAAACTGTTATTAAAAAGTTTTTTTTAATTATGTTTAAGTATCTTTATTTACATTTAGAAATAACGATATGGAGGAGAAAATTGCTCCTTTTAATGTTATAGTACCTCTATACATCTGGCCTTTTCATTTATGAAGAAGACATTACTATTAACTTTTTTTCTGGCATGGGCAGGCTCTGAGAATCGAACCTATGTCTCTGGTATGGTAGGCGAGAATTCTGCCACTGAGCCACCATTGCACCACCCACTATTAACTTTTAAACTCGAATTTGAAATATATTTGAAACTAAAAAGATGAGCATCAAAATATTAATAGCAATTATTTCTGGGTGTCTGGATTGTGAGAATGTTATCTATATGAGCCAGACTGAAACAGAGAAGGACTGTGGGGACCAACTGAATTTAAAAATATTTTAAAAAGTAATTTTTAATGTTTTAAATGATCCTGAATCATCTGTATAGTTAGAAAACAACACACAAAATGTTATTGCAAGGGGAAAAACAATGTACCTATCAGATACAGCCTTCCCTTGAGAATTATATTTTGTATAGCAGTCACAAATAAGTTCCTTAGATTAAACTTTCTTCCCTTCCCCCTTGAGCTGATCTAGCTCCATGGCTGCATTCTAATACCTCTAGAGACAGCCTTTCATTTTTTTGCAGAAACTCAATTGCATGTTAGATCTGATAACTTTTCTGAAGATGTATTTCCCTGGGGGATGTATACAGAGTTTTTCTCCATTCCCTGTAAATATTTTAAGGCTTGTGGATTTTCTACTCCCTTCTCTAACCCCCCCCCACACACATACATTTACACACACTCTTTCTTACAAATATGCGTACAATTTTTCTTTTGTCTTCTCTTTAAAGGGTGCCAGAAAACCAGAAGGGTCTTTTGTTATGAATTCTAATACAGCCCAATGGGAAGCTATCTAGGACAGGAAAAGAGAAGCCATGCATCTTATTCAACAACTGAATGACTGACAGCAGACAGGAAAAAAAAAAAAAGCTGAAAACCTCTTGAACATTGCAAGTCAGGACCTGGTACTCCCAAATGCAGCGACTGCCAGAAGCAGCTTGTCTTTGGATAAATCATTTACTGGTAACAAACTCAATTCTCTGTTACTGAGAGTTTTGCTGACCTACCTAATTCTCTGTTTTCCTGACAGATTGTATACTTCATTGCTGTTTGCCATTTGCCAAGATCTTACCTACAAATCATACTTTAAATAATTAAGATAGTTCTGCTCCAAATAATTAAATCTCCAATAATCACTTTATTTTGAACTCATATTTCCATATTCTGAAATTATGAGAATCTGACCAGTTTCCAAAGGCATAAATTTCAAGACAGCTTCTAATTTAAAATTTGCAACACATGTGAGGTAATAACTTAATAAAAATCAATACCATTCTGAATAGTCACTACTTATTAATAATTGTACATAAGAATCTGTAAGAATGTTATCTATAAGAGTCAAACTGCAACAGAGAAGGATTGTGGGGACCAACTGAATATTTTTTGTCCCCTTTTGGCTATCAGGTATTGACTACCTGCAATATGCAAAGCACTGTGCTATATCCTTTATATGGAGCATCTCATTTAACACTATAAAGTATTAAATTCATTTCACAGATGATGATATTGTGGACCATTGAGGTTAAAAAGTTTGGCTGAAGCCAAACAGCAAATCCAAGAGTCAGATATGGACCTGGGTAGTTTTATTACAGAAATAAGACTACAACCAAGGTTTAGAAGGATAAAATATTGGTTACTTCAAATAGAAATGTGAAATAATCGTTCAAAAGCTGCGGTTTGGCCAAACCGCTAAGCTATCAGGGACCCTCTACTCCTCAGCTTCTCACTGCTTGCTAGACAACACTGCCGCACGCAGAAAAGGGGCTCGAGCCGGGGGTCTGGGTCCAAGGGGCACGTGCAGGAGACCTCGCTGCGGGTCTAAAGGACTGGAGGCCGAGTCAATTAAGGCATGAAGCGAGGTAGCTTTATTGTTGGTAGACGCTTATGCCAGGGCCGCCAGTAGCTAAAGACCACGAGGCTCAGCGAGCCCTGGATTATATACAGTTTGAGGAGAGGCGGAGTTAGGGCGTGGCCTCCAGGGGAGGGTAGCCAATCACACAGGGAGGACAGATGGGTGACTGTGACGTCTGTAGGCACCATAGAGATGCTGTTCCTGAGTGTACACGTAGCAGAGGATGTTGGGTAGGTGGAGGACTAAGGAGAGAGAGACAAGGCTGCATCATCACTAGTCGCCGGTGAGGCTTGTAATTCAGAGGTCTAGAAGAACCGGACGTGCCAAAATGACAAGGGAGGGAATGAAAGAGACTAAGCCATCATGCCAAGAATAAAATTATGCCACAATTCCTCTCTTTTTCTTTTTTAAAGAACACACTTGTGTGACAAGTGGCGGGCATGAACCTTTGCTGGGAGGGGTAGGGATGAGATTCCCCTTGCACGTGAGGCTCAGAATTTCAGGGGAAGGGTATGTGCTGAGCTGACCCTTATGCAAATCTCATGTGCCCCAGAAGAGCCAGAGGAGGTCTATTAGAGTGACCCTCTTCTGCGATCCTTGTGTCGCACCCAGCGGTGCCCATCTGGTGGACCCAGATGCATGTACTCTGATAACATGCAGCCCCCGTGGGGGAGTGTGAGGAATGTGGGCAGGCGATGACTGTTATAGCCTAGGGGAAGCAGGAGAGACTAGTCCTCCACTGTCCCCGGCCCGAGGGTGATCAGTCCTTAGGCGAGGCTAAGCCTGCGAGTCAAACCTGGGCTTGTCTGCGTTCTTCCACAGAACAGTTCAGACGATTAGGTCGAACATATTAGTAGCCAAAACTTGGGCCTTAGCTTGAGACCGGCGACAGAGAGTGTGCAGCCTAGAAATGAGAAATGTTGAGGAGTAATAATGAGAATTCCATAGGAAAGGTAGTGCTATTAGTTGCGAGGGTGAGCAACGCTAGCCAACCATACCTGTGCTTGCTGCCGGTTGTTTGCATAAGAGAAAGGGTTTTGAAGTTTTAGAGTTGCTAGAGCAAGAAGTTTTTAGTTATGCAGTGAAAATCCAGTCTCGCAAGTTGAGACGGGGCATGGAATGGTTAACCGGGACAGGAGTAACACAGATTTTGGTGAAGGGGTACCACCCATCGCAAACAGAGGAAGTAAGTTTAAAAGGGGCTTAGAGCAATTAAGTCTATTTGCTGTTGTAAATTGAACACAGTGCTATGCATTAGATGGTTGATATTTTCTTGCATCTTCAGAGCTTGAGAGGTTGTTTGGGTTACGTTGAGGAGGGTCTTCGCAGTGACAGAGGTTTGAGTGAGGGCCACGGCGGCAACAGTACTGGCTGCTATAGCGGCGACGATGGTGGCGGCGATGGGGCTACGTGTCGCGCTGGGCAAGTTGTCCGCATCTCGAGGGTAAGGGAGCTGGGGGGCCATCCAAGTGGTGGCGTTGACTGGGATCCAGAGTAACCTGGGCTGCAAGACTATAAAGGCATAAGGGTGAGAAATGTTAGCCAGTACGCAACTGTCAGAGGGGGTAGGTTTAGGGCGTAGAAAGAAAAAGAAGGGGGGTTTTAGGCAGAAGGAGGGAAATTGTTGTTCAGTGTTGTCCTCTGGAGGAAGACGGCAGGAATCACTGTCCCCTTAACGCAGCAATTGTGGCATTAGCGAGCCAAGGCAGGGCCGTGCCACCAGACCCCCAGAAACAAGGCCCAAAAGGAGAACTTAATTCACACAATCACAGGGGGCTCAAACGAGCTTCCCTTTTAAACGCTTGTAATGAATGTGAGCGATCTCCCTATCCACTCTGTGTATCTGCTGCTTCATAAATTCTATTAAAATGTATGGCCCAAAGGTTAGTAGAGATTAAGGTGGTTAGCCATGGCGACTGGGCAAACAAATTTTCAAACCAGCCTTGGTGTATTTTTTTTTAATCTTTTTTCCCTGGCTTCTAATCTCTCTCCCAATTTCTTTATGGAATCTCTGACTACCCCTGTGTGATCTGCATAAAAACAGCATTCTTCCTTTAAGGCTGCGCACAGCCCTCCTTCCTTTAAAACAACAAATCAAGGCCCCTCCTATTTTGCAGCACTACTTCTGATAGGGAGGTTAAGGATTTTTCCAGAGCCTCCATGGCTTGCTTTATAGTTTCTAGGTCTTCATTGACAGCAGACTTTAAGAGGGTTATTTGTTGATTCCCCTGAACTATGGCTGCAGTGCCTGTGCCCACTCCGGCCGCTACTCCGGCAGCTAATAGTATTGCCAGGGTTACAGAAACCACTTCTCTTTTGTGTTGGTGCTTCGTTTCCATGGCTTCCTCAAAATCATTGGCAGACTGGTAGATAACTTTTGGCAGAACCTGTACTAGGATACAAAACTGTGAGTTGTTGAAAACATTAGTACTGACACAGGGTGTTAGACCCGTGCTACATGCCCATTTAAAACCTGGCGAAGGAATTAGGTAGGCGTTCTCTGCGGAACCGATCTCGTTGGAAGCATTTCTACTACAAAACCCTTGGAAGCCTGCCGGTGGTGTGCCAATGCAAGTGCCCCTACCCGATACTTCAGGGAGGGTAAGTCCTAGGCCATTATGCCAATTACAAGAATCTGAGGACTTGCTAACTTTAAAGGTACCATTGACAGCGATTCCCTCATAATAAGGAGGACTAGACTGCAAGCATAAACATTCTGTTGTTTAAGGGGGTTCTAGTATTAGAGGGAGGAGAAGCACTAGAATTCAAGAATAAGGTAGAGATATGGGATGCCACGGTAGACTGGGGTGGTATAGTAGGTTCGTCTGGTAGGTATGGAAGGAGACTGATATTTGGATTTTATTGCCGAATTTGGTCCTACTGCTTTGGTGATTTGTTTAACAACCAAACATATTTTAAATACTGTTCCGGGGTTATAAGCCGATGAATGATAGACTCGAAGTTCCCAAGTTTTCCTCTTTAGCCAATTGGTTGGAGACTTTCGGGCATGGGCAGTGAAAGAGATGTTTAAAGGGTTACATGTGAAGTTAACACACTTCCCAGAACCCGTCCATGTGGACAGCTTTACACAATGACTAGGCTTAAGTGCCTTATTAGTTAAAGGCTTTTTCTTAACTGTAATAACATCCCAACTTGATGAAGGGGACCACTAAGCATTACCCGTGGACGAAATGGAGCACGAGGGTAAGCATTTCCCTCCGGGGTTGCTCCCCACTCCCATTACCATTCGCTCCTGCCTTCAGGGCTCCTCGCCACCAACAGATGGCCGCCCGGCCCGGGCAATGGCCGCGGAGACTGACGGCTCCGATTCTGAGTCAGACTCGGTCGCCGAGTCGCTGCTCGATCAGCTTAATAATCGGCTAGAGGTAAATCCTCCGAGGGATACAAATGGCGGCCTTCCGGCTTCTTCCTCAAGTAAAGAACAAAGCAACAGGAAGAACCTCTACCCCGCCCTCCCAAAAGGGAGTGGCCAGGAGCCATCTTGTAACTCACTCCCTCCCAACCCACTTCCGCCTCCTCCGGAGTTAAAAAAGTGGAACAACACTTCCTCGGCCCCTCCTCTCACAGGGGAGGGGCCTGGTCCGCCATCTTATACCTAATGTTGCCATTATATGCAACTGATATTGCTATCACATGACCTTGGTAAAAAATAGTTAAAAATGTACACTCTAGCTGGGAGGACTGGCTATCCCCCCAGAAGGAGGTGTACTTTAATACAAATATCTAGGTCCCAGGAAGCTCCTCTTGGTCCCTAGCCAGTTCCCGGAGGACCCAACTGGGCCCCGTCATGTAAGCAAATGGTCTCGCATCCCTATTTAGCACAATAGAAATATTGGTGTTGGCCACAGCTATACGCCTTTTCCCTGTTCCGGCCGTCCCGGGGACAAACATAAAAGGGCCTTTTATAAAGGGCGGCCCTAGTTCGAGGGTTTATACATTCAGCAGGGAATTGGGTACACTCGCATGTATTGCTTGTGTAGACACTTCTCCCAGGTTTGTTTGGATTAACAGAGGGAATGTTAAAGTCATCCACCCCTGCAATTAACTGACATAAATTAATTTCGAGGGAGGGCCACCACTGTCCCATGGGATGCCTACTGTCAGTTTTGGTAGCCACAATATCACCACTGGGATTTAGAATTTGCCAGGTTTGTTTTACTGGTTGGTGGGGGTTAGAAGGTTTGGCGTTTACTAAAACTCTATTAAGATGAAATCCCAACAGAATACAGCCCAGCAGCTGGGGTCCGGTTATCCTGACTGCCTGCATCACTTTGTCCCGCACGTGGTGTTCTATGTACCGGAATGTTCCTGCAAAACATAAAACGAGCTCCCAGGTTATTAATATGAGTATCATTCATTTGCCAGATATTGTTAGCTTTAAGGCCTCTGGGATTTATTTTTAAGGACGGAGTGTGGATATAAAGAACGCAAGTAGGGCACACGGAAACAATGGACAATGCTTCAACTTTTTGATCAGCGAGTTTGGAGTCTAAGTGTCTGAGCATTAAGGTGGAATTTTTTATGTAGCTACAGCTGTTAACTGTGTTTTACTTACTAAATTAGAATTTCCTTGTAAAATATTAAACAAGTTTTGTAATATATAATTAGGAATCCCTAAAGTGGCAGGTAGCAAAAATGAAAACAGAGTGCTAATAGTGACGTGTACTCATAGTAAATGACTAGATTTTTTAGAATTGAATTTATTGGATTGATTAAAAAGGAATGCAAGAATGTGGAATCTTTGTAATTGGTTGTGCATTTTTGCTAATTTTAAATTTATTGCATGCAGTTTTTATGATATTTTCTCACAATAGTAGCCAAATTCTGATTTGCTTACATGACGGGGCCCAGTTGGGTCCTCCGGGAACTGGCTAGGGACCAAGAGGAGCTTCCTGGGACCTAGATATTTGTATTAAAGTACACCTCCTTCTGGGGGGATAGCCAGTCCTCCCAGCTAGAGTGTACATTTTTAACTATTTTTTACCAAGGTCATGTGATAGCAATATCAGTTGCATATAATGGCAACATTAGGTATAAGATGGCGGACCAGGCCCCTCCCCTGTGAGAGGAGGGGCCTAGGAAGTGTTGTTCCACTTTTTTAACTCCGGAGGAGGCGGAAGTGGGTTGGGAGGGAGTGAGTTACAAGATGGCTCCTGGCCACTCCCTTTTGGGAGGGCGGGGTAGAGGTTCTTCCTGTTGCTTTGTTCTTTACTTGAGGAAGAAGCCGGAAGGCCACCATTTGTATCCCTCGGAGGATTTACCTCTAGCCGATTATTAAGCTGATCGAGCAGCGACTCGGCGACCGAGTCTGACTCAGAATCGGAGCCGTCAGTCTCCGCGGCCATTGCCCGGGCCGGGCGGCCATCTGTTGGCGGTGAGGAGCCCTGAAGGCAGGAGCGAATGGTAATGGGAGTGGGGAGCAACCCCGGAGGGAAATGCTTACCCTCGTGCTCCATTTCGTCCATTACTCCAGCAATTAGCTGATCATAAGTATGTGTACTCCACAGGTGGCAAGTAACTAGCCACGGGTTAAAAGGAAGCAGGAGATCCCAATAAACCTGCAGCTGCTTAACAGAGACTTTACATTTATGAGTGTCTAAGAGCGCCGCTAGGGCACGGACCTGTGGTGCCTGCTGCCGAGTAATTCTGCTACCCATGTTAACCAAAATTTAGTGAGACAACTAGCCACTCCGATCAGTGCCTAGGACTTCCTTGGGAGTTTATTTGGGTGGCTAGTGCTGAGGGCACTTACCTTGGACGAGGTCCTAGGGTGCCGTGGGAGTTCGCCGGGTGAGGAGAGAGGGGTCCCTGTTCGGGCGCCACTTACGGTTTGGCCCAACCGCTAAGCTATCGGGGACCCTCTACTCCTCAGCTTCTCACTGCTCGCTAGACGACACTGCCGCACGCAGAAAAGGGGCTCGAGCCGGGGGTCTGGGTCCAAGGGGCGCGCGCAGGAGACCTCGCTGCGGGTCTAAAGGACTGGAGGCCGAGTCAATTAAGGCATGAAGCAAGGTAGCTTTATTGTTGATAGACGCTTATGCCAGGGCCGCCAGTAGCTAAAGACCTCGAGGCTCGGTGAGCCCCAGACTATATACAGTTTGAGGAGAGGCGGAGTTAGGGCGTGGACACCAGGGGAGGGTAGCCAATCACACAGGGAGGACAGATGGGTGACTGTGACGTCTGTAGGCACCATACAGATGCTGTTCCTGAGTGTACCCGTAGCAGAGGATGTTGGGTAGGTGGAGGACTAAGGAGAAGGCCAATAGGGTTAAAGAGACAAGGCTGCATCATCACTAGTCGCCGGTGAGGCTTGTAATTCAGAGGTCTAGAAGAACAAGACATGCCAAAATGACAAGGGAGGGAATGAAAGAGACTAAGCCATCATGCCAAGAATAAAATTATGCCACAAAAAGTGGTTTATTAAAAGAAGGTAGATCCTTGAAAATGCAAAGACATTATTTGGAAGTTGTTCAGACTAGAGATAAAGAACTGTGACTACTCAAGATTTTCATGGGTTTTGGTAAATGCTTTACATCTAAATATTAAAAATTAAAAGCATTTAATTTTCACAGTGGCCTTGTGAGGAAGTTAAATTTATTACATGCACTTTTTAATTGAGGACCTAACAGTTAACACAGTCACACAATTTCCAGAAGTCACCCAGCTTGTAAATGCCATAGACAGAATTTTAACTCTTCAAACTGACATGGGAGCTTCCCCCTTAACAGCTGCATGACATTATAATCTTTCAAAGTGTTGGATTATTGAAAGGATACAAGATATTTATAGTCTATGTACCAGAACCTGAGAAATTCTACCTTTAGGGAAAAGCCACATAAAACTCTCATGCAGAAACTTACAAACTACTACTTCTAGAACACTACTTTTCATTTCCACTGGAAAAGTTACTTTCCTCTTACCTTCTAAAGGTCTATTTGGAAAATTTATATAAAAACAAAAGTTTGGGACTAATATATCTCTGCCATTAACACAAGGAAAATGGGTGAAGGAACTCTGTTATGTAAAGCTCAGATTTTTAAGTCCAGCAGATAAGGTGGCTATTTCTCCTTAGTCATTCTTCTACTAAGTAAAAAAGAAATGAGGTAAAATAGACATGTAAATCTCTGGATATATGAGAACTTTACTCTGGCAAGTGGAGTTATTATTATATAAAGGTCTCTCTGAAAATAAATTCGTAAGTAAAAGTAAGTTTTAATATCAAGAATGTGCCAGTTTGAAACTGTGTATACCCCAAAAAGCCATGTTTTTTAATTCTAATTCAATATTGTTGGGTGGGATCTTTTTGATTAAGTTGCTTCCATGGAGATGTGACATACCCAGTTATGTGTGGGATATTTTGATTAAGTGAATTCCATGGATGTGTCTCCACTCATTGAACATGGGTTGCTTTCTGGAGTCCTTTAAGAGGGAACCATTTTGGAAAAAGCTTCAGAAGTGACAAAGACAGAGACATTTGGAGATGGAGAAGGAAAACACCTCTGGGGATGATTTGAAATGAGAAGCCAGGAGGGAAATTTAGCAAATACCCCCATGTGCCTTCCCAGCTGACAGAGAAACCCAGCCATCATCAGCCCTTTCTTTAGTCAAGGTATCTTTATATGGATGCCTTAGTTTGGACATTTTTATGACCTTAGAACTGTAAACTTGTAGCTTAATAAATTTCCTTCATAAAAGCCAACCCATATCTGGTATATTGCATTCCAGCAGTTTTAGGAAACCAAAACAATTTTTTTCAAACTCTATCTTTATCTTTGTTTTCAAAGCTAATAGCATGCTGGAGACCCAGGTTCATTGCCTGAGACCCAGGTTCGATTCTCCGTGCCTGCCCACGCAAAACAAACAACCAAAAAAAAAAAAAAAAAACCACAAAAAACCTAAAAGCAACAGCAATCGCTATTAGGGAAATGCAAATCAAAACACCCACTAGAATGGCAGCTATTGAACATACAGAAAATTACAAGTGTTGGAGAGGATGCAGGGAAATAGGGACATTCATTCATTCTTGGTGGGAATGTAAAATGGTGCAGCCACTATGGAAGACTGCTTCAAAGGTTCTAAGAAAGTTAAGCATGGAATATATGGACCTATTATCTCAGTTCTAGGTATACAACCAAAAGAATTGAAAGCAGGGACTCGAATAGATATTTGCATCTGAATGTTCATAGCAGTATTATTCAAAGATGGAGGCAACCCAAGAGTTCCACATCAACTGATGAATGGATAAATAAAATATAGTATATACATGCATTTATTCATCCAGAAAAAGAAATGAAGTTCTAAAACATGTGACAGCATGGTTTAACCTTCATGCTGAGTGAAATAAACCAGACACAAAAGGTTATGTAATATGATTGCACTGAGATGAAATAATTAAAATAATCAAATTCAGAGTTTACATTATACAGAGTTTCTATTTGGCTTGATCATAAAGTAATTGGTAATAGATGATGCTGATGGTAGCACAAGACTATGAATGTAATTAACAGCACTGAATTATGCAGTTAAAAGAGGAAATTTCAGGTTATTTGTATATATGTTACTAGAATAAAAATTTAAAAACAAAACAAAAATCATATAACTGAACAACACAGTGAGCCATAGTATAAACAATGAGCTATAGTTAATAGTCCAATTATAAAAATGTTCTTTCATGACTTGGAACTAATTCAAGGTGTAAATAATAGGGTGGTAGGTGGTAACTGTATTTTACGTGTGATTTTTCGGTAAAGCTACAACTTCTCTAATTGCAAAAAAAGTTGCTAGATAAGGCAAAGCAGTGCATCTATATTTATTTTAAAATAATTACTATTGTAATTTGCTTTTATTTTCAAACCTCAAATGCAATTTTTAATGCTATTTTCAGGCATAGTTCATCCACTCATTTACTCAACTAATAATATTAAACACTTGCTAAAAACTGCAGGCTGCAAGGCTATCAGGGAGAAATGCCTTCAAGAAGTTATAATTAAGTGATATTCTTTGACTAATCAAAGTTAGGATATAAAATGGCATTTGTGGGCAGGCCAAGGAGGCTTAGTAGGCAGAGTTCTCCGAGTTTGAGTCCTGGTGCCTGCCTATGCAAAAAAAAAAAAGAAGCATTTGTTAAGAAAAATATTCAGGTTAACTAAATTTCAATTTTTAGAGAATAAACAGATCCTGGAATATTGGATAGTGTTTAAATGAATCCAGATAGCAATTCAATTTTTTCTTTATCATTGTGTATCTTTTCAACAAAGATATCAGCCTCTGAAATAAAGGCAGTTGTAAAATTTGATAGAAGATGTTAGTTTTACTGAGGCAAATAATGTCATGAAATAAGACCCTTAGTCAGAAATAATTAGTTATCTTTCATAGACACTTTCATTATTTCTGACGGAAATGCCTATTTTGGTTAAAACTCCAATGACAAAAAGTAGTCCATTTAAAACTTTATTTCAATTGCCAGTAAGCTAAAACTTTCATCTGTTTTTATTAACATAAGAAATAGCATTTTCAAATTAAGCATGAGCCTTTGATTTACATAAACTAACTTAACACAGTGTTTAATACTCAAAACCATTCAGGAAGGCTATTTATCAAAAAGGAAATTTAAGATTACAGGCTACATGCCTTTTTTTGTTTTCTTCTTTGACAGGATATCTTGCTGTGACCAGGGAGGTAAAAGGATTCAGGAAGCACCTAGCATATACAAATAAATAAGGAAATACATTAAATTACCAAAAAAAAAAACCAAAATAGTTATACATACTTAAAATTGATCTATTGATACCCAACCTGATGCTAAGCAAAATGATTGGAATCCCATATTCAATCACTTATCCTGCTTGTATCAATATTTCATTATCTGTTTTCCAACTTGGGTTTACTTGAGCATAATCTGATAATAGCATTTAGAGAAATTTAGGGAAGGAAACACATAAATGGAGCAAATGATGGTTTGTTGAAGAGATAAATCGATCCACATCCTCTAGTGATAAACTGTGGTTCAGGTACAAATCATCTTTCTATACCAGTTTATAAGAAGTACTTTTGGGCATAAGACTTAATTCTTATTGTTTTTCTTACAGCAATTTATCAAATAAGGATACAGGAAAACTGAGGCCAACAAATATAAGAAGAACTGTAATAACACCATGCTAATTCAGCAAAGAGTATTTATATAATGTTTTGTGAAATTTATATTAATTCAGCAAACCTTGAAGAATCACTATGTGCTAGGTACTTTGCCAGGCAATGGGGATGCTATGCTACATATAATCTCTGTCTTCAGGGTCTCCCAAATGATGGAAGCCATAAAGACAAATTAGTTTGCTTTTTCTACCATTATTGCTTTAACAACAATTTGAGTAATAGGTCATGCCAGACTCCTTGGGGAAGGTGATGAGTGTGCTTCCAAAATGGCAAGTAGCAATAGGTTAAATTCTCAAAGGGAAAGGCTATTGCTTAATATTTGCACTGGAGCAATATTTGTAATTCCTCAATTGTTTATTAGCTTATTTAAAAGTGAATTAGTTGATAGGGGGCCAAGATGGCAGCTTGGTAAGGTGCGCGCATTTTAGTTCGTCCTCCAGAGCAACTACTAAATAACCAGAAACAATACAGAGCAGCTCCCAGAGCCATGATAGAGACCGGACACACAGCATGCCCCAGTCTGGACCAGCTGGACTGGCTGCGAGTCTCCGCGGTGGTGAGTTCCTCGAGCCGCGCGCACTTCCCCAAGCCGTGGTGGCCGGCGGCCGGCGCACCTCCCTCACAGGCGGCTTCCCAGAGGGAAAGGAGGGAGTCTCCAACAGTAGCAGGAACTGAGTCCGACCAAACACCAATAGTGGCATTAATGAACAAATTTTGACTACTGAAAATAGGCCCCCGCTCAGGCAAAACTGATCGGGGCAGAAGTTGCCTAATGGGCTGGCTGGAAGGGAGTAAAGGGGACGAAACAGCCTTCTGCAGTTGTTTCTACGGAGGCTTGGTTGCCTCTGGACTCAGCACCGGGATTACATAGGCTGCAACTGCCCCAAACGCAGAAACTTGCTGCTTTCAGGGCTGTCTACCACCTGAACCTTCCCCACGGGAGGGGTGAAACGCAACTCAGGTGGAATCCCTCTCTCAAGGAATTCAGATCCCAGGGCTTCGCAATTTGAAGCCATTAAAACCAACCTACAACATTTCCTCTGCCTCCACCACCCCCCAGCAGGAAAAGCCTTCCAAAGTTAAAGGAGCCACAACATATTTTGCTGGTGGGACTCACAGACAGACAAGTGCCACATACTGGGCAAGATAAGAAAAACAGAGCCCAGAGACTTCACAGGAAAGTCTTTCAAACTGCTGGGTCTCACACTCAGGGAAAACTGATGCAGGTGATTCCTTCCCCCTGAAAGAAGGCCAGCTTAGTCTGGGAAAACCTGGCTGGAGTCTGTAATACCTATGTAGACCCTTCTAAGGGTAGGGAGGGAAAAGGCACCTTACAAGCAGGACAAGAAAAAAGAAAATAAGAACTGAAAATTTACCCTCTGTTACACAAAACTTAAGCTAGAGGCCCAGAAAAAGCTGAACTGAAGGTCAATGAACAGATAGACAACAAACTCATCTAGCAAGAAAACCCTAGGTAGGATAAGTGAAAGCAGTCTCCAGAATAAACTAATTAAGGTAATTAAATGTCCAGACGGCAGCAAAAAATAACAAATCACACCAGGAAAATTGAAGATATGGCCAGTCAAAGGAACAAACCAATAGTTCAAGTGAGATACAGGAGCTGAGACAACTAATTCTGAATATACGAACAGAAATGGAAAACCTCTTCAAAAACCAAATCAATCAATTGAGGGAGGACATGAAGAAGGCAAGGGATGAATAAAAAGAAGAAATGGAAAGTCTGAAAACACAAATCACAGAACTTATGAGAATGAAAGATACAGTAGAACAGATGAAAAAAACAATGGAAACCTACAATGGTAGATTTCAAGAGACAGAGGTTAGAATTAGTGAATTGGAGGATGGAACATCTGAAATCCAAAAAGAAACAGAAACTATAGGGAAAAGAATGGAAAAATTTGAGCAGGGGCTCAGGGAATTGAATGATAATATGCAGCGCACAAATATACCTGTTGTGGGTGTCCCAGAAGGAGAAGAGAAGGGAAAAGGAGGAGAAAAACTAATGGAAGAAATTATCACTGAAAATTTCCCAACTCTTATGAAAGACCTAAAATTACAGATCTAAGAAGTGCAGCGCACCCCAAAGAGAATAGATCCAAATAGGCATTCTCCAAGACACTTACTAGTTAGAATGTCAGAGGTCAAAGAGAAAGAGAGGATCTTGAAAGCAGCAAGAGAAAAACAATCCATCACATACAAGGGAAACCCAATAAGACTATGTGTAGATTTCTCAGCAGAAACCATGGAAGCTAGAAGACAGTGGGATGATATATTTAAATTACTAAAAGAGAAAAACTGCCAACCATGACTTCTACATCCAGCAAAATTGTCCTTCAAAAATGAGGGAGAAATTAAAACATTTTTAGACAAGAAGTCACTGAGAGAATTTGAGACCAAGAGACCAGCTCTGCAAGAAATACTAAAGGGAGCACTAGAGACAGATACGAAAAGACAGAAGAGAGAGGTGTGGAGAAGAGTGTAGAAAGAAGGAAAATTAGATATGATATATATAATAAAAAAGGCAAAATGGTAGAGGAAAGTATTACCCAAACAGTAATAACACTAAATGTTATTGGACTGAATACCTCAATCAAAAGACATAGACTGGCAGAATGGATTTAAAAACAGGATCCTTCTATATGCTGTCTACAGGAAACACATCTTAGACCCAAAGATAAACATAAGTTGAAGGTGAAAGGTTGGGACAAGATATTTCATGCAAA
This sequence comes from Tamandua tetradactyla, assembly GCF_023851605.1. Classification (NCBI taxonomy): domain Eukaryota; kingdom Metazoa; phylum Chordata; class Mammalia; order Pilosa; family Myrmecophagidae; genus Tamandua; species Tamandua tetradactyla. Next base: position 20,058,531 of record NC_135328.1, on the reverse strand, counting down.
TAACAACCAGAAAAGAGCAGGAGTAGCTATACTAATATCCAACAAATTAGACTTCAAATGTAAAACAGTTAAAAGAGACAAAGAAGGACACTATATACTAATAAAAGGAACAATTAAACAAGAAGACATAACAATCATAAATATTTACGCACCGAACCAGAATGCCCCAAAATACATGAGGAATACACTACAAACACTGAAAAGGGAAATAGACATATCTACCATAATACTTGCAGACTTCAATTCCCCACTCTCATCAATGGACAGAACATCTAGACAGAGGATCAATAAAGAAACAGAATTTGAATATTACAATAAATGAGCTAGACTTAACAGACATTTATAGGACATTACATCCCACAACAGCAGGATACACCTTTTTCTCAAGTGCTCATGGATCATTCTCAATGATAGACCATATGCTGGGTCACAAAGCAAGTCTCAACAAATTTAAAAAGATTGAAATCATACACAACACTTTCTAGATCATAAAGGAATGAAGTTGGAAATCAATAATAGGCAGAGTGCCAGAAAATTCACAAATACGGGAGGCTCAACAACACATTCTTAAACGACCAGTGGGTCAAGGAAGAAATTACAAGAGAAATCAGTAAATATCTCGGGGTGAATGAAAATGAAAACAGAACATATCAAAACCTATGGGACGCAGCAGAGGCAGTGCTAAGAGGGAAATTTATTGCCCTAAATGCCTATATCAAAAAAGAAGAAAGGGCAAAAATTCTGGAATTAACTGTCCAATTGGAAGAATGGGAGAAAGAACAGCAAACTAACCCCAAAGCAAGCAAAAGGAAAGAAATAACAAAGATTAGAGCAGAAATAAATGAAATTGAGAACATGAAAACAATTGAGAAAATCAATAAGACCAGAAGTTCATTCTATGAGAAAATCAACAAGATTGGGCCCTTAGCAAGATTGACAAAAAGAAGAAGAGAGAGGATGTAAATAAATAAGATCAGAAATGGAAGAGGAGACATAACCACTAACTTCACAGAAATAAAGGAGGTAATAACAGGATAGTATGAACAACTTTATGCTAATAAATACAACAATTTAGATGAAATGGACAAGTTCCTAGAAAGGCATGAACAATCAACTTTGACTCAACAAAAAATAGATGTCCTCAACAAACCAATCACAAGTAAAGAAATTGAATCAGTCATTCAAAAGCTTCCCCAAAAGAAAAGTCCAGGACCAGACGACTTCACATGTGAATTCTACCAAACATTCCAGAAAGAATTAGTACCACACCTGCTCAAACTCTTCAAAAAAATTGAAGTGGAGGGAAAGCTACCTAATTCATTCTATGAAGCCAACATCACCCTCATACCAAAACCAGGCAAAGATATTACAAAAAAAGAAAACTACAGACCAATCTCTCTAATGAATATAGATGCAAAAATCCTCAACAAAATTCTAGCAAATTGAATCCAGCAACACATTAAAAGAATTACAATTCATGACCGAGTAGGATTCATCCCAGGTATGCAAGGATGGTTCAACATAAGAAAATCAATTAATGTAATACACCATATCAACAAATCAAAGCAGAAAAATCACGTGATCATCTCAATTGATGCAGAGAAGGCATTTGACAAGATTCAACATCCTTTCCTGTTGAAAACACTTCAAAGGATAGGAATACAAGGGAACTTCCTTAAAATGATAGAGGGAATATATGAAAAACCCACAGCTAATATCATCCTCAATGGGGAAAAATTGAAAACTTTCCCCCTAAGATCAGGAACAAGACAAGGATGTCCATTATCACCACTATTATTCAACATCGTGTTGGAGGTTCTAGCCAGAGCAATTAGACAAGAAAAAGAAATATAAGGCATCAAAATTGGAAAGGAAGAAGTAAAACTCTCACCGTTTGCAAATAATATGATACTATACATAGAAAACCCTGAAAAATCCACAGCAAAACTACTAGAGCTAATAAATGAGTACAGCAAAGTAGCAGGTTACAGGATCAACATTCAAAAATCTGTAATGTTTCTATACACTAGCAGTGAACAAGCTGAGGGGTAAATCAAGAAACGAATTCCATTTACAATTGCAACTAAAAGAATAAAATACCTAGGAATAAATTTAACTAAAGAGACAAAAGACGTATACAAAGAAAACTACAAAAAACTGTTAAAAGAAATCACAGAAGACCTAAATAGATGGAAGGGCATACCGTGTTCATGCATTGGAAGACTAAATATAGTTAAGATGTCAATTCTACCTAAATTGATTTACAGATTCAACGCAATACCAATCAAAATCCCAACAACTTATTTTTCAGAAATAGAAAAACCAATAAGCAAATTTATCTGGAAAGGCAGGGTGCCCCGAATTGCTAAAAGTATGTTGAGGAAAAAAAACGAAGCTGGAGGTCTCACGCTGCCGGACTTTAAGGCATATTATGAAGCCACAGTGTTCAAAACAGCATGGTACTGGCATAAAGATAGATATATCGACCAATGGAATCGAATAGAGTGCTCAGATATAGACCCTCTCATCTATGGACATTTGATCTTTGATAAGGTAGTCAAGCCAACTCACCTGGGACAGAACAGTCTGTTCAATAAATGGTGCCTAGAGAACTGGATATCCATATGCAAAAGAATGAAAGAGGACCCGTATCTCATACCCTATACAAAAGTTAACTCAAAATGGATCAAAGATCTAAACATTAGGTCTAAGACTATAAAACAGTTAGAGGAAAATGTAGGGAGATATCTTATGAATCTTATAACTGGAGGTGGTTTTATGGACCTTACACCGAAAGCAAGAGGACTGAAGAAAGAAAGAAAGAAACGGGAGCTCCTCAAAATTAAACACTTTTGTGCATCAAAGAACTTCATCAAGAAAGTAAAAAGACAGCCTACACAATGGGAGACAATATTTGGAAATGACATATCAGATGAAGGTCTAGTATCCAGAATTTATAAAGAGATTGTTCAACTCAACAACAAAAAGACAGTCAATCCAATTACAAAATGGGAAAAAGACTTGAACAGACTCTTCTCAGAAGAGGAAATACAAATGGCCAAGAGGCACATGAAGAGATGCTCAATGTCCCTGGTCATTAGAGAAATGCAAATCAAAACCACAATGAGATATCACCTCACACCCACCAGAATGGCCATTATCAACAAAACAGAAAATGACAAGTGCTGGAGAGGATGTGGAGAAAGAGGCACACTTATCCACTGTTGGTGGGAATGTCAAATGGTGCAACCACTGTGGAAGGCAGTTTGGCAGTTCCTCAAAAAGCTGAATATAGAATTGCCATATGACCCATCAATACCATTGCTAGGTATCTACTCAGAGGACTTAAGGGCAAAGACACAAATGGACATTTGCACACCAATGTTTATAGTAGTGTTATTTACAGATGCAAAGAGATGGAAACAGCCAAAATGTCCATCAACAGACGAGTGGCTAAACAAACTGTTGTATATACATACGATGGAATATTATGCAGCTCTAAGACAGAATAAACTTTTGAAGCATGTAATAACATGGATGGACCTAGAGAACATTATGCTGAGTGAGACTAGCCAAAAACTAAAGGACAAATACTGTTTGGACTCATTGATATGAACCGACATTAGTGAATAAACTTGGAATATGTCATTGGTAACAGAGACCATCAGGAGATAGAAATAGGGTAAGATAATGGGTAATTAGAGCTGAAGGGATATGGACTGTGCAACAGGACTGGATACAAAAACTCAGATATGGACAGCACAATACTACCTAACTGTAATGTAATTATGTTAAAACACTGAATGAAGCTGCATGTGAGAATGATAGACAGAGGAGGGCTGGGGACATAAATGTAATCAGAAAGTAAGATAGATGTTAAAGACCGAGATGGTATAATCTAGGAATGCCTAGAGTGTATAATAATAATGAAATGTACAATGTACAAATTTTAAAAATGTTTTTGCATGAGGAAGAACAAAGGATTGTCATTATTGCAGGGTGCTGAAAATAGATGATATCTAATACTTTAAAATGTCACATTATGTGTGAGACTAAAGCAAAAAATGTTTATTTTTTACACAATTTAGATTTTGACTAGAGCATTTCCTAATATAACTAATGTAGATAGTTTGATTGAATGTCATAAGTACTTGGAATCTCAGGTAGCACATGAAATTTTGTTGGTTTGTCCAGTGTGATCCCCCGATGAATCCCAGAATGATTTGATCAGTGACTGGAAAAGTATTTGCAAGCCCCCTTCGGGAAATGGTGAGAATGGGGAGAAATTCAACCTCCTCAAGCTGAATTCTTGATATTCTCAAAAACAGTGTGGACAACCAAAGCTATAGGCTGAGCCCCCAGTCTTGGGGTTTGTTCACATGAAACTTAAACCCAGAAAAGATAGGTCAAGTCTACTTAAAATTTAGGCCTAAGAGTCACCCCCAAGAGAGGCTCTTTTGTTGCTCAGATGTGGCCTCTCTCTCCAGCCAATATGATGAGCAGTCTCACCACCCTCCCCCTCTCTGTGTGGGACATGACTTCCCGGGGTGTGGACCTTCCTGGCAACATGGGACAAAGATCCTGGAATGATCTGATAGTCAGCCTCAAAGGACAGAGAAAAACCCTAGGATGAGCTGAGAATTAACATCAAGAGACTGAGAGAACCTTCTCGACCAAAAGGGGGAAGAGTAAAATGAGGCAAAGTGTCAATGGCTGAGAGATTCCAAACAGAGTAGAGAGGTTATCCTAGAGGTTATTCTTATGCATTAAGTAGATATCACCTTGTTGTTCAAGATGTAGTGGAGAGGCTGGAGGGAATTGCCTGAAAATGTAGTGCAGTGTTCCAGTAGCCATGTTTTCTGATGATGATTGAACAATGATATAGCTTTCACAATGAGACACTGTGAATGTGAAAACCTTATGTCTGATGCTCCTTTTAGCTACTATATCAACGGAAGAGTAGAATATATGGAATAAAAATAAATAACAGGGGGAACAGATGTTAAAATAAATTCAGTTTGAAATAGTGGTTGGTGAAGGCAAGGGGTAATGGGTATGGTACATATAGTTTTTTTTTTTTTTTCCTCCCTATTATCGTTTTATTTCTTTTTCTGTTGTCTTTTTATTTCTTTTTCTAAATCGATGCCAATGTACTAAGAAATGATGAATATGCAACTATGTGATGATATTAAGAATTACTGATTGTATATGTAGAATGGAATGATTTCTAAATGTTTTGTTAGTTAATTTTTTTTTAATTAATAAAAAAAAATGAATTAGTTGCAGAATTTTCCCTTAGTCCAGGCATAAATACTGGGCTAAACAACCCTTAATTTATAATTAAACAAAACTAGAGTGTTTTGATTTTGTTTTTCCCCCATAACTATTTGTTTAGAAGCCTGACCCCTATTTTTAGCTGTGTCATGATGCCAGCATTTATATTTGTTTCATTGAATACTTGAGTCAAGAATCCAATTGTGGGATTTCAGGAACTAATTCATTCTAAAAATATGAGTGATTTCCCCAGAAAACACATAAAAGTTTTTAAGTGATTTCTGATAATAAAGACTGTTTTCCCCTTTTCTCTATAACTTGTAGGTTCTGGCTCAACTGCTAAATAATTTAACTTTAGAATTTAAGGGAAGTTGGAAGGGGAGCCATCCATGCTGATATATCCAAGACACAAATGGACCTTATATGTTTTCCTTAATTAGAAACTTTGCAAAGGTCATCCGAGGCTTCATGTTATTAAACTTCAGTAAAGGGTAATGCCTTTCTTTTTGAGGGCCCAGATAGTCATTCCTGAAAAGCTTCAGAGTCATAATTTTGCATCAAGCAAGTTGAAGTTCTTTACAGAAAACATGGCCATTTTTAGAGATGAAAAAATAATACTAAAGGAAACCGGGAAAGGAAAGATATTGATGAAGTGAACTGTAATTAAAACCCTAGCAAAAGGATAAGTAGAGATTTCGAGGGGGAAGAGAAGAAACAACTACATTCCAGGTGACTTAAGAAGGCTGAGGATCTTTGAGTGTGGGCAAACGTTTTGAAGAAAAAGAACATGGAAAATGCTACTCCAGTTCTCGTGGCATTGGGAAATCTGCTTCTGAATACCAGGAAGAGCTGCTGCTCGGGTTTTAAGTGTTGTTATACATGTAGACAAGATCATCAGAAAATACGCCATATATATATATTATATATAGAGAGAAAGCCTCTCTCTATATAATACATATACACCTATGTGTATACACATATATGGGTTTCACATACATATGAAAGAAAGCCTGCTCATCCTTAAAAAAATACTAACTGCCCAAATATATTTGACAGTTAACTGTTCACTTGTCATCCAATGGCAACATATCAAGCATTTTTTAAATATCCTGAGTTTAATATTAATATAAATTACTGCTGTTAGCAAAATAAAGGAGGACAATGTCATAATTATTAATACATGCATATAAAATATTTGATTTAATTCAACTTCTATTCATGATTAAAACTTTCAATACACTCATGAAAGGAATAATTTCTAATCTCAGTAGGTATATGTACTAACAAGTTGTATGTAGCAAATCATAATACTATATCCAATTATAAATCTTCATGCAATTATCTTCATGCAAAAATGTATTATTCAGTATGCTAATAAAAGATCAGAGGTCTAAATAATCATGGCCATACATCAACTTTGCTCTCCAAAAGAATAATCTCCTTAGTCTTCAAAACTGAAAGGCCATTCCCACTCTTCCATCCAATCATGTGAGTTTTGTGACAAGATCATGGCAAGGTCATTAAAAGCAATCTTTCTCATCTCTTCTCTTCTAATGAAGTCTTGCCACCCCTAATCATCCCAGTATGTAGAACAGCATATGCCTTCCCTTCCATCTTATTTTCCTTTCAGATGTCATGTGTCAATCAGTGGCATAACGTCCACAAGGAGGCTGGGTACATTGGCAAGGAGTACGGTTGCTTTAATTTGCTAAGCTGCTACAAGAAGACATCATAATATAGGTTGGCTTTTAACAATGGGAATTTATTAGCTTACAAGCTTGCGGTTTTGATGCTGAGAAGATTTTCAAATCAAATCATCATCAAGGCGATGGCTTCTTCCTGAAGACTGGTTGCTGGAGATGCGCCACTCCTGTATCAGAAGGCAAGGCACAGGGGCGTGTCTGCTGCTCTCTCCCTTATCATCCAGGTTTCCTTGCTTTCACTTCTTGCTTCCATAACTTTTATTCTCTCTGTATTTATCATGTTTATAAAGGACTTCAGTAAAAGGATTACGACCCACTCTGGGCCACACCCTAACTGAAGTAATCTAATCAAAGATCCTACTTACAATAGCATTGCCCCCACAAGAATGAATTAGCTTTAAGAACATGATTTTCTGAGGTACATTCAATGTCAAACCACCACGCTGGTGTGAGTATGTACACTGCTATGAATGGATCAAAGTTAATCTGCCCAGGGAATTTCAGATTATTATATTAAGTACTGATTGCCTTTGGGAATTAGAGGCTGGTGGAGGCTATACAAGCTTCACCTTTCAGACCCAATATGAGGTGGTCTATTACAATGACAGCAAATTTTGCACCAAATTCTGTTAAAAAAAATGGTAGGATTAATATTTATGCAACCTATTCTATAACCTAGAGGTAAAACCCAGTCTGTATTTGGGCATTATGAGAAGCCCCTTGCAGGAAAGGTTATCTCTGAGGCAGATAGAAAAATAGAATACTAGTTTAAAGAAAAGAATCCTCCAGGAAGTGAAGTGGGGTAGAAGAAAAGGCATTTGGAACTCTAGACCTAGAGACTGCTCCAAAGTTATGAGGTTGCTGAACTGTCCTGCCAATCGAAGATGTCTATTTCATAGTGAATAACATACCTTAAATAACACTAATGTCATAACTAGACATATTTCTGACATAATTTGCATTGGAATTAATATACTTTCAAGTGGAGACTTCTAATCTTATACTTGCGGTATTTAGTAGCTCTGTCTGGAAGGTGGATTTCTTCTTTAGCTGCTGCAGATGCTATCCAAATACCCCTATGTCTAAGTAACATATTGGACACTCACATAAACAGCAGTTAATATATTAAGGTATTTTGAAAAATAAATACTATGAAATTACGTACCATACCTTATGTACTAAAGGTGTTGGCCTCAGCTCTGTCCAGTCTTTCGCAGGTGTACTTGTAGAGGCTGTTTTCCCTGGCACTTCCCATCAATTCTCTGGGTGTAGAGCCGTCACCGTCTGCCTCAGGGAGGCTTATGAGTAAAGTGAAAGAGGAGCATTGTCCCTATAGGTACATGCCAGGACTGCTGGCTAAACTCCTGCACCTGACACAAACCAGAGAAAAATTAATTAGAATCCCCAGAATTGGCAATTTACTCTACTTACTCCAGGGGAAAAGGAGCATTTTCCATATTTCATGTGGTTCTATGATAATGATCATAGTTAAATAACTCTTTCTTGCTTGCTTTGTTCCACTGCATCTGTTCCTTTGTTACCAGAATCCTACTGACTTAAGATCATATCCTATAAAACTCTAACCCTCTCTCCCAGCTCAGGTAAACCTCATCTAAGACAGAATATAGGAACTAGATTAATGGGAAATTGTGGAAGTTAGTACTCAGTTTGAAGAAACCCACACCTAAAGATGCAATACGCTATAAATGATAGAGATCAAGTAGTTGCATGAAAAGGATAGAAATGTAATAAACAATAGAGCTGAAATATTCTCTGTTCCATCAGTTCAGATGGAGAATATATGCGGCGTATTGATACAGATCATAGATGAAACTCTAAAGAAAGCTAGTATAATAATTACAACCTCATGTCCAGACTCTTGTTGGAAATGCCAATCCACTAAAAACTGCTGTGCATTAATTGCTTTCTTTGTCTGTAGGATTCTGTTTGTTTATTTGTTTTATCTCTAAATTCCCTAACCGAATATATCATCACTGGGCAAGAGAATGGAGCAAACAGGAAACTTCTTAATGGGAGTTCTGTTCAACAATAAGGGAATTGTTGATGAAATGTAAATCACTGTGCTTTTAGCTTTTGGGATATATCATATTTGTTTTACTTCTGGGTCTTTGTCCAACTTAATGTTCCCTGACTCATATCTGCAATTTATCCCCACCTTATTTCATCAAACAGCTTCTTTGAGCTTCCCATTCAACTGTCCAATTGCCTACTTGATGTCTTCAAGTTTCCTGTCTTAGTAGAATCTACCCATTCCATTGCACATACTGATTATAATTAAAGTGTCTACAATGTGGCAAGGACTCAAACTATGGGAAGACCTATACATGACTAAATATGCTGCTTTCTTTCAAGAGAAAAATTTTATTCTTTCATTCATATTAAATAGCTATTTATTGAGCATCTAATTTGTCTGAGGCACTATTTGACAATCTGGGGTGACAAAGTTTCTGCTTTTACAGTGTTTTCAATTTAATGAGGAAGAGGGATAAAAATGGGTTAAGAAGTAGTTCAATCAGATGATGATAAATTCAATGAAGAAAAATAAAACAAAGCTAAGAGGAAGAGAATAATGGGTCGGCTGTAGGAAAATAATTGATTTAAAATGGTAAATTTTCGAATTCACCTTTTGCTTACTGAAATCTAAGGAATGAGAATCTTTTCTTTGCATTTTAAATTCAATATTTCCTTTTTCACTCATTACTTCCTTAATTGGACATTTTGGGGGAAATATCCCTATAAATAAAAGCAGTTCCATTAAATTAAACATGTTTTCCTAGGCACGTTAAATTCAAAGTGATGTAATTTACCATAATTACATTAGCTCTGTTGACATTTAAAAGAAGTAGGGAGTAAAAGGACTAGTCGGATGTGCTTAAATTTAAAGTATGAAGCTTGAGGACTCTTGCATAACTCTTCATTTTTCAGGTCACACTGGCCTGAAGGTGAAAATAGAATTACAATTTTACAGCAATAATAATAATAAATATACAGACTCATGTATTCATATATGAGAACAAAAACCATTTTCACCCACATGGCTTACTCACTATGTTAACAGGACTTTATTCCAGGAAACTTTTGCTCAAGAAGATAAAAGATGCAAAGAACTTCATCGTCCCTTCTAGAAACTTCTCAGAAAAACTCATTTAAATAAACATAAAACTTTTAGACCTTTCAATAGATGGCACTAAACAAATGTTTATTCTCTAAGACTCCTCAAAATACTTATCTCAAAACCCTCATCTCACATCATTCTTAGGAAGAGTTGGAATTGGCAAGCAGGAAAAGTCAGATGAGAATTTCCAGAGAGAGGATGGTAAGTGCAAATGTACAGAGGCTGAAAGACACATGCAAGCAAACACACACCAACATGGAACTGAGAGTAATAGTTAACAATGACAGAAAATAGAATAGGCCAAGTTCATGAAGGTACTGTCTTATATTTGGATTTACCTTATTTTGGTATATAGATGGTAGAGGTCAAGTGAGGAATTACAAACAGGATTTTGCAACAGGCTGTGTAAAAATGGTTCTGGGGGCTAGGCTGACGAGGGAAAGATAGTGGATGAAAACATAATAGTTCATGGGTGGGCCACGGTGGCTCAGCAGGTAAGAGTGCTTGCCTGCTATGCCCGAGGACCTGGGTTCGATTCCCGGTGCCTGCCCATGTGAAAAAAAAAAGATAATAGTTCAGTAAAAAATGATACTGTTGAATCCAGACCTGAAAGCATGAAGTTTGCATTAGATACAGAGAAAATTTATCTCAGCAATAATTTAGTGATTTGAGGCCAGGCTAGATGAGTTTTATGAGGAAGAGGAGTTCCTTAATCGTCAAAAGTTTCTGATTTCAGAATATTTTGTATTATAGTCTCAATAGTCAATGTAGTTTATAAGAAATAACTAATTTAATGAGGAAATAGTTGTTTTTTTTTTTAACATTTTATGTTTCAATTGTCTGTGGAACAGTTCATCAGAGATCCTCAATAGTGGAATCTGAATTTAAGAGAGAAATGCCAAGTATGCAAAATAGGGAGTAATTAGCATATAGATATTTTAAATAACAGATTTAGATATATTCATCTAGGGAGATGTAAAGTAACAAAAGAAGATTAACACATGAATCCTTAGGATGAGCAGTAGTGAAACTTCGAAACACTCTTCCAGAGAAGGCGGAAAACACCCAGAGGCAGGAAAGCTCATATTATTAAAAGAAAAAATATTGTCTTCACTTGATAATACTCTCAGGGCTCACAGTTAAAAATGCTAATGCAGCATTTTTGTAGATGTTGCTGAAATCATTCAATTATGTGCAGTTTATAAAGAATAATGAGTAATGTGAACTACAAGCAATCTCAGACTTTTTTAGCCCCTTGTTTTTGCTTTGATTTTAGCTTTACTCAATCTTTTGTTTCCTGCTCAGTTCCTCTAGCATCTTACAAATTTTTTTCTTCTTTTTGTACCTTAGATCATACTTACTTATTTATGCATGCTGGGATAAAACTAATAACCTACAGTTTCCATCTCTTTGATGTCCAAAATAAAGCAGGTTTTGGAGCTGCCTCCAGGGTCTACAACCCCGTAGCTGATCTGGCACACCCTGAATCTGATATGCCACTGACTCCTGTGTCACCAGGTATGAGTAGTCCTATGACTACCGAACATGTAAGTATCACAACCGCTTAAATGTTAGAATAGACTGGCTAACGGAATAGCAGTTTCATCACGGATGTTGTGTGTGTGTGTGCGTGGGTGTACATGTGTGTACTGCCCACTTCAAAAGCAGACATGGGCTTGACAAAGAAGACCCAAGGCTCTGTTTAGAGAAGGAACGAGGTAACTCTCTTGGAATTTAAAAGCAAAGTTAACGCTAACGTAATGGAAAATCCAAGGAAACAGTGAGTTATTTTAAGTTTCAGGTCAGATCTTTCAACGTCATTCTTCTCTTGGCTTTGTCATTATTGTTTGTTTGTTTGTATTGCATTTTCCTTTCTAGTCCAAGGAATTTCCACCTTTATCCTCCTTATCTCGGTTTATTTTCTTCTGAGTTTATTTATTCTTACTTCCTCTAATGCATTTTCACCCAATTGCAAGCTTTCTTATCTCACCCACTTTCATAATTTAATTCTGTTCTCTTTTTGTTTCGGCTAAGTCAATACTCATAGCTTATTTTCACTGCCTTCAGCAGAATCATCTCTTTCCTGTTGATCTGAATTGTTTTTTATCACTCCCGAGATGCTGCTGCTTTTTTCTGAAATATATTAACAGATGAAATGTATGATATTCAGATGCATCGGTTGCCTTTGGTTCCTCTCGTTGCTCACGTGGGTGGGTTAGTGTTTATAACGTCCAGTCCAATTCTGATTTCTAGCACAGAATTGCATCTTTTCTGTCTCCATTTCTAATTTTCTGACACTGTAGATAATGTAGTCTATTAGATTGGATAATGCCCAGGATTTCCTGCTCCAATTCCCTCCCAGTCTCCTCTATCACTGGCAATGAAAACCACTCTTTCCAGATAATGTGGTTTAATTGCCAGTCTCCCTTTTTCTGCTTTTTAAAAACATGAGAAGAACTGTTAAATCCTGCCCTCAATGGCTCTTATCAGAGGACAGTACACATAAAGGTCATGCCTCAGATAGTAAATAAATGACTGATTTTCTTTATCGGTATGAGACAGGACTTTTTCTTATAAAAGGATCATAAATGTTGATGATTATGTGGAAGAAGGATGTGCCCTGTCTTAAATTACATTTAGACCTTAGAAACAATGCTCAATGAGGAGTCCAGGTACACTGACTTTCTGGGGCCAAAAAGCAAAGAAAAAGTGCATTGGAATAGAAAATGAGTGGGAACCTCAATTTTCTGGATTTCAACCTTGTCTGGGAAAGGAAAGCAGCTAGGCTTGAGTGACAGTTAAGTTCATGTGCCAACTTGGCTAGGCCATGCAACCAGTTGTTTGGTCAAGCAAGCACTGCTCAGCCTGGTACTGTGAGGATACTTGGTGGACTTGAATTGTTTATAAGTTGATAACAGCTATGGCTGATTGCACCTACAATCAACAAAGGAGATATCCTTCAACAATGAGAGACATCTCATACCATCAGTTGAAGGCCTTACTAGGAGAAGTGATCATTTCAGCAGTCATTGGGAGAACTTCCATCTTTACTTCAGCCAGCCAATTTCTCTTGGTAAATTCATGGAAAACATTCATTGGAGTTCCCAGCTTACAGCCTGCTCTACAGAATTCGGACTTATGCATTCCCACAGTTGCATGAGCCAATTCCTGTGATAAACTGCATAATGTTCATATTATATATCAGAAATATTTTGGAAATATAATCTACAACATATATATATATATATGATGTATTATATATAGATAGATACATAAGATATATATATGTAACCTACAAGATATATAATATAGAGAGATTATGTGTGATAATAAAATAATGATCTTGCATGCCAAGAAGAACCATTTTTGCAGGAAAGGTACAGTTGTCATATTTCCTATACTTTTAGGAGAGGGAGCTATGATAAGAGCTCATACTTTTTATTTTCCAGGAGAATCTGTTTGATGAACAAAAGTATAATAAACCATGAGGCAAGCCTTTGATATACTTTTCTCAATCCAAACCTATCAATTTCATAGGCACTGATAATTCTTCCAAGATTTTGGTAATAAGTTGCTTTGAATCTTATTTTTCAATGACAATGAATACTTTCATCAATATTGCAATTTTGTTATTAATTTATTGGTAAATTGGAAGTAGCTACCTCATGTGATATTAGTCAAATGCTTTTCTTTTTAAAGATTTTTTATTTTATTTTTTTATTACATGGGCAGGCACCGGGAACCGAACCCAGGTATCCGGCATGGCAGGCGAGAACTCTGCCACTGAGCCACCATGGCCCGTCCCTTTTCTTTTTTTTTTTTTTATTAATTAACGGAAAAAAAGAAATTAACCCAACATTTAGAAATCATACCATTCTACATATGAAATCAGTAATTATTAACATCATCACATAGATGCATGATCATCGTTTCTTGGTACATTTGCATCGGTTTAGAAGAACTAGCAATACAACAGAAAAAGATATAGAATGTTAATATACAGAAAAAAAATAAAAGTAATAATAATAGTAAAAAAAAAAAAACCTATAGCTCAGATGCAGCTTCATTCAGTGTTTTAACATGATTACTTTAAAATTAGGTATTATTGTGCTGTCCATTTTTGAGTTTTTGTATCTAGTCCTGTTGCACAGTCTGTATCGCTTCAGCTCCAATTACCCATTATCTTACCCTGTTTCTAACTCCTGCTGGACTCTGTTACCAATGACATATTCCAAGTTTATTCTTGAATGTCCGTTCACATCAGTGGGACCATACAGTATTTGTCCTTTAGTTTTTGGCTAGACTCACTCAGCATAATGTTATCTAGGTCCATCCATATTGTTACAGGCTTCATAAGTTTATCCTGTCTTAAAGCTGCATAATATTCCATCGTATGTATATACCACAGTTTGTTTAGCCACTCGTCTGTTGATGGACATTTTGGTTGTTTCCATCTCTTTGCAATTGTAAATAACGCTGCTATAAACATTGGTGTGCAAATGTCCATTTGTGTCTTTGCCCTTAAGTCCTTTGAGTAGATACTCAGTAATGGTATTGCTGGGTCGTATGGCAATTCTATATTCAGCTTTTTGAGGAACCGCCAAACTGCCTTCCACAGTGGTTGCACCATTTGACATTCCCACCAACAGTGGATAAGTGTGCCTCTTTCTCCACATCCTCTCCAGTACTTGTCATTTTCTGTTTTGTTGATAATGGCCATTCTGGTGGGTGTGAGATGATATCTCATTGTGGTTTTGATTTGCATTTCTCTAATGGCCAGGGACATTGAGCATCTCTTTATGTGCCTTTTGGCCATTTGTATTTCCTCTTCTGAGAGGTGTCTGTTCAAGTCTTTTTCCCATTTTGTAATTGGGTTGGCTGTCTTTTTGTTTTGTTGAGTTGAACAATCTCTTTATAAATTCTGGATACTAGACCTTTATCTGATATGTCATTTCCAAATATTGCCTCCCATTGTGTAGGCTATCTTTCTACGTTCTTGATGAAGTTCTTTGATGCACAAAAGTGTTTAATTTTGAGGAGCTCCCATTTATTTATTTCCTTCTTCAGTGCTCTTGCTTTAGGTTTAAGGTCCATAAAACCACCTCCAATTGTAAGTTTCATAAGATATCTCCCTACATTTTCCTCTAACTCTTTTATGGTCTTAGACCTAATGTTTAGATCTTTGATCCATTTTGAGTTAACTTTTGTATAGGGTGTGAGATATGGGTCTTCTTTCATTCTTTTGCACATGGATATCCAGTTCTCTAGGCACCATTTATTGAAGAGACTGTTCTGTCCCAGGTGAGTTGGCTTGACTGCCTTATCAAAGATCAAATGTCCATAGATGAGAGGGTCTATATCTGAGCACTCTATTCGATTCCATTGGTCAATATATCTATCATTATGCCAGTACCATGCTGTTTTGACCACTGTGGCTTCATAATATGCCTTAAAGTCAGGCAGCGCGAGACCTCCAGCTTCGTTTTTTTTCCTCAAGATATTTTTAGCAATTTGGGGCACCCTGCCCTTCCAGATAAATTTGCTTATTGGTTTTTCTATTTCTGAAAAGTAAGTTGTTGGGATTTTGATTGGTATTGCATTGAATCTGTAAATCAATTTAGGTAGGATTGACATCTTAACCATATTTAGTCTTCCAATCCATGAACACGGTATGCCCTTCCATCTATTTAGGTCTTCTGTGATTTCTTTTAACAGTTTTTTGTAGTTTTCTTTATATAGGTCTTTTGTCTCTTTAGTTAAATTTATTCCTAGGTATTTTATTCTTTTAGTTGCAATTGTAAATGGAATTTGTTTCTTGATTTCCCCCTCAGCTTGTTCAGTACTAGTGTATAGAAATGCTACAGATTTTTGAATGTTGATCTTGTAACCTGCTACTTTGCTGTACTCGTTTATTAGCTCTAGTAGTTTTGTTGTGGATTTTTCCGGGTTTTCGACGTATAGCATCATATCGTCTGCAAACAGTGATAGTTTTACTTCTTCCTTTCCAATTTTGATGCCTTGTATTTCTTTTTCTTGTCTAATTGCTCTGGCTAGTACCTCCAACACAATGTTGAATAATAATGGTGATAGTGGACATCCTTGTCTTGTTCCTGATCTTAGGGGGAAAGTTTTCAATTTTTCCCCATTGAGGATGATATTAGCTGTGGGTTTTTCATATATTCCCTCTATCATTTTAAGGAAGTTCCCTTGTATTCCTATCTTTTGAAGTGTTTTCAACAGGAAAGGATGTTGAATCTTGTCAAATGCCTTCTCTGCATCAATTGAGATGATCATGTGATTTTTCTGCTTTGATTTGTTGATATGGTGTATTACATTAATTGATTTTCTTATGTTGAACCATCCTTGCATACCTGGGATGAATCCTACTTGGTCATGATGTATAATTCCTTTAATGTGTTGTTGGATACGATTTGCTAGAATTTTGTTGAGGATTTTTGCATCTATATTCATTAGAGAGATTGGTCTGTAGTTTTCTTTTTTTGTAATATCTTTGCCTGGTTTTGGTATGAGGGTGATGTTGGCTTCATAGAATGAATTAGGTAGTTTTCCCTCCACTTCAATTTTTTTGAAGAGTTTGAGGAGAGTTGGTACTAATTCTTTCTGGAATGTTTGATAGAATTCAGATGTGAAGCCATCTGGTCCTGGACTTTTCTTTTTAGGAAGCTTTTGAATGACTAATTCAATTTCTTTACTTGTGATTGGTTTGTTGAGGTCATCTATTTCTTCTTGAGTCAAAGTTGGTTGTTCATGTCTTTCCAGGAACCCGTCCATTTCATCTAAATTGTTGTATTTATTAGCGTAAAGTTCTTCATAGTATCCTGTTATTACCTCCTTTATTTCTGTGAGGTCAGTAGTTATGTCTCCTCTTCCATTTCTGATCTTATTTATTTGCATCCTCTCTCTAATTCTTTTTGTCAATCTTGCTAAGGGCCCATGAATCTTATTGATTTTCTCATAGAACCAACTTCTGGTCTTATTGATTTTCTCTATTGTTTTCATGTTTTCAATTTCATTTATTTCTGCTCTAATCTTTGCTGTTTCTTTCCTTTTGCTTGCTTTGGGGTTAGTTTGCTGTTCTTTCTCCAGTTCTTCCAAGTGGACAGTTAATTCCTGCATTTTTGCCTTTTCTTCTTTTCTGATAAAGGCATTTAGGGCAATAAATTTCCCTCTTAGCACTGCCTTTGCTGCGTCCCATAAGTTTTGATATGTTGTGTTTTCATTTTCATTCACCTCGAGGTATTTACTAACTTCTCTTGCAATTTCTTCTTTGACCCACTTGTTGTTTAAGAGTGTGTTGTTGAGCCTCCATGTATTTGTGAATTTTCTGGCACTCCGCCTATTATTGATTTCCAACTTCATTCCTTTATGATCCGAGAAAGTGCTGTGTATGATTTCAATCTTTTTAAATTTGTTAAGACTTGCTTTCTGACCCAGCATATGGTCTATCTTTGAGAATGATCCATGAGCACTTGAGAAAAAGATGTATCCTGCTGTTGTGGGATGTAATGTCCTATAAATATCTGTTAAGTCTAGCTCATTTATAGTAATATTCAGATTCTCTATTTCTTTATTGATCCTCTGTCTAGATGTTCTGTCCATTGATGAGAGTGGTGAATTGAAGTCTCCAACTATTATGGTAGATGTGTCTATTTCCCTTTTCAGTGTTTGCAGTGTATTCCTCACGCATTTTGGGGCATTCTGGTTCAGTGCGTAAATATTTATGATTGTTATGTCTTCTTGTTAATTGTTCCTTTTATTACTATATAGTGTCCTTCTTTGTCGCTTTTAACTGCTTTACATTTGAAGTCTAATTTGTTGGATATTAGTATAGCCACTCCTGCTCTTTTCTGGTTGTTATTTGCATGAAATATCTTTTCCCAACCTTTCACTTTCAACCTATGTTTATCTTTGGGTCTAAGATGTGTTTCCTGTAGACAGCATATAGAAGGATCCTGTTTTTTAATCCATTCTGCCAACTATGTCTTTTGATTGGGGAATTCAGTCCATTAACATTTAGTGTTATTACTGTTTGGATAATATTTTCCTCTACCATTTTGCCTTTTGTATGATATATATCATATCTAATTTTCCTTCTTTCTACACTCTTCTCCATACCTCTCTCTTCTGTCTTTTCATATCTGACTCTAGTGCTCCCTTTAGTGTTTCTTGCAGAGCTGGTCTCTTGGTCACAAATTCTCTCAGTGACTTTTATCTGAAAATGTTTTAATTTCTCCCTCATTTTTGAAGGACAATTTTGCTGGATATAGGAGTCTTGGTTGGCAGTTTTTCTCTTTTAGTAATTTAAATATATCATCCCACTGTCTTCTAGCTTCCATGGTTTCTGCTGAGAAATCTACACATAGTCTTATTGGGTTTCCCTTGTATGTGATGGATTGTTTTTCTCTTGCTGCTTTCAAGATCCTCTCTTTCTCTTTGACCTCTGACATTCTAACTAGTAAGTGTCTTGGAGATCACCTATATGGGGCTAATCTCTTTGGGGTGCGCTGCACTTCTTAGATCTGTAATTTTAGGTCTTTCATAAGAGTTGGGAAATTTTCAGTGATAATTTCTTCCATTAGTTTTTCTCCTCCTTTTCCCTTCTCTTCTCCTTCTGGGACACCCACAACACGTATATTTGTGTGGTTCATATTGTCCTTCAGTTCCCTGATCCCCTGTTCAAATTTTTCCATTCTTTTCCCCATAGTTTCTGTTTCTCTTTGGAATTCAGATGTTCCATCCTCCAAATCACTAATTCTATCTTCTGTCTCTTTAAATCTATCATTGTAGGTATCCAGTGTTTTTTCCATCTTTTCTACTTTATCCTTCACTTCCATAAGTTCTGTGATTTGTTTTTTTCAGTTTTTCTATTTCTTCTTTATGTTCAGCCCATGTCTTCTTCATGTCCTCCCTCAATTTATCGATTTCATTTTTGAAGAGGTTTTCCATTTCTGTTCGTATATTCAGCATTAGTTGTCTCAGCTCCTGTATCTCATTTGAACTATTGGTTTGTTCCTTTGACTGGGCCATATTTTCAATTTTCTGAGCATGATCCGTTATCGTCTGCTGGCGTCTGGGCATTTAGTCAGATTTCCCTGGGTGTTGGACCCAACAGGTTGAAAGATTTTTCTGAGAAATCTCTGGGTTCTTTTTTTCTTATCCTGCCCAGTAGGTGGCACTCGTGGCACACATTTGTCTGTGGTTCCCACCAGTAAAAGGTGCTGTGGGTCCTTTAACTTTGGAAAACTCTCGCTGTGGGGGAGGTTCGCCAGCCGAAGTGGCTTGGAAAAGTGCCAGCCAGCCCGGGGGTCTGAATGCAGGGAGGGTCGTAGGCCGCCGCAGCCCGGGAGAGCGCCCATCCGAATTTCCTAGTCAGCCCGGGGCGCCAAGCGTGGTGGGAGGGCGCCAGCTGCCATGGCCCGGAGAGTGCACCATTCCCAGCCGGACCGGGGAGTCACGTGTTTGGAAGGGACCCCCCCTGGTCACTGTTCTCAGTGGCCTAGGGATTTCTGATCCAATTCTCTCAGTTGGTCCGGGGGGCCGCGCGTGGTGGGGGTGCCAGCCGCCGCAGCTTGAGGGGACCACCTGCCCAATTCTCCCAGCTGGCCCGGGAAGGAGGAGGGGAGGGACTCCGGCCACTTGCCGCCCCGCCCGGGAAGCCCGCGCCCCTCAGCGATCTCACCGGAGCGGGTTCTCCCAACCAGTCAGCCATTCCAGGATGGGGTACGCTGTCTTTTTTATCTCTGTCGTGGCTCTGGGAGCTGTTCTGTATCGTTTCTACTCCCCTAGTAGCTGTTCTGTTTCCCAGTGGCAGGGCTGGTGTTTTCCAGAATGGGAGTACCCGATGGGGCTCATAACTTTACCAGCATCAGATTCTCACTTGGTGGACATTTCCCCAACTCAGGACTGTAGCTTTGTCCTTAGTGGAGGTGCAGAAGGCTCAGAGGAGGCTGTGATTTTCAAAAAAAATGAACTCGGGGATGATGGGGGTGGGGGAAGGCTAGAAATGGGATGAGTTTCTTAAGCACAGATTTTTGTCCTATTTTGATTAGTGACAGATCGGCTTGGCTTGCGTAGGTTTAGGGCTTCCTGCCCATGTCCTTGTTCTCAAATGCTTTTTTAAACTGTCAATTTATTTATTATTTTAAGAAGAATCGATGCATCTAAATGGTTTCATAAACAAGTTAGTTACATTTTTTCCATTGCTATTAATAGAAGTTCTGATAAACTCGTTTTAAAAATCTTATTCTACAGGGGTACCCAGGTGGCTCAGTGGTAGAATGCTCACCTTCCATGCAGGAGACCTGAGTTCGATTCCCCAACCATGCACCCCCCTCCAAAAAAAAATCTTATTCTAAAAATTTAGACAATGGATGGAAAATCAATAGTTTATCAAAGCTAGGCGTGCATGCATGTGCTCACATGTGTGTTAATGAAAAGCCATGTTTATGTACATGAAAGGAAGAGAGTTGTCTTTGCATCACTATTTATCCAATAGTGTTTACACTACTGAAAAATTCAACTACAGATCCAGTAGAATAGATCATAATCCCTATGAAACTGAATGTATTTGCTTAATTAACGAAAAGCCTGGAACATAGAAAGAACATAGTAAACAGTTGTTAGATGGCAAATTAGAGACGTGTATTTTCTGAAAATGTTTCTCTATAGTAGACTATACATTAAGATAAAAGAGGCCTGAACTAGCAGAAAAAGAAAAGCTGAATTTCATTTATTGATTTCATGGTTGGTTTTTCCAAGAACATCCCCAAAAGGATTATGATTAGCAGTCAAACTTGTGAAGTGTTTTGTAAGTGGGTTGCAAACACATGTTCCTTTAACAAAGAAAAGAAATACTCAGACCTTTGCAAAAATTTCCATGTACCTCTCTGTTTTTTCTTCTTTAGATCTATAGACAGAGGATAAACAAGGTACCAAGTGAAGTGAGAAAGAGTATTAGTAGAATAGCATTTAAAATAATAAGAATAAAAATAAAATCATATGCTGTGACCCAGAACAATGTTGTAATTAAATTTACTGGGGCAGAAAATTTACTTTGGGGATTAGTATCACCTTTTCACAACTTAATGTCTTTCATTATAAATACAAATCCATATTATTTTTCCCTCTGTTTTAGATATATATACTCTTAGCACTTTCTTAAAAAGGAAACCACTAGAAAAAACAATAAACAAATGAACAAACAAATAAATAAATAAAAGGAAACCACTGCTTGTAAAACCAATTTTCTCCTGCAACTATTTTAGTTTTATCTTCTCCCTAAACTTTACCTATTCCCAAACAAAAAGCAAACTTAGTAATAGCATTAAAAGAAAAAAACTTGAACAAACAATAAATGCCTGTATTTTCTTCCTATGGGAACTAGCTATTGAGATACCTGTTAAGGGAACTAATGTATTTTCCCTCCTTCTCTGATGGAGATTAAATACTCTCTATTTCCTCATTGGTCCTGCTGAAACAAAAAATAGTGAAATATCCAATTGGTAGGCATTTAGCTTTGTACTTGTCTTGGGGATCTCGTCTCTGCTCTTGACCTTATGACAAGTTCAGTGAACAAGTCTGTTCCTGTTAACAAGGTCTGGGGTTTTCTAGCAGCATTTGTGATCATGGATAAGTGACAACTTCTGAACTACAGCTTTTTTATAGTTATGCCTCTGTAGAATCAGGTAGTTGTTGTTTTAGAATCAGCAATAAAGTTAACATTTTCATCTCCACTTGCCTGACTTCTTTTTCAACTGATCTAAAGTCATCATCAGCAAAAGGGGTGTCATTTATTGCCCTCTCTTGAATTCCAACATCATGGAAAATAATTATAAATATTTGTCAATCAATATTGTTCAGACTATAGTTTTAGAAGTAACTTTAAAAAGTAAAATATTATTCTGTCATTAATACCTAAGAAATACACGTAAGTCCTAATGCCTACGTCGTCTATCCCTACTTTTAAATGAAAAATCAGTTCTTTTCATTTTCTTCACTAGGCAAATGAATGGGTATTCTTACTCTTTGCTAAATGCATTCATTCTAACTATAATGGAGCTAATGCTAAAATAAGACTAAAAATTCCTTGAAAAGAAAAAAAAATAGTTTGTTTTCTTTACTTCTATGAGGATGCAATCATTTTATGACATTGAATCAGCTCACTGACAGCAGGATTATTTGCTTCATTAATCACAAGCTGTGGTTCTATGTATGAACAATTTGATTATACAGATTATGTCACAGGAAAGTAAGATGTTACAGTAGCAAAATGAAAGTCTTTCCTATTTTACTTTTACCACTACTAATTATAATCCCTGAAAAGATGGTCATCTTACAAAGGACCTTGAAAAACATAATGGGGCAGGCCTTCTCTTAATTTTAGAATGCAAATTGTATTTAAAAGTGCTCAATAGACTCTTCTACCACTATGAATCTAGTTTTCACTTTATTTATTCATTCAGAAATGCTGATTTGGCAATATGTTAGAGAAAATATGTTTAGAAGAAGGCATATGGTAGTAAACAGCATAAACATAACTGTTCACATAGAACTCTTTCTACATTTTGCAAGTTGAAATCATAATGGTTAAACTGTTTTACAACTTTCATTTAACATTTTATAATATGATTAAAATTAATTATTTGTAAAATATTATTTGAAAATGTCATTGTATAATATTTATAGAAAGCTGTATATGGATAGTTCATAATAAAATTCTCATTTTTGGACAGATTATTTTCAATTTTTTTAAATTATAAACAGCAGTTAAAGAACATCCTGATTATTATTATTTTCTTTAGGATAAATTTCAGAGTCCAAATGGTTAAGCTTTTGAATTTTATAAATATTGCCTGGTATTCTTATTTTCTAACTCAGTTACTTTCTATATTTCTTGATTTCATTCAAAAAAGTATTTATATGTTATATTAAATATGTGTATAATAAATTAAATAAATAAAAATTATTAATTTATCTATTTCTGTATTTATTATTTAATAATAAAATTAAAATAATCAATGTAATCTGATCATCTTACATTGTTTCTAGATTTTTAAGATATTTTTATTCTCCCAGTTTAAAAACAAATTTAGGATGATGCAGCAACTTCAGGTGAACATTAATGTATTAATTAGTTTCTACAAATTTATGGTAGCTATTACAGCACAGTGATTGATGCTCACAATTGCCCTACTGAACAGTGAAATTGCTTTCAGTGTATTTGATGTTAGGGTAGGGATTATTTTGAAGCCAACTACTCATACTAGCAAGCTAATAAGTATTTGCTGATTAAATAGTTTATAAAAGATAATTCTCATTCAAGAAAGCTTTCTGTCTTCTCCATAATATCTTACTGATATGGAAAGTGTGTGGATGTATTCTTCTGAATATATTTTTCTTATTCATAGCTTATATGGATGATAGTATGTTTTCAGAAAAATATAGCAGGTATAAAAGAATGAAACAGAATGATAATGTATCTCTAACCTCTGGAATATTACCTAAAGCTATTGCGAGAATACTAGCTTTCATGTTTTTACTCATAGAAGAGTTTAACAGCCTTATTTTCCCACCTGAATTTCACTGACAACTCAGGCCAAATCAATGACAAATTTGAATGACGCATTTTATATGATTCCTGTTTGAATAATTTCCAATAGTTTGGAGCTTTGAATGTTAAACTATTGATAAACAATAAAAAATGACATTGGAAAGAAAGCCTTCATTGTAAAGGAGACCCACATTTATTTTAATGTGCACTCTGTTTAATAATTGAATATTTCAGGAATTTACTAATGGCTACTAACAAGATAACATTTTGTTATCTGAGTAATCATAGAATTTAAAATTTAAGTGATATAGCTAAACATTAGATGAGTGTTCCAAATCTTAGTGTGTGTATGTGTATACTGTCTATTCTAAAATATTAATTGCACCATTCATATATGTAAAATGTTCCATCAATAATTGCACTAATAAATTATATAGAAAGATATATTGTTCTTATTAATTAAACTCATTTTAATTAGACTGCAATTTTCCCCATACTTTTAATATTTGTTGAATACTTGTAAAATGTGTTGGGCATTTAAAGATGAGCTGCTATCTGGGTAATTAGGAAGATAAATGATTTAATGTATTTCTACACTAACAAAATTAAAGAACAATTTCTGCCTTTAACATTTTTATTCTCTAAAGATCACGCAGAAACCAGGAGCCTGCACCCAGCTATGAAGACTTCACAATTCTCAAATAGCAAAGGCAGCTAATACTTAGTGGTTGCTTATTGTGTACCAGACACTGTTCTCTTTATAAGTATCAACTCTTCTTTAAGGAAGGTATAATGTGCCCCCAAGTTATGCATGGGGTAGCTAAACATAGAGAAATTACATAAATTGTGTAGGTTATTACAGCTAGCAAGTGTCAAAACCAGGTTTCAAATTCAGGCAATTAGACTTACAAATCCACCATATTAAAATCATGTTATGTAGCATATTGTCTTATAAAAATGTGACAGATGCCTTTAAGATGAGACTATTCTGGACTCAAATTAAAATTCTCCTGACAAAACAGGAGCTTCATCTTACAAGCACTGCACATCATCCAGGTATAGGGAAATTTTGATTTCATAATTTATAATGTAAGACTGAAATAATCCTATAACAATTATGTTTCCAAAATCAATAAAAACGATAGCTGTGATTTGAACACAGGCATTTTCCAGAACAAGAAAGCATCTTCTTCCTGCTGGAATCTCTCTTCTGGTCAAACACAGTAAAGAAAGTACCTGAAAATAGATATTTTTTCACGTGGTGTTCTTAAAAAATATCCACTAAAGGATGCTTATGAAATTGACAAAGAAAAATCATCGTGAATTAAGGGTTTAAAGTTTATTTTCAGATACAAGTTTACCTGAATAAAATCATGAGATGCTGTTAGGTGTTGACTGAATTCCAAGCTTGCGTTTTGTGGTATTGAGACCATAGGTGAGGTAGCCACGAGTTTTAACTAAAAATCAAGACTCAGGCCCAAACCTGCTACTTATCAGGACCCCTTGCTCTCCCATTACTAAAATTCTTTCCTGGGTTTGTCTTCCAGGCAGTCAAACTCAGCCGCTGACAGACCATATGCTCTTGCCACTTGAAGGACCCCTGAGACACTAGTAACAAAAATCACCTTCCTCTAACCCAGATTATAAGGGTGAGGAGTGGTGGGAAGCAAGTAACATGCGAGGGCTCCCTCAAAAGGAAGACAGATGCTGCCCCATGGCATATCGCTATCATATATAGACAATCCTATCAACAACCAATCAGAATATGCCAACACGAATACCCGCCACTGTTCTCACCTCCTTTTGATTCCATCTTATAAAATGCCTTCAGTTCTTGGATGGGGGAAACAAATTTGAGCTTGTCCCCTGTCTCCTTGCTGCCCGACTTTGCAATAAAACTCAAAATTCTGGTGTCACAATATTGGATTCTGTGCACACAGGGCAGCTAGCTGCCCACTGTTCAGAAACTACATCATGAAAGTTTTAAATTTTACCTGTATTGATGGCTGTTCTCCACGTTTTGTCATGAAAGATGGAATGCTGTTTGTAAGGCAAGTGGTGCTTCTCTATAATAAGGATAATTTATAACTTTAAGCCAAAACTTGTTTCCTACTGATTTTGTAAAAGTTAAACTGGCTAAAAATGTCATTGAACTATAGTTTTAAAAGTTAAAAACACAGTTAAGCTATATATTTTTTTAATTTCTATAGTTAAGAAATTTATGGAAATTTCTACATTCATGGAAAGGTTTCTTTTGGGTTGTATACTCTGTTATTATTCAAGCATGCCAATATATCATTGGTACACAACCAAGAAATGGGGACAATATAGGAAGAAAAGAAAATTTTATTATTGATTATGAATAGCATATGGGAAAATTCTGATTTAAAAATGTACAATATTTAATAATTAGCATTAAATAGTATAATTTTAACTATTTTAGCAAAATAATTGAGATATTAATAAATAAATATCACTTATTATTACTTATTTGATAAGTAATATAATTATCATAATAAGTAATAAGTAGTTTTCTTAGCAATTCATCTCAAATAATTTTTTGTGAGCTTTGTGCATATCAGTCTTTTTCTGAATGGAAGATTTTAGGTGATTTACACTTATAATGATGAGTAATATAATTGTAATATATTCTGTATCATAGTAGGAAAAATAGATCAATAGAAATGGGAAGCTAATAACTATATTTTCCTGCATTCTGCTAAAAACAAAGGAATTCCTTAGAATATTCATTTGATAATAAGCACCGAATCTTATGAAAGCCTTAATTTTTTTTTAAACAGGCAACTGCTATGGAAAATGAAAAAAATAATGAAGTAAGAAACTTAGTACAAGAAAAAAATTCACCATTATTTCTATAAATACATCATACAGGAAGTTCAACCTATTATGGGTACTTTCTCTGAACTCTGGACTCAGTTAAGAAAACTGAAGCTTTGATGAGGGAAGATTCATGTTTTCAACATCAGATACATACCAAGTGACTGATGCAGAGATATATCCAAGGCCAGCTGAATCTAAACACCATTCTCTGTTGACAACCACCTGAATGTCAGGTCTGGTTGTAGACTCTCACACCAAAAGGGTTCAACAGAACTTTTGCCAATTACTT
Source organism: Tamandua tetradactyla (assembly GCF_023851605.1). Classification (NCBI taxonomy): domain Eukaryota; kingdom Metazoa; phylum Chordata; class Mammalia; order Pilosa; family Myrmecophagidae; genus Tamandua; species Tamandua tetradactyla. The sequence goes on along the minus strand of NC_135328.1, from coordinate 20,031,718 downwards.
TGAAATTCATATTAAGCAATACTCTCCTAAGACCATATCACTTGGATATGAGTTGGATCTAGGCATCATGAAAGATAGCAGAATTTATATACTAACCATTCAATTATCAACATAACATTCCTTGCTTAAATGCAGTGGAATTTGCTGCGGATAAACACAGCCATGACCTGACAGCACTGCACTTGTTTTAGACATGACGCAGGTCCCCCAATAAAACCATCAGTTCTTTTACCTTCTTGTCCCAGCATTTTCTCCACTTTCATTCACATCAGTTCTCTCATTTCCAGAGTACATGCCTATAGAGGACCTTCTAATATCTCTCAGAGATCCTAAACTTGCAATATAATTTTACTGTTAAATTTAACTTATGTTTAGGCCTAAGAGTCACCCCCAAGAGAGCCTCTTTTGTTGCTCAGATGTGGCCTCTCTCTCCAGCTAACACAACAAGCAAACTCACCATCCTCCCCCAGTCTACGTGGGACATGATTCCCAGGGTTGTGGACCTTCCTGGTAACATGGGACAGAAATCCTAGAATGAGCTGAGAGACTCAGCATCAAGGGATTGAGAAAAACTCAAGAATGAGCTGAGACTCAGCATCAAGGGATTGAGAAAACCTTCTCGACCAGAAGGGGGAAGAATGAAATGAGACAAAGTGTCAATGGCTGAGAGATTCCAAACAGAGTCGAGAGGTTATCCTGGAGGTTATTCTTACCCATTAAGTAGATATCACCTTATTATTCAAGATGTAATGGAGAGGCTGGAGGGAACTGCCTGAAAATGTGAAGCTGTGTTCCAGTAGCCATGTTTCTTGGGGATGATTGAATAATGATATAGGTTTCACAATGTGACTGTGTGATTGTGAAAACCTTGTGTCTGATGCTCCTTTTATCTACCTTGTGAACAAACGAGTAGAACATATGGAATAAAAATAAATAATAGGGGGAACAAATGCTAAAATAAATTTAGTTTGAAATGCTAGTGATCAATGAAAGCGAGGGGTAAGGGGTATGGTATGTATAATCTTTTTTTTTTCTTTTCTGTTCTTGTTTTATTTCTTTTTCTATTGTCTTTTAATTTCTTTTTCTGAATTGATGCAAATGTTCTAAGAAATGATGAATATGCAACTTAGTGATGATATTGTGAATTACTGATTGTATATGTTGGTGTTTTATTTGGTTTGTTAATTTTTTTAATTAATAAATAAATTTTTAAAAATTAACTTATGTTTCCTCATTACACACTTCTACCCTCACAAAATTGCCAGTCAAAACTCAAATAAAAATATTCAGTAAAGTTCATGGTTTGTATTGTTCACAATGATTATAAACTACTATACATTAAAGTATTTAAGTGCCTACATTTTCCAACATTTTGAATACAGTATCAAGTATCAAGCATATTTCTGACATTTATATCTAAAAATACAATGGAAGGCCAGACAATATAATCATTACTCTAAGATATTTTATATATAAAATATATAAAATATAAAATATATATACATATATATGTATTTGTTATTATTTTTAGAAGAAATATTCACTTCATTTAAAATCCATCATCCTTTTATTCTTTCATTTCATGCTTTTATAGCCTGGAGTTTCACTCCTTTACAAATGAGGTCAAGGGCAGTTAAATAACTTATGCAAAGAAATGGAAAAGTATGGATTCAAACCGGTGCCTCCTGATTGCAAAACCAGAGCATTATATGACTGTATCACATGCAATAGCTCAATAGATTCCTTTACCAATTGCTAGCTTGATTTTAAGCTGTAAATTCCAAGGAGAACTATATTTTCATTTTTCACTTTGTGACTACTAACTTTTTCTGCAAGCCAGAAAAATATCATCTCTTCTTGCTCTCTCTCTCTCTCTCTCTCTCTCTCTCTCTCTCTCCTTTTTTTCTGTTATAATAATTCACTGACAGGAGAAAAATACAAGTTTTGGTATTATTATCATCTTACTATACTTAAAACAATGATGGAAATAATTTAGAGGAAAACAAAAGGAATATTAAAGAAATGATCTGAATCAGAGATATGTAAGAAAATATGTTGAAATAATCTCTGAAGTGTTTTCAGTAATCTAGTTAAATTTCAACTCTAAAGTGTAAAGTTGTCTTGGCATTATGTAATAGCTTTCCACTCAAAATTACTGCTGATGAACACTTCTCTCACTTTGAACAGATTGGTAAAATTATCTTTGAAATGGAAATAACTGAAGCCAAGGAGAGAGAACATGGAGAAGATGAAAATTATAGAGTAAGTAAATGGAACTTAATTTGAAAATTCCACTATTTGATGCTTGATATCATTAGGCCCATTGTATATTACGTGTGTATCATGCATCAGCCAACCATGGCCAGTATGCCATGATGAGACAGCTGAAGAAATAGGAGAAAAAAAAAGTAATTAAAGTTGTGGAGCAAGTTTCTGTTTGGTAAACTCAGACTCAGGCACAACAAAGACTTTCAGCAAATGACCGCTCTATTACTTACATGGCACAAAGGGTCCAAAAGAGTGAGAGAAGAAGTCCCATTATGGCTTGTTCCTGGATTTGGGTCCAGGGTACTGTGAGGCCAATCAGATCTTTCCACTAGATCTACTGTGTCCTCTAGGCAGTGGAATGGAAACATTGAAATATCTGTGAACAAAGAAAAGGAGATGGATATTGAGTGAAGATTGAGTGAGGATTGGGAGTTGGTCTCTAGGCATGTCCCTGATGTCCCAGCAGAAATCAAATGCAATTTGGGAGGCTGAATGATAACATATAGTTGGAACACTTAAGGACTGGCTCAAGAGTAGTACAAATGTTCAGTAGTGCTGTAACAACAGTTTTTCTTCTTTCCATAACAACAGTAAAGCATTGCAACGCCTATATCTTTGATAAATCAAATACTAAGGAACAGTTCTAGCCAAGAATTTCAGATTAACTTTGGCAGCTGTGGTGTGAATGAACATTTTCAATAATCATGTGTCTAATCATCACTTTTGCCAAGGGAAATGTGGGATGGAAGTTGAACTTCCAAGGACAATTCCAAGCATTGAGATTCTGTGAGATATTTTGTTCTCTCAAAAAGAAAGTCTTGCCCAGGCTAATAAAACTTGAAAAGTTACCCATTAAGTGAACACCAGCTTAAAACATAAATATTTTACTTTAATAAAAAATCAAGGCCAACTTGCCTTGTGGAACATGAATGCTCTGGGGTATGACAAACAAAATATATCCATATGAATGGACTGCAATTGCGTAGCTAATGAAGCTATTTAGTTTCAGGGTAACCCTGGGGTTCAGCACTGCCCAACATAGATTATGTAATAGGCAAATGAACCCAAATAGATAATCTGTAGAAATAAAAAGGACAAGAAACAGACACCTGTAACTGCACTGCATCTTAAAATTTTCAATCTTTTCTAAGTGTAAACAAACCCATTAAATGTCGATTTTCATGGATCATGGGAAAATGGGCCATATGGATGAAATCAAACCTATTGTTGGCTATGAAATGCATGTCCATCATTCTTCAGCATCTGCTTTAGTTTGCAACATTAGTATGAGACCACATTGCCATCATTTGCTCAGGATAAAGAAAACCAGAAAGTGGGCCCTGTCCCAGCAATCTGATCAGAACCCTAGATCATATACACCATAATTTATTGGACCCAAAAGAGGGCTGAGGTCACAGGGCAGGCAACTTTGTTTGAAACCATGAAACAAGACTTGGTGTCATATGCTCATGTGATAGACAGAAATGTGATGGTGGAAAGTGTTGTTTGTCAGCCTTTCTCTATCCCAAAAGGGCACAGATTGTGCACCTATTAGCTAGGCCAGCCATTTTCCTGAGAAAATCAGATATAAGGAACAAAACACCAAACCAATAAAACATATATATACAACCAAAGATGCTAGAGAAGATAAAATCGAAAAGAGTGTCTGCTATGGTCAGAAAAGAGTGTCTGCTTTCCTCCTTTGTCATGTCTAATTTCCTTTTGCAGCTTCATGTCTTCTAGAATGCTGTACATTTTTCTTCTCAAATAATAGTGTCCTTTGGAATTGTCTTACTCAGAATTTTAGTTCCCAAATCTCAAAGCTTTTATAACAAGTCACCTCTCTCTTTCAGAAGCAAGCACATATCCTTGAAGGCAAAGGTAAGACAAATACATGTGAATGTAGGTAAGTTTTGTCTTTCTTTTTCCCCATAGATATAATGATTATATATTCAATTAGTCATTTAAAGTAATCTCCAATTCTTTAAATTATTTTTGAGGGAGGGCTCATATTTTCCTCTAGAACTTTTATGGTTAATTTTTGTTTAGATCTTTGATTCATCTGGAATTAATTTTATATTTTATCTAAGTTAGGCTATTCTTTTCCCTCAAAATGTTTGCCAGTTACTACTACACAGTATCCTGAATAACGCAAACGTTTCCTTTGGTGATTTAAAATTCTACTCCTTTCATGTACAAAATTCCTGCCACCATATCAGTCTGTTTATGGATTCATTCTTTTCTGACCTATTCACCTTTTCCCCAATGTGCATTAGTTCTCCGAGGCTGCTATGACTAATAACCTCAAACCTGGTGGCTTAAATAAATAGAATGTATTCTCTCACATTCTTTAGGCCAGAAGTCTAAATCCTTTTCACCAGGTTGAATCAAGGTATAAACAGGCTGTGCTCCAGCTGGCCGCTCTAGGGGAGAAGTTGATTCATATATCTTCTGGCATTTGGTACCTGCCAGCATTCCTTGGCTTGTGGTTCAAACACCCCAATCATAAACACTGTGTGTCAAATTCCTTTCTCCCTCTCTTCAGTAAGGACAGAGGTGATTTTATTTGAGGTCTGCACAGAAAATCCAATACAATCACCTCATCTCAAGATCCTTAACTTAATCACATCTACCGACACCCTTTATTTTGCCATATAAAGTGCACTTGACAGCTTATGGTGACTCAGACTTTTATATCTTTTGGAAAGAGGTCACTTTTCAGCCTACCACACAGTGTTAACCCAATTTATTATTTTTATTCATTATTCTTACTTTTCAAATGTACTTTTTTTCACATTTTGTTTTTCCCCAAGCAGATGAGTTCAGACATTAACATTTCCATTTCTACTTTGGGGGTTATCATTTTCACTGCATATCTTGAGCAGCTCTTATTTTTGTCAGTCTGATAGGTATGTTTTATAAACTATCCTCTACCAAGTGTCCTTGTGATTCTTTGTATCTTTCCTTTTAGAATATCCACCGGAAGAGAAATACGTATCTCATTTTCAGATATTCTGTTACATGGATTAAAAAACAAAATGTCTAACTAGCAATTACTAAGATTTATTTTAGTTGTTTTAGGTAAAACACAAACATGTGCATACACATATGCTACCAAATGGCCATTTATATTTTAAATGTATTTAATGCATATCTTTCATTCTAAAATAACATGTCTTAAAAGATGATGTATAATAATAACTTACAAATTCATTGCCATAAAGGAATTCCTCCTGATTTCTTTTAAAACTGAAAGCAGATGACCAAAGCGCATGGTAAGAAAAAAGAAATAGAAATGAAATTAATCATGACAATTAAAAAGAAAGAGACTAAATTAATCTGGCATACATTAATGATGCAGATAATAGTATTGTGCACATAGTAATATCTGATAAATGGAAAGTGAATCTCATAAAGTCTGTAATTGCATTTCTTTAATATGAACAAGTCAATTTTCTTTTTCTATGTGTTTATGGCTTTCCAGCAGTCTATAAGCCAGTTTGTACATTGATAGCTCTCCCTGACAGTATAGTACAATAATATATTTAATCCCTTCTCTCTCTCTCTCTCTCTCTCTCTCATGCACACACACACGGACAGACATTTCTAAGACTAAAGTTCTACTTATTAGACCCCAGCTTCTAGAGGATTTGAGGGGATCTTAAACCTCCTTAATTATGGTCAAAACCTGAAGTTCTCTGAGGCCTCAACATCTCAAGTCTGGCACTCACTGAATCACTTAAATTGTTATATTTTAAGTTATATATCAAGTTACCCTACTCCTAACAACCCCACAGAAGGGTCAATTGTTAATTTCCTGGGGACCAAAGTGGCAAAGTGGAAATAAACTCTCTAAGATAAAAGGTGAGAGTTGCTGGCGAGGCAGAATTTACACTGTTAAAAAAACTTTCAGAGGTGGAAGATAATGTGTAAATGCACATGTAATAAAAAGTTACAAAGCCATGTAGATAAATATGTTGTCTTTACGAGGAGGCCATGATAGATAAGAAATAGAGGAGAGGTTCTACCAATAAAGCGAATGGTTCATGTGCTTCAAAATTACCAATGCAACTAACTTTATATGGGAAGAGAAGGGAAGGTGAAAATATAGGATCTTGCTGATAACATGTGGCAAAATTGAGGGACTCATAACCCAAAATTTTGATGAATGACTATTTACAATCACGTGGAACCATTAGAAGAGTGTGTTTTGTGTAAAGCAGTTCTCAACCCAAATGACACATTAAAATAAGGATGCATGCGACAGAAACTTAGAAGCTATGCATTGTGTTTTCAGGCTGAGGCACTCAGCCTTGAGGGTGGGGTAATGAAAGCTGCAAAATACCCATTCTATAATCATGCATGTAAATGAGATTTTTAAAAAATACACAAGATCACCTCCTGAGAGTCTGATTCAATTTCTATGAGGTGGGTCCTGGGCATAGTACTATTTTAAAGCTCCGTGGGGACTTCTGCCTGTGGAAAGATGGAGTAAAAGTACTTTTCCCAATTCGATCTGCAAATTGAAACTCCCTGGATATTATAAGTAAAATATGCATGAGAAGATTCTGAGAAGTGGAGAGAAGAAGAGAGACAAGGCGGGGCCAAGATGGTGGCTTAGTAAGGTACGTGCGTCTTAGTTCCTCCTTCAAAGCAACTACTAGGTGAACTGAAACAGTGCAGAACAGCTCCCGGGGCTATGGCAGGGAATGGACACACAGCGTACCCCATGCTGGACTGGCTAGTCTGACTGCGAGACTTGGCTGCGGTGAGATCCCTGAGCGGTGCACGATTTCCTGAGCAGCGGAGCTGCGGCAGCCAGAGCTACTCCCTCCCTCCTTCCTGGGCCGGCTGAGAGTCTCAGAGAGGCAAGTTTCCCAAGCCCAGGCGGCCGGCGCCCCTCTTTTTCGGGCGGCTTCGAGTTTTGGCTTCGAGTCCGTGGCTACGAGTCTCAGATCAGAGGGCTATCCAAGCCGCGGAGGCCCTCCCCCACGGGCGGATTCCTGGTCCGGTGGGGAATACCCCAGGCCGTGGCGGCCGGTGACCGACGACCCTCCCCCGCGGGCGACTTCCTGGTCTGGTGGCGAATTTCCCGGGCCCGCTGCAGCCGGCGACCAGCCACAGGGTCCCCTCAAGCCGCGGCGGCTGATGCCCCCACCACACGCAGCCCTCTGAACCAACGGAGAGAATTGGATCGGAAATCCCCAGGCCGCGGAGATCGGTGACCGGGGGGGACCCATTCCAAACACGTGAGACAAACGTGTGCCACGAGCACCACCTACTGGGCAGGATAAGAAAAACAGAACCCAGAGATTTCTCAGAAAAATCTTACAACCTTGTTGGGTCCGACACCCAGGGAAATCTGACTAAATGCCCAGACGCCAGCAGCAGAAGATAACGGTCCACGCTCAGAAGATTGAGAATATGGCCCAGTCAAAAGAACAAACCAATAGTTCAAATGAGATACAAGAACTGAGACAACTAATGATGAATATACAAACAGAAATGGAAAACCTCTTCAAAAATGAAATCAATAAATTGAGGGAGGACATGAAGAGGACATGGGCTGAACATAAAGAAGAAATAGAAAAACTGAAAAAACAAATCACAGAACTTATGGAAGTGAAGGATAAAGTAGAAAAGATGGAAAAAAACAATGGATACCTACAATGATAGATTTAAAGAGACAGAAGATATAATTAGTAATTTGGAGGATGGAACATCTGAATTCCAAAAAGAAACAGAAACTATCGGGAAAAGAATGGAAAAATTTGAACAGGGTATCAGGGAACTCAAGGACAATATGAGCCGCACAAATATACGTGTTGTGGGTGTCCCAGAAGGAGAAGAGAAGGGAAAAGGAGGAGAAAAACTAATGGAAGAAATTATCACTGAAAATTTCCCAACTCTTATGAAAGACCTAAAATTACAGATCCAAGAAGTGCAGCGCACCCCAAAGAGATGAGACCCAAATAAGCATTCTCCAAGACACTTACTAGATAGAATGTCAGAGGTCAAAGAGAAAGAGAGGATCTTGAAAGCAGCAAGAGAAAAACAATCCATCACATACAAGGGAAACCCAATAAGACTATGTGTAGATTTCTCAGCAGAAAACATGGAAGCTAGAAGACAGTGGGATGATATATTTAAATTACTAAAAGAGAAAAACTGCCAGCCAAGACTCCTATATCCAGCAAAATTGCCCTTCAAAAATGAGGGAGAAATTAAAACATTCTCAGACAAAAAGTCACTGAGAGAATTTGTGACCAGGAGACCAGCTCTGCAAGAAATACTAAAGGGAGCACTAGAGTCAGAAACGAAAAGACAGAAGAGAGAGGTATGGAGAAGAGTGTAGAAAGAAGGAAAATTAGATATGATATATATAATACAAAAGGCAAAATGGTAGAGGAAAATATTATCCAAACAGTAATAACACTAAATGTCAATGGACTGAGTTCCCCAATCAAAAGACATAGTTGGCAGAATGGATTAAAAAACAGGATCCTTCTATATGCTGTCTACAGGAAACACATCTTAGACCCAAAGATAAACATAGGTTGAAAGTGAAAGGTTGGGAAAAGATATTTCATGCAAATAACAACCAGAAAAGAGCAGGAGTGGCTATACTAATATCCAACAAATTAGACTTCAAATGTAAAACAGTTAAAAGAGACAAAGAAGGACACTATATACTAATAAAAGGAACAATTAAACAAGAAGACATAACAATCATAAATATTTACACACCGAACCAGAATGCCCCAAAATACATGAGGAACACACTGCAAACACTGAAAAGGGAAATAGACACATATACCATAATAGTTGGTGACTTCAATTCACCACTCTCATCAATGGACAGAACATCTAGACAGAGGATCAATAAAGAAATAGAAAATCTGAATATTACTATAAATGAGCTAGACTTAACAGACATTTATAGGACATTACATCCCACAACAGCAGGATACATCTTTTTCTCAAGTGCTCATGGATCATTCTCAAAGATAGACCATATGCTGGGTCACAAAGCAAGTCTTAACAAATTTAAAAAGATTGAAATCATACACAACACTTTCTGGGATCATAAAGGAATGAAGTTGGAAATCAATAATAGGCGGAGTGCCAGAAAATTCACAAATACGTGGAGGTTCAACAACATACTCCTAAACAATGAGTGGGTCAAAGAAGAAATTGCTAGAGAAATTAGCAAATACCTCGAGGCGAATGAAAATGAAAACACAACATATCAAAACTTATGGGATGCAGCAAAGGCAGTGCTAAGAGGGAAATTTATTGCCCTAAATGCCTATATCAGAAAAGAAGAAAAGGCAAAAATGCAGGAATTAACTGTCCACTTGGAAGAACTGGAGAAAGAACAGCAAACTAATCCCAAAGCAAGCAAAAGGAAAGAAATAACAAAGATTAGAGCAGAAATAAATGAAATTGAAAACGTGAAAACAATAGAGAAAATCAATAAGGCCAGAAGTTGGTTCTATGAGAAAATCAATAAGATTCATGGGCCCTTAGCAAGATTGACAAAAAGAAGAAGAGAGAGGATGCAAATAAATAAGATCAGAAATGGAAGAGGAGACATAACTATTGACCTCACAGAAATAAAGGAGGTAATAACAGGATACTATGAACAACTTTACGCTAATAAATACAACAATATAGAGGAAATGGACGGGTTCCTGGAAAGACATGAACAACCAACTTTGACTCAAGAAGACATAGATGACCTCAACAAATGAATCACAAGTAAAGAAATTGAATCAGTCATTCAAAAGCTTCCCAAAAAGAAAAGTCCAGGACCAGATGGCTTCACATCTGAATTCTATCAAACATTCCAGAAAGAATTAGTACCAACTCTCCTCAAACTCTTCAAAAAAATCGAAGCGGAGGGAAAACTACCTAATTCATTCTATGAAGCCAACATCACCCTCATACCAAAACCAGGCAAAGATATTACAAGAAAAGAAAACTACAGACCGATCTCTCTAATGAATATTGATGCAAAAATCCTCAATAAAATTCTAGCAAATCGTATCCAACAACACATTAAAAGAATTATTCACCATGACCAAGTAGGATTCATCCCAGGTATGCAAGGATGGTTCAACATAAGAAAATCAATTAATGTAATACACCATATCAACAAATCAAAGCAGAAAAATCACATGATCATCTCAATTGATGCAGAGAAGGCATTTGACAAGATTCAACATCCTTTCCTGTTGAAAACACTTCAAAGGATAGGAATACAAGTGAACTTCCTTAAAATGATAGAGGGAATATATGAAAAACCCACAGCTAATATCATCCTCAATGGGGAAAAATTGAAAACTTTCCCCCTAAGATCAGGAACAAGACAAGGATGTCCACTATCACCACATTATTCAACATTGTGTTGGAGTTTCTAGACAGAGCAATTAGACAAGAAAAAGAAATACAAGGCATCAAAATTGGAAAGGAAGAAGTAAAACTATCAATGATCTGTTTGCAGACGATATGATACTATACGTCGAAAACCCAGAAAAATCCACAACAAAACTACTAGAGCTAATAAATGAGTACAGCAAAGTAGCAGGTTACAAGATCAACATTCAAAAATCTGTAGCATTTCTATACACTAGCAATGAACAAGTGGTGGGGGAAATCAAGAAACGAATCCCATTTACAATTGCAACTAAAAGAATAAAATACCTAGGAATAAATTTAACTAAAGAGACAAAAAAACCTATATAAAGAAAACTACAAAAAACTGCTAAAAGAAATCACAGAAGACCTAAATAGATGGAAGGGCATACCATGTTCATTGATTGGAAGACTAAATATAGCTAAGATGTCAATCCTACCTAAATTGATTTACAGATTCAATGCAATACCAATCAAACTCCCAAGAACTTACTTTTCAGAAATAGAAAAACCAATAAGCAAATTTATCTGGAAGGGCAGGGTGCCCCAAATTGCTAAAAACATCTTGAGGAAAAAAAACGAAGCTGGAGGTCTTGCACTGCCTTACTTTAAGGCATATTATGAAGCCACAGTGGTCAAAACAGCATGGTATTGGCATAAAGATAGATATATTGACCAATGGAATTGAATAGAGTGCTCAGATATAGACCCTCTCATCTATGGACATTTGATCTTTGATAAGGCAGTCAAGCCAACTCACCTGGGACAGAACAGTCTCTTCAATAAATGGTGCCTAGAGAACTGGATATCCATATGCAAAAGAATGAAAGAAGACCCATATCTCACACCCTACCCAAAAGTTAACTCAAAATGGATCAAAGATCTAAACATTAGGTCTAAGACCATAAAACAGTTAGAGGAAAATGTAGGGAGATATCTTATGAATCTTACAATTGGAGGTGGTTTTATGGACCTTAAATCTAAAGCAAGAGCACTGAAGAAGGAAATAAATAAATGTGAGCTCCTCAAAATTAAACACTTTTGTGCATCAAAGAACTTCATCAAGAAAGTAGAAAGGCAGCCTACACAATGGGAATCAATATTTGGAAATGACATATCAGATAAAGGTCTAGTATCCAGAATTTATAAAGAGATTGTTCAACTCAACAACAAAAAGACAGCCAACCCAATTACAAAATGGGAAAAAGATTTGAACAGACACCTCTCAGAAGAGGAAATACAAATGTCCAGAAGGCACATGAAGAGATGCTCAATGTCCCTGGCCATTAGAGAAATGCAAATCAAAACCACAATGAGATATCATCTCACACCCACCAGAATGGCCATTATCAACAAAACAGAAAATGACAAGTGCTGGAGAGGATGTGGAGAAAGAGGCACACTTATCCACTGTTGGTGGGAATGTCAAATGGTGCAACCACTGTGGAAGGCAGTTTGGCAGTTCCTCAAAAAGCTGAATATAGAATTGCCATACGACCCAGCAATACCATTGCTGGGAATCTACTCAAAGGAATTAAGGGCAAAAACTCAAATGGACATTTGCACACCAATGTTTATAGCAGCATTATTTACAATTGCAAAGAGATGGAAACAGCCAAAATGTCCATCAACAGACGAGTGGCTAACAAACTGTGGTATATACATACGATGGAATATTATGCAGCTTTAAGGCAGGATAAACTTATGAAGCATGTAATAACATGGATGGACCTAGAGAATATTATGCTGAGTGAGTCCACCCAAAAACTAAAGGACAAATACTGTATGGTCCCACTGATGTGAACAGACATTCGAGAATAAACTTGAAATATGTCATTGGTAACAGAGTCCAGCAGGAGTTAGAAACAGGGTAAGATAATGGGTAATTGAAGCTGAAGGGATACAGACTGTGCAACAGGAATAGATACAAAAACTCAAAAACGGACAGCACAATAATACCTAATTGTAAAGTAATCATTTTAAAACACTGAATGAAGCTGCATCTGAGCTATAGGTTTTTGTTTTGTTTTGTTTTGTTCTTACTATTATTACTTTTATTTTTTTCTCTATATTAACATTCTATATCTTTTTCAGTTGTATTGCTAGTTCTTCTAAACCGATGCAAATGTACTAAGAAACGATGATCATGCATCTATGTGATGATGTTAAGAATTACTGATTGCATATGTAGAATGGTATGATTTCTAAAAAAAAAAAAATGGACAGCACAATACTACCTAATTGTAATGTAATTATGTTAAAACACTGAATGAAGCTACATCTGACCTATAGTTTTTTTTATTTTTTTCTTATATATTCTTGTATTTTTTATTTTTATTTCTTCTCTATATTATCATTTTATTTCTTTTTCTGTTGTCTTGCTATTTGTTTTTCTAAATCGATGCATATGTACTAAAAAATGATGACCATACATCTATGTGATGATATTAAGAATTACTGATTGCATATGTAAAAAAAAAAAAAAGAAAAGAAGAGAGACAAAATAGGAACCTCAGTACCTAATGAACAAGACAGCAGTGAGTTCCCTCTGTGTTTTGTTTTGTTTTTGTTTGTTTTGTCTCACATTTTCCAGATTGGGTACTGGAAGTGTATCAGTGGGTACAAACAAAAAGCTCTGAGAAAGTCTGCTATCTCTAGTCAGGGGACCAGGAAAGGAGCAGCCTAGCAAGACAGAAAACCTTTAGATAATAAACTCTCTACTCCAGCCAAACCCCATAGAAGAAATTCCTACCTCTGCTGGCAAAGGCCAAGTGGGGGTCCTGGACTTCCAGACTGACCAGGCTGTAACAAAGTGCTCTGCCCACTTAGCCAAGTATGTAGGGAGACCCTCAGCTCTGCTTTTAATGCCTTTCAGCTGATTGAATCAGAACTACCCAAATTACCCACCATAATCTCCTTTACATAAGGTCAACTGATTGCAGATGGCTATCTCATCTAGAGAACACCTTCACAGCAACATCTAGATTAGTGTTAGGTGGAATAACTGGGAACTGAGCCTAGCCAGCTGAGTTGGAGGGAGTCTAAGGTCTCATGGTTGGGCTTATGTCTTTTGCCGAGTCCCCTAGCAGCCCATTCCACACTTACAGTAGGACAAAGGGCCATATGCTGATTTGAGGGATTTCAGGTCTCTGGCCTCTTCATGCATATTTTTAAAGACAAACCATAGCATTCTTAAAGAAAGGGTTAGAGCCCTGAATGGGTGAAACATTCTTCTCTCTTGAGCCTGGATGTGCTTTTGTGCTGTGCTCTTTTGACATCCTTTTGCATATCATCCTTCCCTGAGGTGCTATTTTTTCAATCTATTTATTCATTTAGATAAATAACCAGTTCATACCATTATTAACAATAGAGACCAAGTGCCAATATTTCAGTCTAAACTCTGGATCAGAATATAGTCACCGTTTATTGGAACCTCAATTGAGAATATAAAGGCTGATTAAAGAAGAAAATAGAGAAAATGAAGTCAACTGAAGTCAAATTTTGCATTTATAGTTTATTTTTCAGTTTGTTATTATTATCTTGGCTTCTAAAACAGATACTGTATAGTAGACTAGCTTAAAGCAGAGACTTATTGGCTCGTGGTTTTGAGTACGAGAAGTCCAAAATTGAGGTGGGAGCAGAGCAGAGCTTTCTCCCCAAAGACTATGGTATTCTTGGACTCGCTGCCAGTGATCCATGGTCCTTGTTCTTCCAGTACATGGGGATGCACATGGGGAGATATCTCCTTTCTCTTTCAGGTTCTGTTGACTTTCAGCTTCTGGCTTCTCCATTTGTTTCTTTTCTGTGTCCACTTTCCTTGCCGATATGGACTTCAGCATATTCAGTTTGGGCAAACCTTAAGTAATAATACCTTGAAAGTTCCTATTTACAAAAAAAAAAAGTTCCTATTTATAAATTGGCTCACACCCACAGGACCAGAGGTTGGAAACTGCAGCCAGTTGAGAACATGATTCAATCCCCAACATAGGTATACCATTTTGTTTTCAGAGATCACGCCATAGAGGAAACAAGTGCATTTTCCAAGTTTTGCTCATTCAGGGCCAAAGCTTGATGGGGACCTAACAAGTATCTATTATATATTTGGCTTTTAGACTACATGAAAAAAGAAGGAAGGTAGCATTTACCAGACAAATACTTGCCAAAAGGAATTTTTATTCAGTAAAGAGATGATGATGATGATGATGATGATGATGATAATGATGATGATTGCAACTACTGTATGATTCTGCAATAATTATTTCATGATGATGATGATGATGATTGCAACTACTGTATGATTCTGCAATAATTATTTCATAGACCCCAAGAGTTGAACTTATTCCAGAAGTCCTTCACATCAGATTGTATTTAGAATCCCTAATTCTTCTTGAGGATACAAAAATATAACTGTAAATATTGCAAATAAAATAATTTTGCTAAATTTTTGGGAGTGTGAAAACAAAATTTGCTATCTTAGATTAAAGTTGTTTTTTTTTTAAAGAAAACAAACTAGAGATTTAAAGAATTTATATATGAGTATACCATCACTTTTCAAGTACAGTCAACTTTGAAACAAGTTCTGTTGGACACTAAATTCGATCTCCGTCCATGTTGCCTTTGTGAATAGAGTTGAGGACAGCTGAAGGATAATTTCTATACTTTGAGTAAATTTGAAGAAGAAGCTTGTTGCTGCCTCAGCAGCTGAGGTATATACTCAAGATGCCAATTGCTTTTCTTGCTTTATTTCCTCTCCATTCACGAGTCACTTCTTAGATTAACTCCCATGTCCCATTCTCAAGAGACTGCTTCCATAGATCTGGCTGAAAGGAGAGGTTATGGAGCCCCTTCTTTCCATCACTACATACTTCTAGATATAACCTTTTCATAAAAGTTGGGCCAAGTAATTCTTACTCAATTGAAGCAGTTCATACTTATGAGTATCTAGTGGAACACTTGTTTTCAGAGGTTATGTAAATCTGGGAGTCCATTTTATACCACATACTTGAAAAAATAGAGAAAGCTATGCTGAAACAAGACAAAAAGGAAGCCAATGAGAAATGTATGAGCACTAGACATCACACAACCATGAAAGTCAAAGAAGTCATCTACAGTCTGTGACTGTGTAGTTTCTGTTTTTGGCTAATCCATTTTTAGTTTCCTAGACTGCTCAAGCATATATCCTGAAATGGGTCAGGTTAAATAATGGAAGAGTATTTGTTCAGTTTTGAGGTTAAAAGAAAGTCTAAATCAATGGGTGATCAAGGCGATGCTTTCTTCCTAAGGACTGGCATTCTAGGACTTGGCTCCTCTGTCACATGGCAAAGCACATATAAGCCTTTCCTGGTCTCTTCCTTCTCTTCTGGCATCCATCAGAGTCCAGTCTCTTGCTTCCTGTGGCTTCCTCACCCTGTGTCTGAATTTCATTTTGGCTATGAAGGATTCTAGCAATAAGATTAAGACCCATCCTGACTGGGCTGGGCCATACCTTCTTAACAGAAACAACCTCATCAAAAGTTTTTATTTACAATGGGTTCATACTTACAGGAATAGATTAAATTTAAGAACACTATTTCCTGGGCTATATATATATATACCTTCAAACCACCATAATCCACCCTCTCAACCCTAAAAAGCCATGTTCTTTCTATATGCAAAATGCATTCATTCCATCACAATATCCCCCAAACCTTAAACTATTTCAGAAACAATGTTTAATACAAAGTTTCATCAAAATCATTTATGGGCCTGCTCTGTTCTGTTCTCTATCTGTGCACCTGTGAGAACTAGTAAGTTGCTTCTGATAGTCAATGGAAGGACAGGCATAGGATAAACATTCCCATTCCCATAGGGAGAAATTGGAAGGAAAACAAGGGTCACAGGTCCCAAACAATTCCAAAACCAAGTGGGTCTAAGAGTCATCTATATAATGATGTTTTGTCCTCTGGGGCTTTATAGAGAGGCTACCCCACCCCTTCTGAGCACTTGCCCAGTGGCCAAGCTCTCCTCAAACACTGGGCTGAAGGTGTCACACTCTGCAAGCATGGAGAAAGTGGCCAGGTTCTCCACAAATGCCACAACCTACACGTCAGTCTTTCTGAGCAATGGGGTGGTGGCACTTCCTGAACAAAGAGTGAAAATCCTTTCACTCCAAGTGCTGGGACAGCTTCACCCTCTCCATACACATACGTGGGCCCTCTCTCATGGCCTGAGAAGATGCCATTTGTTCAGACCTGGCTTCCATGGTTCTGCCTTTGAAATGACTTTTCCTTCAATCTGTCCCTTCTCTGTCCCTTTTATTCCAGGCTGCAGTGGTTCCAACCATACAAACGATGCATTAAACCAACCAACCAACAAACAAAACCTTGTAAGTTTTGTATGTGATTCACAGGGATCCAAACCATCAGAGACAAGAACCTCCCACAGATCCTTCCTGGATAACCATATTTCTAATCCTGACTTTCAGGGAAATTGCTGACTGGTTCCATGCTTAGTTAAACTCTGGCATGGAAGACTGACTATTTTCCAAACTGTCAATTTCTGGTTTCTTTGTGCCCTGGAGTTCAAGTCTCAGCTCATCCCTTTCCTCTTGCTGCAAGGGGAAAACAGTTTTCACTTTCTAGATTTAGCTTCTCCTCAGCTAAATATCCAAGTGCATCACTCTCTTGTTCTGCCTTCCATGTGACATCAGAACTCAATGTGGCCAAGTCCTCTGACAATTTAAAACAAGAATTGATTGCCTTTCCTCCTGTTTCCAATAACACATTCATCATTTTCTTCTAAGGACTTACGGTAAGTTCCTTCAGCCTCCATATTTACACCAACAGTCTCTTCAAAGAAATCTAGGTCTTTTTTCAAGCACTTTGCAATTCTTCCAGCCTCTCCCCATTATTCAAATCCAAGGCCATTTCCACATTTTTGGTATTTGCAATAGCAGCACCCCACTCTTTTGGTACAAAAATCTTTTTAGATTTTCCTTGTCTGCTCAAGCAAACATTATGAAATTGGTTGGACTAAACAATGGGAATTTATTTTTCTCACTGTTTGGAAGATAAGAGAAAGTACAAATCAAGGCATCATCAAGGTAGTGATTTCTCCCTAAAGACTGATGTTCTGGGGCTGGCTGCTGACAATCCTTGGCTCATCTGTCACCAGATTAAGATGTCATTAAGATTAAGACCCATTTTGATTGGGCTGGGACACACCTTCTAAATGGAAATAGCCTCATCACGAGGTCCTACTTACCATGGTGTTCCAGTTTGCTGGCTGCCGGAATGCAGTATACTAGAAACAGAGTGACTTTTAAAAAGGGGAATTTAATAAGTTGTTAGTTTACAGTTCTAAAGCTTATTTAAATGTCCCAATTCAAAACATCTAAAATGTCCCAGTTAAAACAAGTCTATAGAAATGTCCAGTCTAAGGCATCCAGGAAATCTTGGTTCAAGAAGGTTGATGAAGTTCACAGTCTGTCTCTCAAGTGGAAGGGGACATGGCAAACAGTCAGAGTTTCTCTCTCATCTAGAAGGGCATATGGTGAACAGAGTAATCTGCTAGCTTATTCTCCCTGCTTCCTGTTTCATGAAGCTCCCCAGGAGACATTTTCCTTCTTCATCTCCAAAGGTCGCTGGCTGGTGGACTCTGCTTCTCATGGCTATGTCATTCTCCACTCTCTCTGAATCTCTTTTATTCTCCAAATGTTTCCTTCTTTATAGGACTTCAAAAACAAATGAAGACCCACCCAAATGGGTGGAGATATGCCTCTATCTAATCCAGTTTGACAACCACTCCTGATTAAATTACATCTCCAGGGAGATGAAATTACAGTGTCAAACATACAGTACTGAATAAGGATTAGAAGAAACGGCTGCCTTTACAAAATGGGATTAGGGTTAAAACATGGTTTTCCTAGGGTACATACATCATTTCAAACAAGCATACATAGGTTCATACCCACAGGAATGGATTAAATTGAAGAAATTTTCTTTTACTGGGGTGCATAGAGCTTCAAACTACCACACTCATTCTTTTTGGTTGCTAAGGGAACCGAAGTGTTTTGTCTTTTTTTGTTTTCCTACAGTAATTAAATGATCACCAACGAAGATACCTTTCCTATGCAAAACAAAGTATGTGGCATTAAGCATATAGAGGTAAAAGACAGGCTTCTACCATTATAAGGAGCTTATGGTTCAGTAATAATATTTTCCTATTAATATGAGTATTTGCTCATCATATAAAAGAATGATATACTAAAATAATGGTATACTTTATATATTCTATAAAGTATATGGCAAAATAAAATAAATTAAAAATTATATCAAAGTAAAAATTAGATTATTAAATTTGTCTAACCCTACCACTTTTGAAATATTATATATTTCTTATCTTTATATAATATATTTTATCTATCCACCTATATATGCTTGCTTGCTATTAACCACTTGTAATTATAAATGCTTTCAATAGTTTACATCAGTTAATTCTCTTAAGAATCTTATGAATTCATTGCTAATATAATTCACACTTATTTTACAGAGGGTGTCTGAATCACAGGGAAATTGAACTTTTTACAGATTTCACACCAGATAGAAAATATTAAGTAAAGATTTGAATTCAGGCCATCTGAATCCAGAACCCACTCTCTTAGCCTCTCTGTTAGATTGTCTTATAACAAAATTGTGACCACATCGTAAGAAATGCTTTCTCTTTATCCAATAAGTAGTATATGATTTTGTTCTTTTTTATGCTTTTGTGCATTCACCCAATGGTATTTATTAAGCACATGTGATGTGCTAGTTGGCTCCTCCTAGTAGTAGACACTGAGGTCAAGTTAGAATTGCAAGATGCTTATTGTATTAGAAGAAAAATGATAGGAAGGAGCAGGATTGAGCAGTTAGAGTCTTCACAGAGTGATGTACATCTGACATCTGTGAAAGGAAAGCAAGAAGGCAACAGCACTGATTAGTGAGAGCTTCCCACTGCATTGCAGATGGAGCCAAGTGACAATCCAATAGGGAGTTTGGAGCAAAGTGTAGGCATTAGATGAGCCCCACACTGGGAAGGAATAGCCAGAATCCAGTTCGTGACCATGCTCAGTCATCATCTGGGACTGCTCCCAAGTCTGACCTCTATTCAAAATCTGAGATAAATCTTGAGGGCATCAACAGCTGGAGGCTCTAAACTAATTTTACTATGTTATGGGCTGAATTGTGATTTCTAAAATGATATGTTGAAACTTTAATTCCTGGTACTTGTGGATGTGGCCTTATTAGGAAATGGAGTCTTTACAAATGTATTCAAATTAAGGTGAGGTCATATTGAATTAGGATGAGTCCTAATTCCAATATGACTGGTGTTTTTACACGAAGAGGAGGGCAGAAGCAAGGAGAAGAAGGCTACATGAAGATAAAGGCAGAGGGTGGGCCACGGTGGCTCAGCAGGTAAGAATGCTTGCTTGCCAAGCCCAAGGACCCGGGTTTGATTCCCAGTGCCTGCCCATGTTTAAAAATAAATAAATAAATAATAAGATAAAGGCAGAGACTAGAGGGACACACCCGCAAGCCAAGGAACACCAAGGATTGTGGGCAAGCAGAAGATAGAAGAAATGAAGAAGGATGCTTCCCTACTGATTCTTCAGGGAGCATGTCCCTGAAAATACCTTGATTTTGGACTCCTTACCTTCAGAACTGTGAGAAAATGGATTTCTGTTGTTTTAGGCCACCCAGTCACAGCAGTCCTACAAAACTGAGACACTTTTTCAGATATGGGCAGGACACTTCAGTTACTGCCACTCTTGTTATGTGCTAAAATGCCACTAATACTGGCAGGTCAAAGGTGAGCAAAAAAAAAAAAAAAGAACACAGTCTTATTTTTGGAAAAGGCAGCTATTAATAATGCAACAATAACAATAAACAAGAATAAATTGTGCAACAAAGTAAATGCAATAAAGGCTATGCCTGTGATACAATAGTTACATTTCATTTGAGAATTTGGCATAGAAGAGAGACTAGGATATTTTTGTTTGAGGAAGTAAGAAGTAGATGAAGAGGAAGAAGTTTCCACTGAAGCAGAGCAGCAGAGAGCACAGCATACTCTAAATGATTTTTAGCCTATGTTAAGGAATTTTAAAATTTCCATAAAGTGTATTTTATCATAAGCATTTCAGCAAATAATTTGCTATTCTTTTCTTTCAAAGCTGAAGACCATTCACTTTCAAATATATACTGAAATCTAATTAACCTACCCACTATTGCTTGGCAAATAAGTTATATTTTGTTAACTTATGAGAAGTTGTGGCTCTGTGCATATCATTGTAATTTCAATTTATTGTGTATTAAATATGTAAAATAAATAACCCAAAGTGGAATAATTTGGTCAAAATGTATGACAAGTTTATGATTTTGAGGCATATTTAACTGAGAAAACTACAGGAAAGATAATAGCATAAAAGGGATAATGCATTTTTATGTGTAGTTTTCTGATCTTCCCAGGAAATAACAACTATTTTCTTTTTCTGTGTATCTTCCTAGTCCTTGTTTATGCAAAGAGCTATGGGCTTGCCTTTTCAGTATTGATTTGCAGAACCATTGACCATGGATAAGTTTATGAACCACAGTCACTGCTTACCTTGGAAAACATTTCCTGGTGTCGCCCAGGTGAGAAATAATTTTATTGTAAATCAATGTCTGAAATTCAGAGCTCATGCCCTTTTGATTTGTGCTTATTGTTGAAAGCTCTGTTTCTCTTTCAGCTGGCCACAGCATGTGTGTCTTGATTGGCTGAGGGCATGGACCAGTTTTGCTTCAGGGTCAGCTGCCTGGTTGGATGACTGTTTTACTCTTTGAGGAGCTTCCTTTTCAACACAGCACATAGCCTTTATTTTCTGATAGACCATTTCAAACATACTCAAAAACTTTGGAAAAAAAAACAGCCCATTGTACTTGAGCAACAGATCAATATACAAACAGATAGACACTTACTGTATTGAAGTATAGGCAATTCTATGTCTTCTCTTTGCATTTGACCTTGTATAATAAACATTTCCCTTGCTGCAACCAATTCCTCATGATCTCTAGTTTTATACAGTGGCATTTCCCATCTAGTGTGTGTACTATCAGCTGGCTCCTCCACAATAGACTTAATTGTCCATTGGGTATAAAATTTCCTCCCAAATCTCAAGTCTTATAGATAATGCTGCAGCAAACATTTTTAATGTAGTTTTTCATTTTTGGAAGGGCTTAAAGGTTACTTAAATTGCATAACTTTGATAGATTTTGACAATTATTATTTTTCAATTGAAAGGACTACTTGAGGCATGATCACTAGGTCAAGAGTTAAAAGCATTCATTATTTTTTTATTAAGCATGGGTAAATATCTTTAAGCTTACAATACAGAGAATGATAAAATGTAATATATTTATTTAACCTGGCTTCCCAGATAACTTTTCTCAACAAAGTGATCCTGTATAGAGATATGTTCCACTAGAATATGGCAATCATAACACATTTTTGGTTTATGCTTATAATATGTAGAAAAACATTTTTCTCTACTTTAAAATGTTTGTTTCCTTCTGTTCATATATGACAAATGCAGTTGGCCTGTATTATCTTTATATTTCAATTAATCAATATAATTTTATTACTGTACAAAAGAGAAACTGTCAATCAAGTTTAATGGAAGTTTTCTGCATCGTCCAATGTCTTATATTTACTCACAGTTATGGTTTTGCAATGCATTTTACATTATTTTCTTACTTAAGATTAAAGAATTGTCAAAAGGACATAACTAGCAGAACCACGAAGTGAAATCTAATAAGGTACTGGTATTCATTTACTTAACTATCTCCTATAAGTAAAATAGTTAAAATCAATTTTCTGGGATTCAGTGAATTAAAAAGGACTAGAATTGAAATGCTGTATTCTTCCATTGATTGAATTGATGTAGTTAAAGTTAAGTATGCATTTCAAATTGGAAGTAAACTTTATAGAGTACATTGTGAAACATTTTTGGGCTCACCAAATTTGTGTTTTGGACATTACTTTTATCATCGGTTTTCAGCCCTGGGATATTTTGCTATTTCTTCATATTTTGCTCTGTGATGTTGCTGAGTCTAAATCATTTTATCTTTAATTTCTTTCTCCCTCTCCTTTTTTCTTTCCTTTTTTCCTCTCCTTACCGCTCCCTCTCCCTCTGTATTTTTTTTCTGTGGCACGGTTTTTAAACAATGATAACTAAATGTTTCACTTCATTTCAATGTTTTTCTATAACAGACAAAATTTAGCTGTTCTAGGTGGCCTTCAATATATTTTGAGAAGCATGACTTTCATTTAAATAAATAAAACTGAGAACAGTAGAAAACTTAGTTTGAGTTATTTGATGAGATTATTGATGCTAATCATAGCATTTAAATTAAATGACATCTCTTTTTTTCCCAGATAGAGCTCCAAATAATACAAAGGCAGGAAATAGTTGATTTGGGTTACAGAAACCATATTACTGGTCAAACAATGAATGTTAGTCTGGGTTCTCCTAAACACAGAGGCAGGACAAAGGCTTGTAATCAACTAATGTATTTGTAAAATAATACGAGGGAAGAGGAGTGAGGGACAAGGAAGTGAAAAGGAAAGGAGTGAAAACCAAATACCAGGACGTATTATCAATTTGGACACTACTGTAGATGACTGGTGCTCGACCCTATGGGACCCTCTAAGGAGCCTTAGGAAATGGATCCCAGAACTATCTCCCTAAGAGATGAAAGGGAGTCACTTCTATTTCCTGAATTATATCTCCCATTGAGTGGGTAAATTTTACTGGCCTTTGACCTCTCTTGCTCCTGTACTGTACATGCATGATTTCCAAGTTGATTCACAAAGTGCAGTGCTTCAGGTTATGCCTGTGTTAAAGCGTTTGAAGATGTCATGGAACTGACTGACACCAAATAGTCTGGAGTAAGAGGCAGAGCCAAGAGAAGATAAGGTGGTATATAAAAAAAAGTGTTCGAACATATCATATTATACAACCATCATATTATATGTAAATGCAATGCTGTATTAAAAAAAAAAAAAGATGAGTGCAAAGGAAGCCTTCTCCATGCTGTCCTAACAAATTTTATATCTTAAAATAGAGTTTGGGGTTGTAAAAAATAAACGCGTTCTCACCCAGGCAGACTTGTTTCTTCCAGATTCTAAATATGTGACGGTGAGGAAGTTACATGATCTCTGCTAATATCATCATTCTCATTTCTCAAATGAAGGTTAAGAATTCATGAGATGTCTCCTTGTTATGGGGCAGTACAGCCATAGACCAAGCTGTATCTGTTTGGGAAGGGAGAAAAATAGTAGCTGGCCTCTGTAGTAGCTTCTCCAGGTGAGTGGTGCTGGAGAGGTTTGTAGGATTTATGGCCAGCCACAGAGAAAAAAAAAGAGAAAGAATTCATGAGATAAGGCATGTGTGCTGCTTAATAGATTGTGGATAGTCAGAAATGTTCATTCTTTTCACTCCGCCACTACTAATAATAACCACACATTATATTCCTATGGTGCTTTCTAATTTACAAAACTTTTAGTGCATCATTCCATTTGATTATCAGAATAATTCTCTGAAATTTCCCAAACAAGGCATCTTACATTGCAAGTGAAGACCCATTACAGCTAATGAATGAAGGATTTGTAACTCAAATTCAAATTCTTTCTCTTCAGATCCAATACATTTCCCAAATAATTTTCTTTTCTTTTTTTTTTTTTTTGCATGGGCAGGCACCGGGAAACAAACCCAGGTCTCCAGCATGGCAGGCGAGAACTCTGCCACTGTGCCATTATTGCCCATGCCCCAATTAAATTTTATATAGCTTTTTTTGCAACTATTAGTGCAAGCCACTGACAACAATCCCAGATGTTGTTATGGAGCTAGAAATGATCTCAGGAAACATAGCATTTTTTTTTTTCTTTATTCACCTCTAGGAAGGTTGTGCTTAAGCCAGGTTTAAAGTAACAGTCAACTAACAATGTTTATATTGTTAAAGAGAACAAATGGCCATGCTCTTCTTTAGGAAGCTTTGTTAGAAACCTAAAGACCCATTAACAAGAAAAAGTTCTTCTAGTAATCATTGTCATAAATATAATGCTGTGTGAGATCAATGACACAACTCATACTCTCTGATAATCTCTGATAATACCGTATTTCATAAAGATATTGGTAATTATTCTTTAAAGCATCACATCATCTTCAAAGCTGGAAGATGGACATGAATCATTCCTCTCTTTCATTTATAACTTATTATATAGGTGGAGTTTGCTTTTCTCTGTTCCCATCCTTTTTGATCTCAGTGCAAATGGACTGTACTTTGAGACTTTTATCAAAGAAGTTTCTCTTTATCTTGTCCACCAATTATAAAATTGCACTCTCTTCTGTCTTTCATACAGAGTAATATCCTCTAATATTGTAGCCAAAGCACTCCTGATTGTGACAAGGTATCACAATTTTCCTCCCCTTGGAGATTTTGCTATGAAATTATCTTCCCAGCTCTCCATGGATAGGTCCAGCAGGTTTCCATGTTTCAGCCATGCTGCTCATTTTATATTGCCTAAGGTAATCATGTGAGAACATTATTACATTTTGTTTCTCTTATTTTTTGGTTTATGGCATTGTTGTTTTAATATTGGAACACAGCATTACCTACATTTGAAATGTTTATGCACTGCTTTGAAAAACTGAAGTTTATGAACTGTCAATCAAATTTTTGAAGATGATTTAAATGTTTGCCCCTGTTAATTTCCACAATTAAAAACTAGCTAAAACAGATTCATTTAAAAGCAGAATATGCAGCTAAACATACACAATTATCACAATTATCCAAGAGCTAAGTTAATAATATTTAAACTAATTATTCCTTTGGTTACCATCTATAAATGTTGAATACGACATGTTTTATAGGGTGGTCTTATGGTGTTAAAATAGTTTGCTTGCATATATACAATTCAGCATTTCATTTAAAGCAGTGATTTAAAATATTTATTCCAAGCAAATCTTTATGATGACTAAAAACAATTGAGATCTCTTTAAGAAATAGTATTTTTTGTACATTTTTATGTGAATTATTTACTTTGTAAATCGCTATTCCTCTAGTTACATTATACTGAACCTGGTAGTTTTGGTCTGAAAAATATGGTAAATAGAACTATATTCTCAGTGTTTAAAATAAAAAGTGTTTTGGCCTGTTGTTTTATCCCCTTGCTCCTGTTCCCTTCCTCCTCCTCTAGGTATTATTTGGGGAGAGTTCATCCTTCCAGCTAAGATTTAGATAAAAATCACATCTAGAATGTCTTAATAATTCTATCCTGCTTCAATCCTTTTCTTTTATACTGATTATTTTGTAAGTTTTTATTTATAGGAATAGACGAATTGATCCAGGATTGGTGTGTGTTATTCTAAAGTGAAATTAAAAGAACATGGAACTACATCCTTGAGGCTATGGTCAAAATAATCTTTCAAATGATGACTTATGTGATCTTTACTATATGCAGCAAGAATTGAAGACTGAATGAAAACTGGGACATTTGGGACAAAATTAAGGGGGGGGCAAACATTTAAAGGAAGTTTTGATGAGGTTAGAAGACATTTATTGCTAGAATCGGGGGAAAACTGAAAGGACTGGGAGGAGTAAAATAAACATGAGATTTTGTTGTAATTTTTGGAAATGAAGCAGCTCTGGGAGGAGAACAAAGTCCAGGTTCATCATAGTATGAACAGTTGCAATGGAATAAAAGTGAACACCACTCGTTGGAAGGAAACGAGCTGCAAGTCGACTGGAGTACTGAGTAAGCCATGTCCATGGTCACGGAAGTCACCCAGGGTAAGGGTAAGAAAAGTGGAGGAAGATCGGAAGTAGACTCAGCCACCAATAAATGCATCGTGTGGAAGTGATTCAGTAGAGACAGATGAATTGTAGAATGACTTCAGGCATGATAACCAAAAGTGGGGGGGGGTAAGGGGCTGCTAGTTAAGGTAGTGCTGGTTTAGAAGTAACATTGGAAAACTCAGAATCCTTGAGTGCCCTTCTTGTATCTATAAGAGATGGCGTGCTTGGTTTGCACTGGAACCGACCGAAAGAGAAGTGGTGTTTAAGTAAGAGGTGGTAATATTCACAGGGCTCCATGGAAAATTTCAAAATATAGCATTTCTAGAAGGATCAGTGTAAACGTTAGTAAAGGGATGGAAAAATGTATGAGGGAAAATAAATAGAGTAGACATAGGATGCAAAAATGGGAGAGGAAAGATGAAGAGATAAACATATATTTTACAGTGATAAAATATATCTAGGCAAACTGGCCTGATTTCAATATATTTGATTTCAAGAGTCATATATCCCAAGAATAATATTTTACATGAGATTCTATACAAATTGTTCAGGCCCAAGGATAGGATTTGTAGCTTACTGCATCTATTTAAAAAAAAAAAAAAAAAAAAGCAGCATCCATCCTACTGGGTGGGAGAATGAAATCTTTTGATGGAAGAGCCATTTTTTAAGAAAACAGGTCCTCAGAGTGTACTCTAACAAAGATATTAAGAATAACAAGAATGATAACAAGAACAATTAGCAGCAACAGTTGCAGATTCTAGTTACTGGTTACCTGTTATGCTAAAAGTGCTGTGATACATATTTAAAACATTTCGTAGTCATTTTCCTTGAGCTAATCTGCATGGTAGAAAAAAATTATCCACAATCTGCCGTTGAGGGAACTGGGAGCAAGAACATTTATGTGACATGCCACAGGACCCATGCTTAATGAAAACATGATTTGTATAAACTACCTTCCCAACTTCCTTACAGTTTCACTACTTGGCCATTTTTCACAAATGTCCTATGTCTTTTGTGATTGTGTAGATTTTAGTATTTGCCTTTCAGAGGCTTGTCTGAGCTTGGAATGCCCCTCACAGCGCTTCTTTGTCTGACAACTAAGTGTATTTAACCGAAATCATACAAGGTGAAGAAGCACCATTAGGCATCTTAGGGATGTGTGATTGGGGCTGAAGCATTGGAAGCTGTCCTCCACAAATCTGCCTTACCTCCCTGATCTTAGGAGAGCTTAGTATTTCAACTGTTTTACCATTAGTGATAATAAATTGAAAAGGAACCAAGCACATATATTATTTCTGAAATTCCCCTTGTGAAAATCAATAGACACAACCATCTGGGCAGGTAAAAATATTCTGAGGCTAAGGAAAATAAGCAAATCTAAGGAGGTTGAACCCAGATTGTATTAACGTTGCAGACTTACTTACTTGACAATTGAACTATTATCCACTGTTTGTGAAAATAAGTTTGTAACCTCAGTTGTATGTGGTAAAGAAAATTATTTTAGGGTTTATTCTTTTGTGGTCTTCTTCGGAAGGCACAAACTTTCTCTGTTTAGGTGTGTTAAAAATAAATGATTTTATTGTTCCTTTTCTTTAGCTTGCCTGTTAAAGGTAGACAGGATTTTACCTCCATATTTCCTACGTAGAGAGTGTCTATGTTTGCAAGACTGGGAATAATTCACAAATGGATAAATTATGGCCTTTCTGATTTAATTCAGATCATATTGCATGTGCATTAGTGTCAAACTTCCCATCACTTTAATCAACAACTTTATTTTCTATTTTGAAAACACAAGTACTTTAGGTGAGTTGACAAGTATTTTATATGTTTAATAGCTCTCTTTACTCAACTGTTTGCCGTTGATTAATAGAATTACCTACAATATACATATTTATATACTGGCTCAAATGGAATTTCGTAATACATTCAAAAAGGCCCACAAATCAGATTGTAAAGGAATGAAGTGGGGAATTCTGATAAGTAAAATAGCATTGTAAATGGGACATCCATATTCATTACTCCTAAGAAAAACTACTCTATGAATGACAGAAAGGTAAATAAAAATCGGCTAGGTCAAAATGTCATAAAGGAGTTGCTCAGTATTGTCAGGAGTAGGTGTTTTTATTGATGAACTGCCACCCATCAACAATATCAATGTATTTGATTAAACTTATATTGGTCTAAAGAACTGCTGCCCATTCTATTGTAATGTCAGGAGGTGGAGATAAAGAAGTAGCTAAATGGAAGGAACATTACAGATATGCATGTTATTAGAATCAACAGAGTGCCAAAAACATATAAATGACCTTAAAAAATTAGACGAATTAAAATCATCAACCTAACCACACAATAGGACATGAGAGGACAGGAATAGTTGATCATAGGCATTTAGTACATAAGATGAGGAATATGTCTTCCAATGCCAATTGTGTTTTTTTTTTTACATGGGCAGGCACCGGGAAATGAACCCAGGTCCTCTGGCATGGCAGGCAACCATTCTTGCCTGCTGAGCCACCGTGGCCCTGCCTACAGATTCTCAACACCCTATCTTTCAACATTAGACTTGACAATATCAATTCACATTCAGTTTCATGAGAATTTTCATAGAATGTGCTGTAAACTGAAACAAACTGCAAGTGAACTAAAAAACGAATTGCTTAAAAATTCTCAGGGATCAAAAAATGACATAAATACACCATAGGCCATCAGGAAACAAATTAGCCTGGATTTACACTGGAAAATAACTCTACTCGTTTTCCCTCACAGTGTGAGCACGTCATTTCTCTTCCTGAGTGCAAAGAAAGAAGAGCTGTTGGTTGGTTTGTGTAGAGGTGGAGGGGGGAAGGTGATCAAAAGGGAAATCAGGTGATTTCCAAGGAAAGTTTGTTGCTATTGCCACAGTGACTAGATTCTACCTACTTCACACCTGATTACATTTATAAAAGTTACCCTTTCCTAGCCCACAGGATGTGAGTCTTTAGTTTATACAGGTAGGGAGAAACGAGAAGCAAAAATGAGAAGGAGGAAGGTAAAGAAAAGGGAAGATCATTTATTCATGGTATCATAAGTGCCATTTAAATGGTCTTATTCTCTATTTTCTCTTATGTAAAATGGAAAAGAATAAAAGTGTCATCAATAATAATTATGATATATACCCAGGCAGATTTTGTAAAAACAATAGGAGATAATGAACGAGAGTGATTTTTGTAATTGGTTAAATGCTGTGGAAGAGTGAGTTTTTATTAAGTAATTAAACCTTTTAAAATGGGATTTTGCACATGGTTGCAAGCTTTCCTTGAACAGATCATTTGTTCTCTCCCTAAGAAATGTGATATTCTATTGCTAAACAATATCATATATTTACCCTGATGTATTTTCATTATTAATTATGCTTAAAAAGTGAAAGTGAATTTTCTTCAAAGGATATGCAGTATTGTTAAAATTCTCTTGTGAGTAATCTAAGAACGACACATTCTATATGGTCTGAGTTATAAATTGTGCAAGACTGATCTTTCTGAAAAACATCTATTTCTGAGTATTCTTTTAATTTTTTTCCATTCTTATGTTATCATTAGTCTTAGGTCAGCAATTCACAAATGCTCCAATTCACTAAATTGCTTGAAGCTAAAATACAAAGCCAAAGTTCAGAAGTTGAGCTATTTACTTCCATGAGGAGATTGAGTTTGATTTAGGTTAATTATAATTTTCATACAAAGAATATTAGATAAGGGTAGAACGAGGGTGATGTCATCAACATGGAGATGCAAACAGCTACTGAAATCTCTCCTCAGAGATTCAATATTAAAAAAAGAACAATTGGGCGGGCCGCGGTGGCTCAGCGGGCAAGAGTGCTTGCCTGCCATGCCGGAGGACCCCGGTTCGATTCCCGGCCCCAGCCCATGTAAAAAACAAACAAACAAACAAAATATAATAAAAATAAAGATGTTTCCCTTCCTTCCATCCTTCCTTCCTTCTCTGTCTTTCTTTCCTTCCTTTCCTTCCTCTATCTTTAAAAAAAAAAAAAAAAAAAAAAAAAAAGAACAATTATGAATTGTTCAGATCTGGAGCAGAATGTGGGCTGGAGAGGGACCCTCCAAATCCAGAATTTAAGTAGTAGAAGACTATCAGGTAGGAAATTTCTACCCTGGAACAGCCAGTCCTCATCTCCTCCACTCACTTTATCTCACATCATGGGACTGGTAGAGGAACAATAGCAGGGACCCCTCCCAATAAAGACACAGAACTAATAATCTCTCACAGGAATGGGACAGACCCTCACTTTTGGAGACCTGGGGGGCAGGGGAGAGAATTTCAAGGCCTAGGTCTGTGAAAGACAAGAGTCTGAGAAAATGTAGACAGAAGCTGAGTTTCCAGCCCTCCATCCACCCCTTTTAGAAACAGCAGACAGAGACCTGATGCCTGCCTGGGGAAAGATTAATGAATGGGACAGCTGAGGCTGTACTCTACTTCAAATAAAGTGGGGACACAGACCCATATTGAGCCAGATTTGGCTGGCAGAGAGCAGGAACAAGAACCCTGCTGTCAGCCTGATCTGATGAGATGCAGCCTGTGCTCCTAATGCACATAGCACTCAGGACAATTAAGTTATTAAACAGTGCCATTTACTGGGAAGAAAATAAATTGCAAGGGAATTGAAGAGCTTCTTCGGAGATGATCCAGAAAACTATTTCAGGCTGACTGGAGCAGGTCTAGAGCCCCTGCATGGGAACACACCCCTGTTTTGTCTGAAAAACAAAGATGACCAAATTATTAAAGCAGCGCCCTAAAACAAACCTAGGTCTTACAGAATGGTGAAAAACAGAGCACCGCTGGGAGACAGTAGTCTTGTTTTATCTACAAACAGAAACCTTACTGTAGTACACAGTGCCTACTCCCATCCTTGCAGCAGGCCACTGTAGGTGTCTGGGGACTGTGGCGAGGGGGGCAGAAACAAATAGGATAACTGGCTATTGAGAGAGATGAACAGATAGAGAACAGATACAACCAACAGGAAAGCCCTAAGCAAAAGAGATAAAATAATCTCTAGAATAAACTAAGCAAGAAAATCAGATGCCTTGACATCAGCATAAAATCACAACTTCTATAGGATGAATGAAGATATGGCCCAACCTAAAGAACAGACTAACACCCCAGCTGCGAGGCAGGAATTTAAACAACTAATCAATGATGTTAAAGCAGATCTAAATCAATTCAATAATTTGAAGGAAAATATGGGAAAAAACATGAAGGATATAAAGAAGACACTAGATGTCCATAAAAAAGAACTGGAAAACTTGAAAAAACAAAGGGCAGAACTTATGGGAGTATAAGGCACCACAGAAGAGATAAAAATACAATGGATACATAGAACAACAGATTTGAAGAGACAGAAGACAGGATTAGTGAACTAGAAGATAAGACATCTGAAATTCTACACACAAAAAAACAGATAGGGCAAATGTGGTAGTTTGCTAGCTGCCAGAATGTGATATACAGAATGGCTTTTAAAAAGGGAAATATATTAAGTTGCAAGTTTATAGTTCTAAAGTAGTGAAACTGTCCAAATTAAAGCAAGTCTATAAAATGTCCAAATTAAAGCACCAACAAGAGGTTACCTTCACTCAAGAAAGGATGACGAAGTTCAGGGTTTCTCTCTCAACTGGAAAGCACATGGTGAACATGGTGATGTCTGCTACCTTTCTCTCTAAGCTTTTTGTTTCATGACACTCCCCAGGGGCATCTTCTTTCTTGGGTTCCAAAGGTCTCTGGCTGCATGGGCTCTCGTGGGTCTCATGGCTCTTTCCAAAACGGCTCCCTCTTAAAGGGCTCCAGTAAACAACCTTACCTTGAATGGGTGGAGACACACTTCCATGGAAATCATGTAATAAAAAATTACCATCCACAATTGGGCGGATCACATCTCCTTGTGTTATCAAAAAACTTTCACCCAGCAATACTGAAAGAGGATTAAAGAACATGGGTTTTCTGGGGTCCACAAATTCAAACCAGCACAGTAAAAAATGGAAAAATTTGATCACAGTCTCAGGGCACTGAATGACAACATGAAGTGCATGAATATATGTGCTATGAGTGTCCCAGAAGGAGAAGAGAAGGTAAAGGGGACAGAAACAATAATGGAGGAAATACTCAATGAGAACATCCCAACTTTTATGAAAGACACAAAACTACAGGCCCAAGAAGTGTTGCATACCAAAAAGCAGAATAGATCCAAATAGACCTAGTCTAAGACATTTACTAATCAGATTGTCAAATGTCAGAGACAAAGAGAGAACTATGAAAACAGCAAGATAAAAGCAATCCATCAGGTAGGCAATGGTGACTCAGTGACAGAATTCTTGCCTGCCAGGCTGGAGACCCAGGTTTGATTCTCGGTGCTTGCCCATACAAAAAAAAAGGGGGGGGGTTAATATATTTACAGATAAAGAGACACTGAAAGAGTTCATGAACAAGAGACCTGATCTACAAGAAATACAAAAGGCAGCACTACAGGCAGAGAGGAAAAGACAAGAGGTTTTTGAGAGGAGTGGGGAAATGAAGATTAGCAGAATGGTATCTTATAAAGTTGAAAGAGAGAAAAAAATAAGATACTACAGATAATATCTGAAAGATAAAATGGCTTAAGTACAAATTTTAGGGTAATAACATCAAATGTTAATAAATTAAACTCCCCAATCAAAGGACCCACATTAGCAGAATAGATAAAACAAAACAACAAAACAAAACAGAATACATATATATCTATCTCCAAGAGATTCATTTAAGACCTAAGGACAAAACCAGGTTAAAAGTGAAAGGCTAGAAAAAGATTCCATGCAAAAGACAATCAGAAAAGAGTGGTTGTAACTATATAAATATCAGGCATATTAGACTGCAAATGTAAGACAATTAAAAGAGACAAGAGAGTACATTAGGTATTAATAAAAAGGACAGTTCATCAGAAAGATAAAATAATTAAAATATCTGTGCAATGAGCCAGAGTCCACCAAAATATTTGAGCCCAACACTGAAGGGAGAATTAGACTTTTATTATAGTAGTTGGAGACTTCAATCACACCAGTTTCATCAATGGATAGAACATCTAGACAAAGGATCAATAAGGAAATGGAGATCTTCAAAAATATGATAAATGAATTCGACTTAACACACATTTACAGAATATTGCCCCCACAACAGCAGAATATACATCCTTCTCAAGTGCTCATGGATCATTCTCCAGAATAGACCACATTTTGGTGCAAAAAGCAGGCCTCAGTAAATTTAAGAATATTGAAACAATGCAAAACACATTCTTGGATCATAATGGAATGAAGTTAGAAATTAATAGGCAGAACCCTGGAAAATTCACAAATTTGTGGTGACTAAACAACAAACTCTTAAACAACTGCTAGATCAAGGAAACAATTGCATAAGAAGTCATTAAATATCTTAAAACAAATGAAAATGAGAGCACAATATATCAAAACTTATGGGATGCAACAAAAGCAGCACTGGACAAGGAAATTTATTACCATAAACACCTATTAAAAAAGAATAAAGAGCAAAAATTGAGGAATTAACTGTTCACCTAGAGGAACAAGAGAGGGAACAGCAAATTAGCCCCAAAGTAAACAGAAAGAAAGAAATAACAAAAATGCAAGCAGAAATAAATGAAGTTGAGAAAATGAAGACAATACAGAGAATAATTAAAACCAGAAGTTTTAATGATGTCCTCTGAGAAGGTCAGTAAAGTAGATTGACATGTAGCAAAACTGACAAAGAAACAAACAGAGAGGAGGCAAATAAATAAAATCAGAAATATAAGGGTAGACGTAACTACTGACACCAAAGAAATAAAGAAGAGAATGAGAGGGAATTATGAGCAACTATATGATAACAAACTAGACAACTTCAACAAAATTGACAAATTCCTAGAAAAGAATGAACAACTAACATCGACTCTAGAAGAAATAGAAGACCTCAACAAACTAAACACAGTAAAGTAATTGAATCAGTCATCAAAACTCCTCCCAAAAAGAAAAGTCCACGACCCAGTGACTTCACATATGAATTCTACCAAGAATTTGAGGAAGATTTAGTACCAATCCTGCTCAAACTCTTCAAGAAAATTGAGGACAATGGAAAGTCACCAAAATCACCCTATGACACCAACATCACCCTAATATACAAAGCCAGACAAAGATACTGCAAGAAAAGAATATTATAGACCAATCTACTCAATGAGTACAGATACAAAGCTCCTTATCAAAATACTTGCAAATCAAATCCAGCAGCACATTTAAAGAATTACACACCACGATCAAGTGGGTTCTATCCAGGTATGCAAAGGTGATTTAACACAAGAAAATCAATTAATGAAATACACCACATCAATAAATTAACATGGAAAAAGCACGTGATCATCTTAGTTCATAAAGAAAGGGCATTTGAGAAAACTCAGAATCCTTTCTTAAAGAAAGCATTTCAAAGGAAAGGAAAAGAAGGGAACTTCCTCAACATGATAAAGGGAATACACGAAAAGCCCATGGCTAACATCATCCTCAAAGGAAAGTGCCGTGTCCTCTTTTTCCTCCCCGGTTTAACACGGTTCCCTGGAAGGAAGGGCGGTGGCAAGGCCTTCAACGCCCCAAAAGAGGACGAGGCATAAAATGGTGTAATAGAAAAATACTGGGATTAACGACACTAATTGTGTGTTTCTTGTTGCTGGTTGTGCTCCAAGCATTATATCAAAACGAATCAGAAAGCAAAAGAATTGGAAAAAATGATACAAATTGTACAAATTGCAAAACCTTGTTAATGACTGTTTGAAAAAAATTAGGTTGGGACGCCCCCATTAAGCAAGCCATGCTGCAGATACAGCAGGCAGAAGTGCTTTTAGAACAAGTCACAGAAAAGTACCCCATAGAGAGTAAACATCTACAATTAAAAAGCCCTGCATTGAGCCATCCTAGAAATTTACTCCCCACCACGGCACCGGTCCATTGCTATAAAACAATAAAAAATCTAAGTAAACAATGTAACCTTTTAATCAAAACAAGCTAACCTTTAACCAGACTAAAATAGGTCTTGACATATTGCCTCACCTGTAGAATAATAGGAAAAGAAAGTCTAAACTCAGAAAACTGCAAGCACAATGTCTGCGGTTTAAGCCAATATCTTGCTGCTATTAAAATCTTGTGTAAATGTTCCTAAGAAAATCAGAACGTGTACTTTCGCTTTGCTTCCCTGAACCTGTAACTTTACCTAAAACGTAAGCCATGACACAACCATGATTCTGTGATACCTGTTTTCTTGCCAAGAATAAGGGTATAAAATCAGTTAAGCAAAAATAAATCTAAGCAACTCTTCTCAGAGGAAAATTCTCTAAGCTGTCTCTTGGTGTTCTTCTCGCGCCAACGACCCTCCACACCTTCAAGCCCGTTCCCTCTGCTGCGGCTGGACCGCGGCAGGAAAGACTGAAAGCTTTCCCTATAAGATCAGGACAAGACAAGGAAACCACCTGTCACCATTGTGATTCAACATCATGCTGAAAGTTTTAGCCAGAGCAATTAGATAAGAAAAAGGCATCCAAATTGGAAAAGAAGAAGTAAAACTCTCTCTGTTGCAGATGACATGATACCGTATGTTGAAAATCCTTAAAAGTCCACATCAGAGTTATCAGAGCTAATAAATAAGTACAGCAAAGTGACAGGATACATGATCAACATGCAAAAATCAGTTGTGTTTCTATCTACCCACGATAAGTAATCTGAGGATGAAATCAAGAAAAACTTCCATTTGCAATAGCAACCAGAAGAATCAAATATTTAGAAATAAATTTAACCAAGGCTATAAAAGACCTATACATAGAAACTACAAAATTTGCTGAAAGAAATCAAGGAAGATCTAAATAAATGGAAGAACATACAATGTTCATGAATTAGAAGATTAAATATAGTTAAAATGTCAATTCTTCCTAAATTGATTTTTGGATTCAATGCAATACCAAATAAAACCCAAACTTACTTTACAAAAATAGTAAATCAATAATCAAATTTATCTGGAAGAGTACACTGCCCCTATAGCTAAAAATATCTTGAGAAAGAAAAATGAAGTGGGAGATCTCACACCACCTGATTTGAAGCATATTTCAAAATAGCATAGGACTGGCATACAGGTAGGTGTACTGACCAGTGGAATTAAAGTGATTGTACAGAGGTGAAGCCTCATATCTATGGTCAGTTGGTCTTTGATAAGACAGTCAAGTCCACTCAACTGGGATGGAGCAGCCTCTTCAATAAATGGTGCTAGAAGAACTGGGTATCTATATCCAAAAGAATGAAAGATGAATGTTATCCCATACTTTATGCAAAAATAAACTCAAAATGGATAAAATAGCTAAACATTAGAGCTAAGGCCATAAAACATTTAGAAGAAAATGTAGGGAAATAATAAGGATCTTGTAATAGGTAATGGTTTCCTAGACCTTACTCCCAAAGTGCAAGCAATGAAAAAAGAACTATATAAATGGGATGTCTTCAGAATTGAATGCTTTTGTGCCTCAGAGAACTTTATGAGTAAAATAAAAAAGCAGCCTACACAATGGGAGACAATATTTGGAAACAACATATCAGATAAGGGCGTTAAGATCCAGAGTATATAAAGAGATCCTAAAACTCAACAAAAAACGACGAAAAAAACCAATTTAAAAATTCACAAAAGACATTGATACTTTTCCAAAGAGGAAATGTAAATGGCTCAAATATATAAAAAGATGCTTAACGTCACTGATGTTATGGGAAAGCAAACCAAAACCATGAGATATTCTCTCCTACCTATTAGAATAGCTATTATTTTAAAAAAAAGAAGTAGAAAATGACAAATGCTGGATAGGATATGGAGAAAGAAGCACACTTCTTCATTTTTGGGGAGAATGTAGAATGGCACATCTCTTTTGAAAGACAGTTTGGTGGTTTCTCAGAGAGCTATGGATAGAATTGCAACATGATCCCATTACTAGGTTTATATTCAGAGGAAATGAAAGCAAAGACACAAACAGCTTGTTTTTATCTTTTCTTTTTTTCCTTACTCATCTGTCCACATACTGGATAAAGGCTGAAAGCCTGCTTATGATTCTGCCTAGGAGTCAACCCTGGAGAGCCTCTTTTGTTGCTCATATGTGCCTCTCTCTCTAAGTCAATTCCACAGGTGAACCCACTGCCCTCCCACTATGTGGGACATGACTTCAGGGGTGTAAATCTCCTGGCAATGTGGGACACGACTCCAGGGCACACACCTGGCCCTGGAATTCTGGAAGTGAGAATGCCTTCTTGACCAAAAAGGAGGAAGAGAAATTAAATAAAGTTTCAATGGCTGAGCTATTTGAAGTAGAGGCAAGAAGTCATTCTTGAGGCTATTCATATGCAGGCTATTCATATTCACCAAAGACTGAAGAAGGATATCTTCTTCAGTCTTTGGTGTATTGGAGTAGCAGGAGGGAAATACCTGAAACTGTGGAGCTGTACTCAAATATCCCTCATTACTGAAGGTGATCGAATAACTTATAGAGCTTTTGCTTTTAAGGTGTGACCCTGTGATTGTGAAATCTTTGTGACTGACACTTCCTTTATTCAATGTGTGGACAGATGAGTAAGAAAAAGAAAAAAAAGAAAAAATAATTACATTATAAGGAAGAGAATGGTATGGATTGTTTGGGGTGTTCTTTTTCACTTTCATTTTTATATATATATATTTTTTTGGTGTAATGAAAATGTTCAAAAGTCAATTGTGATGCTGAATGCACAACTATATGATGATACTGTGAACCACTGGTTGCACAATTTAGATAATTATATGACATGTGAATAAATAACATATTTCAATAAAATTTCACTTAAAGAAAAAAAATAGTATTAGACAAAATAAAGTCAATTTAGTAGAGACAATTAAGAGAATTTAAATATTGATTTAAGTCAGTGATTTCTGTCATCATAGAAGCCATTTCAGTTTTATATAAAGTACCACTCAGTTAGAATTAAAATAGTAGTTTTATAAAATAAATTCAGAAAGTTCTGAAGATGAGAATGCTCATTCCACAAATATTCACACAGCCAATTCCCTCATTTTATTCAATTTTTTTACTTAAATATCATTTTATCTCTGAGGTTTTCCCTGTGCCCGAAATACAAAACAGATTTCTGTCTTTATAAATCAATTTTCTTTTTCCCTAATCTTGCTTTATTTGTCCTCATCTATTTTCTTGTTCTCGCTCTCTCTCATATATTTATATTCTCTCATATTACACAAACACATGTACATATATATATATATATATATATATATATATATATACACACACACTTTCCTGCTTAGTCCATTGCTTCTCCACATCACCTTGAATAGTTCTTGGAAAATAGATGGATTCAATTTACATTTGTTGAATGAATAAATGGTTGAATCTTTAATCACACCTACTGTTCCAAACTATTATGCTTTCTTTTCTTAATCTTTTCCTTTTCATTTCCCAACAATAGGAATTTTATCAAAAAAATCACACTTATTCACCAGGAAAATAGTGTTAACTTTCATTATTATTATTATTATGTTGCATAGCAACATATAAAAGAGATAAAGTCCAGAAAAGCAGGTAAGGTAGTGGATCCCTTAATTGCTCTACAGCCCTCCTTCATCCTCACAGACAACTGAGAATGAAAACCTTGAATGCAATAATACCAAAGATTTAACTATGTAGAATGCAATTTTCAGTGTTTATATATCTTACTTATTTGTCTTTTTTATAATCTTCTAAAAATTAATAAGTAAAAATTTTAAAAGAACATGATGACCACCTATACCCTTAAAAAACTATTGTAGGCATCAAGTAGTTCTTTTTGTACTGGTGTGTATTAAGAAAAAAAGGAAAAAGAAGGACCTAATATTTAAAATATGTATACATTCCAGATGAAGCTCAGATGATGTCATAATACACTTTTATGCAATGATTCAGGTTGCTCAGAAAAATAAATATTGAATATTACAGAAAATATATGAAGGAGTGATGAAATCATCAAAAAAAACTGGCAAAGAAAAACAGAAGAAATTATGTTCAAAATTTTAGCATAAAACATAGAATAGACCAGTGGTCTGCAAGTTATGTCCTGCAGGCTTAATCCAGCCAGCTCCATGTTTTTGTATAGCCCATGAATGTAATTGCTTCTGTGGGAGGCAACTGGAATTGGGGGTATGCCATATTCTGCATCAAAGCTCCCTAGGCCCAACTAGTAAGATCTTGTGTGGATTGCCAGGTTGACCTGGTCCATTTCATTAGTTTCTCCAGGAAAGAAATGTGGTCTAACATGATATTCCTATGCCAAGTTCCTCTTGCCCCATTTGGTACAAAAAATACAAGTTTGGACTCATGCTCCCCATATACAAAGAGAATTATAAAATAAAACAAACAAAAGCATTATGTCTAAACATAGAGACTTTAAGCAGTCTACAGATGTACCAAGTTTTTCTTCCTTGTTGCAAAGCATTACTTTAGTAATGCTTTAGTATAATCTGTATAATAACAATAGATAACTATTTTTATCTATTAGTGCCACTGACTTTCTCCAATCCAAAAAATAAAGTTATGTTAACGGAAAATTGCAGGAGGTATTACATTTCTATGTAGGGATTCTCATAACAGTAGTATTAAGTTGATTTTTTGAACATTTTTTTATTTGAGATATAACATACATAAAAAAAGCAATAAATTTCAAGTTAATTTTAATGAGTAGTTATAAGAACAGATTTCAAAGTTTGGTATGGGTTACAGTTCACAATATCAAGTTTTTCCTTCTAGTTATTCCATGATACTGGAGACTAAAGAAATACTCATATAAATGATTCAATAGCCATATTCATTTTTTAAATACTATCTTCTCTGTTATAACTCCTCCTTCTCCTTTGACACTTCTTCTAATTTTTAGGTATAGTAGGGCTATTACCATTCTAACTTTACTTGATTTTGATACATTAAAGGTTATTTGTTTTTAAATTTGGCTTGCATTAAATTTATGAAACTATGTTTTGGTTGTTTAATTGTTTAACAGCTGTATGTGTGAAATAATTACAACTAGTTTTATGTTTGTACTTATTTAAGTAACATTATAATAAAAAGATTAAATCCCTTTGGTTGCTCACAATTTTCTTTTCAATATATCTCTCAAGAGAGCTAAATGATGGTCTACAGTTTTCAAATACCTTACATAGAAGCTGTTATTCCTTCAGTCATGTCTCTCTTTCCAGCTTGACTTAGATATAATTTGAAAATTCCTCTTAAAACTACCAATCAATCTGAGTTTTTGAAAGTCATGAAAACCCTTTTCATAAATCTTAC
Organism: Tamandua tetradactyla; assembly: GCF_023851605.1. Lineage (NCBI taxonomy): Eukaryota > Metazoa > Chordata > Mammalia > Pilosa > Myrmecophagidae > Tamandua > Tamandua tetradactyla. Next base: position 19,990,801 of record NC_135328.1, on the reverse strand, counting down.
TTGTGAACCAGAGGATGTGGCATGTTATCTATTCAAAATTTAAATTGCTGAATAATGGATATTTTGTGTTCCTTGATATATTTTTCATTTCATATGGAAATATAATTTTTCAAGTAATAAATATGAATATTAAATATTTCCCTAAAATGTTTTGTCTAAATTGTTAATGAATAACTTAAAATCAATGAATGCTTAAATATAATTTTATTGATATTTATATATCATTTATTGACATTCATTGATGATTGAATGGGTTAATTTCTTCAGCTTTACCTTTGTAAGTTTTCTTTACTATTTTTCAAATTATAATTGTCAATAACTATAAAAAGTATTGTCTTAGTTTCCAAACTGCTAAAGTAAACACCATAGAGTGGGTTGGCTTAATCAATACGCATTTACAGGCTGGTGGTTTTAAGGTAGGAGAAGTCCAAACTCAAGGCATCAACACAGGAAGGCAGGACAAGATGTTAGAATTTAGTTCATCCTCCAGAGCAGATAATAAATAGCCAGGAATGGTGCAGAACAACTGCTGAGGGAACATCAGTGACTGAACACACAGTGTATACCATCCTAGACCAGGTGCAATGGCTGAGACCCCACAGAACTATAAGTACCCCAAGTCATGGAAGATGGTGCCAGTCCCCCATGGGCATGGTAAGCTGGTACCCCAGAGGGAAAGGAAACAGACCTTAAAACCAGCAAGGGCACGTGGTGTGATGGTGGCTCAGTGGCAGAATTCTCGCCTGCCATGCCTGAGACCAGGTTCAATTCCTGGTGCCTGTCCATGCAAAAAAAAAGCAGCAAAGGCATAGCTCAACCAAGCTCCAACTGCAGAATTAATTAATTAATTAACAAATTCTGACTACTGAAAATAAGCCCACAGCACAGATAAACCTGGGATAAGTGATAAATATATTAGGAGTTTTTGCCCCAGCAGAAAGGGACAGGGCTAATAGGAAAAAACAACAAAGGCCTTTTGAGTTGGAATGCACAAAATACTGGAAAAGAGCTGACCACAAGAAAAAGGAGCACATAGAGTCTGGAGCTACATAAAACCATGTACCAAGTTAAACTCTTGACTGACAAACCAAAGGATCAGGGGTCCAGCTCTGAAAAGGCTTTTATTTTATTTATTGTATTTATTTTACTCCTTAACAGTTCACTAAATAGAAGTGGGAGCATGCACAAATTCCAGTATTGCCTAGGCGAGGGAGGAATTAAGCTTGTCTGAGAGACAAAGTAATTAGTCAGATGAAAGGAGTTACTTTCCTAAAGGGTGTATCTTCCCAGAGTGTAGGAGCAAGGGATTAATGGAAGACCTGTGGAATTTATTGGGAGCAGCTGGCTTCAGAGTGGCATCAGCAGTAAACTTTGGAGACTGTTATCTGCTTAACTGGAGGACAGTCTAAGAAGGAGAGAATGTTTGTTTTTTCTTAAACCCCATGGTCTTTTTAGCTATCTCTTGTATGTAGGGAGTAAAATACTGAAAAGTAAGCACTCTGTTTTATCACAAAATGTATGCATGCTTTTTGTCACATAAACCCTGCATTATATAAGCAGGAACTAGTTAAGAATAAAGTTATCTGTTGTCTGTTATTGCTAAGCTTCAGACCCCCTGATCCCATCTGTCTTTCTCATCATTCCTTAATATCCTTCACACTCTGCCTCATAGGAAGCAACACCAGAGAGAAAGGTGGGGGTCAACTCAGGTGCAATCCTTCCTTCAAAGAATTAAGGTCCCAGAGGCTGGAGAACTGAAGTAATTAAAGCCATTCTACAACCTCACCTCTCTCTCAACCACCTGGTGGAGAGAATCTGCTGAAATGAAAGGCATGAAATCACTTTAAGCTGGTGGGAAACTGCATGCAAACAAGCACCACATGCTATGCAGGATGGGGAAAGCACTGAGTCTAGAGACTTACTAAGAAAGTCTGGCAACCTGCTTGGCTTCATCTTCAAGGAAAACTGATGCTGGCTACTCTTTCCTCTGGAGACATGAGCCTGTCTTGTATTAGAAAATCTGGCTGGAGTCTATAATATCTGAGGAGAGTCTCCTCTTCAAAAAACAAAAATAGACTATAGGCAGGGCAAGTAACAGAAAAACAGAAGTGAAAAATTCTGATCTGTTAAACAGAACCTGTACTAGAGGTCTAGAATAAGTTGAAATGAATGTCAAAGAACAGATAGAGCACAAAGACATCCAGCAAGAATAACCTAAGTAAAAGAGTGAAAAAAATATCCATAATAAAGTAATTAAGGAAATCAAATGCCTATAGCAAAAAATAACAAGTCATACTAGGAAAATTGAAGATATGGCCCAGTCAAAGAACAGATCAACACTTCAAATGAGATACAGGAGTTGGAACAACTAATTCAAGATGTTCAAAGAGACAGGGAAAATCTCATCAAAAACCAAATCAATGAGTTGAGAGGGGATATAAAGAAGACATTGGGTGAACAAAAAGAAGAACTCGAAAGTTTGAAATAACAAATCACAGAATTTATGAGAATGGAAGGTACAATAGAAGAGATTTAAAAAAATAAAACAACAGAAGCCTACAATAGATTTGAAGAGGCAGATGAAAGAATTAGTGAACTAGAGGTTGGGAACCTGAAATCCAACACACAAAAGAAAATATAGAGAAAAGAATGGAAAAAATAAGCAGTGTCTCAGGGAATTGAATGACAGCAGGAAACACACAAATACATATGCTGCAGGTAGCCTAGAAGGAGAGGAGAATGGAAAAAGAGGAGAAAGACTAATGGAGGAAATAATCACTGAAAATTTTCCATCTCTTATGAAAGACATAAAAGTACAGATCCAAAAAGTGTAGTGTACTCCAAACAAAGTATATATAAATAATATATCAACATAATTTAATTTGATATAAATATAATATAAATAATCCAAGATGCTTACTAATCAAATTGTCAACTGTCAAAAACAAAGAGAAAATTTTGAAAGCAGCAAGAGAAAAACAATCCATCACATCCAAGGGAAGCTCAATGAGATGATATGTGGATTTTTCTCAGCAGAAACCATGGAGTTGAGAAGGCAGTGAGACAATATATTTAAGATTCTAAAACAGAAACACTGTCAACCAAGAATTCTAAATCCAGCAAAATTATCCTTCAAAAATGAGGAGATTAAAATATTTTCATATGAACAATCATCGAGAGAATATGTGACTAACAGATGAACCCTGAAAGATATACTAAAGGGAGCACTACAAGCAGATAGGAAAGGGCAGGAGAGAGAGGTTTGGAGAAGAGTGTATAAATGAAGATGATAAGTTAAGGGAAAAAGAGAACAAAAATTAGATGTGACATATAAAATCCAAAAGAAAAAAAAATGGTAGAAGAAAGTACTGCCTTTACACTAATAACACTAATTATTAATGGATTAAAATACCCAATCAAAAGACTCAGACTGGCAGAATGGAATGATTCTGGGAAGATGGTTGAATAGGGTAGTTCAAGTTCAGCCATGTTTCATGGAAAAGTTGGAGAATGGACAGGAGGGTAACCGAGACAGTGATGCAAGAGTGCTGCTGACCTGGGAGAGGCTTCTGCACCACTTAGAGAGGCAGAAAGCAGGAGCCTGGCATGGAGGCATGGAACCTATGGGAGTGCACAGATGGGGAGACAGACACTAGGAAATAAGCCAAGCCATGTTCCTTGAACACATTGCCCTCACCAGTGCAGCCCATGACTTACCCCACACCCCACACACCTGAACCCCATCACCTGCCTTAACTCCCTGTGGTCCAAGAGCCCCTGCCCCACCAACCCACAGCACACACACCTATCCCACACCCTCACCCCAAAGTGCAGCCTAACCCAACTTTCCTGTACCACTAAGCACTACCTACCCCTCCCTGTTCCCAGCAGGTTGTCACCAATGCATAAAGGTTGCAGGCACATTCTTCCATACCCAGGATTCTCCCATCCCCTATGCATAGTGTCACACAGCCTTAACCAGCACCCCTTAAGCTCTATGCATTAGTTGATGACATTCCTAGTCCTGCACATACACATGGCCCTTAGTCATGCTTCCCAGCTCTGAGAAAATGCTAACCTGCACAGCTGGGTCACATCGGTCCCCAATCTACACATGCCCCCATAGCTCTATACATGCACACAAAAAGGCTCCACACCCCAGACCAGCAAACAGGATTATGCCCTCCAAACCTGTGTACCCACATGTCTACATCATCCCTGGCTGCTTGGTGCCCATGTTCACAAACACCAGTGTAACATCCACAACCTGCACCTTTAACTGCACAGCAATGCACCACCACACCATTGTGCTCTGTCCTGTACCCTGCAAACACAAGGCTTTAGATTTCTGAAAGAAATCAACTCCCAAAGTAAATCAATCAAGATATTTACACATGACAAAAACAATAGAATATCACCAAGCATATCAAAATGCAGACAGATATAGCCCAGCCTAATGACCAAATTAAAATGCTAGAGGAGACACAGACATTGGAACAACTAATCAAAGATGTCCATATAACTCTACTTAATAAAATAAGTGGGATGGCAAATGGCATAAAGGAGATCAAGAAGATAGTAGAAGAGCATAAAGAGGAATTTGAAAGAAAAAACAGAAAAATAGCAGATATCAACAGAGATTAAAGACTCTGTTGGCCAAAGAAAAAACATACTAGAGGCACACAACAGCATATTTGAAGAGATAGAAGAAAAAATAAGTGATATAAAGGACAGGATAACTAATTTAGAACACTCAAAACAGTAAATGGAAAAAAAAGATGGAAAAATTTGAATTGGACCCCAGGGAAATGATAGACAAAACAAAGCACACAAATATAAGAATCACTGGTGTCCCAGAAGGAGAGGAGAGAAGTAAAGAGCTAGGTAGGGTAGGTGAGGATATAAAGGGAAAAACTCCCCAACCCTTACAAAGGACATAAATACACAAGTCAAAGAAGCCAAACAAACTCCAACAAAATAAATCCAAATAGACCTTCCCCAAGGCACATACTAATCAGTCTGTCAAATGTTGATGAGAAGTAGAAAATTCTGAAAGTGGCAAGAGAAAAACAATCTACTAAGGGAGATATTAAAATTTTCATAGACAATCAATTCCTGAAAGAATTTGTCAACAAGAGACTGACCCTACAAGAAATACTAAAGGAAATTATGCCAATTGAAAAAAACAAAACAAGAGAGGGAGGTCTGGAGAAGGGCACAGAATTGAAGAGTACCAGTAAGGGTAACTTAAAGGATGAAAAGAGAAAGAGGGAAAAGAATATATAGATCTGATGAATAAAATGAAAATGATAAGATGGTGGATTCAAGAAACACCTTTTTATTAATAACTTTGAATGTTAATGAACTAAACTTACCAATTGAAAGATACAGACTGGGAAACTGCATTAAGAAATATAATCCAGCTATATGCTATTTACAAGAGACTCATCTTACACACAAAGATACAAATAGATTGAAAGTGAAAGGATGGAAAAGATTTTCCATACATATTGTAACCAAAAGAAAGCAAGAGTGGCTAGACTAATATCAGACAAAATAGACTTTAAATGTAAAGACATCCTAAGAGGCAAAAAATGACAATATATACTAATTAAAAGGTCAATTTACTGAGAAGAAATACCAATCATAAATGTTCATGCTCCCAATCAAGGAGCTCCAAAGTACATGAGAAGGACATTGGCAAAACTGAAGGGAGATATATATGTTTCAACAGTAATAGTAGGAGACTTCAATGCACAATTCTCCTCTCTATATAGAACAACCAGGCAGAATATCAGCAAGGAAACAGAGAAGCTAAACAACCTGATAAATGAATTAGACCCAACAGACATATAGATCATTGCACCCCAAAACAGAAGGATATACATTCTTTTCTAGTGCTCATGGAACATTCTCCATGGCAGATCATATGTTGGAGCACAAAACAGGTCCTCATAAAATAAAAACATTGAAATTATTCAAAGTACTTTCTCTTACCACAGTGGAGTGAAACTGGAAATCAATAACTACCAAAGAACAAAAACTTTCACAATATACAGAGATTAAATAACACACACTTAAACAATAAGTGTATCAGAGAAGAAATAGCTAGAGAAATCAGTAGCTATCTGGAGATGAATGAAAATAAGAATACAACTTATCAGAACTTATGGGATGCAGCAAAGGCTGTGCAGAGAGGGAAATTTATTGCCCTAAATGCCTATATTGAAAAACAAAAATGAGCAAAAATTAAGGACTTAACTGGTCACTAGGAGGAACTTGAGAAAGAACAGCAAACTAACCCAAAACAAATAGGAGAAGAGAAATAACAAAGATTAAAGCAGAGTTAAATGAATGGGAGAACAAAAGAACAATAGAAAGAATCAATGAAACCAAAAGTTGTTTCTTTGAGAAAATCAATAAAATAGATGGGCCACTAGCAAGACTGACAAATAAAAAAAGAGAGAGGATGCAAATAAACAAAATAAGAAATGAGAAGGGGTGTGCTACTACAGTCCCTGGATAAATAAAAGAAATCATAAAAGGATACTATGAAAAACTATAGGCCAACAAACTAGACAACTTAGATGAGACGGTCAAATTCCTGGAAACACACAAACAAGCTACACTGACTCAGGAAGAAATGGAAGATCTCAACAAATCAATTGCAAGTAAAGAGATTCAATCAATCATCAAAAATCTTCCTTCAAATAAAAGCGCATGGCCAGATGGCTTCATAGGAGAATTTTATCAAATTCCAATAAGAACTAGAACCAATCCTGCTCAAACTTTTCCAAAAAAATGCAGAGAAAGAAACTCTACCTAACTTACTTTATGAAGCTAATATCTTTTAATATCAAAACAGGGTAAAGAAGCCGTAAGAAAGGAAACCTGCAGGCCAATATCTCTAGCAAACATAGATGCAAAAATTATCAACAAAATATTAATAAATAGAATTCAACAACACATTAAAAGAATTATACACCACGGCCAAGTGGGGTTCATACCAAGAATGCAAGGATGGTTCAACAAAAGAAAATCAAGTACTGTAATATAACACATTGACAAATTAGAATGGAAAAAACACATGGTCATCTTGATTGATGCAGAAAAAGCATTCAACAAAATTCAACATCCTTTTCTGATAAACCACTTCAAAAGATAAGAATCAAAGGTAACTACCTCAATATGATAAAGTGAATATATGAGAAACCGATGCCCAGCATTGTACTCAATGGAAAGAGACAGAAAGCTTTTCCCCTAAAATCATGAACAAGACAAGGATGCCCACTGTCACCACTGCTATTCAATATTGTGCTAGAAGATCTAGCTAGAGCAGTCAGGCAGGATGAAGAAATAAAAGGCAACCAAATTGGAAAGGAATAGGTAAAACCTTCATTATTTGCAGGTGACATGTTATTATGCTTGGAAGATCCTGAGATATCTACAGCAAAGTTACTTGAGCTCATAAACAAATTCAGCAAGGTGGCAGGACATAAAAGTAATGTGCAAAAATCAGTGATGTTCCTATACACAAGCAACGACCTAACTGAAAAGTCAGTTCTGGAAAAAAATCCATTCAAAATAGCAACTAAAAGAACCAGGTACTTAGGAATGAACTCAACTAGAAACGTGAAGTTTGTACACAGAAAACTACATAGCATTGCTAAAAGAAACCAAAGAAGATCTAAATAGGTGGAAAGACATCCCCTGCTCATGGATAGGAAGGTTAAATATAGTTAAGATGTCAATTCTCTCCAAATTGATCTACAGATTCAACACAGTATCAATTAAAATTCTGACAACCTACTTTGAAGACTTGGAAACTCTAGTTACCAAATTCATCTGGAAGGGAAAGAGACCCCAAATAGCTAAAAGAATTGTAAAGAAGAAGAACAAAGTGGGAAAATTAACACTCCTTGACTTTAGAACATAGTATAAAGCCACAATGGTCAAAGTAGCATGGTACTGCACAAAGACAGAAGCAATGACCAATGGAATCAAATTGAGAGTGCAGAAATAGGCCACCAAATCTATGGTCAACTGATGTTTTTGACAAGGCCCCAAATCCTCTGAACTGGGACAAAATACTCTTTTCAAAAATTGGACTTGGAAGAACTGGATATCAATAGCCAAAAGAATGAAAGAGGATCCCTATCTTACATCCTGTACAAAAATTAACTCAAAGTGGATCAAAACCTAAATATAAGAATGAGCACCATAAATCTTCTAGAAAAAATGTAGGGAATCATCTTCAAGACCTAGCAATAGAAGATAACTTCCTAAACTTTACAACCAAAGCACAAGCAACAAAAGAAAACATTGATAAATGGGAACTCCTCAAAATCAAAAGCTTCTCCACCTCAAAAGACTTTTTGTCAAAAAGGTGAAGAAGAAGGCAATTCAATAAGAGAAAATATTTGGGAATCACATATTGGACAAAGGTTTGATATCCTGAACACACAAAGAAATCATACAACTCAACAACAAAAGAACAAGCAACCCAATTATAAAAAGGGCTAAAGATATGAATAGGCATTTTTCTGAAGAACAAATACAGATGGCTCAAAAGCACAAGAAGAGATGTTCCTTTTCATTGGCTATAATAGAAATGTGGATCAAGACTACAATAAGACACCACCTCACACTCAAAAGAATGACTGCGATTAAAGAAACAAGAAACTATAAAGAAATTGGGACACTTATGCACTGCTAGTGAGAATGTATAATGGTGCAGCCATTATGGAAGACAGTTTGGCGGTTCCTTACAAAACTAAATATCGAATTGTTCTATGACCCAGCAATAACACTACTTGGTATATACACAGAAGAGCTGAAAGCAGTGACACAAAACATTTGCAGACCAATGTTCAGAACAGCATTATTCACAATTGCCAAAAGGTGAAAACAGTACAAATGCCCATCAACAGATGAGTGGATTAATGAAATGTGGTAGATGCATATGATGGAATATTATGCAGCAGTAAGATGAAATGATGTCCTGAAGCACATGACAGAATGGATGAGCCTTGGGGACATAATCTTGAGTGAAATAAGGCAAACACAAAAGGATGGATACTGTATGATTCCACTTTTATGACCATCATAAATGTAAAATCAGAGGCTTACGGATTTAGAGATGCATAGAAGCTGGAGATGGGTGAACTGTTAGCTAATGAGGTTGAACTCCAATGTAAGGGAATAGACAAAAATGAAGGTGGTTCTCTAGTGGGCATATAAGTACTATTACCATTTTGAAGAAGAAGAAGAAGATTGAAAGGGGACATATAGACCTACATGTCCCTCTGATTAACACTAGCAATGTAAATTAGTTCTTGCTAGAATTACTTCAAAGCTATCATTCATGCACAAAGAGTGTTTACATCCAGAGTACAGGGGAAAAACTGCTATTGCCTGCTATGGGCTATGTTCAAAAGGAGAACATCAGCACTACCACACAACAGCGGAAGTAAATAATGGGGGGGGGTGAGTTAAAAGGATGCTTAGACTTCCTATTTGGCGAAGGCGTGTTTATTGATTTTCTTCCTCTTGGGTACAGTGAAATTATCCAAAGTTGAGAGTGTTGATGGACTGTGGACTTGGGCCCTATACATAATGTCTGATGAATGCAGATGGCTGAAGGATGCACTGACTGAAAAGCAGATTGGGGAACAGTGGTGTATACTTATGAACAAATGCTGTGCTGCTACAAAAAGTAACAAAATCGTGAGGCATGCAATGATGTGAAAGAACATGTGGAACATTTGGGTAGGCAAAACAAACCAGAAACAAAAGAACAACAATAGTATGGTCACCTTTAGAAAATGCTTATAAGAAAACAGGGGCCAAGATTGTAAGCTTTTATAGTATAGACACATTAAGTCCAGAATGGTAATTATTATTTCTGGATTTTGAGAGGCTGTTATATATAAATAACCTGATATTTAGAGATAGGAATGAAGCTTATCAGGTTGGGCTTAAAGTGATTCAGAACAGAGGGGTAAGGAAAACATTGTCTGTATTTTGGAACCACACATATTCTCTGAGACCAATGGATGAAAGGCTTATTTGGTCTGGAATTGAAATTTTCTGGAGCACCTAATCTAACTCAACCTATTTGTGTAACTCATTTGAACAACTGAAACACAGGGAGTCCAGAATAAGAAATAGGTGCTTTAATCCTGCATAGATTAATTTAATGCCTGGATACATCCCAGAATATATTAAGCAGATAGTCAGAAAGTATTGACGAAGTTCTTTGAGGCATGGGAGGAAAAATATGGAACTATTAAATCTTACCATCAGGGAATCCCCTGATACTGTGTCAAACTTTAGGGGCAGCCAAATCAATAGGCAAAGCCTTTAATCTTGAAGCTTGCTCTTGTAAAGCTTATGTATGCAGCACAGCTGCTTAGCCTACCTATAGGTATGGCTAAGAATTACTTCAGGAGGACCTCTTTGGTGGTTCATATGTGGCCTCAGTCTCTTTAAGCCCAGCACTGCAAGTGAAATCACTGCCCTCACCCCTACATGGGACATGACATCCAGGGGTGAAAGCCTCCCTGGTGGCATGGGAGATGACTCCCAGAGGTGAATCTGGCCCTGGCACTATGGGTCAACAATTCCGTCCTGACCAAAAGGTGGAAGAGAAGTGTAACTAATAAAGTATCAGTGTCAGAGAGAATTCAAATAGAGTTGAGAGGCTACTATGGAGGTTTCTTTTACGCAGGTTTCAGTTAGACATTGCTACCTATCATAACCTGCCAAATCCCAACCAGGACCATCCCAGCTAATCCTAAAGCACACCTAGGGCAATATATATGATTCCACAAGGGTTCAATGCACTAGTATAACTATCCAGAAACCTACACCTCCAGATTGGACCCTGGACCAGATAAATCCTGAAACCTAGAGGGCCCAGCCTCTCCAGGACATCAGATAGTTCCATCTCCCTACACCAAATTATTGACAGACCCTTCCAACCTGAAAAAATTAGAACGACCCTAGTCCAAACACTGCTAAAGAGAGGGATAGAAAGATCAAAGGTGATGATGGAGTTATACAGAGAAGATAGTGTTTAAAAAATGAATATGATTGCTGAATCATTAAATTGATATCTTCTTTAGCTTCTAGTATCTTAGAGCAGCTAGAAATAAAAAACTAAAATTGTGGAATTGTAACCCATATCAAACGCTGAAATATGTTCTACAACTGATTGTGGTGCTGTGCTTTGAACTATATTACTTTTTTCATGTCTGTTATTTTTCACAAAAGAGAAAAAATGTCTATTGCAATGATAAAATAATATTTATACCTTCTAACCTCCTATATTCCCTAGCAGCTAGAAGGAAAAATCTAAGAGGATTGTATGGTAGCCCATGACAAACTCTGGGATCTGTCCTGGAACTACTTGTGGAGGAGCTGTATGGGAACCATTGCTTCCTATTTCTTTGCTTTGTATGTACAATGTGTTATATAACCAAAAACTTATTAAGAAAAGATTTAACAAGTGAAGAAAAAGGGGAGAGAACTGGCTGTTGTTCCTCAGATGAGCTTTGTTGGCAGTGCCTCCTTTATTTTTATATAAAGTCTAATATTTGAAATGTGATCATTGGTATAAAGCAAAACTCTCTTCTAATATTATATATATTTCAGGCTTCTATTTAAAAACAAGTGTAAGAGAGGAAACAAAAAGAAACTCCTATACATACTGTTTTTGCTTGACTGAATGATATAACCATTGTGTCATGGTAACTGCTTTTGGAATAATAAAACATTTGTGAAATGCTAACCTTATGTATATCTTAGAATGTAAATTTAATGAAGTGTGCACATGCCTGAAAAAAAAAGACGTAGACTGGCAGAATGGATTAAAAAACAGGAGCCAACTATATGCTGTCTATAGGAGAGTCATTTTAGACCCAAGAACAAAGGTAGATTGAAATTGATAGATTGGGAAAGATATTTCTTGCAAACAACAATCAGGAAAGAGCACAGTAATTATACTAATATCCAACAAATTATACTTCAAATGTAAAATATCTAAAAGAGACAAAGAAGGCCATGACATTATATATTAATAAGAGAAACAATTCAGCAGGAAGACATAGCAATCTTAAATATTTATGAACCAAGCTAGAGTCCTCCAAAGTTTGTGAGGCAAACACTGACAACACTGAAGGGATTCAATTCCCTACTCTCATTAATGGACAGAACATCTAGAGAGGGGATCAATAAATAAACAGAGAATTTGAATAATATGATGAATGAACTAGACTTAACAGATACTTACAGATACTTAGAGAACTTTAAACCCCACAATAGCAGGATGCACACTTTTCTCAAGTGCTCACAGATCATTCTCAAGGATAGACCATATGCTGGGCCACAAGTCAAGTCTCAACAAATTTGAAAAGATTAAAATCATATAAACACTTTCTTGAATCATAATGGAATTAAGTTGGAAATTAATAACAGGGAGAGGGACAGAAAATCCACAAATATGTGGAGGCTAAAGAGACTCTTAACAAGCCAATGTGTCAAGCAGGAAATTACAAGAGAAATCAGTAAATATCTCAAGGTAAATGAAAATTAAAACATAACATATCAAAATTTATGGGATGCAGCAAAGGTAGTGCTAAGAGGGAAATTTATTGCCTTAAATACCTATATTAAAAAAGAAAGCATGCAAATTGAGGAATTAATTGTTCACTTCGAAGAACTGGAGAAAGAACAGCAAACTAACCCCAAAGAAAACAAATAATGAAGATTAGAGCAGAAATAAATGAAATTGAGAATATGAAAACAATCGAGAAAATCAATAAAATCAGAAGTTAGTTTTTGAGCAAATCAGTAAACTCAATGGACCCTTAGTTAGTTTGATAAAAACAAAAACAGAGAGGATGCAAATCATAAAATCAGAAATTGAAGGAGATATAAACACTGACCCCACAGAAATAAAGGAGGGAATGAGAGGATATTATTGTTTAACTATATGCCAACAAACTAGAAAATGTACAGGAAATTGACAACTTCCTAAAAATTGACTTCTCAACAAACCAATCACAAGTGATTAAATCAGTCACCCAAGAAGCTCCCAAAAAGGAAAAGTCCAGGACCAGATGGCTTCACATGGAATTCTAACAGCCACTCAATAAATAATCAATACCAATCCTGCTCAAACTCTTCTAAAATATTGAAGATGAGTGAAAGCTACCTAATTCATTCTACAAAGCCAACATTATCGTAAAACCCAAGCCAGACAAAGATACAATGAGGAGAGAAAATTACAGACCAATCTGTTTAATGAATATAGATGAAAAACCCCTTAAAAAATAATTGCAAATTGAATCCAGCAGCACATTAAAAGAATTATATACCATGATCAATTGTGATTTATTCCAGGTATGCAAGGATGGTTCAACTTAAGAAAATCAATTAATGTAATACATTATATCAACAAATGAAAGCAGAAAGCCACATGATCATCTCGATTGATGCGGAAAAGGCATTTGATAAAATTCAACATCCCTTCTTGATGAAAACACTTCAAAAGATAGTAGTAGAAGGGAAATTCCTCAAGATGATAAGAGAACTTTATGCAAAACCCACAGCTAACATCATTCTCAATGTGGACAGGCTGAAAGCATTACCTTTAAGATCAGGAACAAGACAAGGATGCCCATTGTCACCATTGTTATTCAACATTGTGCTAGAAGTTCTAGCCAGAGCAATTAGACAAGAAAAAGTAATAAAAGACATCCACATTGGAAAGGAAGAATTAAAACTCTCACTGTTTGCAGATGACATGATACTATAGATCAAAAATAATGAAAATCAACAGCAAAGTTACTAGAGCAAATAAGTGATTACAGCAAAGTTGCAGGGTACAAGATCAGCACCAAAAAAAAAAAAAAATCAGTTGTGTTTTTATACACTGGTAATGAGCAACCTGAGAAGGAAATCAATAAAAAAAAAATCCATTTACAGTAGCACAAAAAGAATCAAATATTAAGAGTAAATTTAATTAAAGATTCAAAAGACCTATACACAGAAAACCACAAGAAATTGCTAAAAGAAATCATGGAAGACCTACATAAAATGAAGGGTATATCATGTTCATGGATTGGAAGATTAAATAAATTTAAGATGTCAATTTTCCCCAAATTGATTTATAGATTCAATAAACATTAAAATCCTTGCAATTTACTTTTCAGAAATAGAAAAACCAAAAACAAAATTTATTTTGAAGGGTTGTCTGCCCTGAATAGCTAAGAATATCTTGAGAATGAAAAATGAAGTGGGAGGATTCACACTACCTGATTTTAAAGCATATTACGAAGCTATAATTGCCCAAACAGCATGGTACTGGGATAAAGATAGATAAACTGAACAATGGAATCAAAAAGAATGTTCAGAAATAGGGCCTTTTATCTGTGGACAATTGATCTTTGATAAGGCAGTCAAGACAACTCACCTGGGACTGAGCAGCCTCTTCAAAATAGTTTGGAGAACTGGATACCCTTATGCAAAAGAATGAAAGAGAATCCATATATCATACCCAATACGAAATTTACTCAAATTAGATCAAAGACTTAAACATTAGAGCTATGACCATAAAACTTTAAGAATAAAATATAGAGAAATATCTCATAAATGTTGTAATAGGAGGCAGTCTCCTAAGCCTTACCCCCAAAGCATGAGCATTGAAAAAAGAAAAAAAAAAAAAAACAGATAAATGGGAACACCTGAAAGTTAAAACTTTTGTACATCAAAGAACTTTCTGAAGAAATAAAAAGGCAGCCTACACATTGAGAGACAATATCTGGAAACCACATATCAGATAAGGGTTTAGTATACAGAATACAACAACCCATTTAAAAATGGACAAAGGCCATGAACAGACACTTCTCAGAAGAGGAAATACAAATGGCTAAAAGGCACATGAAAGGATGCTCAAATTTGTTGGCTATTATGGAAATGCCAATCAAAATCACAATGAGATATCATCCACTAGAATGGCCATTATCAAAAAGACATAAAATGACAAGTGCTGTAGAGAATGTGGAGAAAAAGGCACACTGTTGTGGGAATGTAAGGCAGTTTGGCAGCTCCTCAGGAAGCTAAGTATAGAATTGCTGTGTGATACAGCAATTCCACTATTAGGTATATATATTCAGAGGCATGAGAGTCAGAACACAAATAGACATTTGTGCACCAGTGTTTATAGCAGCATTATTTATGAATACCAAGAGATGGAAACAGCCCAAATGTCCATCAATGGCTGAGTGCCTAAACAAGCTTTGATATTTACATACAGTGGAATATTATGCAGCTGTAAGACAGAATAAAGCCATGAAGCATGTAACAACATGGATGAGCCTTGAGGACATTGTGCTAAGTGAAATTAGCAGAAGTAAAAGGACAAATACTGTATGGTCTCACTAATATGAACTAATATTAAGGTGCCAACTTTGAGAGATGGAGTTAAGAAAACAGGTTTTCCAAAGATAGAAATAGGGTAGAGACTGGGCGTTTGGTGCTGAAGGAATA
Organism: Tamandua tetradactyla; assembly: GCF_023851605.1. Classification (NCBI taxonomy): domain Eukaryota; kingdom Metazoa; phylum Chordata; class Mammalia; order Pilosa; family Myrmecophagidae; genus Tamandua; species Tamandua tetradactyla. The sequence continues at coordinate 19,975,249 of NC_135328.1, read as the reverse complement.
CAGAATGTGCAACAGGACTGATGGTAAAAATTCAGAAATGGATAGTACAGTACTACCTGATGGTAGCACAATAATTTAAGTACACTGAATGAAACTGAATGTGAGTGCGATTGAGGGAGAAGTGCTGTTGGCACATATGAAACCAGAAGGAAAGAGAGAGGATAAAGACTAAGACGGAATGCCTAGAGTGGACAATAATGGTGATTAATTGTACAAAAAAATATTTTTGCATGAGGGAGAACAAGTGAATGTCAAAATTTCAAAGTGTTGAAAATATATGTTATGGGGGGAAAGTACAATCAATACAAGTTAGGGTCTATAGTCAACAGTAACACTGTAATATGTGTTCCACTGAATGTAACAAAGGCATTATGCTAAAACTCAGCATCAACAGGTGGGGGTCATGGGGAAGGGGTATGGATTCTTTTTGGAAGAAAAGGAAATGTCTTCATACAGTTTACGGTGGAAAAGGCATGTCTACATACTGAGGTTGGCTTGTATGATGTATAATAAAACTGTTTAAAAAGGAATAGAGAGAAAAAAGTGTTAAAGAAAGCAAGTGCTAAAGAAAATGTGGAGAAAGAGATGTACCTATTCACTATCGATAGGGACATTGAAAGGTGCAGTCCCTTAGAGGGCAGTGTGGTGGTTTTGCAGGAGGCTAGGGGTGGGGTTGCCATATGACCCCCTGTTGCTCAATATATACCTAGAGGAACTGAGTATAGGGACATGAATGGACATTTGCCCACTGGTGTTTATGGTGGCAGCATTCGTGATTCACAATGGATGGAGGTGGCCTAAAGGAACAACTGAGGAATGGAAAGGGGAACTGTGGTGTATATATATATATATAACAGACTACTGAGAGGCTGCAAGAAGGAATTAAATTGTGAGGCGTGCAAATAGGTGTATGAACCTTAAGGACTGTATGTTGAATGAAATGTCTGGAACGAAAAGAAAAATATTATCACACCTCACTTATATGGACTAACTATAATATAACTGAAGTTGAGAATATGGGTTATCAGGTTGGGGTCCATTATAAAGGGTCTTAGATTGTACACTCTTAGCAGACACATACATTCAGGAGTTGTAGCTGTTATTTTTGAATTCTGAGATACTGAGCTGTTTGTATATAATCTGGTCCTTCCCCCAAACTTGGGTATTTATGTGACACCTGAGTCTCAGAGTTAGAGCTCTGAAGCTCTGAAAGTTAGCAGTACCCCATATAGGAAATGTTTAAAAAGTTGAAAAAGGGTTCAGACTTGAAGTAGAGATATGAAGGAAGCTGATTTGTGTAGGACTGTGGTAGAGCAGAATACAAGGTAAAGGATGATATTGTCCATATTTTCAAACTTCAGTTTCTATGCGAGACCAAAGGGAGGGATGTTTACTTGGTGCAAAATTTATATTTTGGGTAATGCATTACCTAATTTAAATCGTATGGTCAGTTTAATTGAACATTGTAAGTATGTGGAATCATGAATAGGGCGTGTGATTTAGTTGGTTTCTCCTGGTTAGAGTGATGCCTCAATATATCCCAGAGTAATCTGGGTAGTAAGTAAAGTATTTGCAAGGTTCCCTTGGAGGACTGGGGAGAAATGAGGGAATATTCAACTTCTCCATTTGGAGAATTTCTGATACTCTCACTAGCAATGGGAACAACCCAATTAATAGGCTGAGCCCTTGATCTTGGGGTTTGCCTGTATGAAGCTTATCCCTCCAAAGGATAGGCTAAGCCTACTTAAAATTAGGTCTAAGAGTCACCCCCAGAGAACTTCTTTTGTGCTCAGTTGTGGCTTCTCTCTAAACCAACTCACCAAGTTAATTCACTACCCCCGCACCCCCACCCCCCATGGGACATGACTCCCAGTGGTATAAATCTCCTTGGCAATTGTGGGACAAAACTCCAGGGATAAGTTGGGACCCAGTATTCAGGGATTGAGAAAGCTTCTTGACCAAAAGGGGGAAGAGAGAAATCAGACAAAACAAAGTTTCAGTGGAGAGATTTCAAACAGAGTTGAGAGTTTATCCTAGATATTATTCTTATGCATTATATAGACATCCCTTTTAGTTAATGGTATATTGGAGTGGCTGGAGGGAGGTACCTGAAATTGCTGAGCTGTGTTCCACTACCTTGATTCTTGAAGATGATTGCATAAAGACATAAAGTATACAGTGTGACTGTGTGATTGTGAAAACCTTATGTCTGATGCTCCTTTTATCCAGGGTATGGACAGATGAATAAAAAAATAAGGATAAAAATAGATAAATAATAGCGGGGATAAGAGGTAAAATAAATTGGGTAGATTGAAATACTAGTGGTTGAAGAGAGGGAGAGGTCAGGTGTACGGTATGCATGGTTTTTTCTTTTTTCATTTTATTTCTTTCTCTGGACTGATGCAAGTGTTCTAAAAAATGCTCATGGTAATGAATACACAATTATGTGATGAGATCGTGAGCCACTGATTGTACACCATGCATGGAATGTATGTATGCTAAGATGTGTCAATAAAAATACATATTTTTAAAAAATATCGGCATAGCAATGTTACTTTCCCCAAAATGCGGTGTTCTGAGCTGGTTGCCTGCCATCTGTGGGTTCCTTTGGCTTTTCAGTCACATGGAAATGCAGACGGCAGCATCTTCTTCTTTCTCTTCTAGGTTCTGTTGACTTTCAACTTCTTTTCCTTCAAGTTGACTTTCTTCCTGCCTTCTCTATAACGCCTCCAATGGCAAGATTAAGAGTCATTCTGATGCACACGTTAACTAAAAATAAATCTTCAAAGGTACTACTGATAATGGGCTTATACTCTTAGAAATGGATTAAGAGGATGTTTTTCTGGGATACATATTTAAACCTAGCACAGTTTTTTAGTTTGCAAGCTGCCAGAATGCAATATGCCAGAAAAAGAATGGCTTTTGAAAAAGAGAATTTATTAAGTTGCAAGTTTACAGCTCTAAGGCTATGAAAATGTCCAAATTAAGGCATCGAAGGAAAGATACCTTAGTTCAAGGAGGCCAGTGATATTCAGAGTTTCTCTCTCAGCTGGAAAGGCACATCACAACATCTGCTGGCTTTTTTTCCAGGAATCTCCATTGGCTTTCCCAGGGTTCTGTCAGTTCTGTTGGCTCTGTCAGTTCTGGTGACCACTGTGGCTCTACTGGTTCTGTAGCTTTTTCCAAAATGATACCCTCTTAAGGGCTCCAGTAAGCAACCCTACCTTGAAGAAGTAGAGATACACCTCTATGGAAACCATCTGCTCAAAAGTTACCACCCACAATTGGGTGGGTCACATCTCCATGGAAATAATCAGAAATGTCCCACCCATCAATATTCAAAGAAGATTTAAGGACATGGCTTTTCTGGGTTACATAATAGCTTCAAACCAGTACACACAGTTAAATCATTTTTCTATAGCTTCAGGCTGATAAGTTGGTCGTTTACTGTTTTAATCATGAGAAAGCAAACTAATGCCTGGTTCCACTCAAGATGTACTATCGTAGGCACACATGAAATCCTGGGGAAAAAAAGTGTTATTTACTTTTTTAGGGCCCATGGGTGATGCCTAACTAAGTTAGGTCAGCATACATTGATTGGGCCTCTACAGTAGTTTCCTGTATAGCTGATAGGTCCTGGGTAAGCCAGTTCAGTATGAATAATTGACTCTAGGCCTTGTTTTAGGAGAGGTCTAATTAGACCATTTGGCCCAACCTATCCTGTTTTTCCATACCATGAGTTGGATGACATTTTCCCACCCCACTATGAAATTGCTACAGATGTTGTCACATCTGTAGAGTGGAAGTTGCAAATGCTGGGGTCATCCCTTGCTATTATTGATAGACATTTAAATAAGAGTAAGGGAACTGACCATACAAGCATAGTTAAAATTGGTTGGGGAATAGAAGACCCAGCAGTTAGTTAGATTTAATGGGCTTGCCGTGATTTGGAGAGTCATACCAAGGTATTTTTCTTCATGAGATAAGGCCCAGAACCTATTCTAAAAAATAAAGATCACTAATCTCCCTCCCTCCTTTTACCTTCCAGTATTGAAGGGTTCTCTCTCAGGTGCCAGGCAGGTTGCTTTCCTTCTACCATCAAAATATTGGTGTCCCATTCTATTCACTATTTCTTTATGCTACTTTAAAAGTTATCATTATTTGCACCCAGTTCTTTCATCCAGAGGGGTCAGATGTGAGAAAGACAGTGGCATTTTTATAAAATGTACAGAGATCCATTATATCTCCTATCCTGGCTTATCATAATGACTGTAGAGGAACTTGGCAAGCAGTGTACTCAACTAAGTGATAGTTATCTTTATGACCTAAGACCCCATCAGTCTAACAAGAGAGTCCAGCTACCTGAACCAGACTTTAAGTTCAAATTCCCTAAGCCTCCTTTGGCTGTGCTGCTGCCTGTGATTGCCAATCAGGCCAATCTGAAATTGCTATTAGGAGAAGAAAAAAAAAGCACCACGCCCAAGTGTATTTCAGGTTGAAATTCTGAATTCTCAAAATTTGTCTATATAAAACCCATCCCTTTTATCCCGTATCCTGACCATTAACTAGGAAGTGGCAGAGAGAAGAGGATCATTCTCTAGGCACAGTCACATTTGGTGATCAAACTGTCTTCCTAAGGTGTATGAGCCAGGAGGAAGCCAATCAAGTAGAGTTAGAAATGTTTGGGGTAAATTTTTGAGAATGCCATTCTAATATGTGTGGATGATAAGGAACCTGGAAGGTCCATTGCCTATCTTATCTATTAGTCCATTGTTGAGTGGTTGTTGCCAATTGGTGTTAGATTGCAAATAGTCTGGAAAGTCAACCAAATGGCACAGATTATTTTCAAGTATCACATATGCATGTCTGTAGTCAGTTGGTCATTCTAGAGCAACAGCATCTTAACCTGAAACAATGTTAACAATTGTGAGGCACCCCTATGATCCCAGGAATACATTAAAGTTCTCATGGAGTCAATCTTCCAGGAGAATCCTAGAGCATTATAAGGCATCCATCTTCAAAATGTCATAAATTCAACATTTGCAGGAGTTGTAAGTCTGACAATGCAATGCTATTCTCTGCATCAGAAACAAAAAGTTCTTTACTTTGCATTCAGTCTATGATGGCAGATTTACTTCCATGTCTGGAATGATGATGGAATCAGACAGCAATGGCAGCAATTTGAGTAGTGTACATTCAACTAACAAGTTGAAACTGATGGGTCTCATGAGGGAACAAACCCTTATATTGGATATCTACGTGCATGATCAAGAGAGTTCAATAAGCAACCACGATTTGTTTCAATCATTCATAGGCAAAAAGAAATGTTTTCATTCTTCCAGTCTGTGGTTTTGCAAGTGGTAGACTAAATATCTAAGCCATTGCCAAAAGAAGTGCAAAGGTCAGTAAAAACATAACAAGATTTATTGATGGGACTATTAGATTGTGTTATGATAAAAGTCTTGATTTTTTCCACTGAGTGGAAAAGGCATGTCCATTTTCTGTTCTGAATGGCTTGCATTAGGGTGAACATCTGTAGCCAGTCTAGTAGACTGTACTTCAGTTTCCCTGAAGCATCAAAGAGCCTAAGCACATACCTCTGAATTAAAGGCCTTCTTGATCCAGTGGCCTTGCCTCTGGCTGTGGAGTGAGGAAAAATGTTTGCTCCAGAGTGAGAACTACTGCTTTTTAATGTAAAGTTGAAGACCTGTGAGGGCTTAGCAGCATGATTTCTAAATTCCTATTTCCACATGACAACAGAAACTTGTTGGTCTTTTAATCCAAGCTGACCCACTCCAAAGCAAAATATCTGGCTTGCATGAGTCAGATATACAGCCTCATCAAGAGGCTAGTAGCAGTTAGATAACACTTTTTACAAATGGGTTTACCTGGTAGCTATATCTGGGAGGTAACAAGTCCAAATCCTCAAGGAGTACCATGGGTAGAATTTACCTCCCTCCGCCAGACTCTAATCAGCTGAATCATCAGTCTCAGAGACTTGTAGTTTAAAGGGCCTGCTGGACGCCAAATGTAGACGGTATGCAACAGCTTACTGGTTAGCTTCTATTGGAGCCTGTTGTTTTGGGTCCCCACCTGAAAGAAGCTTATTTGAATCTTACCTGATATGAAGCACCAAGAAGAATTCCCAAGTGAGACACATAGTATGTCCAATACCCACAGGGTACAATAAGGTGCTGAATCTACTTTTTGGGGTTTTGATTAAAAAGACAGGAGTTTTGCCTTGATGGCCAGAAAGACTTTATGTTGTGAATATGCTTACAGAGTTACAAGAAACATTTTTTTGCTACTGACCTGCTGCTTTTTGTTGGGGTTTATCAGAAACCCCTGTTTGCAAAGGTTTGCTAACGGTGCTGTCAAATTTGTTGCAACTCAGGCTACTGACTTGCTGAGCAGTGGAACATCATCTATATAGTAAAATCTTTGGACCTGTAAGTAAAGACGCACTTGCACTGAATATCGACCCAACGACTGTGACAATGTCAGAGAAATTTGTTACACAATCACTTCTCTATATTCAGACCTTTGTTACTAGCGAGAATTCCCTCTGACACGTGGAACAGGGAGTTAAAGCATAGAACAAATCCATTCCTCTTAAACATTCAGAAACAGAAGGCACAACAGTATCCTGAGTCAACCCAAGGGGATCCACCTACAAGATTATTTCAACTTTCCTTCCTGTGCTGGTTTGAGTCTTTTATGTACCCCAGAAAAGCCTATGTTCTTTTATTCCAATCTTGTGAGAGTTGACCTATTGTTGGCTGAGACATTTGGTTAAGTTGTTTTGATGGAGATGTGGCCCCACCTATTCAAGTTGGATCTTAATCTGCTTGCTAGAGCCTATTAAGGGAGAGATATTTTGAGAGTGCTCAGAGCTGAGAGTACCTAAGAGGTAAAGAAAACACCCAGACACATTTTGGAGAAAAGGTCCAGCTGATGTCACCATGTACCTTCCTATGTGACAAAGGAACCCTGAATGCCAGCAGCTTGTCCTTCAAAAAGGTGTCCTTTTGTTGGTGCCTTAAATTGGACACTTTCATGGCCTTAGAATTGTAACTTGTAACTTAATAAATCCCCTTTTAAAAGCCAATCCATTTCTCGCATATTGTATTCTGGCAGCTTTAGGAAAATGAAAAATTTTCCCACTGCAAACTTTGTTGAAATTGTTTCAACACCTTGTTGAAATTGGGTGCCTTCTCTCCTTTCAGAATGGTGCAGTGATTAGGGTGCCTATAGCCAAAGGAGCCACTATGGTTTGAGGCTCTTCTTCCTGAAGTTCATGAGCATAACTGGACATTATTGGGCAAGTCATGGACACATTCAGTCGCAATCTCCCAGCCCATACCTACCTCCTTTCTTTCCCCCCCTCTTGTTTGCATGGCAATATTCACTATGCTTCCATTTTGGAAAAGAACACAAGTAGCCCTGGGGAGATTTGGGATGCTCAGCTAGTCCCAACTCTTTGCCAGGGCACAGGGGTTGCTTCCTGAATGCTTTTCACTCCTTTGCAGGCCCTCTCCCCTGGACACTGGGACAGTACAGGAAACATGGTGTATAGAGCTGCCAAACTTGATCCAAGCTGTTGGCTTCCCTGGGGAGCCTGCCATGATAGGATCTCTTCTCCTTCTCTTTTGGGTCCTTTTGTGCTGTGTAAATAATTAAGTGGTCACTTGCTGAAAATTTCTGCTGTCCTGAGACTGTGCTCCCATGACACACTGTGTAGCAACTCACTCCACAAATGGGAGCATATGATCTTTGGTCCTCTTTGGGGGTGACCTCACCTCTAATCATTTCTTTCCTTAATGTAATTGAGGTCAGAGTGAACGGAAAACAGGAAAGGAAACACAAAAGGAGACAGTGGCTATGTGTGAGCAATGCAATTTTACCTGAAGTTTACAGCAACTACTCAATCTCTAAGTAATGAAGCTTCTACTGCTTTCTAGTCTACACAAAGCTTTGGATTGAACAGCCAGGTCCTCACTGCCGACTCTGTTGATTTCAGCTTAAGGGACTCTTTGGCCAGTAGCCATAATTGCATTGGCTTTGGCTCTGGCTGTGGGGTCTGCTGCCCCATTGTCAATTCAGCAGCCCTTTCTCTACTTGCCCAGAGGAGAGTGGACAGCAACCAAGGCACTGTTTTGGCAGCTTGTTTCAGTCTTACCCTTCCCCGGTCAACCTTTGAAAATTCACAAACAGAAGAGTTAAGGGTCCTTACTTTCAATCTCCCCAGTCCTTGCTCACCACTTGGATGAATACATTTATTATAAGATGCCAGAGCATCTTGTTTGATCCCTTAATATGCCTATGGAGTTCTTGTCTTTCCTCTTGCAGAAAGTCACTCTCTGTTAGCCAACTCTCTTCACTGCCAAAACTGTTAAGAATTGTCAAGTATCAGAGATTTTAGCTTACATACAATATACTCCTTCAGCCTGCCACAGTTTCATGGATGCCGAGAGAAGATACAGACTAGGAGGTCAGAGATGAAGGACACATGGGGTGACATAAGGAGTCTGGATGGATGCCCATAGTGGATTGTATTACATAAGAGGAATCCTGAGCTCAGGGAACCATTAGGGGATCTAACATACTTAGTGGTAAATATGCCTGCCCTTTAAGTGGGAGGGCATCTGTCTTCCAATCTGTTCACTATGTAAACCTCCTTGAAAACATCATCTAGAACAAATGCCAGTCATTCAATGTCTCTGCTTGCAAGATGTATAGAAATGTGAGAGACCCACGAAGAATGATTACCCAACAATCTTGTAATCATTATAAAAATATCATATGGGATTTTGACACTAAATAAAATAAAACACTAAAAATGGAAAACTATGAGTTTTAACTATCTGTTTACTTTGTCCTTATTTCCTGATTATAAAATAGTTGATATTTGCTCCATCATAAATTCAGAATTCACTGTATTTGCTCATTAGAGCCATTATTTTGACATTCTTAGAAATCTGCAAAAAAAAGTACCACAGTTTCTAATAATCATTTACATTTCATTAAATTATGTTGTTTTATTCGTAATCTACCATCGGATATCAGCATTTACTATAGATTACTACAGGTGTATTTTCTTTTAAATAATTGGATAATGCTGTGCATCTCCCCACATTGATTCCATAAAAATCCACTGGTGGCTTTTCTTTCTTCTGATGTCATTGCCTTCTTACTATGAGGTGACTGCTGTTTGTTTGAATCTTTCATCACCTCTGACTTGATTTGTTTTAGCCTTCATTATTTTACAGCTTGAGGTTGCAACAAAAAAAGGAATAGTTTACTGTGTTTAAAGCTTCTTTATTATCAGCAGGCTGTCCACACTGTCTATGAAAACTTTACACATGCCTTGGACAAAAGATTATAATAACATACAATAATGACAACTACGGAGACCTCTCATTATTTTTTTATTTTTTGCAAGGGCAGGCACCGGGAAACAAACTGACCTCTCATTATCTTTAAAGATGATTCTAGCAATGCTCCCTTAGGAAGGGAGGCACTTTAATCACTTTCCCAGGGTTGGAGTCAGATTCTGAGTGACAGCTCAGTTTGGCACAATGGCTCGTTATGGCTGGGCGGGATGGAAGTCTCAGTAGGTAATTACAAGATGGAACACAGAAAAGAACAAAATTAACTGCACTTCTTGGGGGGCAAACAAGAAAGCACTTCAGACTTTAGAAAGCACTTATCAATATTTTTCCAATAAGAATTTATCATATTGAAAAAATATCCATAAGTTATATTAACATGTTTCTTTCAAATAATCAACAAGGATGTGAAATTTATTTTATTTGTAAATTGGGTCCACATGTTTCTGTGAAGGGACCTCTTATTCCATGTTGCCATTTTATTGAGTTCATAAGCACCTGTATATCTAGCGCCTGTAGACAACTGACATCAATGAATTCAGTCAAAAGGAAATAGGATTGTAGCGGTTTGATAGGTTATGGTCCTTGGAATGAGAGGCAGATGGAGGAACCTTCGGAACCCAGCAGAGCTATAAGTTCAGATGTTAGTCTGAATATGAAACAAAAGCAACACGGTATTAACCCGGGGAGTTTTCTGTGGTTAGTGCTTAAAAGCATTCTTTCTAAACTGAAGATAGGTCCTAGAAATCAAAATAGGACTGTACCTATAGCTGTGGGAGCCAACTGGACAAAATGTCTTTAAAAGAACATTTTGAGAAGTAGGGAGTGATAACCGCTTTATGCCATGTCGAGAAGGGCGGTTCTGCTTAGCCACCCTCAAAAGACTGAGAGAGACTCAGTAGTGAGTTAGGGATTCCCATAGACAGCAAACCGAAACCACCAAGAGAGAGGGCTGCTCTGAAACAACCTGCTGAGAAAGTGGTCCCCATTCTCACTGTGCGTCAGTATCATTTTGTTTTTTTCTTTCGAGTTTTACTATTTTCATCCAAGTACCTGAGCTCTGAACTCAAGGCGCGGGAGGCGCTGCGAGCTAGTGGAGTCTCCGCTGCGTCAACCCCTGGCCGTGCCGGGTGCGTCTGGTGGGGGCTCCTGGGGCTGCCGGTGGCCCCCGAGCAGAGCCGCTGCGACGTGCGGTTCGAGGAAGCAAGAAAGGAATTTGTTCGTCCCTGGCAATAGAGTCCAGGGCCTCTCAAAGGCTCGCAGCTCTCAAGTCCAGTCGGAGAGGAAGGGCAGTGCGGCTGGCGAGGCCCAAGGACCGGGAAAACCTGGAGAGCTGCAGCACCGAGTACCTGAAAACCAGGGTCAGGTGAGGCGAGGCAGGGCTCCGGCGAGCAGAAGACCAGGTTTTAGTTTTGGGGAAGGTTATGTGCATAACTGGAAATAGCTGTCATAATTTTAATGATTATAAAAGTAATGCCAGTAAAGAGAAGAGCAGAAATAAAAAATTGAAAATCTTCTCATTTTCTTCCCCGGAACGGGGATGGGATATTAGCAGGTTGTGTAGTCTTTAGAGTAAATAAAATTGTGCCATAAATATTTAGCTTTTAATGTATCAGACAAGATCAGGCTTTATTTTATTGTTTGGAAATTTGCCCTTGTTCTGGACAGCTTTCCTGATTTGGGAAATACAGATACCCCCCCCCCACACACACACACACACTATTTCTCCTATTGTAGTATAATTTACAATAAAATTCACCAACTTTAGTACACAGTTGTGAAAGTTCTGACATAGAGTTGTATAACTACCAGCACAATTAAAATATAGAACAGTTTCATCACCCCCAAAATATCCCCCTGTGCCCTGCTTATAAGTCACCCAACCTCAAGCTGATCTCTCTTTCCCTATAATTTTGTCTTTGTGAGAATGTCATATTTATGGAATCATATAATCTGTAGCCATTTGTCTGGCATCTCTCACTTAGCATGCTGCATTTGAGATTCCTACATGTTGTTGTAGGTTCCAAGAGTATGTTCGTTTTTATTGTTAAGTAGTTTTCCATCATATGGATCTCCCACAGTTGTTTATACAGTCCCCCACTGAAGGACATTTGGTTTGTTTCCAGTTTGGGGTGATTATAAATAAAGTTGCTATAAACTTTTGAAAATATTCTGCATGTTATTTTGTAAAAACATAGGTTTTCATTTCAGTTGGTCATACTTAGGTTATATGGTAAATGAAAGTTCAATTTTATAAGAAACTGCCAGACTCTTTTCCAAAGTGGCTGTCCCATTAGCAGTGGATGAGAGTCACAATTGCTCTACATCCTTGTCACCACTGATATTGCCAGGTTTGATTCGAATTTTTAATTTGTAGCCATTCTAATAGTTCTACTATTAGTGCATCTAACTGTGGGTTTAATTGGTATTTCCCAATTGATAATAATGTTGAGTGTTCTTTTGTGTGCCTATTTGTGACTTCTGTTTTTGCTTTGATCAGTTTTGCTAGAAGTTTATCAATTTTATTTTTCCCCAAAGAATTTACTTTTTGTTCAGTTGAACTTCTGTTAATTAGGTTCTGTTTCAATTTCTGGTTCCTGTCTTTTTTTTTTTTTTACTATTCGCCCCCCACACACACACCAAATAATTTGCTATTCTTTTCTCACTTATTGATTTTTCAGCTTTTCAAATTTACACATTTCTCTTGAAACATAGCTTTAGCTGCATCCCACAGTTTTTGTTATATTATGTTACCATTTTCATCAGTTAAAAATATATTCTAATTACTATTATCATTTCTTCTTTGGACTATGTTTTAATTAACAAAAGTATTGTTTACTGTTCAGATTTTGGGATTTTCTAGTTCATTTGTTTTTTCTGTTTTTTTAGTTCTTGCCGTGTGTACTTTGAATGATTTTAGTTCTTTGAAACTTGTTGAGACTTGCTTTATGACCTAGTCTATGTACAACTTTTAAAACGTTTTGTGTATTTCTGAAACTAGTATGCATTTCTGCAGTTTCATATGTGGCCCTTGAGTCAGTTTTGCTATTAGTGTTGTAAACTTTTTATAAACTCAGATCTTTCAATAAAGATATTTTTGTCTATTTGGTCTATTCTTTTTATCTCTTGTCATGATTTATGCCTCAAAATCTAGTTGGTGAGAACGGGGAGAAATTCAACTTCCCCAAGTTGAATTCTTGATATTCTCACAAGCAGTGTGGACAACCAAAGCTATAGGCTGAGCCCCCAGTCTTGGGGTTTGTTCATAAAAAAAAATTTTTTTAAATCTAGTTTTCTATGGATCATCTACTTCTAAAATAGATATTGTGCTTGCCTGTGTAAGGTTTTTCTCACTGTTAACCCACTCAATGTTGACACTTTCTACCAAATCTTGCTAACAGAGCTTCCTAGCAGTATTACCACTAATTTTAATAGGTCTAGCATAGTTCTGTAGTTGTTTTAACATTAATCCGCACATACATTCACCAGTGCTTAGTTTGTGCATGCCATGAGTTAGATAGTGTGGAAATTTTGGGATAAGGCAGTGAACCATTCAGGCAGCCCTCAGGGATTTCCCAGTTTAGCATATTATTTCCAATGGCTCAGCAGGCCTTGTGTTCTCATTGACATGAATATCTTGTTATACACAGAAACTCGGTCTTTCATTATCCCAGTAAGTCTTAGTGGCCCACCTTTAAATGTTGACTTAATGTGCCAAGAAATGTACTCACACTGATTTTCCAGACTCAAATGTCTTCATCCTGCTTATCTTATTCTTGGATACCCAGGGGGGTAAAACATATACATAGCTATAAATTGATTTAATTAATTTAATTACTTTGTGTAAGTTACTGTTTGTAGTAGTTAGGTTCAGATGTCAACTTGGCCAGGTGATGGTGCTGAGTTGCTCTGTTGCTGTGAACTTAAACCATCAGTATATGAATGTCATCTATAGCTGCTTACATCTGTGATCAGCTAAGGGGTGGGCCTTCTGCAAAGAGTGATGCTTAAAAGGAGGTGTCAGAAGAGAGGACCCAGCTCAGACCCAGATACTTGGAGATACTGAAAGGAATTGCCTCAGCAAAAGCCACTTGAACCCAGAAGCCAGGAGGGGAAGCCTTCCCATATGACAGAGGAAGCCAGAGGAGAGCCAGCTGCCTTTCCTCCAATTAACTGTAAATTTGTAATTAAATAAATCCCCTTTATAAAAGTCAACCCATTTCTGGTGTATTGTGTTCCATCAGCTTTAGCAAACTGAAACACTAGTCTAGGAGCTTTGTTAATAGTAATTCATATAATGCTCCCCAAAATCCATTGATGTAGGTCTTGTTACCATCCTCATTAGGAAATTGAACATGGAAGTATCTGAATTCATGCACTTAGTAAGTGGTGGCAGCAGGGTTTGTGCCTACCACTCCATCTCCAGGGTAGTTTTAGCCTCATTGCAAGGTTGCTCTTAAAGTGGGCACTAATCATTGTTTTCATTTTATAGACTAGGAAGAAGAGCAAAGAAATTTGAGTGACTCACTCATAGTCAAATTGCTAGTAAGTTGTGAAGGTCTAAATTAGAGCCTAACTTTAAATCAGGCCCCTTAACAACACAATATAGTGCCACAAACATTATGGAAACATGCCTTTTTAGGGAGCAGAAGCACTTTTTTCTTGACAACAAACCTATACTTTTATTTCAAATATGTAAGGGACAACTAGGAAGGCATCATCTCATCCATTTTGCATTTTGTTTCTTGGAAATCTTTTTAAGAATCAATCATATTATTGAACAGTATTTCTGGTTTCTTTACTGTTACTGTGTTGCATCTATTTCTTTTTAGCAATTAAATGAAAAATGAGAGAAGCAGAACTAGGCATTGGTAATTTTCTAACACACTAACTCTCACCTCCATAATTCTGAATTTTTAAGTAAATTTAAATGAATTTTGCTTTCATATTTTTAAAACAGTAGCTTTTGAGAGTGTCTCTTCCTTATGCCACCCAAACAAGATTAGGTATCATTGGACTAGGATACGATACCACAAACATTTGCAATTGGCAAAACACATTCAGGTTTCCAAATGAATGCAGATTTCCATGGAAACAGCCATAACTTATACAGAATGCATCAAGCCAAGCTCTCAATTTTCGTGTTGATTTGTCCTGGGGCAGAAACATACCAGACAGGGATTTGCTTAAAGTCACTCCTCATTAGGAATGGAAATGGGACTGGTAAATGTGGGCCCTTTCCTCCAACCTGCTGTTCTGCCTGCTGAATCACACTGACTTCCAGCTGTTCATCTGTTTGTATGCCCCCCAAGAACAGTTTGCAGTTCCCCAAGGTTCTGTGCTGCAGGGACAGAGCAATTAAATAAAAACATCTCTCCATCTATGGAAGGAAACAAATTCTGACTCCCTGAAGAATACTGTTTTGATGCCAAATCCTCAGGTCATGCATTTATGTAGAAGAAGACCCAACCACAAAGTGCAGTGGTGACATTTGCTACCAAACTGAATTTGTACATATTATAACCAGTATCACCAGATGCACATCATAAACACTGGCTTGAATTCCAAGCCTGCTATTTAAATCTGCCTCCCTTTAAACACATCTCTGTTCCTTGAGCTCCAGTTTAACTCTTCTATAAAATTTAGTGAGAATAATTTGATATCATGCATATGTATCATAAAAGTACAGTGCCTAGACAATAAAAAAAAGTTGACTCAATAAATAAATGTTGTGGGTATTCTGGGCCTGATATCCTAAACACTGATTATGTCAATCTTTATGAATTCTTTCTGTATAACTACTATGGCTTTTTTTCATGAGATAATGCCCAATAGATTTATAATGATAAATAAGCCATCTGTGTCAAGGAAAAAATAAAAATTAAAACAATTCAAAGTCCCCAAAATCCAGTAAATATGTGTCACAAAGCATAAGTTCCAGAAAGAGGGCAGTTTTAAGAGGATTAATTCCATACCTAAATGATGTCTCAAAACCAGATTCTTTATAATTCTCACCTATAATTCCTTTGCATTTTCCCTTCCTTTTCATTAAAGCAAATTGGTCTAATCAGTTCCAGAGTCATATCCACCCCTGTCAATAATCCATGTTGCTGTTTGTGGATTTAGAAAACTTTTTCCAAGTGCCTCCCACCAACTTCTCCTTATGTGAAATTCACCATATTGTGTCAAATGTTTGTGCCTAAAATAATAATTGCCAGGGGAAAAGACCATAATGGCTGGCATAGATCAATTAGCCCATATGAGCTTATTCTATGTCCCCCAGCCCAGTATGACCAGTTTTCAGTGAAGCACATGCACATGAAGATGATAATAAATACCTAAACAAACAAGATTTTTGTCAGGAAGAAGCGTGAGTGATTTATATATTGGAGTACAATCAATACGATTTGGTTAAAACCAGCATTATAATTCTTAAGATTCAGTTAATTAAAATAGAAGGTAAACTTGCAGATGAATATAGAGGCTTAGCTTTTTTTCAATAAAATGTAAAGTCAGAGTAGATGTACTTTTTTCTTATTCTATCTGTTAAGTACAACTAAAAGTCCTGGACATTATATACAAAACAAGCATATGAAGCCTCTAAAAGGTGGAAAGCAGACAGGAGACATGCTAGAGACCTTAGGAATTGAAAACTGACACAGTGGCAAGTTTCCTGGATATATTCCTTATATATTCCAAATATAGAGGTGAAGAAGTGTGATAAACCAGAACTGCCAATGAGTCCAGGCAAAAAAGGCTCCACACAAACTTGCTCTCTCTTGTTAAAGGACTAAAGAAGAAGCTGCCTAGAAAGCTGCTCTGTTCCAGCCAAATACCATAGAAAACAAATCTGTAATTCTAGTTGCATCCATGGCAGCAAAGGCTGGGTGGAGAGCCTAGATCTTCATACTCACAAGCTTGGAATGAGGTACCCCGATCCTCTTCAAAGTAGAGACAGGATTGTCAATCTGACTGACTAGAAGTGAGTCCTTTTCCCGTGCATGGTGTTAGTGGACACCAATTGGGGTCCAGGACCTCACCCCCATCTGACAGTTACCAGGCACTTCTCTCCTTCCCTGCTGGGGTGCTCTCAACAGAAGGGTCAGGACTTTAATCATTGCCAGCACAAAGTGCTGGTACCAGTGGAGACAAAGTGGCAGAGACAGAACTCTTACCCCACCAGAATTAATATGGAGCCTTGCCCCGTGGGTGTTAGTGAAGGTCAACTGGAGAACTTGGACTTTTATCTCCAATAGGCAAAGTGGCAGTGAACTTCTTTTCCCTACCAGAGTGGAGTCAATACATTTCAACTAAAACAGAAAGTTTAAGTGTGGTTCAGAGTCTCATAATACAGAAGTACATAAATAAATAAATAAATAAATAAATAAATAAATAAATAAATAAATAAATAACTGAGAATTAAGAAGATCTCAAAATGGAATGAAAGAAATCTATCAATAGATGAAAACACTTTATGGAAGTGATATCAGAATTATCTAACAAAGTTTAAAAGCAGCAATGGCAAAAGTACTTCAATGAGCCATTAAATACATTCTTAAATGAAAAGATAGAAATACTCAGCAAAGAAATAGAAGTCTCAACAAGAACTAGAAGATATAAAGAGGAACAAAATTGAAATTTTAGAATGGAAAAATAACTGAATAAAGACCTAAGTAGATGGGGTCAACAGCAGGATGGAGAGGGCAGAGGGAAGAATTGAACTGGAAGATAAAACAATAGAAATTACTCATTTTGAGCAGAGAGAATGTAGACTTTGTGGTCATTTGAAAGTGCACATACATGAGAAAAATTATGTTCTCGAATCTAACTCATTGGGTGGGTGTAACCCCATTATAAGTAGGACCTTTTGATGAGGCTACTTCAGTTAAGGTGGGACCCACCTCATTCAGGATGGGTCTTAATCCTATTACCAGAGTCCTTTTTAAACAGAAGCAAGACTGAGATAGAGAAAACTATGGAAGCAAAAGCTGAAATCAATGAAACACAGAAGAAAATGGAAAAACCATCAGATGCCACAGTGTGCCTAGGTATGTGACAGAGGAGCCAAATATCACCAGCAGCCAATCTTTGGGAAGAAAGCAACACCTTGATGATGCCTTCACTTGGACATTTCCCTGGACTCTAGCTGTGAGTGACTAAATTCCCAATGTTTAAGCTGAATCATTTCATGATATTTGCTTTAAGCCCCCTGTGAAATAAAAAGACAATTTTTTTTTAACAGAATCTCAAGGACTGGTGGAACTATAACAAAAGTCTTAAAGGGACAGGAAAAAGAAGGTGGTGCTGAAAGGGGCCGCAAATAAATAATGGTTGAGCACTTCCCAAATTTGTCAAGGTCCCTCACAAACCTGGACATTCAAGAAGCCAATGAACACCAAATAGGATAAATCCAGAGAAATCCATACCAAGACATCTCATAATTATGTTCTGCAAACTTAAAGACAAAGGAAAAATCTTGAAGTGAGAGAAGAATGTCTCACTAGAGGGGAAAGACAATTCAAATGAAAGAAGAGAATTTCTCAACAGAAACCAAGAAGACCAGAAGGAAGTTTCCATCCAGAATCCTATACCCAAAGGAAATGCCCTTCATCAATGAAGAGAAAATCAACACATTCAATGATAAATGAAAATGAAAAGAATTTTTCACAACCAGACATACATTAAAGGAAGAGCTAAAAGTAGTTCTTATAAGAAGGAACCGTGGGACATCAGGAAGAAAGAACACAGTAAGTGAAATTAGTGGGAAATACAATAGACTTCCTTCTCTTCTTGAATTTTTTAAATTATTTTTGATGATTAGAAATAGTATAACAGTCTCTGGTGTTTTTTTTAATACATGTAGAGAAATAAAAATAAAAATAAAACAGATCGATCTGAAAAAAAAACTTAATTAGACAACCTTAAGTCCCAACATAAATGTAAATGATCTAAATACATAATTAAAAGAGAGAGATAGTGAATTAGAAAAGATGATTACAACTTTTGTCTACAAGAAACTCATATGCAATGATACAGGAAGGTTGAAAGTAGTAAGATGATGGAAATGATATGAAATAAATTATAAGATGTCAGAAGTGGCTAATTAACATTAGATGAAGTAGATTTCAGAGAAAAGCAAATTGACAGAGATATTATATAGTGAATACTAACTAAATTATAATAATGAATAATGATACTCCATAATGAAATTATGGTCAATCCACTAAGAAATTCTAAGTGTGGTAAATGCCAAACAATAGAGTTGTAACATCTGTAAAGTAAACACTACTAAAAATAAAAAGAGCTGCACTAGTTTGTTAAGCTGCCTGAATGCAATATACCAGAAATGTTAAACTTTTAAGAAGGGAATTTATTAAGTTGTAAGTTTATAGTTCTAAGCCTATAAAAATGTCCAAAATAAGGCATCCAGGAAAAGATACCTTAATTCAAGGAAGATCTCTGTCAGCTGGGAAATCACATGGCAGGTAATGGTTGGTCCCTTGATCCTGAATTCCATTACTTTCAGCCCTTGTAAGGGTTCCTCACTTTGCTTCTCTGGGGCAGGCTTTCATCTCTTTGCTTCCCTTGGCTCTCTCCTAGCTCTGGCTTGCTTTATATCTCATGGCAACATCTGCTGAGCTTTAAGCATCTCCAAACATCCGTGTCTCTGTTCTCTGAAGCAACTGCTCTCCCAGCATCTACATCTGCTCTGTCAGCTGTGAACTCTTTCCAAAGAGAGTTTTCCTCTTTTAAAGGACTCCAGTAAACTAATCAAGACCGACCTGGAATGGGTGGAGTCAATCTCCATCTCACCAAAAGGTCATACCTACAGTTGGGCATGTCACATCTCCATGGAGATAATCTAATCAAAACTTTCTTCCATTCAATATCGAATTAGGATTAAAAGAAAAAAATGTCTTTCTCCAGAAGATTGAATCAGTATTAAAACATGGCTTTTCTAGGGGTTCATAAGAGATTCAAACTGAAACAGAAGGAATACACAATTCCACAATGACAGCTGGAGAGTTCAACACCCTTCTCACAACAATGATGAACAGCTAGAGAGAAAATCAGAAATGACAGTAAAGAGCGCAGGAATACATTGACCAGCAGGATCTAATGGACAATTATGGAACATTCTACCAATTACAGCAGAAAACACTTTATTTTAAAAGTGCTCCCAGGACATATACCAAGATAAACCATATACAGGGCTGTAAAACAAACCTTAACAAATTTAAAATAATTTAAATAATAGAGAGTGTGTTCTCTGACCATATATTGCATTTCATAGAGTGTGTTCTCTGATCATATATTGAATTGAACTAGAATTCAATAACAGAAAGTTAATAGGAAAATCTCCACGCACGCGAACATCAACCAACAAACTTCTTCATAGTTCATGGATCAAAAACAAAGTCTCCATGGAAATATTCAAAAATGATTTGAATTGAATGAAAATACAACCTATCAAAATTTGTAGAACATATCTAAAGCAATACTGAGAGGGAAATTTTTAGCACTAAATGTATACATTAGGAAAGAAGAAAAATGTCAAGTGAATAAGCCAACTTCCCATCCAAGAATTTTATGAAAGAAATGTAAAAGAAATCCAAAGCTAGCATAAAGGATATAATCAAACTGAAACAGAAGTAAATAAAATTGAAAACAAAAAATACATACACAGAAAAATCAATGAAATCAAAATATGGTTCTTTGAAAGGTCAATAAATTGATAAAACTCTAGCAAAAATAACAGACAGATAATGGAAAGACTAGTAATGAAAGGGGGGAATATATCTAAATATTCCATGGACACTAAAAGTATAATGACAACCCAATGAGTTGGGTTGTCCAACAATCATGAACAACCCAACACATATAAATTTAAGGTTCAATGAAATACATCTATTCCTTGAATAACAAACTGCCACAACTTGCTCAATATGAAACACATTTTTGAGTACCCCTAAAATTATTAGGTCAAATTAATTTATAATTTTAAAACTCCCCCAAAAAGAAATCTCCAAGTCAGATTGATTCACTGGTGAATTTTATGAAACAGTTAAATAAGAATTAACACCATTTCTGTATAAGCTCCTAGAAAAAGAAGAATAAGAAACACTTATCAATTTATTCTTTGAAGCTCACCAATACCAGAAAAAGAAGGATCCGACCTATAGACCAGTATCGCTCATGAATATAGATGAAAACATTCTTAACAAAATATCCACAAATACAATTCATTGGTATGTAAAAATAATTATACACGAGACCAAGTGGGTTTATTCCAAGGACACAAGGCTATTTAAATATTTGAAAATCAATCAATGTAATCCACAATAGCAACAAAGAAGAAAAATTACATACTCCTATGAATCCATACAGAAATGCTTTTTAGAAAATTCCTTGTCCATTCATGATAAAAACTCTCAGAATAATAGGAATAGAGAAGAACTTCTTCAACTTGATAAATATTATCTACAAATACTTGTGCTGACAAAATACTTTATGATAAGACTGAAAGCTCTCTTTATAAAATCAGAAACAAAGCAAAGATATCTGCTCTAACCACTGTTATTAAACATACTGCTGGCAGTTCAAGCTTGGAAAATAAGGCAAGATGAGGAAACAAATGCATATATATCAGAAAGGAAGAAATAAAAAGGCCCCATTTTGCACATGACATAATTGTTTACATTGACTATCTCCAGAAATCTACATAAAAATGAGATGAAGCAATACTCCTAGAACTAGTAAGTACATTCAGCACGGTTACATAATTAAAGAAAAACATGCAAATTTAAGTTGCATTTCTATATACTAGTAATAAATGTTTGGAAATAAAAATTTTAAATTAAAATGCCTTTTATTTTCTCTCAAAAAATGAAACAAACAGAAATATAATAAAACACATACAGGACTTTTATACTGAAAATTATACATTGCTAAGGAAAGGAATAAAAGATCTAAAAAAATAGAGAGTATATCATGACATAAATGGGAGGACTCAACAACATAAAAATGTCAATTCTCTCTGAATTGATATACAGCTTTGCGGCAATTTCTGTAAAGATCCTAGTTAGTTTAATGTTTTGTATATATATATAAGAAAGTTCTAAAATTTATATGGAAAGGCAAAACAACTGGAAGACCTAAAATAATTTTGAGAAAGAAGGATAAATTATGAGGAAACAGTGCTAAGCTTCAAGAAATATTATATAGATTCAGTGAATAAAATTGTAATAGCGGCCGAGGGATTCATATATCAATGGAACAGAATTAAATTAAAAAAAACAGAAATAGACTCACATAAATATACCCAACTGACTTTTGACAAAAGTACAAAAGAAATTTAAGGGAGGAAAGATAGACCTTTCAAAAAATGGGGCTGGAGTCATCCATAGAGGAAAAAAGGAAAGAAACCTTGGATTAAAGTCATACTTTGGACAAAAAATTAACTCAAAATGGATCACAGACTTAAATGTACACGTAAAACTATAATGTTTTTTGGAAAATAAAAAGGAGGAAATCTTTGGATTCTATGGCTAGGAAAAGTGTTCTGAGACTTCAAAGTCAAAGACATTTGCTCTGTGAAATGGTATGTTAAAATATGAAAAGACAAGCTACAGAATGAGAGATAATCTTTGCAAATGAACAATGGACTAGTGTCTAGGATGTATTTTTTAAAAAACTGTCAAAACTCAACAGTATGAAAAAAGCTAATAGTACAAAACAATCTAATTAGAATATGGCTATTTCACTGAAGAAGTCATACAGATGGCACTACATCATCCTAAACATTAAGGAAATGTAAGCATCTCAATAAGATTTTACTGCACACCTATCAGAATGGTTAAAATTAAAAGAAAACTAATGACAACACCAAATGCTGGTTAGGGTGCAGAAGTAGAAAACTCATGCATTGTGGTGGGACTATAAAATGGTATGGCCATCTGGAAAACTAAACATGCAAGTGTTGAGAACCTAAACATGTGACTACCCTATGGTCGACCAACTGCCTGCCTGGGCATTTATCCCAGAGAAAGGAAGACACATTCAAACACAAATCAATGTATTAATATTTATAGCAGTTCTATTTGTAATAGTTAAAAAGCTAGAAATGACCCAGATGCCTTTCAGCATGGAATGCTACCCATTAAACCCAAAAAAGGAATGAAATATTGATACATGCCCCAACTTGAATGAGTCTCCATAAAATTATGTTGATAGTAAAATGCTACTTCCAAAAAGTTATATACTGTAAAGTCCATACATGTAATATTCTTGAAAGGACAAGATTGTAGAAATGGAGAACAATTTAAGTAGTTGCCAGGGTTTAAGAAGAAGGTAGGAATGGAGGAAAAAAAACATGGCTATAGAATAGCATGGAGAATATTTAAGGTGATGCAAATTTTCTGTTCTTGATTGTCAATTTTCTGGCTTGGATATTGTAGTATAGTTTTATAAAATATTATAATTGGGGAAAACTTGGTAAAGGGTACATGGGATCTTTACTCTTTCTTATAACTTCATGGGAATATATAATTATCTCAAAAGAAAACAAATAAAGATGATGTTCCAGTATATTTTTAACTCTTGTTAAAAAATAAATTGAAAAATAAAATGAAAATTTATTTGAGGGGGTGCTTTTCAGGACAGGAATTGACTTGGGAATTGGGATATAGACATCATATTCCAAAGTAAATAATATGTTTATGTTGTTATGGAAAACTAAGACCATGAATTTTACTGATGTGACCAGAATGATTTTAGAAACGTTGCAAACTAGAGAGGCAATAGTTATTGATGGACTAGCTAATGAGAAGGAATTATCAGATATATAGTGCATTGAGATTTAAAATAGAAATCAATAACCTGTGACAGTAAAGATGATGAGAAAGATTTAAAAATTGTGAGGAAGAAGAATATTAGATATTTAGCAATGCGTTCTAACAAACCACATAATGCAGTTTTTTTTTCAACACTTTAAACCAGTTTGACATGGAAAACTGAGAAATCCTATAACATAGTCAAAGCTAATGCTAATTATTAATGTGTGTTATGATTATCTGGATGAAATCTTCTAATGATAATGGGTAAACAGAGCTGAATTAAGAAAAAACCAACAGACAAAGATACAACTACCACCATCAAGAATTCAAACTATGATGCAAAAGTCAGATCATCAAACAGAGACAGATAGAAAAAGAAGAAATTTTAAAATTTAATTAATAATATAAATTATTCTATGATATAATAAGAATACATATATTTAATATATTTCTGTAACTAAATGCTCATGTCTAACAGACTCAAAATTTATCTTAATCAGCATTTATCCATCCTTCTATTTTTCAGATTCATTAATGATATATTTATATGTCACCATGGTGCAATGAGTGACTTCTTGGACAACAACTGACAGAAATAAACATTTGAGGCTCTGTAATTATGTGTATGTGTGTATGTATTGATGGAGAAAGTTGGCAGTGGTACAACAAAAAGAACAAAATGTCAGGAACAGACAAACAAGAGGCATGGTATCGATGTGTCAATTGAATTATAGTTCATCTTGGATCCAATTGGTGTTTTCTTTCAGGGTGGGAGGAGAAGACATTTATATTTTTACAACAGAGTTCCACCAGATGAATGGCTCTTAGAAACTACATATGGCTAAACACGTTCACCATGGTGATATTATTTGCTGCCCCAGTGAACAATGCATTGGACCAGAAGAAATCTACACACCACCACTGTCAAGCATTTTTTGGTAGAAATGTTCCCATTTAATAGAGCAGAAAGAAATTTGAGCATGGAGCTAAAGTGAGGCAGTGGGGTTACCTCCAGAATAACAAGAAGGGATTTCATACCAAAGACTTGAAATAGAGGAAGGTAAGATCCCACAAAGCTTTGATTTTTTTTAAAAGATAACTAGTGATTTCAATGAAAAAAAAAGACATGACCCTTCTCTAGAGTAAAAAAAGCAGGGATATTACAAGAATTAAATAGACTGAACCGAATCCATAAAAAAGCTGAGGTGAAAAGTGAGATGGATACAATAAAAATGAAATAAAACTAAATTAGAAAACTACAATAAAAGAACTAAAATCCACATGGGATGTAATAAATAGTAGAATAGGCACTGTGGGACTTTAAATATTTGATGTGGAGCGCACATTGGAAGAGATCCTTTAGAGGAAAAGAGCGATATAAATTCTAAGATAGACGATAATAAGATTAAAGAAAGATTTCTGCATTTGACAGACATGATAAGTGGCAAGAATAATCTTAACAGTAATGACAATTAAAAAAATCTCTTATCAGGTATACTGATTTAAATGGCTTACTAAGGTTCCAGAATAATAAGCATGGAAAAATTATAAAAGTATATATTTTTAATTTTATCAAGCAAAAGTGTGAATTTAAATTTAACAAAGGACTAGTAAGGATGGATGGATGGAAGGAAGGAAAGAAGGAAGGAAGGGAATGAGGGAGGGAGGACAAGAAGAAGGGGAAAAGGCCAAATTTCCTTGTCTTTTAAAATTCCAGAGCATAGTGACAGAATCATTGCTTCCTACAGTAGCCAGTTTGCAGTATAACCCCCCACAATTCCCACTAATGGGTTTTCACACTCAAAGAGTCCTTACACATTCTGCCAAGGCTGGTTCGTGTGACCAAATGTATCAATAGCATATGATACGAAGTTGGTCACACCTTTGAGATTAGGTAATAAACAACTTCGGCCTCTAATGCGGGTTCTCTTTGTTTCTCCTGTCTCAGTATCTCTGATCCAGTCTCTCTGTCTCTTTCCTATATCTCTTGCTCAGGGGGAAACAAGATGCCATATTGGGAACAACTCTACAAAGTGGTCCATGCAGTGACAACAACCATTTGATAGAGCTTGAAGCGCATTCTTCTTCCCAAGTTTGGCCTTCAAAAGAAGGCAGCTTCACCAACTTGACTGCAATCTCCTGAGAGAGCCAGTCAGCAAAGGTGCTCTCAAATTCCCGATTCTCAGAAATTGTGGGAAATAAGGTATTTTTGTTGATTTAAGATATAAAGTTTTATGGTAATTTGTTATGCAGCAAAATATAACTAATACACCAGCAAATTGTTTTTATAAATATAGCTCATCACTAAAATGAAAATCTTAGAAAGGTAAATTTATTTTAAGTGACCAAGTTTAAGCATGCAAATGGAAAACAGTCAAATTTTGTAAATGAAGTATGTTAAACGATTGTGCACCATGTTTGATATCAATGTTAATAGCCTAATTGCTTTAAGAAAGAAATAATTATCTTGATATATATATCAAAAGATATTTGCTAAAATTCAACAAGCATTTCTCATTTTAAAAAGCTCAGTGCAGACTGGAGAAACATTTTTTATAAGATGCTATAAATTTATTTTGAAGCAAAAGCATAACCTTATCTTCTGGTGACTCAACTGAGACATTTCCCCAAAAGTTCAAAAAAAGAAAAGAACACCTTTTTAATGTTAAGCAATTAAAATCATGACCTTGACATTAGAAATCTTCTGTTTCTAGAATATCTAAAGAAAACTGTGTAAATACCCAAGAGTATGAGATTTAATGCATAAATTACAGCTCATCCACACAGTAGAAAGTAGCCATCAAGAGGCAAATTTTAGGAAATATGTAATGACACAGAACATGTTAATAATTTCTTAAGTGAGAATGCAAACTGTAAAATAATATGCACCTTGTCATCTCCCAGTTTTTCATTTCTTGTTTTTTAATATAGGTAGAATAAATTAAAAAATAAATTTAGTAAAATGGCTTCTGGACATTGGAAATGTGTTGTTTATTTTCTTCTTAATTGTCTAAAGTGAACAAAGAGCAGGTACATCCCACCCAAAATTAAGAAAGACTAAATGAAATTGTCTAAAGAAAGTATTTTAAGAAACTCTTTTTGTGCTCAGGAAGGAGGGGGCACAAAATTCAGATAAAGAAATCTTGATGTTACTGATTGTTTCCCTGGTAACAAAATGAGAACACTTTTACCTTTCTCAGAAAATAAAGAAATTAATATGCTCATACCTGCAGGAAAATGTCTATTAATCACAAACCACTTCTTGGCCTTTTCTTTAATAAATTACTTGGGAAAGTATGAGACTTAATGACAAGTACTTTCATTCTCCCTTTTCTATAAAAAATGCAATCGCTGCTTTGTATTGAATTCAAATTTATAGAGATGAGTACACACAGAACAAAACAGTAGGTGATAGGGAAATGGAACATATGATTTTCTTTTTTAGGGAGAAAATATGTATGTTTAGGTGTTATTTCCTTCCCTTTGATTTAAATCTATACCAAGAGTAAAATAAGTATTTGTCTTCATACTTACCAGTTTTAGAAACAGAACTGTCTCCAAGAGCTGAGATGCATTCAAGCTTGATAGTTCACCCTGCCATCCACAAACCTTGCCCCTGTACCATAGAGACAATGATGAAATAATATTAATTTTCATTCTGCTTCCAACATCCAACCTGCAGCCCATTATGAAAAGGAATTACCCTCCTGACACCATATACATTCCTCTCAACTATGAAGGCTGAGTTCTAGATCTTTTCGAAGTGAACGATTGTACTGCACTTCTTCCCTTCTTATTTTCCTTAATCTAATTCCCTCTGGTCATCCAGATTTTTCTGTATTCACTTCCCCATAAGTCATCTGGGCTTCTTTTTAATTCAAAGTTGCCAAAGGACCCACCCTCTTCCAAGCTGGAATTCCATGATCAATAAAGTTCTATTTGAATTTTAAAGTCACCATTGGCTACTCCCTACACTTCCATACTTAACTAAACCTTGGCTATATTCTAAGAATACAGATAACCCCATCAGCAGCTGAGTGCTGAAAATAAAAGTCACACAAATGGGAAGATCGGCATCACTGATTACACTAAACATCACAATGGCTAATATGCAATATGCTATATATTCAAGCTAATACTCTAACAATCTTTCTATTCTTTCCTAACTTCCCAGCCACATTTCCCATCCCACTGCCATATGACATACACTTCAAATCTTCTTCAGTCTTCTCAAATCTCTAGTGTTCTTTATTTTCTTTGTAGTACTCATGATCCTAAACTCTGACTTCTAATATGAGTCCCAGCAGATGATTTTGTTTCTACAAAAGTCAATAATAATAACAGTAAATAATATATCAATAAGCTTTCTCAACTTCTCTTTCATTAAAAGAAGGCAAGTTACCTGCTTCCTATCTAAAGACAATCTTGCCACATATTCTGCTTTTCTCCTTTCTCAAGATTTTCATATTATCCGTTCTGTATTACTACTATCTATCATTTATTAATTAATTCAATAATTTCTTCATTGAATATTAAGTGACATCTATTTTGTGCCAGACTCTATTCTTCAATCATTTCCTTTTGGCATTGAAACCTGTAGGAAATCCTCCCATGAAATAAATACCCTCCCTTAAACTCATCTCGTATCAAACCACTATCTCCTTCCTGCTCTCACAACCACACTTCCAAAGAATTGCTCCTTCTGTTGAGGATGGTTCTTCCCTACTTCTGCATCTTCAGCCTGAGGGTAGGAGTATGTGCACCTCTCCATCAGGCTAAGTCATACTCATCCTTGTTAAGAGAGCAATGGTCAGCAACCTGAAGCTAGTCCAAGCAGAGTTGCTTCTGATGCAACCACTGTTTCTAAATCAAGGGAACTCAATGTGTCTTTTGCACATGTGTGAGGAGTCTTAAGATGGGAGAATGTTAGGAAATGAGGATTAAATGATATACAATCTCCTGTTTTGGTCCTGTTTCCTGTTTCAGTCATGGTCCCATTTTATTACTGTACATTTTCTCTGCATAGAAAAACATGTACATTAATTTCCTGAAAAACACAACATATCCTTAAATGTTACCACAAAATTTTGTCATTTGAAATATATTATCATTTAGCAGGTAGTTTACCAGATAGTATGGTCGAATTTAATAAGAATTAAGGACTTGTCTGATTCTGAGAGGTTATTTTCCCACACTTTTTAAAAGATCTGAAAATTGTGATAAAACCTTCAATTTTCCTCTCCCTTGGAGTGTGTTGTTTACTTCCTCAGTAGGAAGAAATAATTTGCTGTGGGTGGTGGGTGGAAGCAATGCACAAGTTTGGCTCTTTTGAATAGGAAACAATTAGGGGAGGCTAGGCAGCTCAGTGTATCAGATTTGCAGGAATACCTTTGCTCCCTAAATACTTGCAAATCAGTTATTAAGAATCATTTTTAATTCTCTTTAGTGTCAGGAAGAGAAAATAATATAAATGAAAGTCAGATGACACCATTATTCTTATATTTTATACACCAGTAGGTGTCAGGCATGATATGAGCCCATTTTGGAGGGTTTTAATTGTTTCTCTTGGCTAAGCCAGTCTTTATCTATTCAACACATATTAATGACAAGGGCCCTACTTGGTGCTCTTTTTCTCTTGATTCCATCTGGAGCTGTTGTTTTTGTCAGTACTATTTTTTGTGAATCCTATTTCCATTCCCAGACAACCTACATGATGCTAGTAATATTTTCCAATAGCTAATTGTCACCCACCAATCAGAAATAGCAATTGTTCCATCTGCAAAACCATTATTTACACTAAGATGGTGTGTTAGTTTGTGTACTGGCTTGAAAGGATTATGCACCCTAGAGAAGGCATGTTTTAATCCTGATTCCACCCTAGAGAAGCAATGTTTTAATCCTGATCCAGTCTTGTGGAGGCAGTTTCTTTTAATCCCTATGCAGTACTATAGGGTAGAAATTTGACTCTATTATCTGCAGGGAGATAATCCTTCTTTAAAAGAGGAAGCATTTTGGAAAAGGTTTGAGATTGTGAGGGAGAGCCCACACAGCCAGAGATCTTTGGAGATGAAGAAGGAAAACATCCCCAGGGGAACTTCATGAAACATGAAGCCTGGAGAGAAAACTAGCAGATGTCACCATGTTCATCATGTGCTTTTCCAGTTGAGAGAGAAACCCTGAACTTCATAGGCCTTTTCTGAGTGAAGGTAACCTCTTGTTGGTGGCTGGCTTTGAACATTTCTATATACTTGCTTTATTTGGGACATTTTTAGCCTTAGAACTGTAAACTAGCAATCTATCAAATTTCCCCTGTTTAAAAACCATTCCATTTCTGGAACCAGAACAGTTTGCAAGCTGCAGGAATGCAATATACCAGAAGTGGAATGACTTTCAGACAAGATAATTCAGTAAGTTAACAAATTTACAGTTCTAAGCCTAGGAAAATGTCCAAACTAAGGCATCCAGGTAAAGATACTTTAATTCAAGGAAGGCTGATGGGTCTTGAACAGCTTTGTCAGCTGGGAAGTCATGCAGCCAATATCTGCTGGTTCCTTGTTCCTGGGCTCCATTTCTTTCAGTCTTTTTCCTTTGGAGGCTCCTTACTTTGCTTACCCAGGGCTGGCTTTCATCTCTTGGCTTCCCTTGGCTATCTCCAGGTTCTGGCTTGCTTAACATCTCATGGCAACATCTGCTGGGCTCCACACACGTCCAAATATCTGCATCTCTCTTCTCCAAGTGTCAACATCTGTGTCAGCTCTGCTCTGATATTTGTTGGCTCTGTCTTTTCTGTCACTTCTGTTGTTTCTGACTCTCTCCAAAATGTTTCCTCTTTTGGAGGAAATTAGTAAGCTAATCAAGATGCACCTGGAATGGTGGAGTCACATCTCCATCTAATTAAAGGCCACACCCACAATTGGGCACATCACACCTCTGTGGTGACAATCTAATCAAGTTTCCAACCTACAGTGATGAATCAGAATTAAAAGAAATGACTTCTCCCACAAGATTGGATCAGGATTAAAACATGTCTTTTCTGGGGTACATAATACTTTCAAACTGAACAGACTGGAACCCATAAACACTTTCTGAGAAGGAAACAGCATAGAATTTTGTCTTTTCCTGTTTAATAGAAAACATTTTATTCAATGTTAAAGAGATGGGTGAAGGCTATATATCATTTTGTAATAAAAAAATGCTACCAGCTGCACAGGGAAAATTTATTAATTCCTGGAGTAAGATGTGCAACAGAGCAATGTTTAGTATTAGGCAAGAGGGTCTAGGTAAAATGCTTTAGTAAATAATCCCTAAATCTTAGTGGTTTTGCTCAATACATTTATTTGTTAGTGAATAAACATTTTGGGGGGTAGTAGTGGGTGTTGGGGGAAGAGGTAGAGTTGTCATACTAAAAACAAGATGCCCAGTTAAATTTGAATTTCAAATAAACCATGAATATATATTTTAGCGTAAATTTGCATGGGACATATTTATGCTAAAAACATATTAGTATGTCTTCTTATCATCTTAATAAATCAGATATATCAGTTTATCTGAAATTCAAATATGTTAAATCTAGTGTCAGGTTGGGGTGGTCTCTGCTCATTGAGAGAGCTAGGAGGTTTCTTCTCAATATATACCTTCACAATTGCCAAGGCCTAAACAAGGAGAGTGATGAATCATGCACTGGTACATTTGTGTTAGGCATACATTATGCTCATATTTCGGTGGTGACAACAAGTCACATGGCCACACAAGGGTAGGGAAGTACAATCATACTATATGTCTACAAGCGGAACAACTAAAGAGTACTAAACAACTCCCTTATGGGTTCTGTTTCTGCATCTCAGGGTTGAGTTATCTTTTCTGGTTCATTGGCTAGAGATTTCTGAAAGGACTGTGAGTTGTTGGAAAACAAGTTGGTTTGAGCCTAGTCTCTCATAGAGTTTTAGCTCAAGGACTTTGGCCTTTGTTGTTTTGTTTTGTATTTTTAATTCTTGGTAAGAATTATATATGCTAAAAGCACTACCATTTCAAAGGTGAAAACTACAGGAAGTAGAAACTTCAATATAGTTTTGGTGCATTGTATTTCTATTTTCCTAGGAATGAAAATGCGAATTGGCCATTTTGTCATTCAAATAGCATAAGAAAATCTTCATTAGAATTAAGATTTTTGAGATTAATTTTTAAGAAATAAAAAGCTTATTTGAATGCTATAAATATTTGTCTATAAAATAGTTTGCAAGCTAACCTCTTTTTCTACTAAAACTTCTAGTTGATAACTACTGGTTTAAGTGATAAATTATGATTTCAAGATATTTTATATGAAACCCTCTTTGAATTGCCTCATTGTTCCCAGCAGTTTGTGGGTCAATTTTATTTCGGGGCGGGGGGGGGGGATAGTGGTAGGTGGGAAATTCTATGGTTCTTTGCAAATAATCACAGACAGTGT
This sequence comes from Tamandua tetradactyla, assembly GCF_023851605.1. Taxonomy (NCBI): domain Eukaryota; kingdom Metazoa; phylum Chordata; class Mammalia; order Pilosa; family Myrmecophagidae; genus Tamandua; species Tamandua tetradactyla. Next base: position 19,943,579 of record NC_135328.1, on the reverse strand, counting down.
ATTAGCTGCTTACATTTCCTGGGAAGAACTTCTGGATTGTTCTTGTCTCTTCAGGGTAAAGATACCACTTTGAGGGATTTTCCAACTCATGTAAGGTCAATGGCACAGAGTGAAGGGTGTGTGCTATCACTGGACCCAAGAGGAGAACCCAAAAGCCCTTTTATTAATGACACTAATTGGATATAGTCACAGTCCCTTCCTAGAGGGGTCAGGCATCCAAAGACAAGGCTGCATTTTTATAATTAATTCTCCAATTCTCTTTTAGACACTTTTGGCATAAAATTCACATGACAATTTAGCCTAAAATCACTTATGGCATTGTAATTCAATCAGAATTTGCACTGATATTCAAACTAAGCCACTGGTACTAGACTAACTCATTCTAACAAATTATATCTCCTAAATTACAAATTAAGTCCTATGTGGTTCCAGTAATTTAGATAAAAGCCTGGTGACTATCTCTACATTAGAAGGTAGCATTTTTTTGGAAAGCTCAGGATTCACAACTAAGATTTACCTGTGACAACTATTAATATGATTCATCTTTCAGAGACATCTTATGCATTGAGCTGGACTATTGTTCAGGTGAGACAGCCTTCATTATATTGATGGTATTAATCTTTTTGTTTATTTACTTCAACAATACTATTTATGCATCACAAATAGTATGCCTATTTTCAACTACATAGGATTTTTCTCAAACAAACAAACAAAAAACTTTTTTTAAAAAAGCAAGCTATGTCTCACCCCAGCATTTATTCTAGCTGGCTTGCCTTTAAAATATATTAAATTCTTCAGTTCTCTGAGGGAGAGGCAGATCTTCTATAGTGCTTACATTCAACAGGGGAGGCCCATTTCCTCTGGGATTGAGCTTCACTATGTAACTCCTTGAGGGGGTTCAAAGTTAAGCAGGTAAGACCTTCAGAACTTGAGGGCTAAAATTCTGAATTATAAATTGCATCTCTCTTTCTCCCTAGATTGATGTAGGGTCTCTTCTCTCTCTTAATAGCTCTATTTCTAAGACTGAATGGGAAAATAATCACTTCCTTTATAGTGTACAGAGGTCAGACTGGATATTACCCTTTTTACTATTTTTGCTATCCTTTTCAGCCCATGATTATTATAGCATCCTTTCCCCAAAGAGTCTTGTTGTGTTGTTTTAGGGGTGTTGAACTCATACTTTAATTGTGTATATGAGGGACAGAAAGGTGTAGGTGGTGGAAAGTGAGGGTTCTACAACCAGACATCTGAGTCACATGGATTAATTGAAGTGAGTTAATAAATATTAGGGGCTTACAGTGGTGACTGGCATGGCATGCAATCAGTAAGTATAACTTATTGCTATTATTGTTTCCAGTTTTAACTAATAGAACAAATGGGACAATGAACATCTATATATTTCCATCTTTCATCTCTTCTAGACTCCCTTTAAAATAAATTTCCAGGGCGGGCCGCGGTGGCTCAGCGGGCAAAGTGCTTGCCTGCTATGCCGGAGGACCTCGGTTCGATTCCCGGCCCCAGCCCATGTAACAAAAACGGAGAAACAGAATACAATAAAACAAGAAAATGTTTAAAAATGTTTCCCTTTCTTCCTTCCTTCCTTCCTTCTATCCTTCCTTCCTTCTCTCTGTCTTTCCTTTAAAAAAAAAAAAATAAATAAAAAAAAATAAATAAATTTCCAGAGATGGATTGTTTGATGAAAAATAAGCATGTTTTACATTTTCAGAAATAGAGTCAATTCCCTTCTCAAAAGATATTTTCCCCTCATATGAACAGAACTTTATCACCCACAGTCTAGTTTGATTAAAATTCAGGTTAAGAACAGAGGAAAAGTCTTGGCTGAATCAATGTGAACATTTTTCCGGTATGAATTGAGTTATAAAATTCCCCAGATTTGCTATCAGAGAAATTAGATAATGCTCAGGGATGGCTTGTCTGAATCACTTTTGTATGAAAGACATTTCTCCCATTCCTTTGTGTTGAATGAGGAGTGAAAAAGAACAGCGAATCCCACCCTTCTTATTTTTTAAAAAATTTCTTGAGAAATGAATTAAATTTTCAGAATAAATTTGCATAAATTACAAAGCACTTGCATAAAATTCCAATTTTTCTCACAGAAATGAAGATATTAAATTGAAATGCTCACAGAATATGCAAACTTTCTATTGCCTAGAGATCAGAAGTCAGATCAGGGAAAAGTAACTACAGTCCATTCCCTTCTCCCCCACTACAGTGATAAAATAGAGTTCCATCTAGCATTTTTTTAAAGGTGAGGCACAGTTCTGGCTTTTTGTTGATTTTTTGACAACAACCTGGAGAAGACTGACTTTGCTATCCTCTGCACTGAATGGAGTGCTTCTTGCTCTCTGGATCTGTATTCAAAGGAAATCCGACATGTGGCCAGGAGAATGGGGGATTGTATTCTGCCTAGCTAAGGAATTACTTCCATAAAGGAGTGTGTGGAACCCTTCATGTCACCATGTAATTCGCTGCCTAGAAATTAAGCATGGAATACAGACCCTGGCTCTATGGCTGTATGAGAAGGTAAACTGTTAAGCAGGAGATGGGGACCAGAAAGACCTCAGAGTTTATATTATCACAACAGAACACCACAAACTAGATGGCCTAAAACAACAGAAATTTATTGTCAACATTTTGGAGGGTAGAAAATCTGAAATCAAAGTGTTGGCAGGGCCATCATTCCTCTGAAGTCTGAAGGGAAGAATCTGTCCAAGCCTCTCTCTGGGCTTCTGGTGTGGCTTGCCAACAACCCATGATAATCTCTGCCTCAGTGGTCCTGTGGGATTTTCCCCTCTATCGGTCTGTCTGTGTACAATTCTCCCCTTCTTGGTCCTCATCTTAACTAATCATATATTCAAAGACTCTTTCCAAAGAAGGCCATATTCACAGGGTGGATGTTAGGACTTGACCATTTCTTTATGGAGGATTCAGTTCAACCCATAACAAGGACCACTGACTGATAGCCAACCACATGAAGGGACATAAATATGATGACTCAAAATAATTCTAAGACTAGTGGTATAGCCATATTGCATTTTGGCAAAAAAGGGGGAATGGACAGTTAAGCAGAACTTTAGACGCAACTCCTTCTGGAGATTGAGATAAAGAGACCTTGAAGAAAGAAGCGTTAGTCAGATGAATGGCATTGCACAGTTCTGGTGGCTATACCATAGCTTGCTGGAATAGAAACAGAGTTAGAGATAGGATCAGTGATCCTATTCAGCACATGTAGTAAAGGATGACTTCAGGAGCTGTTTAATGGTGTTTGAAAGGTAAGAATATTCATTTCAAGATTCCCCACAGCTTTCACTTCCCAGGGCTGTTATGACAATTACCACATACTGGGTTGTCTAAAACAACAACAATTCATTGCCTCATGGTTTTGGAGGCTTGAAGTCCAACCTCAAGGTCGTGGCAGGACTGACCTTATCCCGGTGGCTGTAGTGTCCTGCAACTGCTATATGTTGTTCTCTCTCATGCACAGGCTTCTCCTACTTCTGGCTTTTAGGGCTTCTGCATCCATTATTGAATTAATATTTCAACTAAGTTGAATTCAGGCCCACTTTCATTCACTTTGGCCACATCTTAACCAATAACATCTTCAAAGGTCCTCTTCACAAAGGGGTTCTCATCCACAGGAATGAGAATAAAACCTTGAACATGTCTCTTGTGGGAACGTGACTCAATCCCCAAAGCTCACCCCAAAGCTCACCTGGCCAAACACCAGGTGTGGTCTTAGTGATATCACGGTCTCTAACCTCTGGATTACTGATACCTTTAGCTGTATTAGGCTGTATTCTAATTTTGCAAAATAGGTGAAAAATAATAATGACCTCAGAGAATCACATGGCATGGCATGTTCCCACCCATTCAGATCCCTGTTTGCAAATAAGATTCCTTTAAATTTGACTAGCAAGGTATATATGGGATTTTCAGTTGAAAATACAGAGAGAAAACTCAGATCACTTGTGGAGCACTCCAAAGAGCCAAATGACAGATGTCTTACTGATTCATTCAGCTGCCTGTACTACCTTTGGTTGGTTTCTCAGAAATTCAAAGTCAGATATAACATATAGTTAAGCATAGGAAGAACTGACAAGTTCCTCATTAACTTGTAGCAACTTAATTAAACTATGGATGCTTTTCCATTTGCTGGGATTTATGGCATTAAGAATAAAAATTAAAATCTGTTTTTATTTATTATGTATGAAATTATCAAAAGAAACATACTGGAATAGTGTTAGAATAGATGTGGTAGGGCATGAAATCAGCACAGGATTTGAAGTAAATTATTCCAGGGATAAAATCCAGGAATGTCGGCTGAGACAACTGTTTTGCAGAAGTGGGTCTGTCTTCTGAGCCAATAAGCAGGTGCCCAATCATTTCTGGTCCAAAGAGAGCAACTTTAGGTGGTTAATGAGCTAAGTGTCTCTAGTACAAATTTATCAAAAAGTTATTGTCAGTGCAATCAATGGGGGAGGGGCTCAGTATCTTTCTGCCGGCAGGTAGGTGACACTGACTAGAGTTCCAGGTGGATAAGGTAGCTCACCTTTAGTGGTTTTATTGCCATGGGAGTCAAAAGAAACTCTTCAGTAGTAATGACAGGGTTGGGAATTTATAAAAGATTCAAAGAAGTGGCATCATCAATTAGGACTGAAAAGGTTTTGTGTTGCTGATAGACATTATATGGTCTAATAATTAAAAATACCACTCTCTGACCCCTTCACTTTACTGGGTCCACTTGATTTTCTTTAGTCAATGCAATGAAAGCAGAGGAGACAGAGATGGTTCATTCTCTCCCTCTGCATAACAAATTCTGGAGGATAACAAATCAACCTGGGTCGTTGGGTGAGGGTGAGGTTCAGAAGAGTCCTGAACTGACACGCAAAAGACAGGTGCTTTGAGATAAGAATTTTTAATATGTTAAACCTCTGAGATTTGGGGCCCTGTACCACACTTCCTAGTTTAGCATATCCCAACTGGAATAACTTCATTTAACCCTGAAAAGGGGAAATCTAAAAATAGAAAGTTGAGACATATGGATCCCATATAGATCATATCAGAGTAATTAACCAGTAACTGGTTTGAATTTTCCATAGCTGATTTTTTTGAAACATCTATTCCATGCTGACAGCTGTTTCCAAAAAAAAAAAAGACATCCCTCAGGACATCCTTTTGCAAGCAAAGTTCCTTGAGGAGTTTGAGCAGAAGGAAAGAAAAAGAGCTAGCCCCAGTATTGGGGACACATATTTAACACCAAATGAATTGGCCATTTTATGAAAATAAGTGTCTTCCGTAATAGCTTCACACCAGCAGTTGGAAGTCACTCTCTAAAATGTGGTCCTCCTCTACTTCCCCTGAGCTTTCAGTGAAGTCTTGACAAATGTTTCAGTCAGTGCTCAGATCTGTGAAAGGAGGGGAGGGAAGGTTCTGCATTTGCGAGAGGGGTGTAATGGTACCAATAGCCTGGAAAGGCTACTGGGAGATTTAGAATTGTGGGGATAACACGTATGTACGGGGGGTGGCCTGGGGGCAAGGTAGAATGGCATGCAGAGTCAGATGATACTGGGTCTCAGAACATGGTACAGATTCTGGGTCTCAGAACATGGTACAGATTCATGTGCAATTCCTTTGAGATTCCAGATAGAAATGGGGATTTTGGTATGTGAGCTAAATCTCACTTTTATACTAGACAGATGATCAATTCCTTGGATTTGAAGTTTACATGATAATAAGTCTTCACTTGTACCTAGTAGCTGATGAGCTCAGCTACATTTTTGCTAATGCATGAGAGTTGGGAGTGGATTACTAATGCATAGTTTATATTTGGGACAAGTAGTCAATTGCTTCACTATAATCTTAGTGCTGAATTAAGAAAAAACAGCTACTGTGACCAAAATTATCCAGATCAGCATTTTCCCTGCACAAGTTTACAAGTTCTCTCTTTTTGATGCCTATGCTAGTGCAACCTAGCAATGTTAATTTTGTTTGATTCATGTAATCTTGGAAAACAATTTTTTGTGTGCTTTGGAAAACGACACACTTTATGCATAAAACTCTGCTAATACCCACTTCTCCCCATCTCCAAATGCTTTTCATAAGACCACCTCCTCTCTTTCTACTGATTTACTTATTTATCTGCCTCTGTAAAACCCCAGGCACCCTCCATTTTCTCTGAGATGTTCTTCATTAATGAGTATTCTCCCTATTGTGATAACTTGAATAAAATCATCTCCTCAATTATCTGATGCCACTTCTCTTTAACATAGTTTTACTTGTCTTATTTGTATTGCTTGCATGGCTATATAAAAAAGAATTGATTAAAAATATTCAGGGCAGGCCATGGTGGCTCAGCAGGCAGAGTTCACGTCTGCCATGCTGGAGACCTGGGTTTGATTCCCAGTGCCTGCCCATGCAAAAAAAAAAAAAAAAATATATATATATATATCAGTTTCCTCAAACCAATATGAAAATTCTAAGCCACACCTAAAAAAGAATATGGGAGCTTCCTTACCTGGAACCAACTTCTCTATAAGAAAAGTTTCAAATTCTTTATACTGAAAAATAACATTCAATCATATTCAATTGTGCAGAAAAACAATAAAGTGAGTATAAAGTCTAGTAGCATTTAACAAGGCATGCACTCTGTGAGTCAAAATGTACATTTACATAGAGAGATGGAGAGATGTATGCAAGCACATACACAGGCACAGATATACGTATATATATATAAGCCTAAAAGGCTATATGCTTAAATGTAAATAATAATGAGTTCTAAATGTGTATGTATGAATTTTATAACTTTATGCAAGTGATTAAAAGCATGAATAATATGGAAATGCATTTGAAAAGGAATTACATATGACTACACCTACTATGGGTCAGTATAAATTATAGCAATTTCTTCTTTATATACATATTTTATTATTGTTTTCATACCTAATCATTTAACCCTAGACAGTACTTAAAAAATAGATTGTACATGTAATATTTTTCAGAGTAAGTAGACTAAGAAACTATTTCAAATAGAATTTTGCGGTAGAAAGGCCTGTTTTTAAGAGTCCATGCAAGAATGTAAAATAAAGTTACATTATTTGAATCATTGCTGAGTCTAAACATCTTGACATATTTTACAAACATAAAGACAGCTATTTATCAGAGAGCTGATGTTGGAATTCCAGCTCTGAATTTTTTTGACTCATGAGTCTATATTCTTTACTACATCATGCTGTTCACAACAGACATATTGGAGCTAATCAAAATAACTATGTTAAGAAAATTGCAAGATTATCTTATAATTCTATAGATGCAAAGATTAATTTATACAGTCCATGATTTACATTTGAATATTACAAAAATATTTCTGAATATATTAAGCATTGTATCTTAGATGCTTTTCCAAGTTTATTTGGTCTGAAACAGATTAAGTGGTTTAATATTGTTGAACTAGTATAAAAGCATTGACTCTGTCCAACATCGGAGCATATATCACACAAACATTATTAGTAGGTGTAACACTATTTATATATCAGTTAGCACTGAGTACATATTAAGAAAAAGCATTGATTTTATGTGGAGCTTTACATTAAAAATGAAAACCCTAGAGATAAAGAGAAAAGATATCAATTTCATTTTGTCATCTACTCTTATTTCTTCCCTTTTGGGAAAAGAATGGTTTGGGGATAATATGAAATTGATGTCTGTTTGTAGCCATGGTAATTTTCTTATCAAATCTCAAGAATTAATGTGTATATATATGTTTATATATAAATCTTTTTATCCATGTGAAATATTTCAGGAAAAAATCTGAGTAAATCAGTATCTAAAAGCATTCATTTTTCTATTTCGGTAGTTAATTTTTAAAAATAAAACCTGGCCAAAATGGATTTTTGAAAGTACCATAAGGCTTTCTTAAGAAATTCTTTTAAAATTGAAAACTATGTTTGACTTATCTGTGGGAGGCAATGTGCCTTTCAGGTCTGTTGTATTCATGATCATCATTTTAGATGTAATTGATCAAGTGTTAGCATCAAATATAGAGTACAAATGGAATCAATGAAGTGTGAACTAGCAGGAGGCAATGAAAGCAGTAATAAGCACAGGATGCAACATACATTAACCTATCATTTTCTTCCAAAGAATATCTCTTCTTCAACTCCTAAAATGCAGCCCAATAACCATTCACATTTAAGATAAAAGTGTCAGCACTTGAGAAGTGGATGGAAGAAAATTGTTATTTGTCTGTGATCAGATGAATTAGCTTTGTTGAGGATCATCTCTGGGTATTAACTAGGTAAATGCTCATTTTCATTTGCCATTCTCAGGCTATGTTGTGACCTATTCAAAGACATCATGTAAATGTTATTTACTACTTTACTATAGATCTCTCATGGGCTTAAGGGCTACAGCAGGGAGTGTAAAACATGGCTGTTTCAGTGCCATCTGCTAATGGCATCATTTAACTGAAGCCTAACATTTGTACACTCCATCAATTGAGGGAAACGATGAAGTAAATTCCTTTTGCTACAAAGAGATTGCAAACTTCTGGGCCAACATAACTCATTAATTCATAACCCTCTCTCCCAACTCCCTACAGACTCTGTGAAGGAAATGTGAAGGCCAGGGACAGTAAATCAAAGATGTAGGACAATATTTAACATCATAACTGTGCTTATGAATTGTTCTACTAGTTTAGATATATGTGGAAAAGCAAAAGTGAGTTAGGGCAATGTACTACGATGGAGGGAAAACTTCTTGCCACTGACTCTTAGGTAGAAGCTACTCATTTGCTTTTTTATAGAGAAATGTCTCATGATGAGACTCCTTTTCTCTTCCTTGAGTGTTTTAGCAAAGGAAATATTATATGAAGAGTGAGAATCCAGGAATGTTTTTTTGTTTTTGCCTATTCCACTCAGGACTTTTCAACTACTTGTTATTAAAGTGCTGTCCAGATTATAAAATCAAAAGCATGAGGAATTCTGGCTTCTGAATTAGATTTCTGAGGAAGTAATAAAGACAAATTAAAAAAATAAACTAAACACCCCTATTGACTTTTCCTCATTGTGTCAGTTATCACAATCTGAACATGTTTAGATATGGCAGTAGCATGTATTGGATAGGAGGGATACAAAGAAATGGAGATGGAGGGGTCCTAGTCTTTCTTTCAATTTATAAGTAATATCATTGCAAAGAGATATGTGGTCTGTGGTGTTTTCAGCTTTAAGCAGAAGTAAGTGAACTCTCTCCTTGTGAGTAATGAGAAACTGAGCCAGCGTTGCTGGGTTCATGTTTAGATTTTTCTTTGTCACATGACTTTGAATGACAGGAAGATTTGGTGCCTCTGTAGTTCTCTGATCTAAGATGAAGATCCACAGAAAATGAAACTAGAAAATTTCACACTTCAACATTTTATGTTTCCCTCTCTAGTTTCTGAACCTATGTACTTTCTCTTTTCTCTGTTGTTTTATCCTAACTACTCTTTGTATACCACCATCACTGTATGTATCCAGGACAGTCCATAAGCTACGAAAAATGAAACCTGCCAGACTCAGGTTTAGGGATGATTCTTATCATGTCTAACATAGAAAACATACAGATTCTTGGTACAGCAAGTAATGGACAAGAAGAAAAACCATGTGCAAGATGAAATAATCATTTGCACAAAACATTTACTAGGCATTTAATTTTTCTAGATAATTACTATTATGAGAATGGAGTGGAAAATGGAAGGTTTTTCAGTTGCAGAACTTTAAGCTCCAGTAATTCAAAAAGTGTATCTGTTTCTTTTGTCTGGCAGTGAACTTACAGAATAGGTTCTGCTGAAATTCAATGGGCACTTATGACCAAAAAATGGTCTTATTATTAGGGAACTTACAGATTGGGAAGTGGGTTCTGGGAGGCTGCAGGACATTCAGAGCAGTGCTCCATATACCCCTGGCATTGCAGAGGGCTTTATACACAAGAACAAAGAAGGCACAGACCAAGTCTGAATTTACAATCTCGTAAGCATGTTTATTTGAAGTTATGATATGTAGCAGGAGTAGTTTAGTATAGAATAGCTGTTGTGTTTTGGAATGTGCACATGCATTTTATGAAGCACTTACAGATGGTTTATTTTTTTGTCTAGGAATTTATGACTTCTCTGATTTATGGACTCCTTTTCAGGTTGAGAAAAATGGTTAATTCTCTTAACTCAGAATGGTTAAAGGTGGTAGTTTGTAATTTGTAAATGGAGAAAGAAAGAAACATTAGTCCAAAATATTACAGTCAGAAACTATGGAGGATACCTGAATAATTCAATTCAATTCAATTGACTCAATAAACTTCCATAATTTCACAGGGACATCATATCGGAAAATCATTAGCTGGGAATATCTGAGCTCATCATTTCAATAAAAGCTATAAACAGATATTTAACTAGATAACTGATAAGGGATGCATGCAGAAACTGGTTTTTCTATGATTTTTAATGCTCTACACTTTTGTAGCTTTCATCCGCATAGTCACATGTAGTCTAATAAATTTCTCAATACCTGCCATCTCTGATGCTGGAACCCCATGTCATGATGATGTGCGCAGTGTTTTCAGAAATCCTGGTTTCAACCAAGTGAAGATGGCTATGGGCTGCGATTTCTGAACACCAGCAAAAATGCTGCTAAAATTCACAGAGACAAGTAATTAGGGTTACATGGGGCAACCCATTTATAACCAGGTAAGAATTCAGGGGAAAATATTGAATGTAAGAATATAGAATGAAAAATGAATGAATGTAAATTCTCAGAAACAGAAAGAAATGCCTTCCTAATCTCTTGAGGACTAATCACTAATGTGTTTTCAGTAGAGTGTTGCATGAGATCAACAAAACTCTTGTCTAAAATAATGTAAGAAAGAAAGGTTTTTTCTTTGCTTGTTTTCTTGTTTTGTTTTGATCCCATATATTATCTCAGGTAGACTGAACTTGTAGCATATGAAAATAAGTTTAACTAGGCTTTTAAATGTACTTCCTAAGAGGTTTAGAGAAAATAAAGGGATTTAGGACCTCTTACAAATTTTAACCACTGCTAAGTATTTTTAAATATAGTTGATTCTGATAACATCACACACAAACAAACAGGACTTGTCAACATAAATATATAGTATCTCATATCATGTCACATAACATCAACAGGTTATATAAAGAAAATAAAATTTATACGCAATCTCACTCTCTGAAATGCCCATTCTTATCATTCTTTTCCCTGGATGCACTGGGAGAATTTTAATCTTGTAGCTCTTCTGAAGCTTCTGCTATATGTCCTACTGATAGCCTGTATTCTAGCTCTTTGATAAATGAAAGGCAATTAGTCATGAAATACTCTACTTCCAGCATCAGCTGGCAGTTGGAATCTCAGCTCTTTCCTTGATCTAGAAGTCAGCATGACATCCCTCTCTGAGCTTTATTCTTAGCACCTTTTTCTCCAGCCAAAAACAAAAATACACTCTAGAAATAACCTCTTCTTGCTCTCTTCCATCTGGCAAATACCAAAAGAAAAAAAAATCAGGTGTCACTACTAGAAGCTAAGATCAAGATCTGTCTTCTGGAATTCTTAAAGAAAAATAAAATAATAATCAGGATATTACTTATACTATTTGTGCCTTTATGTGAATATGTAATTGACTGGTAGTTACTTTTAATTCTTTTTCTTAGTTCTGGGACCATTTCTTCCACCTGGTGTCATAAACACGAAGAGTGACTCAGCAATCTAATTTCTTAAGCCTGGAAGAAAGAAAAGGTACAGAATATATCTTTGCTCTTTCAATTCACTACTCTGTCATAATTTTTTTCACATAATTTTTCCACTTAATTCAAACTTATTTCATCTGTCATCAATTTGATTTCTAGGAGCTTTAAAAGCTTGATGCACTTAATAAGTGCCTCATGTTCACTGATCCTTATTTCCATGGACATGAATCGTCCTTCTGCAACCTTGAGACACTGCTTTCATTTGTTATTCATTCAATATTCATTGTACCCATGTTTAACTTCTCACAGCAAAGCCAATGTATTTGGTAAATTAGATCCCTGGAGGAATGTACATGTGTTTGAAAAAGTAAACCTGACTAATGTAAGCTTCTTTTTAATCTTCTAGACCAGTGATTTTCAGCCTTATCAAATGCAGCACGCTTTTTATTACTTTAGTATTTAAAGTGAAATTTATAGATTATAAAACTTCCATGTCTCGTACAAATTTGGTACAATGCTTTAACTCCAAAACAGAAGAGAAATATGAGGAAATAAACTTAGAATAAAATAATTTGTATTTTAATACATAAATGCTTGACATTACTATTCTAGAAAAGACATTGAAGTAGAGGCACACATAACAGCAGACACACTGAATTCAGCAATTACAAATGCGGAATGATATTGGTGTATTGTGTATAATTGGCAATTCTAATGCTATAAATAACTTTTCATCAAAGATACATTTTCTACAATGGTAGACAATGCTAAGAAATGTCCCAAACAACAATAGCAAGAAAAGGTTTTAAAGAGGTTTATTAGTATAAATATTTCTCACTTTCAATGTAAAATACTCAGTGTATCATAGTTTAAAACATTCATTCATTTCATATGTATTCATTGAGTGTCTACTCTATTTCAGACCAATTGAAAGTGCACTCAGACAGGTAAGCCCTATAAACATGCTTTCAAACACTGAATTACCTAGAGTCAGAAATTAGTGGTTACCCAATAAAACAATGCAAAGTTATTTATTTTTCTAGTGACAACATATCCATTAGACCCCATATAGTATAGGCAATCTCTTCAATTACTTTTTTAGTGACAAGAGTTAGTTCCATTATTCTAAATACCTATTTGTAAAAATTAAAGCAAAGGCATTTAAATGATAAGGTCTTCATTTACAAGGCAATGTGACAGACAAGCAGAATCACAAAACTCTAGTATTTATGGTAAATGGTTCAACAATGGAATGTGTACTGAAAAGCTTCTATTAAAGTCCTCCATCCATTTTCCTAATAAATTCAGTGTTGTTATGTGCCAAAGAATTTCTTGCAATATAATTTAAACATGTAATCTATATTGCTACCAGATAAAGATCATGCAATCTTTCACCCAACACATTCAATAACAATTGCTGAGACACCAGGGTTTTAAAAGAGAGAAAATAGCTTATTACTAAGCACATAGTAGGAGAGCAGATGGCCTGTCAGCCCAAAACTTTTCTCCCGAACTGCAGTAATTCTGATAGCTTTATTAGAGAAAAAGATGGGCAGGGTTTAGGATAATGAGTACAGTGGCCCCAGATGGTGTAATTATAGGTGATCTTATTATTGAGCACGCACAGATTGATTACATGCTTACAGAACATATCTAAGACAATGGCAGAATGAGGTATAGGTGACTTGTAGGTTAAAGTCCAAGCTACTGTGCATGTCAAGAGGGCCCACTTTGGTTAGATCCAGGCTCAGTCACCAAGATAACTTTGAACTTAGGGTGGGTTAGCTCTGGGCTGGCCCAAGACCCTTCATTAACTAATGTTAGGGTCTATCTTTGGTGATTTCAAGACTCTAAAGTTGAAGAACTGGATAACTGGGTAGAAATGAAGGTTAGACACAGGGTTTTTACAATCACAGTGGCAGAAGATAAGGGCAATACAATCATTATCAGAGATTAGGGCAGCTAGATTACAGTTTAGAGATTTCAGGAATTTCCCTCTGTCTACTCCCATACACCAGAAAGCAAAAAGGAATATGAATATAATGATTCAGTAATCAAAATCATCCCTTAAATCCTGATTTTTCAGTTATAATATTGCTTTCATTCATAGCTGACAAACATTTTCAAAATTGTTCATAATGAAACTGATAAACTTTTTTGACACAGAAAGTTAACAGCTTTGTTGAAATTTAAAAACTCAACAAAAATGTGACTATACCAATTAGGGCTGTATGCTTCATTACAGACTTACAATTGATAAAATTACTGATGAAGAGTAAGGTGACATTGTTTCATTGATTAGCTTAAAATGATATTGAAATAAATAATCTGCAACTCCAAAAGCTCCATTTAAAAATGGAAACTTCAGTAAATGCACAGATTAATAGATGCATCTGTTCATTTTTAGTTTTATTCACACTTTCTACAATCTAAAAGACACACCTTTACACCATAATCTATATGAAGACATTTCCTTTTCTTCCACAAAGAATCAATGCCCCTCCCTCATGTCCCCCACCTGTGACATTTAGTTTTGGCATAATGCTTTTGTTACATTCAGTGGAAGCATACTACAATGCTACTGTTGACTATAGATCCTAGCTTGCATTGACTGTACTTTTTCCCATATGCCATGTATTTCCTATACCATGTAATGTTGACATTCATTTGATCTCCCTCATGCCAAAATATTTTTTTATTTGTACATTTATTCACAATCATTGTCCACTCTAGGCATTCCTAAATTATACTGTCTTAGTCTTTATCCTCTCTTTCCCTCTGGTTTCATCCATGCCTACAGCCCTTCTCCCTCAATCACTCACATTCAACTTCATTCAGTGTACTTATATTATAGTGCTACCATCAGGTAGTATTGTGTTATTTATTTCTAAATTTTTACCATCAGTCCTGTTGCACACTCTGTACTCCTTCAGCATCAAATGCCCAATTGCTACCCTATGTCTATCTCTTGATAGCTTGTGTTCTCAACTTTAACTATAAAAGTTGGCTCCTTAATGTTAGTTCATGCTAGTGAGACCATGCAGAATTTCTCCTTTTGTTTCTGGCTAGCTTCATTCAGCATAATATCCTCTAGAGTCATCCATGTTGTTATATACTTCAGGACTTTATTCTGCCTTACAGCTGCATATGTTCAATGGTATGTATATACCACAGTTTGCTTAACCACTCATCCACTGATGGACATTTGGGCTGTTTCCATCTCTTGGCAATTGTAAAAAATACTGCAGTAAACATTGGTGTGCAAAGGTCCATTTGTGTTTTTGCCTTCAGTTCCTCTGAATATCTATCTAGTAATGGGATTGCTGGATCATATGGCAATTCTATATTTAGCTTCCTATAATATTCTATATATATTCTATATATAGTTAAATATAATTCTGTATTTAACTGCCTTCCAGAGTGGTTGCACCATTTTACATTCCCACCAACGGTGGATAAGTGTGCCTCTTTCTCCACGTCTTCTCCAGCATTTGGCATTTTCTGTGTTTTTGATAATGGCCATTCTAATGCATGTGAGGTGATATTTCACTGTGGTTTTGATTTCAATTTTCCTAATATCCAGTGAAACTGGATATCTTTCTGTATGTCTTTTAGCCATTTGTATTTCCTCTTCCGAAAAGTGTTTGTTCATGTTTTTTGCCCATTTTTTAGTTAGGTTGTTTGTCTTTCTGCTTCTGAGTTGTAGAATCTCTTTATATATTCTGGATACTAAACTCTTATCTGATATGTGGTTTCCAAATACTTTCTCCCATTGTGTATACTGCCTTTTTACTTTCCTGAGAAAGTTCTTTAATGCACAAAATTGTTTAATTTTGAGGAGATTCCATTTATCTATTTCTTTTTTCATTTCATTTCATGTTTAGGTGTCAGGTCTAGGAAACCACCTCCTATCACAAGATTTATAAGGTATTTCTTATATTTTCCTTAGAAGTTTTATGGCTTTAACTTTAATGTTTGGGCTTTTGATCCATTTTGCATCGATTTTTGTATAGGATGTAATATATGGATCAGCTTTCATTCTTTCCATATGGATATCCAGTTCTCAAGACAATTCTTCAATCCAGTTCTGTTGAAGAGGCTGCTCTATCCCAGGTGGGTTGGCTTTACCACCTTGCCAAAGATCAATTGCCATAGATGAGAGGGTCTATTTGGGAACACTCAGTTTGATTCCTTTGGCCAGTATATCTATCTTTAAGCCAGTACCATGATGTTTTGGCCACTGTAGCTTTGTAATATGACTTAGTGTGAAACCTCATACTTCATGTTATTTCTCAAGATATTTTTAGCTATTCAAGGCATGCTACCCTTCCAAGTAATTTCAGACATTTTTTTTCTATTTCTGAAAATAAGTTGTTGGGATTTTAATTGGTATTGCATTGAATCTATAAATTAATTTGGGGAGAATTGACATCCTAACTATATTTAGTCTTCCAATTCAGGAACACACTATGTCCTTCCACTTATTTAGGTCTTCCATGATTTCTTTTAGCAATTCTTATAATTTTCTGTGTATTGGTCTTTTGTATCCTTAGGTAAATTTATTCCTAAGTATTTTATTCTTTTGATTGCTATTGTAAATGGAACTTTTTTCTTGATTTTCTCCTCAGATAGCTCATTACTAGTGTAGAGAAACACTGCTGATTTTAGTGTTGATCTTGTACCCTGCCACTTTGCTGTACTCATTCATTAGCTCTAGTAGCTTTACTGTAGATTTTTCAGGATTTTTGATATATAGTATCATATCATTTGCAAACAGTGAGAGTTTTAATTCTTTCTATCAAATATGAGTGCCTTTTATTTATTTTTCTTGTCTAATTGCTCTGGTTAGAAATCCCACCACAATGTTGAACAACAATGGCGACAGTGGGTATCCTTGTCTTGTTCCTGGTCTTAGAGGGAAATCTTTCAGTCTTTCCCCATTGAGGACAATGTTAGTATGGGCTATTTATATATTCTCTTTATCATGTTGCGGAAGTTCCCTTCTATTTCTATCTTTTGAAGTGTTTTCATCAAGAAAGGATGTTGAATTTTGTCAAATCCCTTTTCTACAACAGTTGAGATGATCTTGTGATTTTTTCCACATTGATTTACTGATATGGTGTGTATTAAGCTAACTGATTTTTTTTGTATTGAACTAGTCTTGCATACTTGGAATAAATCCCTCTTGGTTACGGTATGTAATTCTTTCAATGTGCTTCTGGAGTCAATTTGAAAGTATTTTTTTGAGGATTTTTGCAACTGCATTCTTTAAGGAGATTGGTCTGTAATTTTCTTTACTAGTAGCATCTTTCTCTGGCTTTGGTATTAGGGTGATTTTTGGCTTCATAGGATGAGTTAGGTAGATTTCACTCTTCAATTTTTTTTGAAGAGTTTAAGTAGGATCTGTACTAATTCTTTCTTGAAAGCTTGGTAGAATTCACATGTGAAGCTGATTTCATATATCCTGGACTTTTCTGTTATGAGAGCTGCTTGGTGAATGATTCAATCTCTTTATTTATAATCGGTTTATTGAAGTTGTCTTTTTCTTCTCAAGTAAACGTTTGTTTTTAATGCTTTTCTAGGAAGTTGTCCATTTCATCTACATTATCTAGTTTGTTAACATATAGTGCTCATAGTATCTTTTCATTATCTCCTTTATTTCTTTGGGGTCAGTGATTAGGTCCCCTCTTCCACTTCTGGTTTTATTTATTTGCATGCTCTCTCTCTTCTTGTCAGCCTAGCTAAGGGATCTTCAATTTTATTGATTTTCAACGAATCAGCTTTTGGTTTTGTTGATTTTCTCTATTTTCATATTCTCAATATCATTTATTTTGCTCTAATCTTATTCTTTCTTTTGGTTTGCTTTAGGGTAAGTTTGCTGTTCTTTCTCTAGTTCTTCCAGGTGAACTGTTAATTCTTTTATTCTTGCTCTTTCTTTTTTTTTTAAATATAGGAATTTAAGATGATAAATTTCCCTCTCAGCACCATCTTTGCTGCATCACCTAAATTTTGATATGTTGTGTTTTCATTTTCATTTACCTGGAGGTATTTACTGATTTCTCTTGTAATTTCTTCCTTGACCCCCTGGTTGTTTAAGATAGTGTTGTTTAACTCCCATATATTTGTGAATTTCCTGGCCCTCTCCCTGTTATTGATTTCCAACTTCATTCCATTATGGTCTGAGAACTTGCTTTGTAAAATTTCAATCTTTTTAAATTTACTGAAATTTGCTTTGTGACCCAGAATATGATCTATCCTTGAGAATGATCCATGAGTGTTTTAGAAAAATGTGTATCTTGCTCTTGTGGGATGTAATGTTTTGTAAATGTTTGTTAAGTCTAGTTCATTTATCAGATTATTCAAAAGCTCTTGATCCTCTGTCTGGATGTTCTATCCATTGATAAGAAAAGGGAATTAGTCTCCAACTATTATTGTAGAAGTGTCTACTTGAGTGTTTTCAGTGCTTGTCTCATATATTTCGGGGAATTTTGGCCCAGTGCATAAATATTTATGATTGTTTTGTCTCCTTGTTGAATTTTTCATTTTATTAATATGTAGTTTCCATCTTAGACTCTTTTAATTGTTTCACATTTGAAGTCTAATTTGTCAGATATTACTATAGCTACACTTGCTTTTTTCTGATTGCTGTTTGTGTGAAATATCTTTTTCCAACCTTTCACTTTCAACCTATAATTTCCTTGGGTTTAAAGTGAGTTTCTTGTAGATAGTATATGTATGGATCCTGTTTTTTAATCCATTCTGCCAGTCTGTGCTTTTGACCAGGGAGTTTATTCCATTAACATTTTATGCTATTTTATAAAGGCTGTACTTTCTTCTAGCATTTTTTCTTTTGGATTTTATATGTCATACCTATTTTTTTCTCTTTTTAAAATCTGATTAGTAAGTGCCTATTAGAGTATGTCTATTTGGATCTATTCTGTTTGGTGTATGCTGTACTTCTTGGATTTGTAATTTTATGTCTTTCATAAGAGATGAAAAATTTTCAGTGATTGTATTCTCCATTAGTCCTTATGCTCTTCTTCTTTTATCTTCTCTTTCTGGAGAGAAGATAAAACACTATATTTGTGTGTTTCATGTTGTCATTCAATTCCCTGAGAAGCTGCTAATATTTTTCCATTCTTTTCCCTATATTTTCTTTGGAGTATCAGTTTTCAGATAGCCAATCCTGTAGTTCAGTAATCTTTTCTTCTTCCTCTTCAAATCTATTGTTGTAGGTCCCAATTGTTTTTTCCATCTCTTCTATTGTGCTTTCATTCCCATAACTGCTGCAATTTGTTTCTTCAAACTTTCAGGTTTTTATTTATCTTTTCTTAATGTCTTTTTTATGTCTTCCCTCAACCTGTTAATCTGATTTTTGATGAGCTTTTACCTGTCTGTTTGAACATCCTGAATTAGTTGTTTCAAATCCTGTACCACATTTGAAATATTGATTTGTTCTTTTTTTTCTGGGCCATAGCTTCAATTTTCCTTGAATGACTCATTATTTTTTGCTGGTATTTAGGCATTTAATGTCCTTAATTAGTTTATTCTGGAGGTTGTTTTCTCTATATAACCTATGGTTTTCTTGTTGGTTGGCTTTGTTCTCTATCTATTGTTTGTGTTTCTATTCAACTTATTCTAGACTACTAGCATAGGTTCTGTGTAACTGATTTTTTTAGTTCTTATTTTTCTGTGCCTTGTCCTGCCTATGTGGAGCCTTTTTTTCAGGGGTGTTTCTTTAGATATTATTGACCCCTGTCAGATTTTCCCAGACTAGAGAGGCCTATGTTTCAGTAGGAGAGAGTTGCCAGTATCAAGTTTCCTTGAAGGTGAGATCCAACAGGTTGTCAGACTTTCCTATGAAATCTCTAGTCTCTGTGCTTTTTCTATACTGTCCAGCACATGGTACTTGTCAATGTATAGCTTCTTACCAGCGTAAAATGATGCAGTGCCTTTTAATTTCATCATCCTCTCCCTGCCAGGTGCATGGTTGAGACCCAGGTTGATGTAGTAGTAGGCAGGCTTTGATTGCTTCAGTTTTTCAGCCTCTGAGCCTTAATTCTCTGAGGAAGGCCTCCATTTGAAGAACGTTGCACCCCACCCCCACCCCCTTTTCTTGGAGGAGATACATCCTTTAGAGAAGTGCCCCTTTCAGCTATTTATTTTGTTTCTCAGACATGCCTTAATTCTGTTCTTGACCAGGGCAGTGCTAGAGTCTGAGAGTGTTTGAAGCTCTAACTAATGAGCTGTTGAGAAGTTAAAAGAAAATTTTAAAAGAATGCCTTTTCAAAGCATGAACTCTTAATTCAAAGTTTTGCCAATCAATAGCTGGAGTTGGTACGTGAATATATGCGTCCCAGGCTCTATGTGCCCTTTTCTTGGGCACATAGAAAAGCTCTGTCCAACTTAATAAGCCTGTTTTTTTAAATTTTATTTTATTTTTCAGTAAAAGTTTTGAGATTAATTGTTAAAAGATGAACAGTAACTGTGTACAGTGTGGATAGAATGTGGATAAACTGAAGTTAGATGTGATAGATCAGAGTCTGTAATGAATCAAGTGACAATGGATGGTTGAACTTTGGAGTCATGCCATAAATGGATGATATAAAAAATATGTAACAGCAATGAGGCAATGGCTAGTCATTCATGGCAACAATTTTATACAACACATTGCATCACTGGAGACTACTTTATCCATGCTGGAGATATCTCAGAACCTTCTTTCTTGACCAATTTATCTTTGTCTTGACTTTATGCCTGAGTAGTCTCAATAGAGTCAACAGTATTCCTTCCAGGGTAAAATGTTCCTTAAATATTTTGTCTTCCCTCCACAAATAGAAGGTGTATATTGTGAAATAAAGGTGAATATCTAACTCTAGGCTATTGTGTGATAAACATTTGGATTTGAAAGACTTATGACTGGTTGTTTAAGGGATTTTTAAATGTCATACATTGAGTTTCTTCGAGAAATAAGCAACAGAAGTTATCAAGGTTTTTTTAATGCTTCTTCTGTCAATTAAGAAATGTGTGGGATGAGATTAAATGGACTGAATAGGGATTTTCTGTCCTTAATTTCTACAATTCAAAATGCTGTGATATTAAGCAAGATTTTTAATTGATTTCTGTTTGCACACTTGCATGTCGGCTGAAAAGGCAAAATGAGGCCATGAAGTGTAAAGTTTCCCTTAGATTCATTCATAGACACTGGCTACAATAATTTGTTTGGTTCTACTCAGCTAAATTTTATTGCTAAATCAAGTAAGGGAGATTAAAAGATTAAATATTAATGAGAAACAGGCCAAAGACTATTGTCTAAGAGACTAGGTGAGAACACAGGACATATGCACATGGAAAAAAACATGGCTAGTTGACTGTGTTTCAGAGGCAATTTAAGCTTTGTGTATTAACATATTAACATGAAACCTCTTTTCACATCCCTTTTAAAATTGAAAGTCTATAACTCCGGTCTGTGAAAAGCAATATTTGTGTCTTACTACATCACCCAAGTATTGAATTTTGTTCTTTCTAAGTGGCTTGCTTCTGCTTGAATGCCATTGGAAGTACCCATTTTTTTCAATAGCGCATCATGGATTGGGCTTAAACAGGCTCTTAATCTAGTGATAAGTGAGAAAACTTTGTTCAATGAATCATAATTGGATTCCGATTAGTTTTAGTTAATATTTGTCCCATTAGACATGGGTAGCTCCTTCATAAACTCAGTTGATGATGATGATGGAACAAGCAATTTAGAGTACTGCATTGATCTTTACACTAATGTGGTTTCCAAAAAGGGAAACCACTTATGTGTGTTCCATAATGGAGAAGAAAGCAAACTCCTACTCATCCATCATTTCCTGATGAACAAAGAGGCTCAGGTATTTTCTCTGAGAAGGGAGCATATAGAGAAACAGTTTGCAGAACTAAAAATATTTTAAAATATAATTGATTTTCTCACTAAGAATTAGATAGCTGTTATCATGTCTTCAGGTAAAAACAAAGACGAAATAAAAATTATAAAATTTTTTAAATATACTTACCTTTCTTAGCAACTTATTGGAAATATCCCAAATTTAAACTGAGTCTGTTTTTCTAAGTGATGTGTAAATTTCCAGTTTCTTAACTAAATTAATTTGTAAAACCTTAAAATAAGCTCATTCATTTAAAGTTACTTTGTGACTCTTAAGCAAATAACAGATAAATCATATAGATTGTTTTTACTCTTATATAACTAACAGATAAATTGTATAGATTGCTTTTTACAATGATATATGTATTTGATATTTTATTAGCCCTTTGAATCTGTCCAACCTCTCCTCTCACACCTTCTGCCATCAAAGAATACATAAAAGAATCATGCTAATTTACTTAAGAACAATTAAGAAAAGATAATCAGAAAATATGATGCAAGTAAATGGAAAGCTGAAGGTTTAATGAAGAGTTAGAGCTGTCACAATTTGGTTTCAAACTCATCACTTAGCAATTTGTTGTGGGACCTTAGAAATTTCTTTCATTTGCAGAGTGTACATTTGGAACCAGATAATTTCAAAGATCCTTTCTAGTTTCAACATTGCATGAAATACTTTTGTCTATAAAATTGTAGAAGAGAGATTACATTTTGCATAACTCCAGACTTCTACCTTTCCCTCATTTTTTTAAATTCAAATTTTGACCCACTCTTGGTTCCACCTAATACATATGTGCCATACTTATCTCTTCTTCATCTTTCTCTCACTCCATCACCTTAAATTATGGTTCACTTCTCTCCATCTCCACTGGCATCATTTTATCTCAAGCTGCTGTAAATGGCAAATACTATAGTGCCTCAGAGACAACGTGTTTACAATAGAGATCATTTTGTTTTTCTAATAAATGTTGTTAATAACTTTGTATTTGGACCACAATTTATCTATAGGAGACAATTTGATTTATTTTATTTTACTCTGATTCAACATATTTTTTAAGTAAAATTAGATATAGTCTAATTCAAAGCAAGCCCATCCTTTGAGCCTATGTAGGATTTATGGCTAATTTCAGTCCATTGAACAATAATGAGAGCTCTATGGCCCACTTTCTCTCTTTCTCCCTGTCTTTCTATTTCTTTCTTCTTGTCCTACTGTTGATCATGGCAAGGGGGAATGTGAGCATTTCTCTTCCATGAATAGTACAATGCTTATAGCCCAGTATTGCATAATTGTACCTACTGGAAGCATATTGGGGTCTCCTAATGTGTAGTGTGCTAATTGACTGCTCTGTTCCCACAATGAGGTAATAAAAGGGAACAAATATTGTCAAGAGCTATAAAGGGTTGGAAATTTTGCCCTACTTTAAGGTAACATATTAACCTGAACTGGCAGAAGACACAAGACTCCAGTGTCAGAGGTGAGGGACTGTATTACTCACTGTTCAGCAGGCAGCGTGAGATCCATATTTGCAACAGTTTCCCTAGCCCATGGGATGAGATGGAGTTATCTTGGGCAATGCTTGGCATACAGGGGTTTGAATTACAGCTGAGAAACCTACATTTAGGAAACCCCTACCAGAGAGGTTCTAACAAACCTTCCCAAACTTTATCCTCAAAGGAGGTAGTATCTTGGACACATTTGTTTCTACTCTGGAAGGAGACCCTGTCTCTATCTCCCAAGTCTGTTTGATAAAAAATATCTTGACAGTCTGGAACAAAAATCTGCTAAAAAGTTGTAAAAAATGTGAGAGACCTTCCAACAGTTGCCAGAATTCTAATGGTTAATATTATACTAATGCTCCTATTTATGGGAACAGGAAAATCCTACTCATCTATGGGTAATAGTTAGCAGAAATGGAAAGCAAAATCCAAAATCTCAAGTTATCTTCATGCCAAATAAGTTTATGTAGTATTTCATCTGACAACAGCACCTCTCACCTAGACAGATGCAAACAATTCCTAACATGTTTCCTCATTTTCATTCTTGCTTCTCTAATTTATTCTCCACCTGGTAGCTGGAATTATCTCTTAATAGTGCAAATAGGACCACATGCTGGCTTGTTAAAACCCTACTCTGGAACATTTTCTATCTGTTTGTAACATTACATATGTGGTCAGACTGTCCCACTGAAAAAAGTAAAAGTGATGGATACCATTTTAAAAATTGATAGTGTTTATTATAGTAGAATATAGCATAAAATATAAATTTAATAAATGAGTATACCAATCAATATAATGTTATACAATTATAAAATCAGTTTTTTGAACTTGGTTAATATTTTATGCTATTTATATGATGATTATCATTCAGCTAAAATATAAGGAAAAGAGGGAACCTATAGGATATAAGCCAAACACAAAAATGTTCTTTAACCCAGAGATCATTTTGTTAAACTCAGGAGATACTGAACTTAATTTTCATGGTTTTGTGAAAAGAAGTACTCCAGAAACAGAGAGACCTGGTCTTCAGAACTGAATTTTCTCTCAAATTTGCAGACTTGGTAAAGGAGTTGAATCTATAGAATTAGCTCAATATGCCATAGTCAATTGACTATGACAATTCTTTTGATTTGACATACTTAGGACAGCTATTTACCTAATAAAGAATGCTGCCAAATGATAAGAATATGGCTAAAGAATAAGGGAAGTAGAAGCAACCACCTGTTTCATATACTTGACATAACACTGCATGGGGCTGCTAATTTCTAAACTAGGTAAACGAACTTGAGAACTATCGTACTAAGATATGCATCAGAAGTTCTTTTTGTGTGCTTCACATATTATAACACACATAATAGCAGAAAGCTATTCTATATTCAAGAGTTAAGTTTTCATGAAATTTAAAAAATTATTTTTTGTTTCATCAAGGGCATCAATAAGTGAAATTTGGCTTTTTTTCCCTTTATGGTGAAATTGTGGTTGTGAAAAGTAAAATGACTACTAAAATAAAGGTCTACAGCATTGATTTTTGCTAAGCAGCCAGCAGTTTACTGATAATTGGCTTTGCATTATTGATGCAAATTTCAATATAGTGAAAATGGCAAATAATCTTTTACTATTATTGTGAAAATGATTTTGAGTGCACAGGTCCACTGAAAGGGCTTTGGGTCCCCCAGGGATCTGTGGATCACATTTCAGGAATCATTGGCTTAGAGAAATTCTCTTGTATCTGCAAAATATATACAGCACTGTTGACTGTTTCAATGTTTGTAAAATAATAATAATGATAATAATAAACTGGAAACAATCTAAATGTCTATTTAAAAAGGATAATAAATTAGTGCTATAAACACTCAACAGAAAACTATGATATGATAAAAATGAATAAACAGGAGGATTGTGGGATGATGGAGGAGTAGGAAGCTACAGGACTCAGTCCTTCCACCAGAACAACTTTAAACAGGCAGGAGCTGATGAAACAACCATTTTGAAACTCCAGAGGTCAGTGGAAGACTGTATAGCATCCAGGGAAGAGTGGGAGGGAGAGGTTAGTAAATAACGGTACAGAGCAATTTGCTCTCTCTGTGCAGTGGCTACTGGATTCTATCTCCCACTCTCACTATAGGCCATCATGGGGTCCAGTCCCTGCTAGCTCATTGGCAACAGAAAGCAATGTAAAAATCCTCTTCCCCAAAACCAAACTTCAGACTGCTGGAGGCCCAGGTCTAAGGTGTCCATTGTTCCAGCCCACCTCCAACAAAGGTAGCTGCGCAAAAGACTCAAAGATGTTGTGCTTCCTCTGAGCTGCAGGGGACCAGTTCAAGGGCTGCATCTACTAACCATGTCAAGAAAGCTCTGCTTGGGGAGCCACAGAAGAAGCTCCTGGAGTCCTTCAGGAACCTTCCCCAAGGCAGTTTGAAATCAGCCTGCATCCCATCATGAGTCTCTGGCTCTGCTTCATCTGGGAAAGACCAACTTGGAAAATTCCTCTCTGGCATGCCCTGTCTCCCAGAATCTGCCCTCTAGGTAGAATCATCTTGAGACTACTGAATGAGTGCAAGAAATTTTAGAGGCAGACAGTGTGGGGTAAGGACTTGCCTGATTAAAATACCTTAAGAGATGAAGGTTTGTCTTTTGGGAAATAGGGTATTCAAACTCGTGTAAATAGAGGGACACAAAAACAACTAAAAAGCACAAACCCAGGACAGGACAAGGCAGAGGCCCAGAAAAAATGGGGAGGACCTTTCATGCTGCATCCCTATGGGCAGACTTTCTTGATAGGACGGCTAAAACAAAAGACAATCTATCTTATCAATAGCTGGCTACAAAGTCAAGAAACAGACTTTGCAGCAGGGAATAAATCACAGAATTAACAGCTTAAAATATTGAAATGTACAGTATGCAGCTAAAAGGTATAACAAAAACAAAAAAACAGGAAATGATGGCCCATCCAAAGGAAGAGGATAAAAATCCAGAAAAAAAAATGAACAAAGATGAGAATGTAGACATACCAACAAAGACTTTTAAAAAAGGATCTTAAAGATGCTTAAGGAGATGAAGGAAAATTCAGGGAAAGAGCTAAAGGATATCAGGAAAACAATGAATGAGCAACAAGAAAATTTTACTAGAGATAAAAATGTTAAAAAGGAACCAAGCAGAACTACTGGAGTCGAAGACCACAATAACTGAAATGAAAAATTCCCATTTCAAGAGCAGACTGGATCTGGCAGAAGAATCAGTGAACTCAATGACAAGGTACTTGAAATGAGTCAGGCTGATGAATAGAAAGAGAAAAGAATTATAAATAGTGAAAATAGCTTAAGACACCTTTGAGACACCATCACACATACCAGTATATACATTATGGGAGTTCCAGAAAATGAAGAGAGAGATGCTGTTTCTGTGACTGGAATTCTCTCCCCTCAAATATGTGTTCCATGTTCTCCATTATTTCATTTAGGTTTCTACTCAAATGTTATGTTTGCAGAAAACAATGCAAAAAACAACGCCCCCCCCATACCTTCTTTTATTCTAATAGAACATGGAGTTGTTACTACCTCTTTATAGTAAAACCTGGATTAGGTATATTGGGTTCTCCGATTTTGTTCTTTACCAAGATTGTGTTGTTGTTTATTGTTTTCTCCTTCATTTTTCCATGAAATTCTTTAATCTACTTTGGCTCTCCTTTATATTACTTATTTACTACTTGACATCATACTATTTATTAATTTATTTGCGTTTCCTTGACCTTAGTATATTAACTCTTTGAGGCCAGAAACTTTGTCTGATGTATAGCATCTGTAAAATTTCTAGCACATTTTAACATTTTTTTTTTTTTTTTTTTTTTTTTAAAGACAGAGAGAAGGAAGGAAGGATAGAAGGAAGGAAGGAAGGAAGAAAGGGAAACATTTTTTAAACATTTTCTTGTTTTATTGTATTCTGTTTCTCCGTTTTTGTTACATGGGCTGGGGCCGGGAATCGAACCGAGGTCCTCCGGCATAGCAGGCAAGCACTTTGCCCGCTGAGCCACCGCGGCCCGCCCTCTAGCACATTTTAGCACTCAGTACAGATTTTTTAGCATGAATAAATGGATGAATTACATCCATTGAAGGCTCTTCAGTGTGTAATAATCTTAAATCATATTTTCTTATTCCATAGACAACTGATGCTGAAAGATTATGTGGTCAAATCTCAATTAAGCTTTTTATTCATTTTAATTCTAGCTTTTGCTGATTATCTTACTTATCACTTCCCTGCAACATATCAATAATATAAATTCCAGGAATATTTATTTTATTTCTTTCTTTGAAACCATTTGTTAGTTCTGTAATTTTCTTCCTTAAACTGTGTATTGTCATTTGATTACAGATTGTTGGTTCATCCTCTCCTCTTTGAATGGTTTTTGATCAAAAGTTCCTTTTTTTTTAAGACCTCCTATAGTATGAATCAACCCAATATTCTTTTTTCTGTTTCTTATGTTATGTTGTCTCCTCTACAGGGTATTTTCATCATTGCATTATATGCTTTGTTATTTCTTTTGAAAAGGGCTGTATTATCTTGTTAGGGCAGGTCTGATGAGACCTTCTTTAATTACTCTGAGAACATACCTTTGATATCTTTTCCTCCTTAATTTAGGTATATATTTTTTCCATTCAGGGTCACATGCTGAGGACTGTGTGTTTTGCTTCATACACTTAACTGTTTCCTAGGGGGTGAAAGATAGAGATAGGGAGGTGAGCAGAGAGAGTTCCAAGTACATAGTGAATATTTACTGAGTACATAGTGAAACTTTGCTAGGTATCATAGTGAATATCTACTTAAGTATCCGTTAAAGAATGGATGGCCTGATGAAGGGATGAATGAATGGGCAATGAATGGACAGAAAGACAGAATGATGGACAGATGGATAAATGGATGGACTGACAAATGTAGTATCACTAGCATGACATTCATGTATTATTATTTTTTCCTTTAGGACTTTAAATACATTTTTCTTGAGCAGATTTCATATAGGAACTCAGAGTCTGTTCTCTCTTCTGATAGCCTATTAAAATTCTGCAACTGGGCTCAGTTTATAAAACCATGGCTTTTATGCTTTTGGGAGCTTCCACTCCTCCTCACCATCTGAATTCTTTAATGTGGTAAGCCTTGGTAGCAGTCAGTTCTTCTGCTCATCTCATGATTTTATGATTTTGTATGGGGGGTATCTACTCTGGAGAATTTTCTATAAGTTTCCTACTCATGCCCTCCCTTATCCATACCTCTCCAAATATGGGTGATATTAGTGATAATTTTCAATGTTTGGTGTATCCTTTGTACTCAATACTCTTTTTTTGTAGAATAGGCATCAGAATAAATGTGTTACCATGTCTTCCTGGAATTTTCAATTTCTTTGTCTAATAGCACTCTCAAAGGTATAAAACAAGTTTGTTCCATTATCTTGCTTTGTTTAGTGCTGGTGAACTTCTGTCCTTTTCAAAATTAAGATAATGCAAATTTACCATAATCTTTACCATAATTACATCTGCAAAAACCCATATTTCAAATAAGATCACATTTTGATGTTCTGGATATTAGAACCTGGACATATTTTGGGGGAGGGTTTGCAAGAGACATTATTCAACATACATCAGCTCTTTTCTGGGATATCTGGAAACTTTTGTAATTTATGAGGTAAAAAAGAGAGCTCTATAGAAATACAAATCTTTTTCTCTCACTTAGTTAGGAATACAACAGAATAGAAAGATGAAGGCAACACATCAACTGTATTGCCAGTAAAATCCGATTGAGATCTTACAACAGCTTAGAATTAGGCATATTTACCCATGCAATCAGACAGTATAAGACTACAGAAGGGAACACATACTCTGCATTGAAAAACTATCATTAATTAATCTATGTGCAAACATATATTGCCCTAAAATGTAATTATGTATTGAAATATTAAATTATAAAATGTCTTGAGACATTGTGAACATTAGAAAACTGGTTTAGCTTCTAATTAGTGACTTTTAATCTGTTTTATTATCCCATTAGCACATGGTGCGAAAATAATCAGTGAGTTTATAAGATTTCGAGATTGTTGGATATAAAGGATTGATTTGAAGGATAGACAAATCACTAGATTTAGGCAAAATGGAAAAAGAACCTCATCAGTGGAAATTTTATGAAACACAATGCTGCCTCTTGGGGAGATAGAGCCTCCCCAACAAAGTTCTCAAGGGTAGAAAAGAGATACTAGGGGGAACAAATGTTAAAATAAATTTAGTTTGAAATGCTAGTGATCAATGAAAGGGTGGGGTAGGGAGTATGGTATGTATACATTTCTTTTCTGTTTTCATTTTATTTCTTTTCCTGAATAGATGCAAATGTTCCAAGAAATGATCATGATGATGAATATGCAACTGTGTGATGATATTGTGAATTGTTGATTATATATGTAGAAT
This sequence comes from Tamandua tetradactyla, assembly GCF_023851605.1. Taxonomy (NCBI): domain Eukaryota; kingdom Metazoa; phylum Chordata; class Mammalia; order Pilosa; family Myrmecophagidae; genus Tamandua; species Tamandua tetradactyla. Next base: position 19,913,989 of record NC_135328.1, on the reverse strand, counting down.
GGAATGATCAAAATAAGAATGTCTGCGTTTGTTTGGTGTTTTTGGTATTTTTTAAAAATATTTTAAAAATTAAAAAATAAAAAAAAAGAAAAGAGATACAGAGTGGTGAACTCCTTAAAGTTGAAAGTACTCAGCTGCAGTCACTCGTCAAGTTCCTCTTTGAGTAGCAGCAGTGGGATCTACAGTGTGGGGAAGGAACATTGGACTCTATTATGTAACACGAGATATTTCAAGATATTTCACTCAGCATATGCATTAGTTAGGGTTCTCTAGAGAAACAGAATCAACAGGGAACACTCGCAAATATAAAATTTATAAAAGTGTCTCAGGTGACCATGGGAATGCAGAGTCCAAAATCTGCAGAGCAGACTGTGAAGCCGACGATTCTGATGGAGGGTTTGGATGAACTCCACAGGAGAGGTTCACCAGCCGAAACAGGAAGAATCTGTTTCTTCTGAATCCTCCTTATAAGGTTTTCAGTGATTAAATTAAGCATCACTCATTGCAGAAGACACACCCTTTTGGCTGATTACAAATGGAATCAGCTGTTGATGCAGCTGACATGATCATGACTTAATTCTATGAAATGTCCTCATCGCAACAGACAAGCCAGCATTTGCCCAACCACCACTTGGCCAAGTTGACACACGAATCTGACCATGATAGCATAGTTTTCCTAAGACCTTGAAAAATAGCAAGAAGATTTGACCTTATTGTTCAAGCCTTAAATCTGGGTATTTATGCCATTTTAGTTACGAGGGATGGATATAATTTTGTTAAGTGATGATAAAAATGTTCTTGAGAGCTTAATTTGCCCTTTCTTACCATTCAGCCCACTCTGATCAATTATGTGGTAAGCAATATAACACAAGTAGGTAGGTAGTTTCTTCTAATTTATCTTGCAATTAGAATACAGACACAGAGATAAGATCTCCCTTTTCCAGGGAACAACTCTGTAATGCTTCTCAATAATGAATCATATAGAAAACTGCATAAGCCTGTTAGAATGGTTTCTTAAAGATTTTATAACTTAATTTTGCAAAGTCCATATTTACCCAGTGTTTCCTTTTGTTTCTTCTTAACGCATATGTAGGATTTTTTGTTCTCATTGCTTTTCAATGGAAATTTATTTACTATTTATTTTACTTTGTTTGCTTATTGATTTATTTAAAATCCACACCTGTACATCCTTGTGATCAAAACCACGGTCAAGATATACAGAATTTCCAAGAACAAAGACAGTCCTCTGTGCTCCTTTCCAGTCAATCCCTGCCATCCAATGGCAAATAGATTTCTTACTTCTATCACTGTGGATTAGTTTTGCCTCTTCTTGAACTTTAAATGGATGAACTCATATAGTTTTCATCTTTTATTATGATGCATTTTGCACAATTTAATGTTTACAAGACTCATCCATTTTGTTACTTGCATCATTATCTACAGTACAATATCTATAGTTCAAAATAGTCAATTCCTTCTTTTTTATTGCTGAGCTGTATCCCATTTTATGAATATACCACAGTTTCTTTAGTCAGCCTATTCAGGGTGGACATTGCCTTGATTCCAAATGTTTGGGCTATCATGAATAACGTCGCTGTGAATATTCTTGTGTAAGCATTTTTGTGGACAAAGGTTTTCATTTAGAGGGGACAAATACTGAGTAACGGAATGGTTGGATTATATGGATGCTCTACATATAACTTTATAAGAAATTGGCAAACATCATTTCCCAAAGCAATTGTTACATTGCCTGCATCCTCATCAAAACCTGGCATTTTCATTCTTCGTAAGTTTGTCCAGTTTAGTAAGCATGGAATGGTATCTCACTGTGCTTTAATTTGCATTTTCTTTGGTGACAAAGGATGTTGGGTGATTTTATATGGTCATTACTCATTTGTAAATCTTCTTTTTTCTTGAAAGTGTTTTCCAGTTTTATTGACTCATTTGCCTTTATTACTGATTTACAGAAATTATTTATATATTCTGGATACAAGTCTTATGCTAGATATGCTTATTGAGAGCACCTTATTCCTTTTGTGTTTTACCTCTCTGTTTTCTAATTGTGTCTCTTGATGACCAGAACTTTTTGATTTTGTGCAAGTCCAATTTCTTATTCTTTTCATTTAAGCTTAATGCTTTTTATGTCTTCTAAAAGAAATCATTATGCATCTAACATTTCATGAAAATATTCTCTTATGATTTACTTTAGGAAATTTATAACTTTTTCTTTTAGATTTAGATTTTTTTAAATTTTTTATTCCTTTACCTTTGTAGGGATAAGTTTCATATGACCAAACCCCAAGATTGAGGGCTTGATCTCTTGTTTTGGTTGTCCTCACTGTTTGAGAGACTCTCAGGAATTCTCCAAATGGGGAAGTTGAATTTTCCTCCTTTCTTGTCATTTCCCCAAAGGAACTTTACAAATACTTCTTATTTGAGATTTATGACTCATCTATAAATTATTGGATGTATTAAGCAGGAGGTTGAGCTATAATTTTCCTCAAAGTACTTACCCAACATAATTGATTAAAATTTCTTTTCATTCTCTATTGAATTTCCTTAATATTGTTTTGACATTTATGTTAAAAATCAGTTGATTCTCTTTCTAGACTGACTATTTTGTACTATAGATATGTTTGCCTCCAATATAACATGGAGTTATTACTGCCTCTTTATAGTAAACCCTGGAATCAGTCCTGTAACTTTGTTTTTCATTACAAGGATTGAGTTATTTCTTGTTTTTTTTCTTTATTTTTTCCATGTAAATTTTAGAATTAATGTGTACAAAATATTTATTGAAATTCTCTTCTTTTCTTTGCGATAGTGTTGAATCATTATGTCAATTTGGTAAAATCATTACAAGGATTGAGTTGTTTCTTACTTTTTTTTCTTTATTTTTTCTATGTAAATTTTAGAATTAATGTGTACAAAATATTTATTGAAATTCTCTTCTTTTCTTTGCAATAGTGTGGAATCATTACGTCAATTTGGTAAAAATTAGCACCTTAACAATACTGAGCTTTCTAGTCCATGATCATTGTATTCATTTCTATCTGTTTAGGGTTTCTTTAATTTTATTTCAGGACTATAGTATAATTTTCGGTTTAGAGGACTTTTATAGTTTTTGTTGCTTTTTTTCTCAAAATATCCTGGTTTTGGATGTTATAATAAATGGAATTACTGATAATATCATTTTCCAATTATTTGCTACTTCTACATAAAATGCGATTGATTTTTAGAATTAATCTTATATCTTGTGGCTTTTCTATATTTGCTTTTTAATTCTAATAGTTGTTTTATAGATCCCTTGGTATTTTCTTCAAAAACAATCATTTCATTTGATAATAAAGAATTTTTATTTCATACACTCTTATCATTACATATCTCATTTCTAGTCTTCTTTGATCTACACATCTATATATTCTATCAAATTTGGAAGATTTTTGGTCAATATCCCAATATGTACTTCTCCCCCATTCTCTCTTTCTCCTATTCTTCTGATATTCCAATTACACATTTTTTTAGTCCAACAAAGTTTCCAACAGGTCATTGTGATTCTGTTCATCTTTCACCAATATTTTTTCCTGTATAATATATTGGATGTAGTAACCAGTGTTCTATGACGACTCTTGAAATTCCTGCCTTCTAATAGTATGATCTCTACAATTCTCTCCCCTTGAGTTTAGGCATACTCTGTGAGTATAACTGAAGATTACTCCTGTGATTAGATTATGCTATTTGACATAGATGAAAAAATTCAAATGTAATTAAAGTACCTAATCAGTTGATTTAAAATTAATCAAAGGGAATTTATCCTGTGTAGCTCTGATCTAATCAGGGAGAATTTTAAAAGAAAATCTAGACGGTAGAGGGAGGGGAAAATCTTAGAAACAAAGCAAAAGATATGCCCTCCTGTCAGCCTTGAAGAAGTAAACTGACACATTGTGGAGTGGACCATGTGGTGAGTACCTGCAAAAGATATATCAGAGCTGAGAAAACTTCTGACCAATGGCTAGCAAGAAAACTGGGATCTCCGTCAAGGGACTGAATTTTACTAACAACCAGGAAGTTTGGTAGGGGACCTGTAAGTCTCAGAGGAGATTGTAACCCTAATCAACACCTTGATTTTAGCCAGCTAAATGATGTCTGGGTCATTACAGAGTCTATTTCTATCGGATGCTCTTTCCTTTTGATGATTGGTCATATTTATTGTTTATCTTCTGTAAATTTTAAATTGTATACTGGGCATTATAATTCATATGTTTTAGAAACTCTGCATTTTATGATTCTTTAAAACTCAGTAAGCTTATAAGATACAAAATAAATACATACAGTTCAATTGTGTTTTTATAGAGTAACAATAATAATAATGAAATTTTAAAAATACATTTATGATGGCCTCAAAAGAATGAAGTATTTGCAAGTAAACTTAAAGAAATAAGTGCAAAATATATTCTCTGAAAAGTAAAAAGATCATTGAAAGAAATTTAAAAAGATCTATATAAACATAAAGATATCCCAGGTTTATGATAAGGAAGACTTAGTATAGTTAATATATCGATCATCCCCAACTTGACCTACAGATTCATTGTACTCGCTATCAAAATCCCATCCAGCTTCTTTGGCAACATTGACAACTAACCTGAACATTCATATGGAACTGTAAGGGACCAAAAATAGCTAAAACATCTTGAAAAAGATGTACACAGTTGGAGTATTCTCAACTTCTCAATTTCAAAACTTACCACAAAACTACTGGAATTAAGACAATGTAGGGTTGACAGGTAGTTCCTGGCTGCCAAAACAGATATGTGCAATGGGTTGGCTTGATCACTGGGGATTTATTTGGAGAACAAAATTAAGGTGTCATCAAGACAATGATTTCTCCCAGAAGACTGTGGTTTTCTGAGGCTGGCTGTTGGTGATCCTTGGTCCTTGGCTTTGTGTAACATGGCAATGCAGGTGATGGCTTTTCCTGGCTTTTCCCTTCTCTTCAGGATTCCATTAACTTCCAGCTTCTGGCGGTTCCTTTTCTGTGACCTTACCTATAATGTTTTCAGTAATAAAATTCCTAAATTAGCTTGAAGTAAGGTAAAATGGTGAAGCCACTTTGGAAAACAGTTTAGCACTACTTCAAAACATTAAGCCTTTAGTTACCATTGACCCAGTCATTTAACTCCTAGGTTATATCCAAGGGAAATGAAAACATTTATTTGCCCAACAACTTGCATATGAATTTTCATGGCAGTGTTATCTGGAATTGCCAAAGCTGGAAACAGCTCAAATGTCCTTTAACTGATGAACAGATAAATAAAATATTGTATATTCATATATTAGAATATTAAGCAGCTATCAAAATGAATGAAGTACTGGTACATACTAATATTAAACCTGTAAAGGAGACAGTCTAGAAAGACTTTTATTGTATGATTGTATTTATATGAAATATCCAGAAAAATAAAAACTATAGAGATGGAAATTAGAATAATATTTTCTATAGTTGAGTATAGATGGAGGAATGGGAGATAACTTCTAATTTGTACAGTTTTTTTTAAGGTGCTCAAAATGTTCTAAAACAGATTATGGTGAGCTACAAAAATCTATGAATAAAAAACACTGGAATGCACATTTAAATGGGTGCATTGTACATACGTGCAGTATATATTTATAAAACTATTATAAAATTAAGTGAATTTCACACCCAAACAAACAGATTTCAACCAGAAAGACTTATGAAGGAAATTATCTAAGAGGGTGTAAAATGCTAGCAGAAATTACAAAGTGTAACTTGTTAGAATAATTGCCAAATATAGCCCTAAAAGTCTTGAAATAATAAAGTTCCTAGTTTCCACATTGGCAGAAGGAGGGCCAAATGGAATAAAAAACCAACAAGCAAAAAAAAAAAAAAAATCACTTCAATAATTCAGTAAGAAGAAAAAGGAGGGAAGAAAGAGAGAGTTTTAACAAGAAAACCATTAAAAATAAATAGAGGGCAGTGCAACAGTGGCTCAGTGGCAGAATTCTCACCTGCCATGCCAAAGACCTGGGTTCAATTCCCAAATCCTGCCCGTGCAAAAAAAAAAAAAAAAAAATAGAACTCAAAAAACTTGAACTCAAAAAGTTGAATAAATTAATCAAATTTTATAATATTTTTGAGTTATTCCATATGCAGTCAAACGCTAAATTTTAACATAGATTTAAAGTGATAATCAAAACAATGATAAAGATCAATGAGCAAAGCATTCAACTTAAGAACTTTTGAAAAGGAAGAACAGAATACATAAAAATTTTAAATGACAGAACTGAAAAATAATAAACACAGAAATTAAATTAATACAACCAAAAATAATAATATAGGGCTAAGAAGGGCAAATTCTTTCTTTTGTATATTAATTTCTATACAGCACTTGATTCCATTCAATATGTACTAAAAAGTATTTGACTCTTGGAAAAATATGTCAAATAATTTTCTTTTCTGAGTTGTCTACTGCCTGAATTGCTTAAGTGGAATTTTTTAAAAAGGGAAATGATTTGGCACAAACCCAAAAGCTTCTTATTTGGACCCATAAAACAACATTGACAAAACACTAGCAAAACTGATCAAGATAATATAAAAAGATCAAGAGAGGAAAGATATAAAGAAAGAATGCCTCAATAGCATCAAAGCATATCAAAGTAATATAAGGATCTCAGGAAAGCCTTGTTCAGTAGTTGGTAAAGTTACCTGATAATAAAACATTCACAGAAATAAAAGAATTATCCAAACTACACATAACAGAAAGCATAGTAGTTAGACACAGCCAAAAGCATTGAATTAGCTGTTGAAACATCTTAACAGAGAAATAAACAAACTAAAATGGTTTCACAGTGGATTTTAACCAAACTTTCACCAAACAGAAATTCACGGAATTATTTTTTGTTCTGTAAAACAGAAAAGAGAGATATTCCCCAAACCGTATGTAAACGTAGTAGCCTTTGATAAAAAAAATAAGAAAGATTGCAAATCAGGTATTGAAGACCTACAGAAATTGCATGTAAAATTTTAGCATAGGGTGAGAAATGTCTAAAAAGATTTTTACTTTTGACCAAATTAGATTTTTCAAAAGAATAGTTAGCAGTTTATCATATTAACAGAAAGATCAATAGTGTATTATTGTCCTAATTGATTTTTCAAGCATTATAAATAAGTAATTGTTATTCAAAATAAAAACTTTTAATTGACAGTGCTAAAAGTATCCTTCCTTATAATGACAAAAGTTACCTAAAAACATAACTAAGGTGAAATAAAAAAAAATCTTTAAAAATAAGGAAGAAAATAAAATATCTGCAGTCACCGTTTTTATTAAAAAATTTACTGGAGGTCCTTGTTAATCTAAAAAGAAAAGTAAAAGGAAAGAAAAATGGCATGAAGAGTGGATTGGAAAACAAAACTCTCGTTCTTCAAAAATACTTCCAGAAGAAATCCCTCAGAATCCACAAATAAAGTACTGAAGAGAAAAGTCACTTCAAATAAAATCTATACAAAAATTTCATTGTAGTTCTCATTCCATGAACAAAGAGCTAGAACAACTAATTTAAAAATAAAACCATCCATAACTTAATCTGCAAAATTAATCATATGCATAGATTAATATAAAAATGTGACTTTGAAATGTTTAAAACTGCTCTTTTTCACTTGGAAATTCAAATGTATGAAAAGAGCCTTGAAAAAGATGAATAAATAAATAAATAAATGAAGAGGATTTGCTTCAAAATATGTTAAATATATATTATAAATTCATAATAAATGAACCATTTGTCAATACAACTAAACAAAATGGCCTAGAGTGAGGCAATAGTGTGGGTATAATTGTGTCCATATTTATCTCTGTATTTCTTTGTATATTTATGTATAATTATTGTAAAAATAAACATGCAAATCAAGCTAAACATCAGTAAAAATAATGCCAAATATTGGGTCTTAATAATCACCACCAGCAGCATCCCCTACCACCTCCGAAAAAGCAAAAATAGAATCCATTATTGTAGAATAAAAAGAAATAAGATAATTCAATAAACCCAAGAAAAAGCTGCTTAGGACCATTATAAATCAAGGAAACTTTACTTAAGCAAAATGGGATGACACTTCTCTCTACCGATTTGATTAACAATAGTATCCAAATAGTTGTAAGGGTGAAAAAATGAGTACATACATATTTCTGAAGGAAATAAAACTTGGGTCAGAAATTTCTGATGACATTGTACTGTTTCTCTAAAAGACATTCAACACATCAATAGCATTATATTTCACAAAGATTTAATATAATCTAAAATTCTAAGACACTTAGTATTAAGTCATAGAAAATATATTTAGCTAAATTCAGCTAAATATTTGGATAATTCTGTTTTAGGGCTTATTGATAACTTTAAAAAGTGCATTTTCAATTATTTCTTTCTTTGTAAACAATTTTTTTAATAAAAAAATAAGACTTTCTGTTCCTGTAGTAGATGAGGAACTAACAAGAAATTCATTGGTGAGCCAAATTAAGTTTGCTATTCTTCACCTTCATATCTTATTCTATCTTATTTTTTGAAAATTCTTACAATTTTCTTATTGAAAACAAAACAGAAAATTTCTTTTGCTTGGGTACATTTAAGATCTCTAATAACTAAATCATTCAGAGGTATTGTTTACAAAAAAAAAAAGCTTACCTGTACAGTCAAATCTATCCTCCAAAACATCTCTTGAAATCACTATTCATAGACACCAACAATAATTTAGAAATCAACAGCCAAAGATGTGAAATTCATTCATTTATTCAGTCGATGTCATTGTATCCTCTACTGTGGTCTACAATGTTGCATGTTCAGAGGTTATAAAAGTGAGTGAAAGAAACAAAATATATGTGCTATACAGCAGAGGCTATCCCAAAACAATGTTGCAAAAGAAACGGGAAAGTATTTTGAGATTTTAATCATGTTTTAGAAAGATATATATTATGGAGCAAAATTGATTCAAAAGTTAGAAAAACTAGAATCTAAATTTCAGACTTCACCAACTGTTATTTGGTAGACTTGTACTTTTTTGAAGCTACGCATCTAAAAAACGAGACCCAAATATGTGCCATTAAGTACTTTACATGTTTTTCTTTTTATAAAATAAATGGGACTATTAAATATTATTTAATAGAAAAATACAGATTTTACTATTATTGTTTTATAAGCTAGCATTTGTTTGCCAAATATGTGTGAAACTTCAAAGTAACTTTTGTCTGCCATTACCTCATATCTCCTCTCCTGTTTCTATAACTTTAGACTGAAAGCTCACATCAATCCTGAAAGTCATACTAAACCTTAAAACAACTAAGAAAGCAAAAGTAAAGAGAAACTAAATGGATAGTACTGTATCTATTACAGACATTTATTCAACTGTACAGTCTATACAATCAGTATGATTGACAGCAAGAAAAAACCTTGCTGACGACAAATAATTCAAGAGAATCTAGCTTGTTTCTAACTGCAGTAAGGCTGAGGGGCAGTAACAGTGGTTTCTGAAGTTACCACTTACAATATTTATTATATTAAATAATATAAATTTATATTATAAATATTATAAAATTTATATAGATAAATATTATAATAAGGGATCTATCTTTATAGTCAGTTGATAAATCTGCTCAGCCTCATCTGATTTGAGTGGACATGAACATCCCCCTCTGCTAGACTTTAAGCTTTGCATAATTAATTTGCCAATGTTTATAAAAATTATTTGCACATCTATTAATACAATTATGCTGAGAAATTTCAGTTGTGTCAGGCCAGATGTTCCAAACTGGGCGGGGCAGGTGCCTCTCATCAGCCTGCCCCTCAGAGGCATAGTTGTGCAGCTGCCAGCAGCAACTTAACTCAAATGGAAGAGGTCCCAGTGATGTCTGACCAGTTTTCATTATGGCTTAAGCATTCTTTGTGAATTACTGATACATTCCTTAAAATGTTGATAATTTTCCATTTCCCATAAGATGTAATTTACAGATCTTCCTTGGGTTTCTCTCAGATATGCATTTTTCCCTTTTGATCTTGTCTCCTTTCTGCCCTGGTCATCCCAGAGTCACCGCTAAGGGTGCCCAGCAGCTGGGCCCTTGGAGGTGCTGGGAATTGCTATCACAAGCTGGCCTCAGCTACTCTAATCAACCAAACACTGAGAATAACCTCCAAAAGCCTTGATGCTTGAAGATGATTGAATAACTATAGAGATTTTAAGGTGTGAACTTGAGTGAGAAAGCCTTGTAACTGACACTCTTTTTATCCACTGTATGGACACATGAGTAAGAAAAAAGCCGAAACAACCACCACCACAAGAAATAGTGGGGAATAGGGGTATCAGATGTATTGGGTGTTCTTTTTAACTTTTATTTTTATTCTTATTTTCACTGGTTTTGTAGTAATGAAAATGTTCAAAACTCTATTATAATGATGAATGCACGACTTCATAATGATGCTGTGAACCAGTACACTTTGGATGATTGTATCTCAATAAAAACCACTGAAGAAAAAAAAGCTGGCCTTAGAGCACGTGGTTTTGGCTTTCACTATCACCTGGCAAAACACCAATTCTGTTTGCCCTTGTGCAGAATAAGGTAACCTCTCTCTCACTTAGGACCTATATTGATTTAAAAAATAATGACATGAGAATAAGTGAAAAAAAATAAGGCAATTTCCATCATATATATAATGCTCTAGCATCACAATATTTGTAAAAAACCTCAGTAACAGGGAATAGGATTGTGATAGAATCTAAAGACTCAACAAGTCTTTCAAAAGTACAAACTGGTGCATAGATTTCCATAAAAGCATGGTTCCTAATCCCTCAGAGGAGATATTCTGGTGAAATGTTTTGCACAAAGGGATTTGTCTTCCACTCATCATTCTTTCAATGATTCAATAATCATTTGTGGAGCACATGCAGTGACAGGCCCTGTGCTAAGTGGTGGGTTACATAATTAAAAAGCCATGGTTGTTGCTCTCAAAATTCTATGGTTCAGTAGACTATTCTAGTTTGCTAGCTGCCAGAATGCAATATACCAGAAATGGAATGGCTTTTAAAATAGGGAATTTAATAAATTGCTAGTTTACAATTCTAAGGCCAAGAAAGTGTGCCAATTAAAGCAAGTCTTTAGAAATATTCAATCTAAGGCATCCAGGGAAAGATACTTGGTTTAAGAAGGCCGATGATTTCAGGGTTTCTCTCTCAAGTGAGAAGGCACATGGCAAACACAGTCAGGGTTTCTCTCTCATCTGGAAAGGCACATGGCAAATGTAGTTATCATCTGCTAGCTTTCTCTTCTGGCTTCCTGTTTCCCGAAGTTCCCCGGGGGGCATTTTCCTTCTTCATCTCCAAAAGTCACTGGCTGGCAGACTCTGCTTCTCATGGCTGCATTGTTCTGCTCTCTCATAATCTCCAAAATGTTTCCTCTTTTATAGGATTCCAGTAAATTAATCAAGACGCACCCAAATGGGTGGACACACATCCCCCCTAATCCAGTTTAGCAGCCACCCTTGATTGTGTAACATCTCAGGGAGATGATCTAATTACAGTTTCAAACATAAATACTGAATAGGGGTTAGAAGAAACGGCTGCCTTTACAAAATGGGATTAGGATTAAAACATGGCTTTTCTAGGGAACACACATCCTTTCAAACTAGCACATAGACTATATGAGCTAAGTGCAGTATAATGCAGTGATTGCTATTTTAGCATTCTCCTTCACATACAAATTGCATAGCAAGCAAATCAGCAAAAGTCACCAAATAAATCAGTGACTTTGAGACCAGATTCTCCTTTAATTTTTCTTGCAGTGATTCTAAAAAAAAATCAATAGGTACATTAAAAAGATGAGTAATTAAGAACATGAACTTTCACTAAAAGTGTTCTGGACTGAAATTACACAAATGAGGATTGGAGACTTCCAATCATATATTTAAAGCTTTGATTCGGTGTTATGCATATGGCTTAGAAAAAAAGAGCATGCTGACTGTGATTATTTCTCTTGTTTCTGTTGAATTTAAAATATTATCTACTTCAACTTGTTCTTCTAGGGATAAACATTTGGAAGTGGCTTTTTCTATAAGGTGTGGTAAACCAAATGTGCTTATTTCTACAAGAAGATAAGCTGCTTTGTATTGTAAGCTTGGCAGTAAACAAGCACATCTGCTGACAAAAGGAATTTTCTGTAAAAATAAAACTGAAGGAGCCATCTGCCTCAGATACCTGAACAAAAGAATTATCCCCTGGAAATTAGAAATATATGTTGCAAAAGGTTATTTTTTCCAGGTTATTCTCTTTACTTTTTTCTGTGGTTTTAGAAAACTAGTTTTATTTCACTACCTGGTAGTATGCAGTGTGTTGGCATCAATAGATTAAATTAATGAATAGCAAATAGGAAAATAATGTAATATTAGTAAAAATAAATAGGAACAATTTTGCAGGGTTGTTTTACTCTTTGAATATAAACCTGAAATACATGTATATTGTAGACAAACAGAAAAAACAAACAATAGATAAAGAAAATGAAGAGCACCTAATTGCACAACTCAGCCAACCATTTAAAAATATCAATGAAGTCACCTCAATTTTTTTTTAGTACAGTCTTTAATATTATTATAAGCCACATGAAATAATGTAACTAAATCCACAAATATTGAAAAACCTAACAGCAATTGTGGAGATATTTCAAATAAACAACTATAAACTAAATAACTTTTTAGAAAGCCATTGGGAAATATTAGGAGCTATACAAATATTCAACCCTATTGACCTATTTTATGCTTCCCCTAAGAATTTAACATATGAAAATAATTCAACCTGAAGTAAAAGGGTTACTTGTATAGATATTCATCTTAGAATAAACTATAAGAACCACAAGCTGGAAGATTTCTAATATGAATAAATGAATATGGATATTGAGAATCAAAATAATGAAGGTTGTGTCAAAACATTCTTTTTAGGTTCTATGAATAAAGTATAAATTATTAAAGTTCTTCATAGATTGCTTCCAATATAGGGAAACCTATGCTTGTGTGCAAGTTTAGATGGAAAAATGTAATATCATAAAGCTCTTCTGGTATTGTTAACATAGAAAATGGGAAGAACGTCCTTTGGCCCTGTTGACATGTTTCCATGTGGAAGGAAATCCATTAGAGTGACTCTTCTGGCCTCTGTAATGCACCCTTTCTAATACCGGCACCAGGCTATGGTAACCCCTATGAAAGGAGACAGAGTCTTACCTAAAGATACTGTCTTTATCACTTCCAAAGCTTCTCTCCTCCCCTCCCCTCCCTTCCTCTCCTCAGCTCCTCTAACTTCAAGTTTACCCTATTACATTTCCCTCAAAGTTTATTACCTGCAGAAGATACCTGGACAAACCACCACATCATTCCTCCAGCTACTCAAAGTTATTCTTGCAAGCCCAACCTAGGGTAGGGCACCTTCCTACTGTTCAGATTGTGGGGTTGTGAGGGTCAGTTCAGTGGGAGAATTCTTACCCGCCATGCAGGAGACCTGGGTTCAATTGTCCCAACAGACAAACAAACAAACAAAAACAGCAAAAAACAAACAAGCAGGAAAAAAAAATCAACAAATGGTACCAAAATAACAGAATACTCACATGGAAAGAGAATGAAATGTGACTCCTTCATACAGCTTGCAAAAAAAAAAAGTGTATTTTTAAAGATTTATAACTAGTTAAGGACAGAGTTCAAGTAAGAATAAGTAGATGCTTCACAGAAAGATCTCACTATCTCCTACAATCTTTTTCTAGATGGTATCATCAGGTTTGGCTTTTTGTTTCTTATTCTTTTTCCACATAGTTTTTGATAATTAAAATAGTTTTCTAAAACTCAATAGTCTTTTGATTGTAAACCCTTATATAAGGGGAATATTAAGGATCATTATTTAGAAGTCTCAGAAGCAACTCTGTTGGGTGCACGACATAGATGTTATTTTTAAAAGCCTAGTTTTAACATTTACTCTCTTAATAATCTTTATGAAGCCTATAGGTATTTTTGAAATTCCCTTTCTTCTTAAATGGGTGTAATCATAATGCCTGACCTAGATATTTCCCTATCTTAATGTGAGGTTCAAGAAATAGCATGCTCAAGTGTCTTGCATACCGTGATATATAATGCAAATGTTTCTATTAATGCTATCTATAATTAACTTCTACTCTATGAAATTTGCAATGTTAACAAAATTAATCTATTTAACTCTGAGAAATGTACAAATTAAGTGATTTTGAAAGCAGGGGTCCTATATTCTCTTCCACAAGTCTCAGGAATGAGAAAGAGAATCAAGGAGGTAGGGCAAGTAGAAAGAAGCAATTAAACTGATGTGTTACAAGTTAGTTTAATTGAGGAGAGAAAAAATGGGGGAAAATAGCATGAGAAACTTAAATTCATCTCACTAGTCTGGAGAAAGGTAATTGAGAAACTATAGCTTATAATGAAAGGAGATTTTCAAGGAAGTATAACTTGGCATGTTCATAGTAAAATGCAATTCTAAGGACCTAAAGCATGGGATATTAGAGACAATTTTTTTAGTATTACAATTTTGTCTTTTAGAAATCTGGTCTTTTTAAAATAATGGGATAAGTAAAAGGATATAGATTCATCTATAGTAACTTTTATCTGACAAGAGGTAAGTTTTCAAGTCCAAACAATGTCAAAAATTTTACATGCAAATGATTAAAAAATACACAGGGACTACAATAAATATGGAATTTTATCTTGATAAAACTTGTAGTTTGTTTGGGGAGGTGGGCCTTAGAGTAGCTGCAGTTATTAGGAAGTGGTGGAAGTAAGGTTCTCTGAAATCATACAGGAAATTTTAACAGCAGATGTTAAAGTGTGTGACTCATAAGATATGTGAATTAAATGAAGTAGCAAGTACAATTTTGAGAGATGTGTTTGTGTGTGTGTGTGTGTGTGTGTGTGTGCACATGTGCACTGACTCACTGCAGCTGGGTGCAGTTTTATAGGTTCACCTACTATTTCTTGCTTATGAAATGACTCAGAAAATAATGTGAGATATCCATTCTTTTCAGATCAATCCCTAACATGTCAATTGTTTGGAACATGTGTTTTCAAAACAAGCATTAGAGTAGAGCACACTGTAGACAGTTGATAGAAAGTTAGATATATAGGGCATAGGAAGTCGACAGGTGGATGGATAATGATAGATAGATGCTAGATACATAGATAAATAGATAGATACATAGATAGATAGTTAACAGATACATAGATAGATACATAGGTACATAGATAGATAAATACATGGATACATGGATAGATGGATGGATGGATGGATGGATGGATGGATGGATAGATAGATAGATAGATAGATAGATAGATAGATAGATAGATAGATAGATAGATAGATAGACAGACAGACACATAGATAGATAGATACATACATACATGCATACATACATAGATAGATGGATAGATGATAGATAAAATTTTAAACTCTATTGGGAAATACTTTTCCCAATAATTGCTAAATAAGATACTACACCAATATCTCTGCTGAAATAACTAAAATCTGGACATAGTACAGAAAGAGCTAAGTAAAGATTAAGAGTGAAGAGAAAGGGGCAGATTCTGATGACAAGTCTACTCTCAAAGAAAAGGGTTTGTCCAGTGTATATTCCCCATTTCAGTTGCTTCTGGGCTGAGGACAGGGCAGACATTAGGCCAGTTGGAATAGCAATCTGCTGCAGGTATTAGTAACCCAACCTCGTTGTCTTAGCATGATTACAGTTTATTTATCACAAAAATCAAGAAATATAGATTTGGCTGCCTGAAGCCGGTATAGAAGCACCATGATGCTTTCAGAAATCCAGACAACTCCTCACTTTCCAAGTCTCAATCTTTAATCTGTTTCTTACATTGTCATTTTCCAAAAAGACTGTTTCATTCATAGCTTTGTATCTAAGTTAAAGAAAGGAAGAAGCAGGAGGTTAAATAGCTAAAGATAGATGACTTAAAAAAAATTATGAGATCAATGGCTTTCCCTAAAGCCTTGCTTTTTGGCTTTTCTTATGTTCCTGTGGCCAGAATCAGTGTCCATAACCATCCCTGTGAAGACAACCAGAGGAGGCAGATATTTTTAACTGTACTCATTGCCTCCCTAACCAAATTGAAGATTATATAAGTAAAGGTGAGAAAGAAGGGAAGAAAAGATATTATGAAGGCCACTGTCAATGGCTGATAAATCTAAATCTAAGAGTCATGTTAAACTTCTTTGCTAATTTCATAGAGAAAGAAATTATACTTATATATGGAGTGAAACTATATTTTTTCCACTGAGGCAATAATAACAAAGCTAACATAAATACAATATTTTGGAATTAACAAATACTTCACTTATGCTAGTGATAATATACATCTTTCCCTGCAATCTCATGGGGAATAAAGTGTAATCTTCATGGTTATTCTCATTTTAGAAGAAAAACAAGGCTTTGACAACTTAATTGGCTCCTCCAAAGTTGCATCCTTAACAAAGAGTAGAACAATATTCTGATATTCTTTCCGCACTCTCTCCTCCATACCACATAGTGAGATCACACCTTCCTTTTCAATGCTCTGGAAGAAAATAAATCCCAGAATCCCCTAAGTAAGATTTGTTAGGATAGTATCTCAGTTCATTCAGTTGAAAGGTTATAGCCAGTGGCACCCTGTTGGCCAGGTGCAGGCTTGCCGTAGGTCCTATGGTATAGCAAGGAATAGGATGCAAAATATTCCCACAATGCTATAAGAAATGGCCTTATATGACAGTGTTTAGACTTGAGGGCTTATACAGAATCTCTTCCATTCTACTATCATTAAAGGCAGTATGCCCACATCTCTGAGCATCTTTGACCTGTCAAGTTGCCCATATTGTGAGGGCTGCACTGACCATCAAAACTGCGGCTTACTCCGTGAGGAAAGAGAAGCAATAAGTAGCTATGTTCTCTCCCTTCTACTCACTCCTTTCATACAGTTATGGTTCTAACATTTTTGTCCATTTGATAGTAAGTAAAAAATATGAACGTAGCTTTGAAATCTGGCCAAGTTCTCACACCTAGCAGTCTTTGAAAAAGATTTGTCACTTGCTGTTTCTCTGTCAGTTTTGTCTCAAATCAGAAATCACTACTATTTACAATTCTACCCACAGAACATCAGACTAAAGTTGGTTCAGGTGAGACTGATTGTGAATTAGAACTCCCCTCTGATTACATTTGGTATGGTGAATGGTATGGGCCAAAGATGAGTGGAAATTTTTCTGCTGTGTTCATCAAAGAAGGAAACTGCCAATAACTAAAACGGAAAATTGCTTTCTCAAATTTTAATTTGAGGGAATCGGACAATGAGTATTAACTGACAATGAAGATTGAGCTATTTGCTTAGATTCCAAATAAATAGAGTTTCTTGAATCTGAAGTAAAGAGTATTATGGTTGTTTTAGTAAAAAAAACTAGCTGAAAAACAAATTCTCTCTGGATCCTGAAAATATCCCCTTTATGTCTAAGTAGCATAAAGTAAACGTTGTTTTCCATCAGTGTCTCTTGCAGAGGATTCAAATATTCCTGCCCTGAATACTGATTTCTAACAAGTTGGTCATCTGGGGCCTGCCAGTGCTTCTGCTCACAAGGTTTGAATATGTGCTCAGATCTATAGTCTGTTAATAATATTAATTAAACTCATCAAAAGAAGAGAGAGAAAAAAAAGGACAGCAGAATGCATAGAATTCATCACTCTTGTTTTCTTGACTCAAAAAAATAGAAAAGACTTCTGAGAAGATGGCCAACTAGAGCAGCTTGAGATTAGCCCTGCCCCACAGGAAAATTAGGGAAGGGACAGAAGAGTGACTGAGGCAGCGGTTCAGGAGGTCAGCTGACCTGGGAGAGCCTTCTGCACCACATATGGCAGCCACAGTTGCAGAGGCCAAGGAACTGAGAGGCAGAGGGCTGGATCCTGGTGTGGAGGTGTGGAGCAGCGAAGCCTGTGGAATTCCATGGAGGGCTACATGGGACTAGGAAGTAAGCCAGGCCACATTCCTTGTCTGTGCTACCCACTGGTGCAGCCCAGGGATCGGCGGCTCACCCCACACCCCCCCATGCAACTGAACCTAGTCACCCACTCCCATTCCCCGCACTCCAGGCACCCCACCCCACCAGCCCCCAGTGCGCATACCTGACCCCCATCCCCACTCCAAGTGCAGCCCAACTCACCTCTCCTACACCTCTCTCAAGCACTATTGCCCCCTCCCTTTTCCTCCTGGCTGTTACCAGCACATTAAGGCTGCAGGCATTAACCTCCATAGCTAGGCTACCCCTGTCCCACACCCATAGTGTCACACAGCCTGATCCCTCACTTCCTGAGCTCAGTGCATCCATTTATGGCACTCCCAGGCTCACACATGTGCACAGGTCCCCAGTCATGTCATTCAGCTTTGGGAACCATATAATACAGCAGTCCTAGAACCGAACATGTGTATAGACCTCAGCCTCACTTCCAGTCCTGAGAAAGTGCCAACCTGCACAGCCAGATCACATCTGCCCCCAATCCATGAAGGCGTAATGCTGACCTGCTGCCACAGCTTTACACATGCACACAAAGAGCCCCTTACCTTAGACCAGTGCACAACAGGGTTATGTCCCCCAGACTGATGCACCTGTACAGCTACATCCTCCTGGCTGCTGGGTGCTCACATTCACAGGCACCAACATAACATCCCCAACCTGAGCCCATGCCTGTCCTGAAACAAATCACCAGACTGACTGCTCCACCCTGTGCCCTGCTCACTGCTGTACAACCATCCTGCAAATAAAAGCCTTAGACTACTGAAAGAAATAAACTCCCAAAGTAAATCAATCAAGATATCTACATGTGATGAAGACAGCAGCAGATCACTAAGCATATCACAATGCAGACAGATATAGTCCTGCCTAGTGACCAAATTAAAACACCTGAGGAGACACAGACATTGGGAGAGCTAATCAAAGATGTTCATACAATGCTACTTAATAAAATAAGCAGGATAGCAAATGGCATAAAGGAGATCAGGAAGACAGTAGAAGAGCACAAAGAGGAATTTGAAAGAATAAATAGAAAAATTAGCAGAAATCACAGAGATTAAACACTCTGTTGACCAAATAAAAAACATACTAGAGGCACACAACACGAGATTTGAAGGCAAAAGAAAGAATAAGTGATATAGAGGACAGGATAATTGACTTCAAACACTCAAAACAGCAAAAGATGAAAAAGATAAAAAAATAAATGGGAACTCAGGGAAACAATAGACAAAATAAAGCACGCAAATAGATGAATCACTGGTGTCCCGGAAGGAGAAGAGAGGAGTAAAGGACTAGGAAGAGTAGTTGAGGATAAAATGGTGGAAAACTTTCCAACCCTCATAAAGGACATACATATACAAGTCAAAGAAACCCAAAGAACTCCAAACAGAACGAATCCAAATAGGCCTTCCTCAAAGCACATACTAATCAGTCTGTCAAATGTTGAAGAGAAGCAAAAAATCCTGAAAATGGTAGAAGATAAACAATCTCCTACATACAAGGAAAATCAAATAAGACTGAGTTCAGACTACTCAACTAGCACCCAGGAGGTGAGAGGCAGTGATATGATATATTCAAGATCCTGAAAGAGAAAGACTTCCAGCCAAGAATTCTGTACCCAGCCAACTTGTCCTCTAAAATTGAGGGAGAGGTTAAATCTTTCACAGACAAAGAAGTCCTGAAAGAATGTGTCAATAAGAGACTGGCCCTATGAGAAATACTAAAAGGAGTTCTGTCAGCTGAAAAAATAAAAAAGACAGGAGAGGGAGGTCTTGAGGAGAGCACATAATTGAAGAATACCACTAAAGGAAATTTAAAGAACACAAAGAGAAAGAAGGAAAATAACATATAGCTCTGACAAATAAAATAAAGATGATAAGATGGTGGAATCAAGAAATGCCTTTTCAGTAATAACTTTGTATGTTAATGGACTAAACTTACCAATTAAAAGATACAGATCTGCAGAATGAATTAAGAAACATAATCCAGCTATACACTGCTTACAAGAGACTCATCTTAGACACAAGGATACAAATGGATTTAAAGTGAAAGAATAGAAAAAGATCTTCCATGTAAGCTGCAACCAAAAGAAAGCAGGAATAGCTATTGTATTAGTTAGGGTTCTCTAGAGAAACAGAATCAACAGGGAACACTTGCAAATATAAAATTTATGAAAGTGTCTCACGTGACCGTAGGAATGCAGAGTCCAAAATCCACAGGGCAGGCTGTGACGCTGATGACTCCAATGGATGGCCTGGATGACCTGGATGAACTCCACAGGAGAGGCTCACCAGCCAAAGCAGGAATGGAACCTGTCTCCTCTGAGTCCTCCTTAAAAGGCTTCCCATGATTGGATTTAGCATCACTAATTGCAGAAGACACTCCCCTTTGGCTGATTACAAATGGAATCAGCTGTGGATGTAGCTGACGTGATCATGACCTAATCCTATGAAATGTCCTCATTGCAACAGACAGGCCAGCGCTTGCCCAATCAGATGAACAGGTACCACAACTTGGCCAAGTTGACACCTGTCCCTAACCATGACAGTCCACCCCTTGTCAACTTGGCACATATATATATATATATATCACCTTAGACCATACTTAATTTCCAAATGAAAACAAATAAGCATACATTTTTTCTTTTACCTGACAATACTCAACTGTCCTGCATATAACTGGAAACACATTAAATCTCTCCAGAATAGCGTGCAAATCCTTGGGCAACATTCATTCTTAAACTTGATATCTTACAACTTAAATAGTATAACATAAACAAAACAGCATTACAGTCTCATTTCTGTAACTGATCACGTGGTTGAAGTTCATATTTATCACTACCTTCTTCCACTACCCATTCCATGTTCTCTTTCCCCTCAGCAAGCACTTCAGCTGGCCGTGGTTCTTTGCCTGGTGGGGTGACCCAAACCTTCATTCCTGAAGTCTCAGAGCCATTAGTGGTCCTGCCTTGATTGTGTTGTTGCAGTTTTCCATTGATTTTAATCACAGGGCATGGTAGTACTAATAGATGCCCCAGGGGATCTCCAATATTCCAAGAAAACTCTTCTTTACCTCCATTATGTAGTTGCACTCCTACTTCCTTCTGATACTCAGGGTCAATTACCCCAGACAATAATGTAATACCCTTCTTGGTGTGTTGCTCCAGAGGCATAAGTAGCCCAAAGTGGCCAGGTGGCAATCTTAACTTCCAGTTCAGTGGTATCACTGTTGTTTCTCCTGGAGAAAGCACATCCCGTTTTGGAACTAAAACCTGTAGACCAGCAGAACTCAGGGTAGCAGGGACAGGAAGCAAAAATTTTCCTAGTGGATCACTAGGAGTAATAGTGAGTGGCACCACACCCATTTCCACCCCTTGGTTCCTGGACCCATGGATCCTGGCTATGGGAGAAACAGCACCATACAGTGGACACTGATTCAGAGCATACACAGCTTCCTGGAGAACATTACCCCAGCCTTTCAAGTTTTTGCCACCTAGTTGGCACTGTAATTGAGTTTTCAAAAGGCCATTCCACCGTTCTATCAATCCAGCAGCTTCTGGATGATGGGGAACATGGTAAGACCGGAGAATTCCATGAGCATGTGCCCATTCCCGCACTTCATTTGCTGTGAAGTGTGTTCCTTGATCCGAAGCAATGCTATGTAGAATACCATGATGATGGATAAGGCATTCTGTAAGCCCACGGATAGTAGTTTTGGCAGAAGCATTGCATGCAGGGAAAGCAAACCCATATCCAGAGTATGTGTCTATTCCAGTTAGAACAAATCGCTGCCCCTTCCATGAAGGGAGTGGTCCAATGTAATCAACCTGCCACCATGTAGCTGGCTGGTCACCTCGGGGAATGGTGCCATATCGGGGGCTGAGTGTGGGTCTCTGCTGCTGGCAGATTGGGCACTCAGCAGTGGCTGTAGCCAGGTCAGCCTTGGTGAGTGGAAGTCCATGTTGCTGAGCCCATGCATAACCTCCATTCCTACCACCATGACCACTTTGTTCATGAGCCCATTGGGCAATAACAGGAGTTGTTGGGGAAAGAGGCTGACTGGTATCCATAGAACGGGTCATCTTATCCACTTGATTATTAAAATCTTCCTCTGCTGAAGTCACCCTCTGGTGTGCATTCACATGGGACACAAATATCTTCATGTTTTTAGCCCACTCAGAAAGGTCTATCCACATACTTCTTCCCCAGACCTCTTTGTCACCAATTTTCCAATTATGGTCTTTCCAAGTCCCTGACCATCCAGCCAAACCATTAGCAACAGCCCATGAGTCAGTATACAAACGCACCTCTGGCCAGTTTTCCTTCCAAGCAAAATGAACAACCAGGTGCACTGCTCGAAGTTCTGCCCACTGGGAGGATTTCCCCTCACCACTGTCCTTCAAGGACACCCCAGAAAGGGGTTGTAATGCTGCAGCTGTCCACTTTTGGGTGGTACCTGCATATCATGCTGAACCATCTGTAAACCAGGCCCGAGTTTTCTCTTCCTCAGTCAATTCACTGTAAGGAACACCCCAAGAGGCCATAGCTCTGGTCTGGGAAAGAGAAGGTAATGTGGCAGCAGGAGTGGAAACCATGGGCATTTGTGCCACTTCTTCATGTAACTTACTTGTGCCTTCAGGACCTGCTCTGGCTCTATCTCGTATATACCATTTCCACTTTACAATAGAGTGCTGCTGTGCACGCCCAACTTTATGGCTTGGTGGGTCAGACAACACCCAACTCATGATAGGCAACTCAGGTCTCATGGTAACTTGGTGGCCCATGGTTAAGCGTTCAGTCTCTACTAAGGCCCAGTAGCAGGCCAAAAGCTGTTTCTCAAAAGGAGAGTAGTTATCTGCAGCAGATGGTAAGGCTTTGCTCCAAAATCCTAAGGGTCTGCATTGTGATTCTCCTATAGGGGCCTGCCAAAGGCTCCAGACAGCATCTCTATTTGCCACTGACACTTCCAGCACCATTGGATCTGCTGGATCGTATGGCCCAAGTGGCAGAGCAGCTTGCACAGCAGCCTGGACCTGTCGCAGAGCCTCCTCTTGTTCAGGTCCCCACTCAAAATTAGCAGCTTTTCTGGTCACTCGATAAATGGGCCAGAGTAGCACACCCAAATGAGGAATATGTTGTCACCAAAATCCAAAAAGACCAACTAGGCGTTGTGCCTCTTTTTTGGATGTGAGAGGGGCCAGATGCAGCAATTTATCCTTCACCTTAGAAGGGATATCTCGACATGCCCCACACCACTGGACACCTAAAAATTTTACTGAGGTGGAAGGCCCCTGTATTTTTGTTGGATTTATCTCCATCCTCTGACACGCAAATGCCTTACCAGTAAATCTAGAGTAGCTGCTACTTCTTGCTCACTAGGTCCAATCAACATGATATCATCAATATAATGGACCAGTGTGATGTCTTGTGGGAGGGAGAAATGATAAAGGTCTCTGCGAACAAGATTATAACATAGGGCTGGAGAGTTGATATACCCCTGAGGTAGAACAGTGAAAGTATATTGGTGACCTTGCCAGCTGAAAGCAAACTGTTTCTGGTGGTCCTTACTAATAGCTATTGAGAAAAAAGCATTTGTCAGATCAATAGCTGCATACCAGGTACCAGGGGATGTATTGATTTGCTCAAGCAATGATACTACATCTGGAACAGCAGCTGCAATTGGAGTTACCACCTGGTTGAGTTTACGATAATCCACTGTCATTCTCCAAGACCCATCTGTTTTCTGCACAGGCCAAATAGGAGAGTTGAAAGGGGATGTGGTGGGAATCACCACCCCTGCATCTTTCAAGTCCTTAAGAGTGGCAGTAATCTCTGCAATCCCTCCAGGAATACGGTATTGCTTTTGATTTACTATTTTGCTTGGTAGGGGCAGTTCTAGTGGCTTCCACTTGGCCTTTCCCACCATAATAGCCCTCAATGCACGAGTCAGAGAACCAACGTGGGGATTCTGCCAGTTGCTCAGTATGTCTATGCCAATTATACATTCCAGAACTGGGGAAATAACTACAGGATGGGTCCGGGGGCCCACTGGACCCACTGTGAGACGGACCTGAGCTAAAACTCCATTGATCACCTGGCCTCCATAAGCCCCCACTCTGACTGGTGGTCCAGAGTGA
The DNA here is from genome assembly GCF_023851605.1 of Tamandua tetradactyla. Lineage (NCBI taxonomy): Eukaryota > Metazoa > Chordata > Mammalia > Pilosa > Myrmecophagidae > Tamandua > Tamandua tetradactyla. The sequence goes on along the minus strand of NC_135328.1, from coordinate 19,889,762 downwards.
CATTTTGGGTCCCCTGGAATTAATGTCACTTCTGAACCAGTGTCTAATAATCCCCGAAATATCTGATCATTTCCTTTTCCCCAATGCACAGTTACCCTGGTAAAAGGCTGTTGGTCTCCTTGGGGAAGACTTAGAGGAAGGTTAACAGTATAAATTTGTGGCAGTGTAACAGGTTTCTTCCCCATAGGGACCTGGCCTCCCCTTCATTCAAGGGGCTCAGGGTCTGTAAACTGTTTCAAGTCTGGAAATTGGTTAAGGGGCCGTGACTCTGTGTTTTTGCAATTCAGGTTAGACTTCTGTTCCCTTGACCTAGAACTCTTTTGTTTATACAGCTCCAACAAGAATTTAGTAGACTGCCCTTCTATTGTATTTCTAGGCACCCCATGATTTACTAGCCAATGCCACAAATCTCTGCGTGTCATATAATTTTGATGCCTCCTTTCAGTTTGTTGTCTGTTATAATACCCTCGTCTACCCTGTCTTTGGTGATTAAGTGCTGCCACCTGGCTTCTGTCAACTCGGGATCCTGTCATCCCCATTGTGTTTAAGGATTCCAGCTCAGTGACAGCAGTTCCTACAGTAATATCTGACCTACAGAGAAGTGCAACCACAGAGCTCTTGAGGGATGATGGTGCTAGTCTCACAAATTTATTTCTCACTGTTCTGGTAAAAGGTGCATCCTCTGGACATTCCTGGGGTGTAAGAGCAGGCTTTGCATGATAAATCCACTCTAACATCCCAATCTCTCTAAGCCTCTGGATCCCCTCTTCTATATTATACCAGGGCAGTTCTGGCATTTCAACCTCAGGTAATGTTGGCCACCTTTTGATCCATGTTTCAACCAACCACTCAAACAAGCTGTTAACACCTTTTCTAACTGCTCTAGCTATAACATTGAATGCAGAATCTCTGCTTAGTGGGCCCATATCAATAAATTCAGCCTGATCCAGCCTTATATTCCGTCCACCATTATCCCACACTCTTAAAATCTATTGCCACACATATTCCTCTGATTTCTGTCTATATAAATTGGAAAACTCACAGTTTTTTTGGAGTATAACGTACCTCCTCATGTGTGATACTTTGTACCTCACCTTTAGGGGCCTGTTGGGACTTTAGTCTAGTTATAGGTCTAGAAGAAATGAGGGGTGGTGGGGGTGGGTCATGAAAAGAATTAGAAATATCTTCCAAGCCATTTGCTTCAGGGCTTTCATTTGCAGTTTCATCTGGTGAAACAGGATTAATAACTCTAGGGCTAATCCCTTCAGGAGGAGGTTGGGTGGCCAATTCCTCAAGGCAGGCTGGAGGTGGGGCGGCTATGTCCTCAGGGCAGACTATTACAGGGTTATCTAAAGAAGGCTCAGCATGGTCTAGGGTTTCAACCTCACCCCCAACATCATTATCAATCCATATGTCACCATCCCATTTTTCAGGGTCCCACTTCTTTCCAATCAATGCCCTCACTTTAGCGGCAGACACCATGCAAGACTGAGATTTCAGTTTACGTTGTAAAGTTGCTACTCTAACAATAAGATTCTGAGTCTGATTTTCAGAGATCTCAAGTCTACGGCTACAGGAAATAAAATTTTCCTTCAGGATACTCATAGAAACCTCTACATCTTTCAGACGGCACTTAAGCTTCTTGTTTGAAGCCTTAAGCCCATCCCTTTCACCCTTTAATGTAGACAGTGTATCTAATAACAACCAACCAACATCTTTATAACTCTTATTTCTACAAAACTCTGTAAAGGTGTCAAAAACATTATCCCCCAGAGTCTGGCTTCGTACAAGCGAAGCATTAGGAGAATCGAATGATGATATTGTGACTATGTCCTTTGCCAACTCAGTCCATGGATTGGGAGTGTCATTCTGATTATGGGAATCAGAGTCCTTAGTGTCTCTGAGCCCAGTCAGAGTAGAAAACCATTCATAAAAACCCATTTTTAAGATTCTGTTCCTTAAGAACCACTCCTGGTACCAAGATGTATTAGTTAGGGTTCTCTAGAGAAACAGAATCAACAGGGAACACTTGCAAATATAAAATTTATGAAAGTGTCTCACGTGACCGTAGGAATGCAGAGTCCAAAATCCACAGGGCAGGCTGCGACGCTGATGACTCCAATGGATGGCCTGGATGAACTCCACAGGAGAGGCTCACCAGCTAAAGTAGGAATGGAACCTGTCTCCTCTGAGTCCTCAGTAAAAGGCTTCCCATGACTGGATTTAGCATCACTAATTGCAGAAGACACTCCCCTTTGGCTGATTACAAATGGAATCAGCTGTGGATGTAGCTGACGTGATCATGACCTAATCCTATGAAATGTCCTCATTGCAACAGACAGGCCAGCGCTTGCCCAATCAGATGAACAGGTACCACAACTTGGCCAAGTTGACACCTGTCCCTAACCATGACAGCTATATTAATATTGGACAAAATAAACTTAAATATAAAGACATTATGAGAGACAAAGAAGGACAATATATACTAGTTAAAGGGTCAATTCACCAAGAAGATATAACAATCATAAATGCTTATGCTCCCAATCAAGGAGCTCCAAAGTATATGACACAGACGTTGATGAAAGTGAAGGGAGTGATAGATATTTCAACAATAATAATATGAGACTTCAATACATCATTCTCCTCTATAAATAGAACAACCAGAGAGAAGATCAACAAGGAAATAGAGAAGTTAAATAACTTGATAAATGAATTAGACCTAACAGACATATATAGGTAATTGTACCCAAAGCACAAGGTATACATTTTTCTCTAGTACTCATGGAACATTCTCCAGGATAGACCATATGCTGGGACACAAAACAGGTCTTCATAAATTGAAAAATATTGAAATTATTCAAAGCACTTTCTCTGGCCACAATGGGATGAAGATGGATCTCAATAACCACCAAAGAATGAGAACATTCACAAATATATGGAGATTAAATAGCACACTTTTAAACAACCACTGGGTCAAAGAAGAAATTACTAGAGAAATCAGCAGCTATCTGGAGATGAATGAAAATGAGAATATAACTTATCAGAACTTACGGGATTTGGCAAAGGCCATGCTGAGAGGGAATTTATTGCCTTAATTGCCTATATTAAAAAACAAGAAAGAGCAAAATTTGAGGATTAACAGCAAACCTAGAGGAACTTGAGAAAGAACTAACCCCAAAGCAAATAGGAAAAGAGAAGTAACAAAGATTAAAGCAGAGATAAATGAATGGGAGAACAAAAGAACAATAGAAAGAAGCAATAAAATCAAAAGTTGGTTCTTTAAGAAAATCAATACAATTGATGGACCACTGACAAGACTGACCAAAAAAAAAGAGAGAGGATGCAAATAAAATCAGAAATGAGAAGGATTGTGTTACCACAGACTCTGAAAAAACAAAAGAAATCATAAGAGGATACTATGAGCAATTATATGCCAACAAACTAGACAACTTAGATAAAATGGACAAATTGCTGGTGACACACAAACAAGCTGCACTGATTCTGGAAGAAATAGAAGATCTCAGCAAACCAAGCACAAGTAAAGAGATTCAATCAGTAATCAAAAATCTTCCTACAGAGAAAATCCTAGGGCCAGATGCCTTCGCAGGGGAATTTTATCAAACATTCCAGAAAGGACTAACACCTATTCTGCTCAAACTTTTCCAAAAAATTGAGGGAAAAGGAACTCTACCTAACTCATTTTATGAAGCTAATATCATTTTCATACCAAAACAAGGTAAAGATGCTATAAGAAAGGAAAACTACAGGCCAATCTCCCTGATGAAAATAGATGCAAAAATTCTCAATAAAATATTATGAAATCAAATCCAACAACACATTAAAAGAATTATACATCATGACCAAGTGGGGTTTATACTAGGAATGCAAGGATGGTTCGACACAAGAAAATCAATTAATGTAATACAGCATATTAACAAATCAAAAGGGAAAAATCACATGAACATCTCGATTGATGCTGAAAAAGCATTTGACAGAATTCAGCATCCTTTTCTGATAAAAACACTCCAAAATATTGGAATCAAAAGTAACTACCTCAATATGATAAAGGGAATATATGAAAAACCAACAGCCAGCATCGTGCTCAATGGAGAGAGACTGAAAGTCTTCCCATTAAGATCAGGTATAAGACAAGGATGCCCACTATCACCACTATTATTTAACATTGTGCTAGAAGTTCTAGCTAGAGCAATGAGGCAGGACAAAGAAATAAAAGACATCCAATTAGAAAGGAAGAAGTAAAACTCTCATTATTTGCAGATGATATACTATACCTGGAAGATCTTGAGACATCTGCAGCAAAGTTACTTGAACTAATAAACTCAGCAAGGTGGTGGGATATAAAATTAATGTGCAAAAATCAGTAACATTTCTATACACAAGCAATGAGCTAGCTAGGGAATCAGTTAAGGGGAAAATCCCATTCAAAATAGCAACTAAAAGAATCAAGTACCTAGGAACGAACTTAACTAGGGACATAAAGGACTTGTACACAGAAAACTACATAACATTGCTAAAAGATATCAAAGGAGATGTAAATAGGTGAAAAGACATTCCCTGCTCATGGATAAGAAGGTTAAATATAGTTAGGATATCAATTCTCCCCAAATTGATCTACAGATTCAACACAGTACCAGTCAAAATTCCAACCACCTACTTTGAAGATTTGGAAAAGCTAACTACCAAATTCATCTGGAAGGGAAAGAGACCCTGAATAGCTAAAGCATTCTAAAAAGCAATGAAGTGGGAGGATTAACACTCCCTGACTTTAAAACCTATTATAAAACCACAGTGGTCAAAACAGCATGGTAGTTGCATAAAGACAGAAGCATTGACCAATGGAATCTAATCAAGAGTGCAGAAATAGACCACCATCTATGGTCAACTGATTTTTGATAAGACCCCCAAATCCTCTGAACTGGAACAAAATAGTTTTTTCCATAATTGGCCATGGAAGAACTGAATATCAATAGCCAAGAGAATGAAAGAAGACCCTTATCTTACATCCTACACAAAAATTAACTCAAAGTGGATCAAACACCTAAATATAAGAACTAGCACCATAAAGCTTCTAGAAGAAAATTTAAGAAAATATCTTCAAGACTTAGTAATAGGAGGTAGATTACTAAACTTTACACCCAAAGCACAAGCAACAACAAAAAAATAGATAAATGGGAACTTCCCAAAATCAAATGTTTCTTTACCTCAAAAGACTTTGTCAAAAAGGTGAAGAAGCAGCCAACTCAGTGGGAGAAAATATTTGGAAATCACATGTCAGAGAAAGGTTTGAGTTCCTGTATATACAAAGAAATCATGCAACTTAACATCAAAAGGACAAAGAATTCAATTATAAAATGAGCTAAAGATATGAATAGGCATTTTTCTGAAGAGCAAATACAGATGGCTCAAAAGTACATGAAGAGATGCTCATTTTCACTGGCTATAAGGGAAATGCAGATCAAGATTACAATGAGATACCACCTCACACTTGTAAGAATAGCTGTTATTAAATAATCAGGAAACTATAAATGTTGGAGAGGATGTGGAGAAAATGGGATATTTATGCATTGCTGGTGGGAATGCACAATGGTGCAGCCACTATGAAAGACTGGTTGGCAGTTCCTTTGGAAACTAAATATTGAGCTACCTTATGACCCAGCAATAGCACTACTTTGTATATACCCAGAAGAGCTGAAAGCAATGAGAGAAACAGACATATGCACACTGATGTTCATAGCAGCATTATTCACAATTGACAAAAGATGGAAACAAACCAAATGCCCATCAACAGACAAATGGAATAACAAAATGTGGTATATACCTATGATGGAATATTATGCAGCAGTGAGACAAAATATCATCCTGAAGCACATGACAAGATGGATGAGCCTTAAGAGCATAATGTGAATGAAATAAGCCAGACACAAAAGGACAGATACTGTATGATTCTACTTTTATGACCAGCATAAAGGTATAATCAGAGACTTATAATGTAGAATACAGGGGACTTAGAGATACATAGAAGCTAGAGAATGGGTGAACCGTTAGCTACTGAGGTTGAATTCCAATGTAAGGGAATAGATAGGAGGGAAGGTGATTCTCTAGTGGGCCTAGAAGTAATATTACCATATTGAAGATGAACAAGAATGAAAGAGGTTGTATAGACCTTCATGTTCCACTGATTCACACTAGAAATATGAATGAATTACTTCAAAAATATGATTCTTTCTTAAAGAGTGTTTAAGTCCAGGGTACAGGAGGAAATTGCTATTGGATGCTATGAGCTATATTCAAAAGGAAACCATCAGTACTACCACAGCAACAGCAGAGGTAAATAATGGGGTGAGGGACAAGAGTTAAGAGGAGGTTTAGATCTCCTATTTGGTGAGGGTGTGTTTATTGGTTTTCTGCCTCTATGTAACAATGAAAGTATCTAAAATTGAGAATGTTGATGGATGGTAGACTTTGGGCTTGCTACGTGATGCCCGATGAATGCAGACAGCTGAAGGATGCCCTGATGGAGAAGTAGAATGGCAAACGTTGTATTCTTATGAATGAAGGTTGGGCTGCAAGAAAAAGGAACATTATTGTGAGGCATGCAACAATGTGAATGAACACGTGGGATATTCGGTGAGACAAAATAAGTCAGAAACAAAAAACAACAATGGTATGATTACCTTCAGAAAATGCTCATAAGAAAACAAGGGCCTAGATTGTAAGCTTTTAGAGCAGACACATTAAGTCTGGAGTGGTAATTTTTATTTCAGGATTTTGAGAGGTTGTTATATATATATAACCTGATATTTAGAGATAAGAACAAAGCTGAATAGGTTGATGTCAAAGTAATATAGAATATAGAGGTAAGGAAGACAGTGTCTATATTTTAGAACCACACATATTCCTTGAGACCAATGGAAGAAAGGTTTATTTGATCTGCAACTGAAATTTTCTGTAGTGCATGATCTAATTCAACCTATCTGTATAGCTCATTTGAACAACTGAAACACAGACAGCATAGAATGAGAAAGAGGCCCTTTAATCCTCTATAGATTATTGTAATGCCTGGAAACATCCTAGAGTATATTAACCAGATAATCAAAAAGTATTGGCAAAGTCCCCTGAGGGAAGGGAGAAAGACTATGGAACTATTAAACCTTACCATCAGGGAATCCCCTGATACTGTGTCAAATTTTAGGGATACCCAAATCAATAGGCCATGCCCTCAGTCATGAGGCTTACTCTTGTGAAGTTTATGTAGGTAGAATAGAAGCTAAGACTACCTATAGGCTTGCCTTCTGGAGGACCTCTGTTGTTGCTCAGATGTGGCATCAGTCTCTCTAAGCCCAACTCTGCAAGTGAAATCATTGCTCTCCCACCTACATGGGACATGACATCCAGTGTTGAAAGTCTCCCTGGTGACATGAGAGAGGACTCCCAGGGATAAATCTAGGCCTGGCACCTTGGGATCAATAATTCCATCCTGACCAAATGGGAGAAAAGAAGTATAATTAATAAAGTATCAGTGGCAGAGAGAGTACAAATAGACTCGAGAGGTTACTTTGGAGGTTGCTCTTATGTAAGCTTTAGGTAGCCCTTGCTACCTATCATAACCTGCCAACTCCCAGTCAGGACCATTCCAGCCAATCCTAAAGAACACCTAGGGCAATTTATAAAATTCCATAATAGTCCCAGGCGCTAGAGTAACTTGCCAGAAACCTACAAACTCCAGATGGGTCCCTGGTCAAGATAAGTCCTGAAACCTAGCTCAGCCTCTCCAGAACATCAGATAATTCCATCTTCCTACCCCATGTTAATGACAGACCCTTCCAATATCAAAAATTTAAAATTGCCATAGCCTAAACAATCTCAATGAGAGGTATGGAAAGATCAAAGGTGATGGTGGAATTATACATAGAAGATAGGACTTAACAAATGAATATGAATGCTGAATCATTAAATTGATATCTCTTTTAGTCTCCAGTATTTTAGAGCAGCTACAACTAAAAACCTAAAATTGTGAAATTGTAACCCATGTCAAAATCTGAAATATGTTCTACAACTAAACTTGGTGCAGGGTTTGGAAATTTATAGCTTTTTTTGCATATATGCTATTGTTCACAAAAAAAAAAAGAAAGAAAGAAAGAGAGAAAGAAAGAAAGAAAGAGAGAGAGAGAGAGAGAGAGAGAGAGAGAGAGAGAGAGAGAGAGAGAGAGAGAGAGAGAGAGAGAGAGAGAAAGGAAGGAAGGAAGGAAGGAAGAAAGTCAATTGTGATGATAAAAAAAGTATTTAAGCCTGCTAGTCTCCTATATTCTGGAACAGCTAGAAGGAAAAATATGAGAGGATCATATGGTAGCCCATGACCAACTCTGGGATCTATCCTGTAACCACTTTTTGAAGAGTGCTTTGAAAACTATTACTTTTTTATTTCTTTGCTTGGTATATATGTTACACTATACAATAAAAAAGTTTAAAAAAAATAGAAAAGTGTGCAAATAGACTGCTACAACTGGAAAATACAAACACATGCAAAAAAATTGAAGATCTGTGTTAAGTGATAATTCATCTGCTTATACTCACTAAAAAGTCCCAGTGATGTAAAACTATGATGAATATTTCCACCATGTTCAAAGGGGCCCATGATCCTGAGTGCTTAGCAAAGTGTATTCTGCGATATGGGTATTTTACTGTACCTGAATCCAAGTGGCAGGCCTGAAAGTAAGACAAGTAAACACAGGGCAGGAGATGTGTATTTGTTGAAATCTCTCTGTTAATGCATTTTCAGTCTTCCCAAGCTTCATATAAGTCTCAGTTCATGACACTTCTGCACATCCCTTTGACAGATGATTTTATTTTGTTGCTGCTGCTGCTATTGATGATAATGATCTGTTCAACACAATTAAGAGGGAATTAGCTGTATGAATGAATTATAAACAGATGCTCATTCATTCAATAGTTTTTAGACTTAAAATGTATGAGACAGAGAGCTTGCTCCATTGAGGAACATTGGCATATATTTGGTTGCAGAAAATTTTTAATAACTATACAAAGAAGGGAAATAATTTCTTCATTCTACCATCTGGAGAGGCAATACTGTGGTTCTAATCCTTGATTTTGTTGCTAATAGGTTACATAACCTAGGGTAAGAGTTTGCAAAAATCACTCTTTGCCTCAGTTTCCTCACCTGTAAAATTGGCATATTAATAGCGCTTACTTCATAGGCTCACTTTAAGATTTAAATGAGCCAGTGTATGAAAGTGTTTAGATTTGTGCCCAGAACATAGTAAGTGACAACATTTTAGATAATTCAATTATTGAATATTGAGTACCTATTATACTCCTTCATACCCTATGCCAAAATGATTATAGTAATCCTAAACCATTAATTAATTTCATATACTAGATAGTTGGCTTAGATCATGACATGTATTATTCTATTTTACCCCTACCAAAGTGAGAGAAATTCTTATCCTCCTTTAATGGAAAGGTAGTGTGTGCAAATATTTGAACCAAGGCTGTGTGATTCCAAGGCCAAGATTTAAATAAGGATATGCCTGACTTAATCTTGACCAAACTTAGTAAAGTGAAATCCTCAAAGGATCATTCTTCTCTTGAGAAAGAAGAGGAAAGTAAATAATTGCACACTACACTGAGAATTATCAGAAGGTGTATGCATAAGGTGTTTTGGAAGCTTGGAATTCAGAGGCATTAAACTTTCCTTCAGTGGGGCTTGAAAGGTCTAATGACTCTGTGTGGAAACAGAGTCCACTAAATAATGTGAAAGGAACATTAGACCCAACATTTTTCTCAGCCTATAAGCTAAAGAATAAATAATTCAAGGTCTGTGCATTGTTAAATAGTAAGAGGCACTATCTTTGATGAAACAAGGAGACAAACAAAATAACGTAATAAAGATTGGGTAAAGTCTGCCTGAAAAAGCTGAGGAAAGACATGAGTCAATTTTCCAAGAGTAATGACTTCATATTCTAATGTCACTCGGATTCACTCCAATGTTACAATCACATACCTCACTTTTGGCCAGTGCTACCCACTCCTCATTGTTATCTCATACCTGGATTATTTTATAAATTTCCCAATTGGTCCCACAGTTGCAAATTTCACTCCCCTCAATTCACTGCAGCCAGGATGACATTTCAAAAAAGGCAAATCAAACCATATTAGCTCATTGCTTAAATATATAATATGTCCTCCTATTTACAGAATAAAATCTCACCAGCAGACACGACTTTCAAAGTCCATGATCAACTTTCCATTTGTTAACCCTTCAAACTCCCCTTCTTTCATTGCATATGTATTTTCCACCCATACCAAGCTGCATTCCGTTCCTGTAATGTTTATTTATCTTGCCATCACCTAGTCCAGTGAATGGCCTACTGCCCCTGTTCAATAAAAATTGCTAGTTGATGGAGTGACAACCTTAAAAAAGAATGAATAAGTCCTGGTGGTGGTCTTCCTCACTCCATGACAGCTTTCTGGGAAGTCATAGACACATCTTGTGTCCATCTCCCAGCTCTCACCTATGCCCACCACCTTTTCTATTGTATGGAGATGTTCCAATCTGTTTCCATTCCACAACCAGGTGGAGATGTTAGGTCTAATGGATTGGCCTGACCACACCTTAAACCCCAAATTGGGAACAAGCAGCCCAGGCTGCTTTTTAAGGTGGGAACTCTCAGTGGCAGGGGCCCTTCCCACTGGGGTATATAAATACCCTACCCTCTGCCAACACAAATTGTCTCCCCTCTCCAACACAAAGCAGGGCATGTGGACCTGCTATCCACCAGCTCTGACCCAAGCAGCTGATTTCTCAAGAAGACTGGCCATAATGACATCTCTTCCCCTGCTCTTTTGGACCCTTTGGCTCTGTAAGTAATAAAACAGCAATATTTTTTAAAGTTTCTGTGGTGCCTGAGCCTGTGTTCCCATGATGTACCATATAGCAATTTGTTCCACAGATTTTGGTGCAGTTTGCAGGGTACAAGGGAGACTATTGAGTGGCTTAATTTTGTAGACATTCTTTTCTTTGCCTTGCATACCTTTTGCACAGAAGTGTCTTGGACAACACAGGACTCATGGTTTTCTGGGTTAAACTGAGGGGTTGCCTCTGCCCTACCAGCCTGGGTAGAGGTACCAACTCTTGGCTGGAGTACCTAGGATATGTTGTCACCATCTTCTGGGGGAAAGGTGGTGATAAGTGGGACATTGAATATCTCCTTATGAATACCAAAAGGTTGGCTAGCAAGTTCCCCTGAGATCAATGATATTGGGGTTTCCATATCATGGTGTATATTCCCTGGCTCATGGTTTCTTATATCTGTTCTCTTTATGGAACCAGGCATACCCAAACTCAAGATACCTAGGCTGACCTACCTGGAGGTCAGCATGAAGTCATTATTCTTGATGCTATCAGAACTGAAGCTGGGACCCAGGACTGAAAACAAAAGTACGAGCTTCTATGGAGAAGGAGAAATGAGATATGAAAGATGGGTATGGGGAGGAGCCTGAAGAGCAGCTCTTCTTGTGGCTACCTTAACTTTATGATGATGGCACAACTGCCATGCTGATTATCCAGGATTAATGGAAGAGTCTTGGCCATCTTTTGTCCAACCATGTGTTCCAACAAACTTTTAGTTAATTGGAGTTGAGGGAGAAGGAGGCAGGGGTGGGAGGGTGCAGCTGATGGTGTAGCTACAGGTGCTCCATGGTGCCAGCCTCTATTTGACTGGATCCTTCAGGGTGTCACACAAGCAAATCCAGTTCTGGGTGACTTCCCCCAACACCGGAATTTCAGCTGAGACTTGGAATAACAAGAAGGAAGCCACGATCACACTTCAACAACTGTATGCTGGCTTAGGCATAGTCCACCCCTGCCAGAGGGATTTAGCCCCTCACCATATTCTCATTTCACAGTGAAACATTAATGATTTTATTAGAAAGGGCCCTTCTAGGAAGAGGCAACAAGTTACTTCTCCTCACCCTGGGATAGTCCTCTGGGAGATGTGGTTGAGCAAATTTATCATTCCTCCCTGCTTGGGTCAAGGACTCCCTTACCAGGAGGGTGGCTACACTGATAACTGACAGAGGAGCCTTGCCTGTATTCTGTTCAAAGAGCTAATATAGCATGATGGTAAGTCTGTAGTCTCTGAACCAGATTGCCTGGGTTATATTGCTGGCTTTGTCACATGCTAGAATGAAAAGAAGAGACAGGAAGGCTCAAAGGAGCAGAGAATCATCAGATAGCATTTGAAAGCAATGGCTTTAGAATTAGATATGATGGGGATGTAATCTCCATCCATAACTAGCTTTACGATGCTGACCAGATTGTTTATTTTCTCTGGCCTATTTTTTTAAGTGCAAAGTGAATATTACTCAGCTCATTTCAAAGTGTTTAACACAGTGCTTGGACCATAATTCATGAGTAAAAACCAGAATCTTTTTCTCTCCCACTTATTTTCCTTTTTACATTGTTATATGACATGTGCTCTTCTCAGAGAAAAAGTTGCAAGTCTTCAGATAGAAGTACATCATGTGACACGAACATATTTATATATGACATTTATTTCCTGTTTATCTGACTTGATCCACTCAGTATATTTTTACTCCTGTCCTGTGTAACTATATGGACCATACCAAAGCAACCCTTTCCCTTAGATTCACAATAAATTTGGACAATAGGGAAGGAGATAAGAGAGAAGTTGGAGTGTTAATTCAGGATATGGACTTCCCTTTTTCCTTCTCTCTTTGTAGGGTTGCTTCAGTCTTGCAGTATCTTTCTTTAGTAAAGGTCTCAACTTTTATTAGATGACCTCAGTCATTTATGTCATATAATCTAAATACTTGTTTTGTCTTAACATTTCTATTCACCAATATCCCTAGACTCATCTCTTCAGGAACAGGGTAGAAATGAAGTTCTGTTGTTACCAGCTTTTAGGTACAATGCAATCCAATGTGGCTTCTGCCTGATCACAACTTGGAAGATGATTTCTTTCTTAAACCCTACTGTTTTCTTCTGGGACTCTGAATATTACATGTAACAAAAATTGGATTGCATGTGCACTGAAAAAAAAATGAAAATAAAGGACATATAAAAGAAGAAAAATATTTTTAAAACACTAAAGGAGGAAATGTTTGTGTATATCTTCCCAGATTACTAGAGCACCTCACGTAATTTTCAAGTATTATTAGTATATAATTTTAAGAAAAGATTAGCATGAAGTTTTCACAATGCAATTTTACAGGAAATGTGGATGCTTTTGATTTTTGAATCAAAATATTCTAATATTGTTGTGATTCACTTTCTGAGATTTGTGATGCCTGCCACGTTGCAATATTTTCTTAAAGAATACAGAGAATTTACTTTCAATAAAGCAGGTTTTAATATACTTTTAGTTTAAAGTACTAGAGAAATCTGAATGTGGTTTTCAAATGTAACCAGGTAACTACTTTCTCTTAAAACATGAACTTATAACCTTTGGGCTTTAGAACAACTAAAAAGAAAAAGAGTGGAGGTTACCAAGAGTGAATTATCCTGCTGTATTATGCCTTATGCTTTATTCTTTGGAAAGAGCTCCAGTTTTCACTTTAAATGTCTCATAAGAAAATATATTAAGTTTTTAAAAATAGACTATGTGGTAATTCTTATGAATAATAGCTTTGAAAAATGAAGTAAGTCATTAAACTTCACTTTTCTTGCCACCTTCCATCATGCAGACTATCATTCATATGTTCTCAAGAGCCCCAACACAATGCTCCCTTTGAGCAAGGTGGTGGCATCAGTGCCCCAGGGTGCCATTCCCCCAAACTCTTTAAACAGGTAACCAAAACTGGTGGGGCCATCATCCTCCAAACTCTGAACAACAATTAAAGAGTTGCAGTACTGGGTGAGTGCCAAATCAAGAAAACATAGCTTTAAAAATTGGTAGGGGAGTCTCAAGGCTCCCTCCACCTCCCCCCAGCCCTAGAGTGATGTGGAGTCACAATGTGCTCCCACTATAGGTTCCTGGTTATGTGGCTGAGGTAGCAGAGTAACCCCCATGGGGAAACTGGGGTGCTTGAATGCCAGTTCCAGCCCACCCAGGGGCAGCATGAAAAATGGGACCAGAAAACTCCTCTCTGGCTTACCCTCCAAAGAATTGTAAGCAGAGATTCAAACAGTTATTTGCGCTCTGATGTTCCTAGTGGTATTCTGCACAGTTGCCAAAGGATGGAAACAACCCAAATGTCTATCAGCAGGTGAACAGATAAAAACAAAATGTGAGATATTTACATGTAGTGGTGTATTATTCAGCTATAAAAAGGAATAAAATTCTGAGACATAAGACAAGATGGAAGAAACTTGAAGACTTCATGTTGAGTGAAATAAGTTGGGTACAGTCAATCTTTTCATTCTTAACTTGGTAACCAAAAAGGAAAGTTTGATACCAACATGGTTTTGACATCTGAATAAAGGTCCTTATCTCTAATCTCTCCAATATCTCAAATATACTTAGCATGTTTATGTTGCAGCTTCTTAGGATCTATCAAATAGAAGACCCTACTGTTTTCTATGAGCAGAAGGAATAGTACAGATAAAATGGAGGCCTAATTTAAGAATGAAAAAAAAATCTCATTTAATACTAGGTAGAGAAATCTGTGGCATATTTTTGAATGATCAGGAAGCATTATATTATAAACAAATAACTTTTCCTAACAAGAGAATTATTACTTGTGCAGGGTTATTTATAGACTGAAGAGAAAATAGACATGAATGAAGAGTAAATGAATTACAATCTAAATGAAACTAAATTAAGGAAACAGATAAGTAAAATTGTTTAAATGATTTTGTTTTTTTACAACTTTAGGTCCAAGAGTAATTTTAATATCTTCTAAGTTTAAGGTTTATAATTTGAATTAAGATTTTTAACATAAGGCATCTCTGATGTTTTATATTTGGAAAGAAAGCATTTCTAATATTTTATATGTGAAGACATGAAGTTTTCTTCTTTTCCTCTTCCTCTTTCCTCTCTCTACTCCTAGCAGTGCAGAGGTACATTAATATATATCTTTTATTAAAACCTTCATACTTTTCTAAAATGATTTAAGAAATGAATAAAATAAATTGATAAAGGCAGAAGTATTGTTACAAATAAGATTCATTTCCACCAGTTGGTCAAAGTTCTAGGCCAAAGTTAGAGGATAAAGGAATCCATAAAGTGAGAAAGCTTGGTTTGGATACATGCAGAGAAGTAGTTTAGAGAAAGTAGGAGCCCCAGTTTTCACTCAAAAATTTAAATCAATACATGAAGAAATGACCAAAATCTATAAACTTGGGGGCTGGCAAGAACCAAGAAGATGGCAGGAAGTTGCAAGGATGAAGATATCGTATGCCTACTGAGAAGACTTGAATCGCCAAGTTATTGTGGTCAAGGCAGAAGCCTGGTGACCTCACAGGTTAATTTATAAATGCACACATTCAGTTGGGCATTCAGAGCTGCTGTAATTGAGCCAGGATGCAGTAAGGCAAGGTAGAAGCAGACATATAGTGTCATAAATTATACCTTAAATATTTGATAAGTATTTTGATCTTTATTAATATGAATCATTTTACAAATGACTTTTATACTCAAATAAGAATCCCTATACAAATAGCCAATGTTCTGATAATGACTGATTGTGCAAACCAAATATGCCTTTATTCTTTGACCTATTCTTGTCTTGTTTGGTAGTAATGCTGTTGCTTTATCACTTATCTAATGTCATGCATCAGTCACTCAATGAAAACAGAAAATTGGAAAAATAAATTACTTTGTCAGAGGCCATGCTATCAACAGTGGGCCATAAAGCCATGGAGAGTATCTCATTTCAGACAGGAAGCTGATGCAGGGTTTTCCATTTCTGAAGCCATGATATGCTTAGTTTTTCCTCCAATTTTGGTTTATGATATTATTCTCTAGATATATAATTAAACCTAACAGACCTTGGCAAAACTATTTTACCATGCTATATTAGAGAAGTATTTAATTGAATCTACAAAAGTGGACAAGTACAAATTTACTTAAACTATAAAAATAGTATAAATAGTATTTAAAATAAAAACTATGAGCCTGGCTCCATTTCCATTGGGTGCTCCACTTCTAGAAATTACATTTCTTTCAATTCATTATGGGCAAGTTTAGTCAGCTTTTTTTGCTGAATGATCTATACTAAAAGCAGTGAATTCTTTGGAAGCCAGAGTTATTTATTCCAGAAATAATAAGATGGATATTAGAAGATGTTCAAAACACATAATTAGGAGACACAATACAAGTTCCTCTTTTAAAACTCACTGACTGTTAAATTAGTTTGCCAAAAGTCTAGGTTCTATATTGTAAAATGATGATTGTCATAAGGATATTGTACAGAATTAGTGAAGTGCAGTGCACACATATTTAGGAACCCAGAATTTTGTTAGTTAATTCTATTTTGAATCGAAAAATAACAGTAATAGAAATAGCATTAACATTTTCAGTTCTTTTTCATTGTCTTCTCTTTGATCTTTCAACTACAGGTTCTAGTGTGTTTAAAATTCTCATATTAATATTAAATTTGTTAGTATTTCTTTGGGATGAGTTTTCCATCTACCCCCATGACCCTTACATATTTTGGAGCTTGTTATTAGGTATATAGTTTGTTGATGTCAGGAAGAAAACTAAGAAGTATTTTAGAGAAAATCTCGGGGGTAGGTTCTAGAATAGATTTTTCCAATAAAAGAAATAAATATAATAATTATATATTTCACACATCAAAATTCCTCACACCTCTTTATAATTCCTCCTTCCTACCACTTCAGATGGCCCCATTCTCAGACAAAAACCATTGATCTGTTTTCTATCACAGAAACTTTTTCTGCATCTTCTAAAATTTTACATAAATTGTGTTATATAGTCCATACTTTTTTGTGTGGAATACTCCACTTGAAGTAATTGTTTTAAGGTTTATCTGTATTGTAGTGGGAATCGATATTTCATTCTTTCTATTGCTTGGTAGCATTCCATTCTATGGATATACCACAATGTGTTTTATCTGTTCACATGATGATGCATATTTGTGTCATTTCCAGTTTGGGACCATTACAAATATAGCTATTCTGAACTTGCATGCTTCAATTTTTGTGTGTATGCTTTCATTTTTCTTGGGTAAAGAGCTAAGAATTGTGTGGCTAGGTCATTCTGTTGGTGCATGTTCAACTTTTTCAGGTATTGCCAAAATGTTTTTCAAGATACACCATTTGACATTCCTATCAGTGGTGTCTGGATGTGTTAGTCCCACTGTGTCTTCGCCATTACTCTGTATGGTTGGGTATTTTTTTTTTTAATTAGGCTTTTTAATAGGTATATAGTGGTATCTCATTGTGGTTTTAATTTCCATTTTTTTCTATTTCTAAGGATACTCAAGTGAATCAATATAATTGAGTAACTTGTCCAGCTATATATCCACAAACATATATGTTATATATAATGAATACAACATTGCAATTGAGTAGGGGATGAATTTTGTTTCAATAAATGCAGCAATTGCATATCCTTATGAAACAGTACATCCATAAATCCTGACTTCAAATATCAGAGTAGTTAAGTTGATCTAAATGATAGACTTGGGCGGGCCACCGTGGCTCAGCAGGTAAGAATGCTTGCCTGCCAAGCCCGAGGACCCGGGTTCGATTCCTGGTGTCTGCCCATGTAAAAGAAAAAAAATAAATAAATGACAGACTTAAATCTGAAATCCAAATTAATCACTATCCTAAAAGAAAACACATACAAGCTTCTCTAACAATAAAAAGAAAAAATGATAAGTTGGACTTCAGTAAAACAAAAATTCTGTTCATCAAAAGACATTGCTATGAAAGCAAGTATGCAAGAGATATATTGGACGAAGCTATTTACAGTCTAATATCTGAACAACATCCTATCTCCAGATCATATGTGGCACTTCCACACACAATTAGATAAAGATTCACACACCTTTAAAAAATGAACAAAATATTTCCATGTTTTATATGTATCTAACAGACAATAAGCATAAGATAAAATGCTTAAAACCATTATTCCTCAGTTGAATGCAAATTACATCTATAAATGTGATACCTCTACACAGCCATACAACTGACTAAAGTTAAAGAAAAGTAAAGTTACACTGAATGGCTAACATTTTGAACAATGGGAACTCAGAAGCATCCTGTTGGTAGGAACATAAATAGGTCCATCAAATTCAGTAAACCTTTCCAGTCATTTTATGGTCTTAGTTCTAATGTTTAGGCCTTTGATCAACTTTTAGTAAAATTTTGTATAAGGTAGGGGTCTTTCATTCTTTGGGATGTGGATAACCATTCGAAAAAAAAATTAACAATCTTATAAACCACTTATTGTGCCACCTGCTTTGCTCACAAAAAAATGAGAAAACAGAAGTACATACACAAGAAGTTGAACAACTTGCATGGAGATATTTATTTAGAACGTGGCAGGGACGGTATTAGAATTCAATATGAGACATGGACAAATGCATTCTTAGAGTTGGAAACTTCAACATACCAGAGTCAGTAATTGACATATCCAGCAGGCAGAAAATCAGTAAGGGCAGAGTTGAAATGTACATTACCATTGAGTAACTAGATATAGTTAACATGTACAAAGTACTTCATCACATAGCAGCAGAATGCACATTCTTCTCACAGTCATAGGGAACATTCACTAACATAGGCCATATCCTGGGACATAAAACACACCTTAACAGATTAAAAATAATGTAAACTATCAAAGATCTTGGTGGAATTAAAATATAAATCAATAACAGAAGGACATTATGAAAATCTCAAAATATTTGTGGATTGAACAACAGCCTTCTAAATAACAGATAAGTCAAAGAAGCCAAAATATTTGACTTAAAAATATTTTGAATTAAATAAAAATGAAAATATATCTTATCCAATTTACAGGATGTGATAAAAACTGCTTAGAGGGAAATCTATAGCATTAAGTGCAGAAAGTAGAAAAGAATAAATATCTAAAATCAGTAATCTAAGGTTTCACCTTAGGGAACTGGAGAACAAAAAAACAATAAACTTCAAACAAGCAAAATAAAATAAATAATAGCTATTAGAGCAGAAACAAGTGAAAGCAAAAACAGAACATTCTTAGGGAAATCAATGAAACTGAAAGCTGTTTTCTTTTGGGGGGGGGGATAAAAGATGAGCCTTAGCTAGACTAAGAAAGAAAAAAGAGAAAAGATGCAAATCATTAAAACCAGAAATGAAAGAGGGTCAACATTACTTCATTGTAGACATTTAAAGGATAGTGAAAGAATATTATGAAAGCACTCTGCCCTCAAAATCATAACTTGGATGGAACGGAGTAATTTCTTAGAAGACACAAACTATTGACTCACACAAGAAAAAATAGATCATTTGAATAATCCTATACTTATTAAATAAATTTCATCAATAATTAATAACATCTTCCAAAACAAAGCACCAGACCCAAGTTGTTTCACAGATTTATTGTACCAAACTTTTAGGAAAGCAAGAAGACCAATCTATTTTTTTCCCAGTTGATACAACAAAACTTGAAGAGAAGAAGTACTTTCATAAAAACAGCTGCCAAATACACTCAGAAAAATTATTTTAAAATTAACAAAATAATTCTTGAACAAATTCAAGAGCTGCTTGGCAGAAGAGGTGTTGGCAGATGGAGGGGGCAGAGTAACAAAAGAATTAGCCATTAACTAAATGACCCAATCATCATAGTAAAAAATATATATATATTTTTTATATTTTATATATATATATATAAAAATATATATATATATATATGCAGCTTCTAAACTGTAAACTTGGATAAAATAGACCATGAAAATGCTGACTTCGATATTTTCTCTGAAAAATATGACAGAGCTAAAGGGAATAAAATACACTAGAAAAGACTTTAAAAGTTTTCCAATATCTACACCACAAGAAAAAAAAATCAGTGGCTTCACAAGTAAACATATTCAAATCTTCAATGAACACATAATTGCAGAGAACTTCATAAATTTTAAGAGATCAAAATTAGTTGTCCTAAAATTAACACAATAACTTAAATATATATATGCATAAGGAGAATAGTGATGTAATAATATTTTAGGACTAAGTGGAGACCCAGGGTCTAGATGTTATCTCCATATTGAGATGTTACTCCATACTAAGAAGTTGCTGCAGGTATCTACCTACAATGACTAGGACAGAAGTTAAAGGTCACCAGACGCCCTAGGGGTTGGCTGTGAGAATGTACAAATGGTATCCTAAACAAAGCATCAAAACTCCTCTCCTGTGATCACTGTTGATAATAGCTCCAGATCCCTACGTCACAAGACCTTGCTGAAATTCTGTTGTCTGACCTCTGTCAAACTCTTATAAACTGTCCCTTACACTCCCCGGTCTCTGTGGAATGTTGACTGCCATTTCCCTACTGGCTACTATCTGGAACAATTTTACCCTGTTCAAAAGTCCCAAACAAAACCCAGGTTTAACTCACTGACTAGCATGCTCTTTGATCTTGGGGTTACACTTGGTTGAAACAATGGGCAAGCCCACCAGGAGACCAAAGAGCCACAGTCTGTAGCAAGCAAGGACTCTGGGAAGGGATAATCCATAGAGGAAATCCCAAATTGGCCTGTATTGTCCATGTGGGGAAAGGTAGGTGCAGTCCTAGATGCATGGGCAGCATGGTGAGCCTATGGGCTCAATCTGAAAACTCTAGCAGAGTTGCTGACTATTTTGCAGCAGATAGCAGGACAGCTAAATTTCAGAAGAATAAAGGAGGCCACCAAATAGTGGCAGCCATAGCCTGGCCCATGTTATGAGTTTTGTGAATGGCTATTAAGGCAGAACCTGTGGTGAAAGCTACTGCCTGCCATTTAGAGGCTAAAATAAGGCCATCTTTGTGTGGAGCTGTACCAAAGTTTGCCTCTTTACTACAAGGAATTAGAACTCAAGTATGTCACTATCACTCTGTTTTACGTTTAATAATGCTTTCTTTAGTTATCCCTTTCCTAAGGCCTTGCTTTTACCTTCACTGGGAAGGAGAACAAAGGGTATTCACCACACTCCCACAAGGCTATTTACACAGGCTGACCATCTGCCACAGTTTCTTGGTAAAGCATTTGGCTAAGTAGAAAAGTCCTGCAAGTGTATCTCTAGTTCACATAGTGATGATGTCATGTTAGCGAGTAACTTGTTCAGAACTAAAAGAAGCCTCAGATTCATTGTTATCTCACCTCGAGGGTCAAGGATGGGCAATTAATAGTAACAAGCTACAATGTCTTGGTTTTTTCTTGGGTATTGCATGGTTGGGTAAAACTAAAATTATTCCTTCTGCAGTAACTGATAAGGTACAATAATTTCCTAAGCTATATATGCCAAAACAAGTAATAGCTTTCTTGTTGTTATTGGGGTATTAGAAACCTTTCCTTCCTCACTTAGCCCAAATATTAAAGCCTTTTTATATGCTAATTAGAAAAGGCCATACTTGGAAATGGGAGGACCTCCTGCAGCCTGCTTTTCAAAAAGAAAAGGGCAATAGCACAATCTCAAGCACTGGGAGCTGTAGATCCAGTCCCATGTTGTGAAATGGATGAGGCTAGTACTCATATAGCTTTGGGTGGTAGCTGTAGCAGATGCAACATTCTGAATGAGGGTCCCTTGTCTTTTGATCACAATTATGAAAAGGGGCAGAAATGAGATAACAGCCCCTTGGAAAAGTAATTGTATGCTACATCTAATGCCTTATTGCAAGTAGAGGGACTGACACAAAGATGCCCAGTCACCCTGAAAATGGCCATCCCTATTCAAGGGTGGATAACCAACATGGCTGGCTACTAAGCCATGCTCTGGCAGTGCCCAACTAAGCACACTGGTGCAAAAGTGTACAAAATTCACAAGCCTGGACCAGTATCCTATATAGAAGATTCAACACAGTAGCCGCACATGAAATAGCTGGTGAAATGCCCACCATAGAAGGCACAGGTACCATTCCTGAATCTACTTGTTACAATGATGATTCATTCATTGAATTCACTTACAAAAGGTCAACTACACTGTACCTGGCCATATAGATAGGTCAGATACAGCCCTGGCCTCCACAAGCAATTGTGCTCAAAACCACTTCTTCCTACTATGCTCTACCATCATCCTTGAATCAAGTCAGTGCATCTCCAAGTTCTTTTCCCATAGATGGATCTTTGTCCAATATGCAAAATGGCCCCTGCAAATGTTCCCTAGATAGAATTTGGTCTTCCAATCTGGGGCTCTCTATTGCTCTAGGAAATTCAATGACCACCATCAAAAAGAAAACAAATAAGATATTAGAACTCAGTTTTTGTGTATGAGCAAACTACAGCCCAGGGACTAAATTCAGCCAGAAGCCTGTTTTGGATTTTTATTTAAACACAGATACACCCATTGATTTACATATATTCCAAAGCTTCTTTCATGTGGCAGAGTTGAGCGGTTATAACAGAGACCATATGCCCTTGCAACCCCCCCCCCTTTTTTTACTCTTGCAAAAAATATATAGAATACAATATATTCTATTTAGCCCTTTATAGAAAATGTTTTCTGAACCTGCTCTGGAGTTAGGCTATTATCTATTTACTTGCTTGCATAAACCATAGCAGCTGCCATTTATCATGCATCACCTATGTGCCAGGCTCTATACTAGGAATCCATATGCATTGTCTTTAAATGTTACAAAGACCCACAAGGGAAATGTTATTATCTCCATCTTGCAGATAAAGAAAACCAAGACTTAAAGAAGTTACAAATATTTGCACAAAGCTACAACTAGTAATTGGAGGAGCCTGTAATTCAAACCTAGGTTAGTATGATTCCAGGTCCCACATGCTTTTCTGTACACCCTTCACTAAATGCATGCAGAGTGGATCCTTATGCTTTCTGTTTGGCTCAGTGGGAAGCTATGATTCTTGCTGTGATCTAGAAGGTGTTTGACATGATTATTAGCTTAAGGAATCTGCATTCAAACATAACTGCTGTTCCTAAATCGTAGCCCTCAGTGGAGATAAATCATCCTTCAATGAGGCAGGAATCACAATTGGGCCCTTCAAGTCCTTTGGAGTTAACAGAGAGAGCTGGATCACCAAAGTCCACAGCACATGCTTCCCAGCCTCAAAGACAAGGGACTTGGAGCTATAGACTCAGAACCATGAGAGAATCAACCACCTCCCACAAAGCTCTTCAACTTGGGGGGATTGCCCAAGTCATCTGGAAGATCAGAAAGATCCCAGTCATCATAGGTATCTTTCATGTGGAGCGCAGCTACTATAGCAGTTAAACTATCCATTAGTGCTTGCCAAAATTTGCCTCTGTTTTTCTGGGAACTGTGCCTCTGAGTTTCTCTGCATTTCCTGTCCCAAGGGCTAGCCACCTCATGATGTGGAGTTAGAAATTCTGGGGACACAAGGTGCCCAGGGTCAGAAAACATCAGGCCAAACATTCTCTGGGAACTACCCCAACACGTCTTTATTGGCACTGGGACCCACGCCTGGGGTCTGCTGGTGAAAAGGAAGGCATTGTCCACAATATTTTATGTTATGGCTGTGCTTTTTAAAATTTTATTCATTTCATACCAACTATGTTGTGGTTATAAGCATTGAAGATAAGCAATAAGCAAATAAGACAAATATCTCTTCCCTGGACAATAAGTATTGAGTAGTTATTATATACCGTGCATTTTTCTAAAAACTAAATGTATAATAACACATTTAAAACTTACAACAACCCTATTGTAATGTGAGGTTGTAAGTACAAGCACTGTCCCATTTCACAAAAGAAGAAACCGAGGCACAGGATGGATTGATAGCGAGTAGATGATATAGATAGATAAAAACATACAAACATAAATACACACATACATACATATATAGGTGTGCTGATGGATTGATGGAGGAATGGACAGATGGATGGATGGGAGGAGGATGGAAGGACGGAAGGGTGGATGGATGGGTATATGAGAGTCTACTATGTAAATGTTAATAACTAGCATGCATGCAGTTGAATCACTAAAGTTTAAAACATCCTTAATCAAACATTTACTACATATTTCTGCTTATTGCACCATTCCTTTTTAGGAAGCTATTTTATACATTGTGAAGCTGAGTCTCAGAGAAGTTTAAGCCATTTGCCCAAGTTAATACTGCCAGATATGATCAGATTATTAGGGCAGTGCTTTTGTCCATCAGAAGAATAAGGCCAAGAGAGCTTCCATTCTGTTTTAGAACCTAGAGGTCAATTCCAGTACGTCTTCCCCTCTCACTTGCCCCCTGCCCCCTTTTTAGGTGTCTTGGCACCATACCCAGATGCCTTCCAGAAGAAATTATATATCCACCTCACCAGTTGGAGAAGGGACTTAAAAGACCTTATACCAGGTGGTAAAGAGGCTGTGAATCAGTCATCTGGCTTTGAGGATATGATCCTATGCTTTATCGTAGGTTAAGGGACAGAACTTCCTTAACCAAATCAGTAGCGTGGGAATGCTGAGTGGCACCTCAGGAGGGCCTCATGTGTGAAGCCACTATAAGTACATTGCACTCTTCCTTGGAAGGGGTCATGAGGGCCTATAACTTTGTCTGAGATCCATCGTGCTATGAGTAGTCATCCATGGGGAAGAAGAAAAAAGCTTTGTTAAAAGAGCCAGAAGCCATTTGGGTGTGGAAACAAGGTGAGTGGGGAGAAATATGCCTGAAAAGCAGCAGGTCTGGGTTCATGTGCTACTAATACATATACTCTGGAAGCTTCTGAGAGATTCTCAGAATCAATGATCAACCTTCCAGGGGACCTGAGTCCTTTTCCCCAATTCCAACCCATCCAAGTGATTTTACTGTCTTGGGTTAAACAGTGGTAAAGTTTTAGAACCAAAAAAAAAAAGAAAAAAACTTACTAAATCTTAGATGTCAGCTGAGGGAATGTTTCAAGAGTCCACTGGATTGACTCCCATATACTTATTGTGCATATCAATTGTAAAGAGTCCACTGGATTGACTCCCATATACTTATTGTGCATATCAATTGTAAAGACCAAATGAATTCAGCTTATGGTCTCAAAATAAGTTTGTTCATTAAATTATTTCTTCACAAAACATTTGTTGAGTATTAGCATCTATGAAGTCCCAGACACCAGTACACCTAATGCTCTTTTCATAACAGCACTACATATCAGTTTCAAAGAGCATTAGGTGGTTCTAGGAGTACAAAGGAGAAGAAAGTAATCCCTGGTCAGTCCTGTGCAAGCAATAATTAAATACAAATGTACCATAGTGAAATGCAATGACTACTGGAACTTGGGGATAAACAGGAGAAAGAGCACTGACTCTGATGGAAAAAGGGATGGTATGGCAGACTGAGTTACGTACTCCAGGAAAAAAAATACGAAACATGTTCTTAATTTTAACACACATTCCTTTGAGTGTGAACCCATTGTAAATAGGACCTTTTGAAGAGATCTTGTTTAGTTCAGGTGTGGCCCAACTGAGTCAGGATGGTGTTAATTCTATTACTAGACACCTTATGGAGAATGCTCCAAGGAAGAGTGGAAGCTGGAAGTCAGCAGGAACCAGGAAGAGAAAGGTGAGGACATCGCCATGTGACAAGAAGGCTGAGAAACCTCAAGAATTGCCAGCCCACCAAAATGTTACCAACCCAAGGAGGAAGCCAGCCTTCCAGCCCCCAAAACCATAAGAAAATAAATTCCCATTGTTTAAATAAATCCATTGTGTATGTGTTATTTGCCATAGCATCCGGGAAACTAAAGCAGAAGGGATAGTAATACTGTCAAACACTTGTTTGAGCTGTGTAACCTTCAGTGAGTTATTTAGTCTCATCATGCCTCACTTCCTTATCTCTAAAATGGAGAGAAAAAAAGTTCTTTCATTAGGAATATGTTACAAGAATAAAATGTTAACATATATAAAGTACTTAGAACAGTGCCTGATACGTTCAAAGTACCACTTAAGAGTTGTCATTATTATATGGATTGAAAATAAATAAATGATAGGGGTTCCCAGTGCCTGCTCATGCAAAAAACAAATAAATAAATAACAGGGGAACAAATGTTAAAATAAATTGAGTAGAAGGAAATACTAGTGATCAATAAGAGGGAGAGCAAGGGGTATAGTATGTATGAGTGTCTTCTTTTTGCTTTTCTGAAGTGATGCAAATGTTCTAAGAAATGATCATGGTGATGAACATACAGATGTGTGATGATATTGTGAGCCACTGATTGTACACCAAGTATGGGATGCTCGTATGTTAACAGTGTTCATGTTTGCATGTTTAGTTTTATCAATAAAAATAAAAAAATAAAAAATAAAAAAAATCTTCATTATTAAGTGTTCACTCTTCACTAGGTCCTATTCTAAGTGATTGAGCAGTGAGCCTTTTCAAAAGTTTCTGTGCTACTCTTCAGGTGCCATAGGCCAGGGGCCTCAGCACTTTTTCCTTTGTTACCAGGTTGGTCCCAAACCTCTACACTGCTCATAACCCTCCCCACATCAGCTCCATTTTCTGCTATGTACCTTCCCATTTGAGAGTCAGCTGTAATGCTTAGTATTAATACTCAGCCTTCTGTTCCCAAAGACACAAGCTTAGTTCCCCTCAAACATGCTATAGGCTCTGTTGGTTGCCTCAGGCTGCCTTAGGTGACTTGTATTCTGGGTCACTCAGTCCCTGCAGCTGCTGTCTGCTAATTAGGAATAGACAGGTGCCATTCAAAATACCAGCCAAAGAGGAATGGTAGCAGCACATAAATAAATCTCAAAACATACAACATCAAGCTCCTACTAAATAGAAAGATGTACAGATTTATAGTTACTAATTCAACAATGATAACTTGAGCACCTACTATATTCCAAGCAATGTGTCAGGTCCTGAAGATTTAGAGCTATGATATCTGCCCACAATAGGCTCATGGTATAATGGAAGAAACAAACAAAATACATAACTATCTGTGGGACCCACTATAATGTGACAGAATCAAAACATACACAAATATTCGCTGATGGACACTTACTTTTCTAGTATCATTTCTCCTCATTTCTTCAGTACTGATCTCTAGCCACCCAAAAGTCTATCCCCAACATGATCTTTCACAATTTTGTGCATTCACCTATATTCTATCATCTGCTTGAATTACCTTTCCTGCAAACTTTTCCTCCAGCTGTCAAATATTCTCTTGCTCATCCTGCATCAGCTGCATCTAACTCACAGGTGAA
Organism: Tamandua tetradactyla; assembly: GCF_023851605.1. NCBI lineage: Eukaryota > Metazoa > Chordata > Mammalia > Pilosa > Myrmecophagidae > Tamandua > Tamandua tetradactyla. The sequence continues at coordinate 19,862,457 of NC_135328.1, read as the reverse complement.
TGTCCCTGGCAACAAGCAGGCCTTTAATAAATATGAAAGAAAAAATGAAAGCCCCCCCACTTAATTACCTGCCCTTATGTGAAGACTTTAAGCAAAATTAGCCTTCTACCTTCTCCATAATCTCATAGCCCTTCATTCACATCTTCATCAAAGCATGTAGTACACTCTAGTTAAATTAATTTGTGTGTTTCATATCCCAACCATCAGATGTTTCTTAAAAGTAAGGATGGTATTTGAGTTTGTAAGCTGCCAGAATGCAACATACCTGAAATGGAATGGCTTTTAAAAGAAGAATTTATTAAGTTGCAAGTTTGCAGTTCTAAGGCCATGAAAATGTCCAAATTAAGGCATCCATAGAAAGATACCTTAACTCCAAAGAAAGGACTGATGAAGTTTGGGGTTTTTCTCTCAGCTGGGAGGGCACATGGAGATGTCTGCTAGCTTTCTCTCTCCATTCCATAAGGTTATACTGGGAGCATTTTCCTTCTGGATGCAGAAGGCCAAAGGCCTCTGCTGTGTGGACTCTGTTGGTTCTGAAGTTTTACAAAATGGTTTGCTCTTAAAGGACTCCAGTAAGCAACCCCACCTTGAATGGGTGGGGACATATCTCCATGGAAACCATCTAATAAAACATCACCATCTACAATTGGGTGGGTCACATCACCATGGAAACAATAAAAAATTCCCCCAGCAATATTGAATGAGGATTAAACAGCATGGCTTTTTGGAGTACATGACAGTTTAAACCGACGCAGATGGTATCTTGCATACATCACCCATTTCTTTAACAGCCCTCACTCCTCCTTAGAATAAGCACTGCTTAATATTTACTTGATGCTTAATAAATGATTGATAAAACAATGAATATAAGAATGAATGAATGATACAAAGAAGAGAGAATTCATTCTGATTAAGGCTATCAGAAAAGCCTCAAAAATCAGGCCTTGAGAATTTATTGGAAGTGTGCCTAATAAAGGAGAGTGGGGGAGGCACTCTCAGGAGAGGGGATTGCATGAGAAAAGGTAAGGAAGAATAGAAAAATGTGGCAGACCTGGGGAATAGTGAGTCAATTGGTGTGCTTGGAGTGTAATGGGGAGTGTCAAATACAGTGCTAAAAGGACAATGGGGGGAGGTCAAATGATGAAGGTCTTGGTGACCCCTTTGAGATGGATGGATTTGTCATGGAGTCACCCTAGAACATCTATGAGGGATAGGTAACATGGACAGGCATGTTCTAGAAAGATAAATATGAACCAATGGTGAGAATGGAGGCCAGGACACCCTCATGGCTGCTCTCTTCACCTTGTCTAGGGACAGATGAAAATGGACTAAGACTTTGAATATGGAGTTGAAGAGGCTGGGACAGCTCATTAGATTTTTTAGGAAATGACTCAAAAGGAGCTCAAATTCTGCAGGAAGAGAAGCCCAGTCATGAGCAAAAAGGAAATGATGAGAATATAAACTGAAAGAACTAGAACCAAATATTGGGGGGATCTGAATTGCCAAGGAATTGGCCTTCTAGAAGAAAATGGCACGAGCTCAGAGGTCATATCAAAGGCATGTATTGTGAACAGAGACAGAATCCAACCAAGGAAAAAATCCTTCCATATGGTATAGGAGTTGAAAGATTTGTGATGAAAGCTGGGTTCTTGGCTGAGGTTCTCACACAGCTGACCAAGAGCAAAATGTGCATTACTAACAACCCAATAATAATACAACTCTTCCTCAGCACTGTAGGGGGAGCCATGATGATTAGGGGAAGGGATGTTCTCAGGAATCTTTGGAGGGACAACTGCAGGGCTCACTTGCAAAAACAGGTGAGATTTATTCTTGAAACAACATAGATGTTGGCAAGTGAGTGAACTGGGTTCAACAAGCATCCTCAAAAGTTTCTCTTGTCCATTTAAAATGTGATCCTAATGTCTTTTTAGCTGTGAGATCTTCCTAGGAATCCCACTTAGAACCCATTCCAAGTGTGATTGTGAGAATTGAAGATAATTGACACGAAAGTTCTCACCAAACTAAGGAACTCTGAAGGTACAAGGGTAGTTCAGAGGTAGAATTCTAGCTTGCCATGTGGGAGACCTGGTTCAATTCCTGGTCCATGCACATCCCAAAAAAAAAAAACAAAACAAACAAAAATTCAAAAAATAGTGCTGCAATAATGGGATACTCACATGAAAAATAAAGAAATGTGACCCTGCCACTGTACAGCATACAAAAAAGAAAAGCAACTAAGTAGCACTATCGTCGGAGGTTAGTGTTATTATTTTACAAGCCAAAAAATTTTACCTGGCATTTATTTCTGCATATTTCTGAGAAAATTGTGGCCTGCTTCTATATGATTTATGCAAACCATCTGAAGTGTTAGCAATCATTTTTTTCCCTGATAGAGAATAACTTCTTCTCTTAAAATGGAACTGAGGCTTTGTTAATGGCAAGCACACTGGGAAGTTGAGGATAGTTTTTTCAATGTCACTCTGAGACAAGGAGTCCACCAGTCTCTGAAATGGCCCTGAAGGGCCAGAGACCAGCAGAGCTAGTCACAAGGTCAGGAGAGAGGTCTTTTGTAACCCACTCCTTCTCAAGTGGTTCAAAATTAAACCACCAATGACTCACCATATCTCTGCAAGAGCTTGGAGGCTATGTGAAGAAAGAAAATTAAACCTCTTAAAAATGAACCACCTCTGACTAAACATTAATACCTGTGCAGGGCAGGAGTTGCAAATATATATATATATATAGGCTAAGGAGAAAAGGAGTAAACTTGGCTTTTTTATTTCAGGTTATTTTTGTCTTGTGACTGTGTCTTATGTTCATGTCCATAGGTTTGTTTAGTGAGCCATAGAGATGGGTTCTATGGTGGTTATGATTCCCATTTAAGAGCCTGTATTAGTTAGGGTTCTCTAGAGAAACAGAATCAACAGGGAACACTTGCAAATATAAAATTTATGAAAGTATCTCACGTGACCGTAGGAACGCAGAGTCCAAAATCCACAGGGCAGGCTGCGAAGCCGATGACTCCGATGGATAGCCTGGATGAACTCCACAGGAGAGGCTCACCAGCCAAAGCAGGAATGGAACCTGTCTCCTCTGAGTCCTCCTTAAAAGGCTTCCCATGATTGCATTTATTTTTTTTTTTTTTTTTTTTTTTAAAGGAAAGACAGAGAGAAGGAAGGAAGGATAGAAGGAAGGAAGGAAGGAAGAAAGGGAAACATCTTTAAACATTTTCTTGTTTTATTGTATTTTGTTTTTCCGTTTTTTGTTACATGGGCTGGGGCCGGGAATCGAACCGAGGTCCTCCGGCACAGCAGGCAAGCACTTTGCCCGCTGAGCCACCGCGGCCCGCCACCATGATTGCATTTAGCATCACTAATTGCAGAAGACACTCCCCTTTGGCTGATTACAAATGGGATCAGCTGTGGATGTAGTTGACGTGATCATGACCTAATCCTATGAAATGTCCTCATTGCAACAGACAGACCAGCGCTTGCCCAATCAGATGAACAGGTACCACAACTTGGCCAAGTTGACACCTGTCCCTAACCATGACAGAGCCAAAGGAACTGAAGCTCAGGATGACATGCAGGCCAAAAGCTGGATCAGTTATGTGGCTCCCAGCTTGCTGCTCTCCACGGATATTTCAACACGTTTGAAAGTTCCCCATGGCCAGGGACCATGTCTTCTGTTTCTCTTAGTACCTCATCTCCTACTCCAAATAGGAACCCACAAATGCTTCCTAAATAAAATATCTCTGTATTTCATTTATTTGTCATTTCACAAATACCTATTCAGCACCTAAAAATGTTGCTATGGAAATGTAGAATTTATGTGAAAACTGGATTCTGCTTGAAACTACCTGGTAGTGTGGGGGGTCAGGAGCAATAAATCAGGCCCTAGCAAGAAGAAGGTATCTGGAGTCACAAGATCCAGGGTGGGAAGTTCCCAAGAGTTAAAAATTGAACAATAATCATTGTTAAGAAACAAAAAGAATGGGATGTATTGCGCAAGAGCAAATGGCATTTCTCTGCTTCTGTAGATAAAATTGCTTGCTTACAGCTGCTGCAAACCAAGATGTGGCTCAAGAAAATAATGTCCTTTTTCCTGCTTCTGTGGATACTCTTGTGGCTTTTACCCTTATAAACCCCCCTTGAGAATTCCTCAGGGCTGCTCTCTGATTCCTCCTTCTTGAGTTTCTGAGGCAGTCACCCGCTGCTAATAAAGACTCCTAATTGGCTTGCAAATTGCTTTGACTTGTGTGGTCTCTCTTTTCACGCGCCCCACAACAGTAGGGTGCTAGCAGCTAGAACCCACCAATCAATTGGGATTGCTACTCTGTATTGTGGATAAATTTCATTGAAAGAGGCTGTTTAGGGTCAGGTATGTTACCAATTAACACTACAAATTTAAATAGTGCCTGCTGTGGGAAAACATTTAACTGCACTAAACCTGAGATTCCTCCTGTGAAATAACTTTTTTTCAGTGTTAATTCAAATATTTGTGGGGCTCACATGATATAATTATTATAAAAGCCCGTGATAAATGATAAAACATTAAACATGTGAGACATTCCATGGTTTCCATTCACCATTTGCCATTGTGCCCTCAGGCTCGGAGTTCTTAGAGTCATTCCTCCAACAGTCTTTCCTAAAGGGCTGTAACATGCAGCCCCAGGAAAGGGGATCTGACTCCTTCAGTACATGTAACCCAGTGTCCTGATTTCCCAGCTTGGAGAGCTTTCCAGGGAGGATCCATGAGGACATTGGAACTGAGTCCTCCTCAGAAAAGGTGATTTATCTCTTCTTTCATGCTCACCCTTCTGACCTGTGCTAGCCAAGGGTCCCAGAGCTGTCTAGGGAGGATAAGAGGGGAGATAATATGGGGAAAGAGTGTATAAGAAAGCCATGGTTGCAGGCACAATGTCTACTAGAAAGTCAGGGATTCTCTACAAGGAATGTGTTGGGACTCAGTGGGTCAGAACTTCTGACACTGGCCAGGCTTGCCAGGGCTTATGGTGCCCCTTCTTCTTCTTCTGAAGCTTCTACTTTCAAGCACTCTGGACCAGCTGGAGACCACAGAGACACCTGTCATCCCTGGGTCTTTCCATCTATCCAGGATGACCATCTGTGGAAGGGGTATCTTGTGGGGGACTCTATTCCTGCTGCTTGGTTTCTGGCCTCCAGGTCATCTCCACACCCCTAGCTGTTAACAACAAGAACTGTGATCTCTCTCTGGGTCTCTGCTGGCTCACTATCTCCTCCTGGGGCTGAACCACCTGCCTCTCTGGGAGGGGGGGGGCTCCTGGAGCATGGCTGCATGCCATGATCTGTATCCAGACGGCACCTGGGGAAGCCCATTGTCCCCTATTCGGCACCATCTGGCTTGTCTCCTGTCCTCCCTCATTCCCTCCCTTTCTCTTCTTCCCCTCTTACCCCTCCTGACCACGCCTCTCACCTTCATCCCTGACCTTATCCCTAACTCCCTTCACATTGGGCCCCACTTTTCCATCCCCATATTTTCTACAAACCCTGAGCACCTCCTCATCTCTGCCTCCTGGTTTCCACTTGCCCCACACATCTTTTCCCATTTTCCTGTCTTTCCAGTTTCCTCTGCCAACAGAGCACTTATTGGCCCTGCCCCTGCCCACTCCCTCCCTTTCCTTGCCTTTAGACACTCCTCTGCCCACGTCTCTGCCCTGAGAACCCCCAAGAGGGATTCCTCCACCCCAACCACTTGTCCTTTCCTTCCTTCCCTCAGAGTTCCCTCCTGTCCCAGTACCCTTCCCCCGGCCTGAACTTCTCAAAACCACCTCCTGGCCTGACCCCAACATTAGCCAAGCCAAAACCACCCCACCCAGTGGGGATGAAAAGGACACCTGCAGGGGTGCACAGGGCCATTGCCCTCCACCTCCACTCACCCTTGCACAGCCAGTGGCACTCCACCCCACTGGGAGGATGACTACCATCCACCCCTCTGGGCTGATAGTGACCCACCTTATGATGAGTCTCCCAGGGATCCATGAGGACCTAGAGTCCCAGCTCCAGGCCTGCCCAGGTAAAGTACACCTGAAGTCAGGTAGGTGGTTTCTGGGCCCTCTCATTGCCATGTCTACAGGGGGGAACCCATGGGGACCTGGCAGCTGCTCAGCCAGAGGGAGCCTAGGGAGGCCAGAAGCAGCAGTCTCTGGCAGCAGGAGCTCCCTAAGCTCCTCCTTGTAAGGAAGCACCACAGTAAGACCACATTGCCTACACTTCTGAGAGTAGAGGGCACTTCTAATTCCACCCTAGAACATGTCCACAGGAGAAGGACTGAGGGACTCCCCAACCTAGGGAAGAGGACCATTGCCCAAGCCAGACATTTTCCTGACACCCTTTGTTCCACCATCCCCCCAGGAATTGAAAGAAGGACTCAAGAGAAGAGGAGACCCTGTGGGCACAAAAATCCCAGCAAGGTGCACGAAGGCCCCTGATAACACCACAAGAGGCCCCAGGCCCTGGAATGCACCCACATGCAAATGCAAACAAGCTCAGTGCCCTGGGCTCCCTTGTCCATGTCACCAGGATGTGGGACTTTTGTTCTGAGTCATGAAGCAGGTCCAGTAGAGACCTGGGCTTTAAGAGAGTTGAAAGAATACCCCAGAAACAAGTGCATTTCTCAGAAAATGTACAAAACATAGATTATTTGCCTGTGGCCCTCTACAGTGAGCTGCATTCCAGACCCTCGCCATCACACAGCAGGCTTTTCAAATTTTCAAAACTGTGCTGCTGGGCTGCCAATTCAGACTAAAGGCTCCTTCTTTCCAATAGGGTATAATAAAATACTAATAAAACATGTTCTCTGAAGCTACTGTCTTTCGTGATAACTTGTTATTTATCAAACTAATTCAACAAACAATGAAAGAAGAAAAAAACACAAGAAACCAACACTCATTCTTCACATTTTTGTCATGTTCCCCTGAGAGTTACCTTCAATTTATAATTCTTAAATGTTACTTTGTGAGTGATAAGTCAAGCCTCAGGCATTCACTGAATTCTTGTCCAATGTGCTCCATACTTGCAGCAATTTCTCAAAGTATTGACAGGTTACTAATTTTTTTATACCATGTCTATAAACCCTTTGTCTTTGTGTTCATTTTTTTTTCAAGGAGAGTCTTCAAATGTTCTTATACTATTTTGCTTAGATTAAGAATGTGCAGCCCGGTGGACATTTTTTTCTGAGTCATTACCAGAGAGTCATTCTTCATTCACTCTGAAGTTACTAGGCTTTCATAAAACAATATTATCCTAACTGTAAGCAAACATTGATTAGATTAGTGGAAAAATCAATCAAACATTAAAAATAAACAAAACTGTCTCTAAATTCCTTTCTAAACCTGGTAGACCCTTCGATATTATGAGCCTTACCACAGCTACTTGCTTAACTTATTAACAAATGCTTTATAAACATGCAGAAAGTGTCCTGAATTCTCCTACTGCTTGGCACAGTGGTAATGACTTGAGAAATTTTCCTCCATTCAAATCCTTGATTTGGTAAAGGTCTGTATTTCTTTCTCTCTTTCTCTCTTCCTCCCAGGTTTTAATAATTTTGGCCTTAGTAAATGAAAATAAACCAGTTGATAATCACAAATATATTTATGGAAATCAAATTCATTGAAATCCCTTTCACACCTTAGAGATCCACAGTACATTTACCATTATCTAATTAACTCTTCGGTTTACTATAGCCAAAACCAATGCTTTATTGTTAAAACAATGACATTTGTTGCTTTCATTGAATAATAGGGGTAAAACATTAACAGTGCAAAAAGATGTGGCACTCTGTGGAAATGTTGGCAGGAGAAGGTGAAAAGATGTCCTCTCATTATCCCCAGGACTGTGAATATTGAGATATCACACACATTATTACATCATTAATTTGAAAAAGGAAATTTTGCAGATGTAATTGAGGTTATTAACCAATGGTCATGTGCCACCCAGAAGGAAGGTTATGGCAGGGGGAATCTAATAAGAGAACCATTAAAAAGTAGAAAATAAGCTCCAACTCATGGCAGAAGAGCATGTCAGATTGTAAGGGTAAGGATTCCACATGACATTGCTGGTATGAGGATACAGGGGTCTGGGTAGGGAGGAATGCAGACCAGCTCTGGGAGCTGTAGAACCATGCTCTGGATTCTGCAGTGTGAATGAGCTTTGAGGCAGATTGAAAATCTTGAAAAATCTCAAGATGTTCATCAAACACTTAGATGTTATCTAATAGCCTTGATATTAGAAATTCTCTGAAGATCATCACTTTCAATCACGAGTAGAGATCTTTACCACTCCCTAATATATTTATTTATTCAAGTAGTAATATGTTGTCTTCTGCTTGTGCCCTGTTTGGAGTTATATATTTAGGATCTCACAGGACTTGGGGTATAGGGGAAGGAAGGAGACATCCTTAGCTCTTCCTGCCTGCCTGCTTTGACTTCTCAAGGTAATAAGCAGAAGGAAGGAGGGTGATGGCTCCCCCAGCCATTTCTGGGTTTCTACAACACACCTGATCAGATCTAGTGACGTTTCATTCATGACTTATATTTAGAAGACATATGACAAAATTTAAGACATTCAAAGGCTTCTCACAGTAAGAAAGGGTCAATGTGAAGCAGACATTATCCTGCTCCCTCTTGTTCTTTAACTTTATATATATCTGTGGAGGGGGGAAAAGGCAGGTGTGGGTGGTATTGGAATTACAGGAGATAAACACCCCACTCAGATTCTAGAATGGGTAAGATTCAAGCAGCTTTACATTTCACAAAGTTTTGAAAAGGAATTTGGGAGTGATGGGACCATTCATTCAAAGTCATTGATAAAACAGATTCCACTAAGGAGGAATAGTTACTAGCTTCTCCAAAGCCCTTTCCCATCCTGCAGGAGACAGGGAGACTTGCATGGCTGCCTACCTCACAGCACAGCCTCAGTGGAATTCTACAGTCCTGCAGCAGGCTCCTTCCTCCATCTAACAGACCTGAGAATCACAGGAAGCAAAAGACTCTCAGCTCTGTGGTGTGTAGGCACAGAACAGGCAGGGAGGCTGCTGGTGCTCCTCGTTACCTACCTGGCTTAGCAGAAATATGTCTCTTGCTCAGTGGTCTGTGTTATGTTCCTGATCTGCTTTCTCTCTTCCATCCCACGAGAGGCTACACAGCTTGGAGTGAATGATACAGGTATATGACTATGTATATACCTGTGACTAGATATAGTTACCTTGGTTAACTGGCTGTTTTACTCCATAAAACTTGGTTTGAGATGTGTGTGGAGTGGGGAAGTATGGAGTAAAGCAGTATTCCTTACTCCTCTTCCTCTTTCTAACAAGAAGAGTCTAAAGAGAAGGGACAGCAGGAAAACAAGTATTAGCAAAACCAGGAAGAGAAGGAGCACAGGATATTTTAACTTTAAAAGAGGTGTCTCAAGGTTGCAACAGTAGTTCAGTGGTGGAATTCTTGCCTGACATGAGGGAGACCCAGGGATGATTTCCACATGTGTACTTCTAAAAAAAAATATTTTTTTTCAACAAATGGTGCTGCAATAATGGGATAATCACATGAAAAAAAAGAATGAAATGTGACCTCCACCATACAGCATACAAAAAAAAAAAAAAACATGTCTTGCCCTATCCACAAGTATTCACGTTACTTCCAAGCTAGGGACACAGTATTAGAGCTCTGGGTGGGAGTCAGGAACAGGAACATGTTCTAGTGCCATCTGAACACAGTGGTGGGTAAGTATTAGATAGGTGTGTCCTTGGGGATATGGCTTTTTGGATCCTGGGTTGGGTGTTTTGGGGTCTAGGAATAAGATAAATGCTGCATATGTATCCACCATGTCTGTAGTTTGACTGTGAACTCTACTATAAAGTCTTCCCACTGAATGGCACCTGAGGAAGTCATTTCTCCATGCTGAGACTTCAGGGTGGCTGGGTTGATGATCTTACTGGTTGCCAGTCAGTCAGCCATCACTCATGAAAATATTTCCTGTGTGATTGCACAGAACACCTTAAGAGAAATGAAGCATTTAAGACAAAGTTTAGTGGAAGAAAGAAAAGAAAATGAGCAACAGGAAAATGACCAACTGAAGAGAAGGAATTCAGACACCCCAATAAACACTGATTCTCTCCTTCTTTCATACACACACACACACACACTCACACACACCACTCAAGAACTCAGCTCCTTCTGGTGAAGATCCCTGTCCTTGCAGCCGATGCTTGAAGCACTTTGTTGCCATCTCTATGGTGTTCACATGCTTTTTGTCTTTAAGCTCAAGGAAAATGTGTGCTAGCAATAGCATCACTCTTCTAAGCAAGGGGGAGATTTCTCACATTCCTTCTGTCCCCACTTGGTGACAATGATGGGGGATCTTCTGGTCATTATACTATTGTCCCAGTGTGATTGACTAGCTACCACTGCAGTAAGGGAATAAGACTGCTGTAATGACAGGGAGGGAACTTTGTTTACTGCCTCTTAGCCAGTAGGTATCAAACTTCAGTGTGTGTCAGAGCCACCTGGGGAGCTGGTGAAGAACACAGAGGTCCAGATTCCCTGAAGTAGTGTAGGTCCTGGGTCTCTGTACTTTTACCAAGTTCCCTCAGATGATTCTGATTTTGACCCAATCTTGAAAACTACTGTTCTAGGGAGACTCTTATCAAGGGATGAAATTCAATTGACAATGACTCTGAATTTTCCCTGCTTCCTCCTTGGCATGATAGAGGCTTCCATTGAGGGTCAATAATTGACCTTTGCACATGAGGGGCATTGTTACATGTGTGAATCCATGGGACTGGGCTAAAGATTGCAGACTCCAGCTTAGGACTTGAGGAAGGGAAAGCTGGCCTGGGGAATGCTTACATGGATTGTTCCAAGAGTCCTGGGTAGGATGTTGTTCCATTCACACTCCCATAATATCTTCTCCAGCACCCAATTTTGCTCTTTAAACACATTCCATTCAGTGACGATTTACTAAGCTACTAGCATGTCAGTACATGAACAAGGCAAAGTCCCACCTTCGATGACCTAGTAGGCCTGTGGGAGAACCTACTCCTAGAACATCATAAATGCTGCACATTTATGTGGGCCAAAGGAAGAACACCAATTCAGGGCCAGGGAAAGGTTCCAATGGGAAGTGACATTTGAAAACTCCAAGTACACCAGGCAGAGAAGAGGAAGCAACCTCTTGGTAGATAAAAAACAGCTGTTCATGAAGCTGTAGAGCTATCCTGGACAGAGCATACTAATAAACTCATGCAACTGAGAGGCAAGGTGTCTGGGACAGAGAGGAGAGGCAGGGGTCATATATTCAGGGCCAAAGAGTTCAGGCACAGTCTTAAAGAAAGGAAAACCTTCCCTTTCTCATTATCTCTCTCTCTCTCTGCTTGCATCCTACTCCCCTTTAGGAAGCAAGAGAAGAGAGAAAAGCAAAGGAGGAAGGAAGGGGGATGTGAAGGGAGAAGGGAGAGAGGAAGAGAGCCATCCCAGTTGCTTTTTTGGGGGGCCCCACATCTTGTTTCCATGGAGATATAACCCCACCCATTCAAGATGCATCTTAATCCTTTTACTGGAAACTTCTATGAAAAGAATAAAAGGCTGAAAACAGAGAACTAAGAGCTATCACAGAGGGCGGAGAGATGAAACCAAGAGAAGATATTTGGAGACGCTTAGTGAAGAGATAAAATCCAGAGTTTTCCCCAGAGAGACTAAGAGAAGACCCACAGATACATAGAGAAAAAGTCACTGCAGTCAGAAGCTGAAGCCACAAACTATGTCTTCAGAGTGGCTGAATTGATGATCTTAATGATAGCCAGAAAGTTCAATCAGCAATCACTCGTAAAAATATATCCTGTGTGATTGCATAGAACACCTTAAAAGAAATGAAGCATTTAAGACAAGATTTAGTGTACCTTGAGTGGAATGAAGAAAAGAAATTGAGGGAGAGGAAAATGACCAACTGATGAGAAAGAATTCAGACACCCCAATAAGCACTGATTCTCTCCCTCTCTCACACACACACACATCACTAGAAGACTCAACTCATGGTGAAGACCCCTGTGGTCAATGCTCTGAAGCACTTCGTTGCCATCTCTGTGGAGCTCACATGGTTTTTGTCTATAAGCTCAAGGAAAATGTGTGCTAGCAATAGCATAACCCTTCTGAGTTGTGTGGGGGGTGAGATTTCTTGGATTTCTTCTGTCCCCACTTGTTGACAATGAGTAGGATCTTGTTGTCATTATACTATTGTCCCAGTGTGATTGACTTGCTGCCTTTTGATCTTTCAATATTAGGTGGAAACATTTAAATCTCCTCAGGTTCATCCTCTACATTAACCACTGGTGTGCCCCATATACCTTGCCAAAGGGTAGAGTGGTTTGGGGAATTATTGGATCCCTACTCAACTCTATGAACCATAAATCACAAAAGTCATCAGATGGGTCATTATCTTTGTTCATATCTAAGTTGTATGGTTGAAAAAGCCAGATAGAGAAACAGTCAGCAAAGAAGATTTCAAAGGTTTTGATACCAAAAAAAGAAGGAGGGAAATTTAATGTGGGGTCCTCAGGATAGCTCAACTGTAAGGAGCCAATAGGGATGTGTGACACGCTACCAGTGGCCCTAGGATCCAGAAGGAGGGAGAAGTGAAGGAGAATGTAGCCCCTTTTCTCTCAAGCTGAATACCTTTCACATCTTTTCCTGACTCTATTGCCCTGTCTAGAACCTCCAGTGCATGGCTGAATAGGAGCAGTGAGAGCTCTTACCCTCATCTTGTTTTGGTTTTAATTTTGATCTAAATCTGCCAGCTGTGGAGTTTTTGAGGATGAGCTTTTTCAGATTGAGGAAGTTCCCTTCATTTTCTAGTTTGTTGAGTCAGTTTATCATGAAAGAAAGACTGTTGGATTTTTTCATATATTTTTTCTGTATCTGTTGAGATATGTATGTGTTTTCTGCCCATTTTTCATTTCATATATATATAATATATAATATATATAATAATATATATAATATATATATATATTTTTTCAAATATATATATTTGGCATGGGCAGGCTCTGGGAATGAAACCCAGGTCTCTGCCATGGCAGGCAAGAATTTTGCAATTGAGCCACCTTTGCACCACTCTGTTTATTATAATACTTTTGCAGAAAGGATTTTACAAAATCATTTACAGCTTTGAAAATATTAAACAGTCAAGACTGAGAGTCCACAGAAAGTTACTTTATTTATTTGTGATCTAGTCTTAGATGGATCAAGGTGTGCAAGTATTTTTGACTCACAAGGGAAACATAATTGACATGATGAAACGTTTAAAAATTAATTTACAATGCCTGTCTGGGGGCATTAAAATGAATTCACTCATATACTACTGTGAAAATTGTTGGTAGGATGCACAGGTGGTTCAGTGGTAGAAAGCTTGCTTTTCATGCAGGAGCCCAGGTTTGATTCCTGGACCATGCACACAAAAAAAGAAAAAAAAAATATGTCAGAAGCCTCTGGGAAACAATAAGGAGCAAGAGCTTAAAATGCTCATACTCTTTGAGTGACAATAACATCTTAAGGAAATTTTCACCCTATTAACTTTTTAAAAAAATGTATTTATTTACATGAGAACACTACTGAAAATAGGTAAATGTGGACATTGAAAAGGAGATTATAACATCCTCCCTCTGCAGTCTAGTTGGAGAGGGAGCACACTGGCAGTGCTGTTTAAGCAGGGCTGAGTGAAAAAACTGGAGCACATGGCACTTATACCAGATTGTGTTCATGCTTATAAAAGGCTTGTGGTGAATGATGAATAATAACATCTAAAAAAGTTTGTCAAAGCAAGATGCCTAAGGAGATGTATGAGGAGCTGAGATCCTAAGCCCAGGGGCTGGAGTAGTCAGGGAAGCCAAGAATAAAGAGCAGCATAGCAAATGGATGAAGGGAAGCAGTTTTGGTAAAATAACAAAAACAACAGTTAGTACCCATAGCTGATATTTGACACGATTCTGGGAGGTGGAGTGAGGTGCCTGGGAAAGAAGAATTCACCTATGGGAGTGTGAGACAGAAATCAGGGAGAGCATTGCTGGGTTCACCAATAAACACAGAAGGATTGTAGCACTTAGTTCACATCACAAAGAGGTCTGCATGGCTCAACTAGGTTCTAAGGTCTGCAAAGAAGCCTCTTATTGCAAATAGTCAAGGGGGATCTCATAGTTGAATTCTAATAAAGCAACATTTGTAAGTAGAATTCACAACTGTTATGTTGGTTAATTTTACAGTAATCTGCTTTAAAGAAACTATGTTGACCCTTCAATAAAGTAAAAGCATTTAACTTCTGGTATCTTGAGGAGATCCAAAGTAGCAGGAAATCATGGAAAACATTATAGAACTGAGATCATTATTTTTTTTTCTATTAGACAGATAATAAAGGAGAGTGGAAAGCATGAAGAATTTTGAGACAGAAAAGATCCTATGTCAAATCCCAACTGTGTGACCTTGGACGAGCTATTTAACTTCTCAGAGACCTTCTCTTTAATAATGATCCTAACCATAGTAGTACCTGTGAACATTGTTGTGAGAAGATAATATTATTTTATAAATGAATGGTTGATGAACTCTGATCATCTACATTTGTACCAGCTGTCTAATTTATCTAGGCCTAACTTTGATAAAAGCACTAGCTCTGAAACATAGCTAGGAGTTAGACATTATTTCTTGTATCTTACTGTTACTTACAAAATAAGTGCTCCTCTCATGAAAGAAAATCAACTCATTGCTTCAGAGTCAGAGCAAACTATGCAAACTTTGTGTCTATTAACAAACTTTGTGTCTATCCCAGAGATGAGCTGATTTGTGCAGTTATCAACTGCAGTCCTGAAGCTGCAGGACATGAGGTACTTTACTAAGAGAATATCCTTAAGAGAACTAAGAAGAAAAGAATAACACATAACTTAGAACTTTGGTTTGAAACTTTTGGTATAATGCATCCAGGAAGAAAGAAGAATGTATACTGAGTTTAGAACGTGCCAAAAATAGAAGACAAAGAGAGGTCTGAAGCTCATAATCAGAGTGTAGGATTAAAACTTTCAAAACATTTCATGTTACCTCGCAGAAGGTCAGATTATAGATTTAACAGATACAGCCTTCCATCTTTAAGGAATCATTGCCCTAAGAAAAAGCAGTTGCGTTTATTTTGAGAATAAGAGGTTATCCAAATGTCCAGTGCAACCTAAGACTTTTAGAAAAGTTAAAGACTCAATGGTGCTTTGTTAATATGACAACAAAAATGTTCTACTCTGAAAGTTCAGACACAGGGATAAGAAAATATGAATTGAAAATCTTACTTAAAGATGGAAGGGGGTTCAGGGATCATCCAGTCTGGCCCACTAATTCTATAATCCTATAGTTGAGAAAATATAAAAGATTTAGTGCAGTTTTAAGAAGGCAAAGCACCTGGTTTCTAAACCATGATAAAATTATTTATGCCCTTTACCAATAACAGGAGCTAAGACTCCTTGGAAAAACAGCAGATTCTAGGATTGAGGCAGGAAACATACAAGATGAACTCGAAGTATTTTGTAGTGCCAGAATATTAAGTATTCAAAACAAAACAAAAGGATGGGAGCATGTCAAAAGTGCACAGGAGACAAACTGGAAGAATTCCCAAGGGCCAATGCTGAAACAACTTAAGCAACAAAATAAATATCATAGTATTGGATTATGAAGTGTTACGGAGCAAATTGTGTCCCCTCCCCCACCCCCCCAAAAATAGATATTTAAGTCCTAATCCCCAGTATCGCAAACTATGTACTTACTTGAAAATAGGTTTTTAAAGATGGAATTAGGCAAGTTAAAATGAAGTCATACTGGAGTAAGGTGGGTCTGTTATCCAAAATGACTGGTGTCCTTCTAAGAAGAGGGGCCATGGACACAGACAGACAGAGGGACCATGGGATCATTGAGGCACAGAATGCCATGGATTACCGAGAAGCCATCCTCAGAAGTCAGGAGACAGATACGGGATAGATTTTTTCCTATAGATTTCAGAGGGAACCTGGCCTTGTCAACCCCTTGATTTCAGACTTCTAACCTCCAGAACTGTGAGACCACATTTTCCTGTTGTTTTAAGCCACCAGATTTATGGTACTTTGCTATGGAAGATCTAGGAAACATAGGCTCAATCCAAAGTATAAAATAAATAGACAAGAGTACATCCCAATACAAATAAATGATTGAATAAATAAGTAAATGGAGGAGAAAATCCAAATCTTCCTTAGAGAATTTCCGATAATATATGTAGATAGCCCGTTCCTTTTAGGAGGTGACACTTAAGACTCACTTCCAAGAATAAGAGCATGGGAAGGGAAAAACAGTCACAGAGTAGAAACCTGGCAAACACTATCTTAACCAAGAAATCAAGTTTAACATCATCAATGATAAGTCACTTGGATATCATGTGGCCCCTATTATGTGATAATAAAAAGCACTTCACTTCTGGGTATTCTTCCATGAAACCCCTAAGCTTAATCTAAACATGAGAAACTCATTAGACACAGCCAAGTTGAGGGACATCCTACAAAATAGTTAACCAGTACTCTTCAAAACTGACAAGGTCATGAACAAAAATGGAAAACTTGTCACAAATCAGTGGAAACTTAGGAAACATGATGGCTAAAGACAAAGTGATATCCTGGGTTGGATTCTGGAACAGAAAAAAAATTAGTGGAAAACCCTATGATATCTGAATAAAATTTGGAGTTTAGTTTTTAGGTGTGACGAAAACACCATGGTTATGAAAGATGTAAATATTAAGGGAAACTAGATGTATTATTTTTGCAACTTTTCTATAAATCTAAAACTATTCTAATATTTAAAGTTTATTTTAAAATTATAGTTTTAACTTCTCACTAAACATTTCTATGAAAGCTCAGCATCCAGATAATGTCACAGTACTAAAAGCAGAGACTATAAACAATGACCAGACTTCTAGGCAAAAAATACTCTACTTATAAAATTTACAGTCAAGAATATATTAAGAAGCTGAAAATGATGCAACTTCTTCATAAGATAAAGAGCCACAGAGAATTTAGCAACAGAGTATTAACTAAGTCACTCCTCAGATTTCCAGATAATTTCTGGAGTGAAATATTTTGCCAGGCCCTTTCCTTCATTAATATTTCTCCTTTTACATCCATTCTGATTCTTAAATTCATAGTCAGCCATGCAAGAAAGTCAAATAGAAAGTTTGAATGAAAAAATGTAGGACAGACTAGCAAAAACCAGTATATTAATATTATTTTAAGAGAATAGAATATTCAGCTCTCGATTACTCTGTGAGAAATCCCAATAGACAATTTAAAGGAAAATATAATTTGTCAAATAAACCAGGAAAATTTAAAATTAAACAATTGGAAAGAAATTTTCTGAGATAGAGATACGATGCCAAAACGGTTTTGGCCTTTACATTTTCTAGGAAACTTGGTCACAAAAAATGTCCTGTTTATCAGTCATAAGGAGAAGCTTTCCAATATCTTACACAGTTATATAAATTTTTTCTTAATCTAAATTTTTGAGGCAGAAAGTGAATCCCCTAAATTAGTGCTCCCCACAACATTTTTAGTGAACATTTTAGTGTGCTCGCATGTGCCAACTCTTATCATTTTGACACATCTACTTAATGTTTTATCTCTCTCTGATATAGATATAGATAGATAGATAGATAGATAGATAGATAGACAGACCTGTGTGTGTGTGTGTGTGTGTGTGTGTGTGTGTGTGTGTGTATGAGTTGGCTACAAAGGGATACTTCGCCTCTAAAGACTTCAGAATAAGAGCCTTCATTTCTTTTATGTAATCACCAAAAAATTAAAATAATTCAACATTAATATAACACCCATAAATAAATTATAGTTCATGTTAAAATGGTTCTGCTTGTTCCAATAATGCCCTTTATTACTCTTTATTCTGTTTGCCTTGATCCAGAACCTAATTAAGGACTAAGGACGGCATTTAGTTTTCATGGCTCTTTAGACTTACTTCATTTAAAACAGTTCCCAGCCTTCTTTGTCTTTCATACCACTATATTATTTTATGTGCTCAGGCCAGTTGCATTTCAGAATTTCCCTCAACTAGGGTTTTTTAATTGTTCCCCATTAGCAGATTCATTGAACTACCCCTGCCCCCAGGATACTATATAGGGTTGCTTTTCTCTTTTCCATGCAACACACCAGAAAATACAAGAAGTCAAACTGATGTGTCAAGCTCCATATTATTAGTGATAAATTTGATCACTGTGTTGAGGTGGTGTCCAATAGATGTCTTCATGGTAAAGCAGCTTTTTTCTCTTCGCAATTAATAATAATTTTTAGGATGAGTGTAGGAGACTGTGAAAAACCTGTTCTTCAACTTCCTATCTGTCAGTGGTTTCAGAATCCATTCTTTAAATTCTGTTGAAAAAGATATTCCAGTTTCTCCTTTGATTTCTGGTATTTAGAAACTAGCATCTGGGTGCTGAATGTGCTGCTCTTTGGGGTGTAATTCCATTTATAGAGGATTCCGGTGAAATGATTAAGACCCACCCTGGACCATGCCTTAACTGAAGCAACCCAGTCAAAATGTCCTATTTATAACAGGTTTACCCTCACAGAAATGGATTACTTCGAAGAACATGATTTTTGTTCTTAACCATCACAGTCTCTCTGTATTTACTATTGCAGACAGAAGTCTGAAAGTAGCACAATTTGCGTCCCTTGGTTGAAAGACTATCTCCCTAAATGTATTTGCTTTTCTGCCTCCAGTTCAGAAAAAAATAAAAGAAAAACTGTGAATACATAGTTTAAGAGTCAGAATGTATTTAGTTGTGCCCTGCCACACTTTTAAAAAACTTTTTATTTTAGTAACATATACACAACTCTAACTTTCCCATTTTAACCACTTTCAGGTGTACAATTCAGTGTTATTAATTACATTTCCAATATTGTGCTACCATCAACACCCATTTCCCAAATTTTTCATTACTTCAAAGAGAAGCTCTGTCCCTAGGAAGCCTAGGGCTCTTTTTACTTTGATTTTTCCTGAAGATTGTGACTGAACCATTTTAATTTCTTTTAGCTTTGTCCTATATATATTTCTTTCCATTTTAATTTCTTTTATTTCCATTATATTTTTCTGATCTAGCTGATCATACTGGATATTGATTTTCTGTTCACTGTTATTCTATTCTTTAGACAATTGCCTTTACTATTTTGTCTTTTTTGTCTACATTTTGGCAGTATTTGTTTTCTTTTCCTATAGATTTTATCCTAAATAAATTTTTCCTATTTGCAAAATGTGTTAGATTGCTTATAGTGTGGGTTTTAAATATATTATTTTACTTTTTTTCTTTTGCATGCAACTTCTTCAATTCATCAATATCTTTAATTCACACCTATTTTTGCATTTAAGTTTCCTGTCTTCCTTATGCATTATAATCCATCTTCCAAAAATAACAACTTTTCATAGGGCATTATAATCCATCTTCCAAAAATACTAACTTTTTGTAGGGTAATGGAGATTCCAAGCAATTCTGTGGAAGTGTCCTATCCGGGCATAAGGAATTTCTTTGATTTTTTTCAGCTGCTCTTTCACATCATCTGTTCAGCCAGTGCTCCAAGCCACACACAGACCCAGGTTAGTTTTTTGTTTTTATTTATCCTCAGAATGGGACAAGGTCTGTCCGGAATTGCTCTCTGTTATAAAGTGCTGGCGTTCTCTGGGAGCCTACTCTCTTTCTGCCTGTACAATGACAGAATCCTATTATAGAAATGTAGAGTAGGTTGAGGCATATGAATATAGATTATTTGAGTAATTCTATTTCCTGCTTCTAACAGACACATTTATATTGTGATTATCCATTCTGCTTCCCCATTTCTGATATGTTTTAAACAAGGTCCCCTAAAAACTACTCTTCCTGTTGGTTCTTCTCTGTCCTTAAATCTAGTACATTCTCATTGAGATTGTCTCCCAAAATGCAAGAAACTGCTGACAGCCCAGGGCCCTTCTGTTCTTTGTGTTTAAAGTTACTGTAACATTTAGCATTTGAATTATTTTAAGATGTTTGCATTGGATCTGTTAATGACTTGGCAGACAATGGAAATATATATATGTATATTTAATTATTTATTTATATATTTCCATTGCCTTAAAAACAATTTAGTCAACGGTTTGGAGAGACTGATTTGGAGTCTGCTAAAAAAAATTCCATTTCCATTCAGAATTGTAGAGGTCTATATTAAATGTGCCTGAAATACGGCAGTGATGTCTCCTGTTACAGAGTTTCAGGGTTAAAGTGTCCACAGAGAGGGCAGCAGAGTCATTCCTCAGTCTGGGCCATTAGGAATACCATTAATATTGACTCTTTTCATTCAGAGAAGCAGATTCCATTCTTCCCCTTAAAATAATTCTTTCCAGGATCTCACAATTGCTATAGGATAGACTGTCTCTTTGATTTATAATCTAATTAGAGACCTTTTCCTCTGTGTCTAGGAGAAAAGACCTTCTCCTCATCTGTTGTCCAGGGCCATTTCATATACTCAAACCTTTACTTAGTAAATCTCAAATCATTCTTTCTCCCTCTAGGTTGAAGGAGCAAAGTTTCATTTTCTTTATCTCAAAGGGGCTGTTGCCCAAACTTTTCATCAAACCTGACCATTTTCATCAGAAATAACTCCATTTTGTGTGTCACTGTGGTGACCTAAACAATGCCTGGATTTTCTAGTAGGGTTAGAAGGCTGCAGGAATGTCCTCATCTCTTTTTTGCATTGTATGCTGCACAAAGGATGAGTCAAATGACTATGATGAATCCCATTTCTCAAAAACACAAGGTAGTTGTATTTTGTTGTATTTTGCTATCTATTTTGAATGTGTTGTATTTTAGTTTCTTAAAGATAAATTTGAGACAAGTACCCTTTTTTTCCAACACTGTCCTAGTTTCAAATCAGCAGTGAAATATCGTTTGTGTTTTTTCAGTTTACATCAGCCACACCAATTAAAATTTACTGAACATTGTATGAGGGAACTTTCTTAGTGTGTACTGAACTCAAGACAAATAATACATCTTCAAGAAAAGCTTTATATTGTGATATGTGCTAGCCCCCAAGTAATTACAAGCCAATAGAAAAGGAATTATAGACATTTTAGAACACATTGATTACATATTTTAATCCATTATATGCAGCAGATCAATTTGACCCTATAAACTCTCTAATTTTCTGTGGCCATGGCTGCTGTTACCACCTCTAGGCCATAATAACACTAAATTTCAGTTTACTAAAGCCACTAATATGATAAAGATTTCAGATTAGGCTGCTACTGTCTTTCCTTACTAGAACCTGGTTCATTACCTGCTTCATAATTACAAAAACAAACAAACAAAAAAAGGACACTGTTGTTTATATCATTCTTTATCCAAAATCTTCACATTTTTTTATTCTGTATGCCTAGGGTCACATTTCATTCTTTTTCCATATGAGTATCCCATTATTGCAGCACCATTTGTTGAATTTTTGTTTGTTTTTTATTACTTTGTCTGCTTGTTCATCTGTTTTTGGGAAATGCATAGGGCGGGAATCAAACCTAGGTCTCCTGCATGGAGGGCAAGCATTCTACCACTGAACTACCCATGCACCCCCTCACAATGAGCTTTTACAAAGACCCTCCTCAAAGAGACCTCAAGAACATCTGTACTATTCTGGCTGTTCTCTTGGAACTTTGCAGCCTCCATGTGAATAAGCCCAATTATCTTCTGGAAGATGAGACACCTTACCCAGAGCCAAGACTTCACAACCATCTCAGCCAAGATTCCAAGCAGCTGACTGCAATGCACAGGGTGCTTTGCACAAAAACAACAGAATTTGTTTCATTGTGATAATTGGATATGATTACCAGATTAAGTCAATGTAGGCTATAAGCTCTTCTCTCGTGTCTTATTAAAGAAATGCCATGATCATGGATTATAAGGGACATACAACAACTGGCTGACACCATAGTGTCCAACAAACCTAAGTTTAAATTCTCAAACATTAATTGTGCATATTTGGTCACATCATCTCAACCTCTTCTAAGATTAAGTGTCATCAATTGTAAATTAGTTGATTACTTTCACCTGATAGGTAGGAAAACAATGCAATAGCATATTAAAAGTTCTTAGTACAGGCATACAGTTTGCCAATAAATATGATTTCCTTTCCCCATATAATAGGAGTGCAATTTAAAAGTCAACACATTCCTGTACCAATTGTTTTCATTCTGATGGAATTTTAAAAATTAACAATGCATGAATAAAATGTATTGTGAGGAAGTGATTAAAATGTTGGTAGATATTCTTCCATTTATTTTAACTGTTGATTTTAAAGATATTATTGTCATCTTGAATTTCAAATGTTGCAGCTAGTAGTCTGAAATATAATCTTTTGTACTTTTAAATTAAAATATCAATGAGTCATATAAAAATATGGGAGCCCACAGTTAATAAAACTAAGAGGAAGAGACAATCTAATATCAGCATCCAACTGGAGTGGAGTTGAAAGATAATCAGGCTTAAATTCATGGTATACCCTGGGCTTACTCCAAAATAAGAGCTTCTTAAAAAACAATATTTTTATGTCCAAGCCATTGTACATTTTGTGATTAAGAAACATAAGGTCTTTACCTGACAAGCATCCATTTCTACCTATGCACTGATTTGTGAAAAGATTAGATAACAGTTCCCTCTAATAATATTCTCTCAATTCAAATATTTCTTCATATAGGCATAGGATATAATATAATAACAATCAAACAGCTAATATTAAGTTGAGTGATTTTCTGCCAAGTGAGATAAGTGTTTTAAATACGTTATTCTGTTTATAACTTGCAATAAATCTATTTACCCTACTTCTAACAGTAGAGGAAACATGACTAAAACACTATCTTTTTATACTATGCCATATGAAATTACCTTTTTCCCCACTTTTGTCCTACCAAACTATCATTTTTATATAATTAGATCTCATAGTACATGGCATGTTCAGATTTGAAATATAGGTTTATATGTGTGCAAAACCTTTAAATCCCAGGGGAAAAAAAACCTAGAAGGAAGTGGAGAAGGGTCTAGAACTGTTTTTGTTGTTGTGCAGTGAATTTTTAGAGGAGTTGGGTTCACGTAAAGTGTTGTGCATTATAATATTGGAACAAAAATAACCATTATAATGTTGAACTCTGAAAATGGTCATTTTGTTTCAATTTAGCATACCAGAGAGCCAGAGCAGGTTAAAAAACTAGCTCTCATTACAAAATCCCATTATGCTTTTAAACCCTGCTACAAACTGCCCTCTTCCCTGCAATGGTAAGGAAAAAGTAGTTGTTTACTTGCAATGTGAAGGAAAAAGAAAAATAGGGAGAATGAATACACATTAAAACTCAATAATCAGGTGGGCCATGGAGGCTCAGCAGGCAGAGTTCTTGCCTGCCATGCCAGAGACCCAGGTTCGATTCCTCGTACCTGTCCATGAAAAAAGCAAAAACAAAAAAAAAGCAACTCAATAATTGATCTTGTTCTTCCAAATTTTTAATTACTTTATTTGCAAATAATGATTATTTTTTCTGTATCAGAAGGTGGAGACATGAATTTTGGGAAATCTATGTGGAAGGTTGGGTGAGAATTAGGAAGGTTTTGAAAGATAAGAAGATCAGTCAAGAAAGCATTTCAGTAGTGACTAAAACAATGCACAAATTGGAATTCTCCTTATTCTCTACAAAACAACTTGCATAATTTTTATACTCCCATGAAAATGCCACTACACAAAGAAGAGGTCCCATACCAGGTGTCTCATTTTCCTGCAGTTGCTGTAACAAAGTTCCCAAAAGTGAGGGGCTTAAAACAATGGAAATTTATTGTCTCACTGTTCTGGAGGCTAAGAGTCTGAAATGAAGTCATCGACAGAGCCACAGTCATTCTGAAATAAATAGACGAGATTCAATCCTTCCTTACTTCATCTAGCTTTAATGTCAGCTAGCAACTCTTGTGCATTCCTTGTTTTATACAAGTACCATGTGCCTAATTCATCTTCAGATGGCCTCCTCCCTGGTGTCCATCTTTCTTTGTGCAAACTTCCCTTTTATAAGAACCCAGTCATTGGACTAGGACCACACTCATCCAGTTTAGCCTCGTCTTAAGTAATCACATCTTCAAAGACCCTATTTCCAAAGAAGGTCACATTCCAAGACAGAGGATTAGGACCTGACCATATCTTTTTGCAGGGCATAATTCAACCATTCACACCAAGGAACTCCTAAGTGATGGAACAGAGCTCTAACCCAGCACACACTATATGATCAGATTTCAGCAACATCCTCACCTATTCAATTTTGTGATCTCATAATTATAGGGCCTTTAGCTCCATACCCCGAAATTATGTTGTATGTATCCCCTGATGTCTTAATAAACAAGTTCTGTTCTAAATTCAATAGTTTAGAATATTCTATTTTAATAACAAAATGTTCCCAAAACTTGCATAAATTCATGATTATTTTGCAAAATGTAAACTTCTTTTAAATCTATTTATATTAGTATATTTTCCTATTGCTGTACAATAGTTTTCCCTACTGATTATGTTTGTAAGGGGCATTTTACTAAACACCTTATAAAATGTAGTGGACAGGGCAGTACAAGAGTGGCTCAGTGAAAGAATTCTTGCCTGTGATGTCAGAGACATGGGTTTGAGGCATGGAGACTGCCCATGCAAAAAAAAAAAAAAGATTAGTGGGCATGATGAGAAATTTGAGGACTTCTTGAGTTGAAGTAAAGTACTTGGGGTCACAGATTTTAAAAGAATTAGAGCCAGGATTTGAACTAATGCAGTTAGTTCCCAGAGCACCATTTTTAACAACCACTTCATTCCAAAACTTTACTCAGATTGTAATATTGTCTCTTGATATTGTGGCACTTTAAGCTTTGACTCAATGAAAACCTTTTTCATATGAGACATATTGAAGAGTCAGCTCTCTTCATGTTCTGTTGTCCTTATTTAAAATTTTTGCTTTAGTAATGTCCCCAATATCATTTATGGAGCTGCTTTTATAAAACCAGTTTGTTAGGAAGACTAATCAATAAAATGATTGAGAATTGAATCAAAGAAAAGGAAATTTTTCAATATTATTGATCACCATAATTTTTTTTAAAGTTTATTGTGGCATATGCACCAAACACTGAAAATGTGGGTGGTGACTGGTTGTATTTGTTACCATCAAATATTGCAGTTGTAATAACAAAGATTAAATAGGAGAAATTATAGATAAAGGGTCTTTATTGGTGCTAAATTGACTTCTAGATGATAAGGAAGATGCTGTTAGGGTAAAACTTTTTATAGCAGATAATTTAACTTAAATTAAACCAAGTGAAAGGCAATAAAACATATTGAATTAATCAAGATCAAGGTCATGAATCTTTTATATGAAGCCACTTTTCAGCTGAAGTTAAAACTTTAATCTTTCTTGCATTTCTTAATACCAGTAGATTCCTTATTCCTCATAAGTGCTGTGAAGTCATTTCCTAACACTCGGACTTTATTACTTGCTTTATTGCAGAACTCTGAAAACTGGGTGGTTAAAATTCTCACTGATTCTGTATGATTTTCAGATTTTCATATTCTTTTAAGTTGTATAGACATTAAGTACATTTGGATGCAATCTCCTGTGAATGTAATCACTTACTTCCTTTTCATATACCTTTTAATCTGCTTAGATTAACTCAATTTTGTTCACCAAGTACTTTTTCAACAATAGTTATCAAATTCGTATTAAGAAATCTGGCTTGTTTCTGGTTTTCTATTTTCTTAAGTGATGCTCCTCTCATGAAAAGATACTTTCCTATGAATAAGAAAGTATGTTGTTTTTTGCTTTGGGTTTATGCATAGTGATTTAGGGAATGAATATGCAGATAGTATTGCTAAATTTATAATGACTGACCTATGAATGCTTTTTATAGGTATCACTGGATAGGCTTACTCCTCTTTATCTCAGCCAAGAAAGCAGTCTATTTTGTTTAGTTTTGTGTATTTTCATTTAATCTAACAAAATGATTGCCATCATTAAAAAAAATAAAATGCTGTGTATCAAGAGTCACTTTAAAACCAGCTCTGCTGCTAAATACCCACAGAACCCTAAGCAACTTTTGTTCCTTGTATTCTATTCAGTTATCTGTAAATTGAACTGTTGGACTAAATGCAATCCTGAAAACCCTACAATCTTTTATAGCGTATAAAAAGTGATAGTTCTGAGGTCTCAGGTGAGATTAGCCTGAGGCTAGCATGTTATTGAGAGTATATATGAAGCCACTAAGTCAATTCCCATGAATGGGTTTTTCAGAAATTCTTCACTGACCACATTGATTCCTAGCATTTGGTATTCAACATGACAACAGTATCTGTATTTTTTTTTTGTAATGATATTGTGCAAAAATTTGGCTTCCATCTACAACTATCTTCTCCCCTTTCACCCACAGAAAACTGTCCTCTCTCATCAAATAATTTGCCCCATTCTAAATGAGAACTCTTTAAGATCAAGAACTTCTGTGCCTCAAAGGACTTTCTCAAAAAGGTAGAGAGAAAGCCAACACAATGGGAGAAAATATTTGGAAGCCACATAACAAATAAAGGCTTGATATCCTGTGTACATAAAGAAATAATATGTCTCAATAACAGAAGAAAAAACAATCCAATTATATAATGGAAAGAGAATATAAATAGACACGTTTCTGAAGAGCAAATGCAGATAGCTAAAAAAGCTTGGGAAGAGATGCTCATTTTCATCAGCTATAAGGGAAATGCAGACCAAGACATCAATGAGATATCATGACACACCTATAAGAATGGTTGCTATTAAACAAACAGAAAACTACAAATGTTGGAGAGGATGTGGAGAAATTGAAACATTTATTCACTGTTGATGGGAATGTACAATGGCGCAGCCACTAGGGAAAACAGTTTGGAGATCCCTCCAAAATATTAATATTGAGTTGCGCTATAAACTGGCAATACTAAAACCCAGAAGAGATGAAGGCAGTGACACAAACAGACACTTACATACCAATGTTCATAGTGGAACTTTTCACATTTGCGAAAAGATGGGAATAATTGAATTGTCCATCAACAGACCAGTGGATAAACAAAATGTGGTATAGACATTTGATGAAATATTATGTAGCAGTAAGACAAATTGAGATCCTGAAGCATTTAACAGCATGGGTAAAACTTGAGGACATAATGCTGAGTGAATAAGTCAGACAGAGAAGAATAGATACTGTATGATTTTGCTATTATGACTCTAGTAAAGGTAACCTCAGAGGTTACAATGTAGAGTGTAGCATACCTAAAGGGACACAAAAGCTAGAGACAGAGGAAAGACTACCCAAAGAGGTTGACTCTAAATGCAAGGGAATGGATAGAAGTGATGGTAACTAATTAATAGGGTTGTAAGTAATATTGCCATATTGAAGGTGAATATGACTGAAAGGGATGTATACTGCTATGTATCCACTGATTAAATCTATAACTATAAATAAACTTTTGCATGAACTATTTCAGAGTTTCTATATTGGACAAAGAGTCAACAGTAGAGAGGTACAGAGAGAAACTAAAAATGCATGCTATGGCCAGTAATTAACAGGAAGACATCAATAACATCACAGCTCTACCAGGGGCAACTAATTGGGGAAGGGGCAAATAATAAAAGGGAATTTTGATTTGATAGCTGGTGACACTGTGTTTGTAGGTTATTTGTTGCTATGGACCAGTGAAAATTGTCTAAAATTAAGAGTGCTGCTGATTTTACAAACAAGCAAGGATGCTGTAAGACATGGTTTATTTATTTTGGGCATTATCCTTGATGCCCAATAGAATGAGGGAGCCTCATGGTACAATGACTGAGAAGTTGAAGGGTAAACTGTCATACATTTATATGATGGAATATGGTGTGACTACAAAAAGGAAGGATGTTCAGAGCCACACAACAAACTGAATAAATCTTAGCACACTGTATTGTGCAAAATAAGCAGAAATCAAAGAACAAATTTGCTAGGGTCTTTTTCAGAAAATATTTATGAGAAAATTGGAGCTTAGATTGTAAGCCCTTATAGCAGCCCCACTTAGTCGGCAGTTGTGTGTGTATTTCTGGATTCTGAAATGCTGAGCTATATGTGTATCAACTGGTATTTCCCTGGGACTTTGAGTAACTCTGTGATACCTAAGACCAAGAAATGGAGTGTTGCAGCCCTGGGAGGTAGCACAGCTATTCAAATAAAAACAGTTCAAGTAATGGAAAAAGAGATCAGGCCTCAATTAGAGTTAGAAATAAAACCAGTCTGGCTAGGTCTAAGGTAAATCAGAATACAGGGTGAAAGAAGATAGTGTACGTACTCTAGACCCTCACCTACTGTATGAGACCAGAGTCAGAGAAGTTTATTATGTTTAAAATCTAAATTCCCTGCAACACATAATCTAAATCAACCTGTCTGGACAGCTCATTTAAACAACTTAAATTCCTTGAGTCTAGAACAGGAACAAGACCTTGCAATTCTGTATACCTTAATGGATACATCTCACATCAGGGTGGGCTGAAAATTAAATAGTATTGGTTGAGTCCCTTGAGGGCTCAAAGGAAAAAAATATATACAGGGAACTATTAAACTTTCCCATCTGGGAAACCCCAGGTACCCACTCAACTATTGGGGACTCTAAGAAAATAGCCCAAGGCCTTGAGTTTGAGTCTTGCCCATATGAAACATATTTCTGTAGTGGAGAAGCTAAGACTATCTATAACAAGGCCTAAGCATGGCTTCCAGGAAATCGTTTGCTGCTCATATGTGGCCCCTTCCTCTCTAAGTCCAACTCTGCAAGAAAAAATCATTATTCTCCCTTCTATATGGGCCATGACATTCAGGGGTGAAAGTCTCCCTAACAATATGGGACATAATTCCCAGGGATGCATCTGGCCCTGGCACTGTGTGATTGACAATGCCTTCCTGGTCAAAAAGGAAAAAGAAATATAATATAATAAGGTTTCAGTGTGACTAAGAGATCAAAGAGAGTCCAGAGGCTATTTTGGAGGCTACTCTTATGCAAACTTGCATCAGATAGTGCTAATTGTCATGGTTTGCCAAAACCCAATCAGCAACACTCCTGTTAATTGTTAAGAACAAGAACGCCTAGGGCTCAAACTTAGACCCTATAAAAGTTTCATGCACAGAACTTTCTTTACTGGAACCTATAATTCCTAAAGATTTCCTAGGTCAGATAAATCTTGAAACCTGGAGGGACCAGCCTCTCCAAGATTATCAATTAATTACATTCCCCTATCCTTTAGTGTTGACACTACTTCTCAACATAAAAATGTCAGAAGGGCATTGGCTAAAGATCTCCATTGATCAGGAGAAGGATCAAAAGAGAAGTAAGAGGCATAACAGAAAAAATAGGATTTAATAAATGAGTATTCCTTCTAGCCTTCAGTGTTTTGGAGTAGATAGAAGGAAGAATCTGAGAGAGTGGAATGGTAGCCCAAGACAAACTCTGGGACCTGTTCTGAAACTACTATAACTGAAAAAGAAATATATTAGAAGAATTAGAATCTACACAATTGTGTGAGGAGCTGGAAAAATAATGGTTTGAGAAAAGTAGTTGATGTTTCTGATGCAAGGCACTCACCAGTTCAGGCATGCGTGGATGTACCAGAGCTTGTAGGGAAAACACGAAATTAGGTACATCCACCCACATGTAGTGGGACCATGAAGTAGGACTGTATAGAAGCCCATTGAAGATTGATGGCTTTCTCTGACTACTACTTCTGGTGATTTGCAGTACAGTGTTTGGGGGTGTACTAGGGGTCATGGATGGTTAGCAGGGCTGACAGAAGGAAAGGAAAAATGGGCCAGGATTGTGGGAAGAGCCAGGAGAGACCGCAATCTCCTTGGACCCCTCTGGACATGCCTTTCACTTCCTCTCAACAACAATGACCTTCAGATCTTAGTGACTGCTACTTCACTTACTTTTGAAAACTTTCAATATCTCACACAATTGCATTTTGGCCAACTCTACTCCAGAACCAAATAGGATAGTGTATTTTGGAAAATGTACTTCTGAGGGTAATCAAGTTGACACATGCATTCTATTCAAAACCCTAGCTTTTTAAAAAAAATTTCAATTAAGGTTTTCTTAGTTCATTGGTGACTAGACAAAAATAGCTGAGGTAGTAATGAAAATCAAGAGTAACAAGACAGAACCTGTCCTATTAGCTATTAAAATAGACAATAAAAATATGAGAAAGAAAAGATTTTTAAAAAATCAAGAAAAATGTGTGTGCTTGTGTGTTTATTTAAGCAAACACAAATCTTCAAATGAATTTTGGGAGAATATTATGTGTCCATCCTTGCTATAAGTAGTAGTGATACAAAGGTGAATAAGATAAAGAACTCCTGCTTTCATCCAGTTAGTATGTTAAAGTTTCATATGAATGTTTTCCACACGTGACTGCATATGTATGTGCATGTATATGCATGTGGATACTCTGCCAATGGAGATTTCTCTTAAAAGGTACAGATATGAGATTGATTTTTATTTCCAATAATACTTACCTCAAGCATTCCATCAAACAGCATATTCTCTTCTTTTCGTTGCTAATTAACAGGTTCCTCAAAAAAAAAAAAATCTTAGCTTCACTCAAGACATTTTTATTCTCATTACCTGGTCAAGTTGGCATATGAACCTAACCATCACAAGTCTCCTTGCACATGAGTCTATGAGTCCATGCTAGGTAACATGGTCTCCTTGCACACCCCACCCCACTATACCCACAGTTGAATGAATAAAGAAGCTGGATAAAATGAATATAAAGTCTTCTTGACACTGCAAGGGTAAACAGAGATCTCAAGAAGAACAAAATTCATATTCCCTGGTGAAAAAAAGAAAGATACTCCTCTCTTCTTTCAACCTCCTTTCTGGCACTTCTTAGAGCACCTATATTAGAAAGCTTGTAACTGTGAACTCTTTCTCTGCCTCAGTGAAGTGTACATCAATTTTCTCAACAGCTAAAAAAGTCCCCTGCCAATTTGATAACCTAGGTATCTTTTCCTACATGATTTTCCAAAATCATCAAGGAAGATAGTGGTCCTATCTCCCAGTTTCCTTGGTAGGGTAGGACCTAACTTCAACAGGTGCCTGGATTCAAGTTGCAAATCTACTTTCTGTTGTAAAGATATGAGAAATTCATTTCTCCTTTAGATAGAGTCAGTTAGCAAACACAGATGGTCACCCCAATTATCAGGTAAATTTAGGATGAGCTATGTATGATGAGTGGTTCTGTTATGTCATCTAACTCAAGGACATGTTATAATTTATCTTGAAAATTCATATGTATCTGCCTGACTATATAAAATATCTTTGTTTTTCCAATATATTTAGCATATTGAATTGACGAGTCTCACATTGTAGTGTAATGTTATTTGACAATAAAACTATTACTTTTCTTCTACTTTTGTGAAGAGATTTTCTATGTTGTCAGGAGATTTCATTTTTAATTACATTTCCCCGATGGCACCATTAACAACCTAGGCCATAATAAAGAATTGCTGAAGACATTTCTAGGAAGAGATCCCAGATAAGGAAGATTGGCTAATTAAAGATACTTTTGTCTTAAGGACAAATATGGAGAAGCAGCTATAAAGCTGAGTCTGCTTTATGTGGCTGGGGGCACAGGTGAAACACCTGAGCTTCATAAGGGTAAGGGCTCTGATTAGAGGTCTCTATGCTGAACAAGAGAACTGATGGACTATGCCATTACAGTTGAGGGAAATAGGAAGAATGCAAATGGAAAGCAACCCAGCTTTCCATGGTCAAGTTCAATGCAAATATCAGTACCTTTTCATTGTTAAACAGAGTCCAGTATTTCTTCACAATTCTGCTTTGTTTACTTTTAGGGAAAAATTCACATATAAAGAAATTCACAAATCTTAAGTGCTATGCCATTAGTTTTGACAAACGCACACACTTGTGCATGCCAAATCCCTATTAAGGCATAAAATATTTATCACCATCCCAGAAAGTTCCCTTATATCTCTTTCTGGTCAAGCCCTCCCTCTCCCCTCCACCTTTGAAGAAGTCATTATTATGATTATTTGCAATATAAATTAATTTTGAGTGTTTTCAAAATTTATATTTACAGAATGATCAAATCCTCAGAACTGTTAAAAGAAGTAGTAAGAAAATTAAAATTCATTCAGCAGTTAACCTAAAGACAAAAATTAAAAGCAGAGGAAGTTCTTGTTCTGGTAATAGTAAAGTAGTGTATTTTGGCCTAACTTGTTACCATTAGCTTATTTAACTTTGGATGCAATATTTTAAAAAAATGTTATAAAGGTAATGCAAAAGTGTGCATATTAGGTGATATCCAAACATAACCATCTTTTCCCAAAGGTGCTTCTCATATGCATGGAACACTAAGGACAGCTCAAGGAGCAGCAGTCTTACTGGGATGAGTAACCAAAGGTCAGAGTCTAGGGCTGTCAGCACACCTGTAAATTGGGTGCAGGGTGGAGGGTGGGGGTCTTAGAAAGAAAGGAACACAAAGTGACAACCCAGATTCTCCTCAAGTCCTTGTAAGTCTCCTAAACTGTAAAAGCAATGAACCAATTTTCAAAGAACTGAGAAGCACCTGGGAAGCTAAAGCCCTGAGATCATCAGCTGCTAGGGAGGCAGAACGTGAAGTTTAAATTCTCCCAGGTTATTAAACTTTTCATGTTCTCTACTTGAAAGCCCTATGGGACCAAAGTTGAGGAATAAGAACCAAATGCTAAGGTTATAGCCTACAATTAAGACTAAAGTTTCCATAGTCCCTCACACGCACTCAGTGGTCACCTCCCAGCGTTCACCCGCACCCCCACCCTGCCTGCTTTCATATTGTGTGAAATGATGTTTCAGTCTGTTTCCATCCTACAGCCTGGGGGAGATGCTATGTCTAAGGAAAAGGCCCAACCAGACCTTAAACTGGAAAACAGAAAAAAACAACCCCAGATATTCAACAGGGCAGAGATTCACTGTGGGGCATATTAATACTTAGTACTTAAAAGCACAGGGTCTCTCGCTGATGCAAAGTGGGGCATTGGGACCCTGCATGCTATGTAAGTAATAAAGTGGTCATTTGCTGGAAGTTTCTGTTGTGCCTGAGTCTGGGTTCCAACAACACACCAATTTGAAGCCTAGAGTCCACATAATTTTCTGTTAATTTACCATGCATTGGAACAAAGATCTACACTCTTTAGAGAAATGCAGTGGAATCCATAATGTCCAGTATTTGATTGAAAACTACCAGATATGTGAAAGACATTTGAAGAAGCAACACATTTAATTTTAATCAAGAGAAAGAATAAGTCAACAGACTTGGTTGCATAGATGATCGAGATTTTGGATTTAGGAAACTAGGATTTTAAAATAATTATGACAAATATGCAACATAAATTAAAGAAGAATGAAAATGTAGTGGACATGAGGAAATATAAGAAAAATATTTCAATTTGATAAATGAAAAGAAAAGAAAAGTAAACATGAAGACATGTCAACAGCAGTTATTTAAAGTGAAACACAGAAACAACAAACAGTGACATTTCTAAGCTGCAGAGAGGAAAAAAAATCTTCAAATCTAGAATCCAACAAGAACAAAATCATTCAGGAATACTGGTGGAAATGAGATCCCATTTCACACCCACAAGGATTATTATTAAAAAAATGAAAACAGAAAATAACAAGTGTTGGAGAGAATGTAGAGAAATTGGAACTCAGGTACCTTGTTGGTGGAAATGTAAAATGGTACAGCCACTATGGAAAACAAATGTAAGGGTGGACCCTTAAAAAGTTAAATGTAGAATTACCAAATTACCCAGAAATTACATTTCTAGATATACCCCTCCCCTGCCAAAATGAAAATAGGGTCTCAAATAGATATTTGAATACCAAATTCTATAGCAGTATTATTCACAATATATAAAAGTGGAAGTGACCCATGTGTCCAACAACAAGTGGATGATAAACAATATATATTACATAAACACAATGGAGCATTATCCCATCCTAAGAAAGAATGAAGTCATGAGACCAGCTACAATATGGAACACCCTCAGTGAAGCAAGCAATGCACATATGGACAGATACTGTATGATGTCACTTAGATGAATAGAAATAACAAATTCACAGAGATAGGAAGTAGATAAGAGGTGGGGGGAATGAGGCAGGGGGAAAGGAGGTTATTTATAAAGATTTGTAATAAACAATTCAAAACTTTTTTTAAAAAAGAATTGACTGTCTTTGTTTTATTGCTATCCTTTTGGCCTCATTTTTATTTAAGGCAAGTAAGAGATGAAGTTGATTCTTAGAAACCCTCATTTAAGTAAAAAATTCAAGAAAAAGTGTTAAAGAAGTTATCCAGATAATATAGCAAATCACAAAAATGGTCCAGATGTTTAAGGGGAGATTGCAGGTGGGCCCTGAGCTGATGATGAAGTACCTTGGTTGAATGCTAGACTCTGAACTGGTGAGGGAGCCAGAGGAGCTGGCAGGAAGGAGGTGAATCCTGAGGACAGGAATCTCCTGCAATGAGGGAACACCTGGATGCCCCGAAGTGCCTTGTGCCACATGGTGACTTGGCCCATGCATTGAAGAGCTCCAGGCCTCCCTGCTGGCCATCACTAGCCACTGCCCCAGAACCAGGTTTGCTGCCACTTTCCTGATGCTGGCCCTGCTATGTGGTGCTGGGTAGTGGTCATGCCTGTCCTAAAAGCCCATCCTATGAGGCAAGCATTATGTGTAGCTTTCCCAAGTCTGCTACCCTTGTAAGTACTATTGCCTGCCTCTCTGTCCATCCCATCCATCTGTCCAGCCAGTGTTCTTTTCATGGACACTCACTGGGACAGGGCCTCTCCTGGCCAGATGGCAATTCTGAGACCAAGAGTTATGGGGAGGTAGGGGATGGGGATACCTTTAGCCCAGAGATTGGAGTCCCCCGACAGTGATATGGGCTGAGGGGAGCCATCTTCCCTCTTTTCTACACTCATCTTCAGAGCCAAATGCTTTGGTGAGAAGGTCTGTGCTGGGCTTCAATTGGCCAGGTGTAGGGGATAGCTTTGTCAAGGACCCAGGGTCAATCTGGAGTTCAAATTAAGGCTCAGAGCAGAGCCAGGTGGAGGTAGGGTGGTGTCAGGCTTTGATGACCTTTAAGAGGTCAGTGTGTATTTGGTGTTGGGGAAAAGAAAAGGGAAAAGAAAGAATGGTGATATGAATGAATTTTTATAATTTTTTAAAAGCTGAAATAATTTGTTATCTAATAAAACATGCTAAGGGAAGATCTTTTAGAAGAAGGAAAATTTTATCAGTTGGAAATGTGAGTCTACAAGAGGAATGAAGAGCACTGGAAATTTAAGTGAATATAAAAATTCATTTTTCTCCTATGAAATTCTTTAGAAGCCAATTGGAATAGGTAAATATAAGTATACTATTATAAGATTCTTATATTATGCATGAAATGTATATTGTTAAGTGAAGAAAGGCTGTAAAAAGTTTAGGAAACCAATTTTAATCCTAGAGAAACTACCGAACAAATAAGATGAAGAATTATAGCTTAAACTCTCAATAGACAAAATAAAATATCATATTAATAAATACTTGATTAATCTAAACAAAGGTAGGTAATAAAGAATCCAAAGGCAAAAAGCTGCTGGGACAAAGAGAAAACAAAATACCAGTGGACAGATTTAAGTCCAATCACATAAACACTTATTTTAAATGTAAAGGGACTAAACGGTTCAATTAAGAGAGAGAGCTTGTCAGATTGCATTACAAAACAAGGCTCAAATACGTACTGACCACAGACATGTATTATAATTATATAAAGACATGCAAACACAAGATATGCAGAAGAGCGTGATTATATTAATATCAGACAAAGAGAACCTCAAGAAAAGGAATATTACCATAGTCAAAGAAGGAATATTACATGATGATATAAATGCAATTTCATCAAAAGACATAAACACATTTAAAGGTGCTGCACCTATTTCAAATTGCTTGAAGCAAATATGTCCAGATCTAAAGGAATTAATAGGTAAGTATTAATAGATTTTGATAATTATCTCACAGTAACTGAAAAAAAATTAGACAAAATATCTAATCATTGATGATGAGTAATAAAACATTAACCAAATAAAAGAGAAAATTATGCAATCATTTCAAAAGCAATCTTCATGATTACATACAAAATAAAATAAAACAATGACAGAAACAATAATAAAATATCTGCAAACTATGAATAGAAGTGAATTTCATCAATCTGAAAAAAGTGTCCATGAAAACTCAGCACTTTTCATCTTACTTAAAAGTGAAATATTGAATATTTCCCCTCTAAGATCCATTATAGTGGGTGTACCTATCTATCCAACTGTTGATCTATCTATATAGAGAATCTATCTATGTATATACAGAGAGAACTTTCTACAACTTGATTTGAAAGTAAATGAACTAATGCAATAAAAATGTGCAAAACACTTGAACGAACTTCACAAAATAAGATAAAAATGGCCAATAATCACAAAATAAGGTGGTAAATGGCATTAACCACCAAGAAAATGTAAATAAAAGTCAGAGTTGATGCCTTACATCAACTAGAGTGACTAAAGTTTAAAAGTGTGATGATATCAAATGTTGGTGAGGATGTGGACACCTGGAATTTTTTAAAATTCTGAAATAATAAAATATCTTTGAGCAATTTTATAACATTAAAAAAATAAAAGTTAGAAGTAATGCATAGCCAATGGCCCACTACTTTCTCTCTTCAGTATTTATCCTAGAGAAATGAAGACGTATATCCACAAAGGGACTTATAAAAGAATGTTCTTAGCAACTTTATTTATAATCACCAAAAAAAAATAGAAGCAAACCAAATGTCTATAAAGAGGCAAGTGTAACATTCTTATAGTGGAATAAACAGATATAAGGAACTGACACACCCAATAACATGGAAAAGTCTCAAAAAAAATTTAATGAAGAAAGCCAAACACAAAAATCACCCATGCTGTCTGAGTCCATTTTTATGAAGCTCAACAACAGGTAAAACTAATCTGTGGTGATAGAAATCAGAACAGTAATTGCTTCTCTTTCAGGGGAATTGATTGTAACAGGGCGTGAAGAAACATTCTGAGATGTGGAAAATGTTCTTTATCTTAATTCAGGTGTTGTTTACTTGGGCTTGTTCATTTTGCAAAGCTCACAGAACTATGCATTTTGCCAAAGAAAAATTATACCTTTACAGAAATTATTATAAAAAGAATTCAAGAACTAAGTCTTAAGACATTGATTATATTCATTTTATATGAATTCCTTAGTCAATGTTTCTTAATATCATCTATCTGGAATTTTTTTTATCCATCTTGTGCTACACATTCATGGTTTTTTGTGTTTAAATGTATATTTAGAGTTAGCAGAAAATATAAGCCCTGTGCAAAGCAGAGTTTATGTTTAGCATTGCA
Source organism: Tamandua tetradactyla (assembly GCF_023851605.1). NCBI lineage: Eukaryota > Metazoa > Chordata > Mammalia > Pilosa > Myrmecophagidae > Tamandua > Tamandua tetradactyla. The sequence continues at coordinate 19,824,877 of NC_135328.1, read as the reverse complement.
GTATATTCATCTGAAGCTATATACACCTTCCATAATTCATTTACTTGTTGTTAACAAATAGTTTTAAGCACTGGGTATAATTGGGGACACAGTTGTTGAAAAGCCAGAATTTAGGCTATCACAGGAATTAACACTCTCTCAGGGTACAGAGGTACACAGGAAATTGCAATTAATCTGCAGAAGGCCAGAGAAGTGTCTCTTGAATTTAGCAACGTAGAGGTTGTTGGAATTCTTGTATGAGCAGTATCAGTGGATTATTAGGAACCAAAATAAGATTGAGTTTTGAAAGGAAAGGGGATATTAAGTGGATGTATCAAGCACAGACCCTTTAAGGAGTTTGGCTCTGAAAGTGAGGAAAGCAATATAAAGGCAACTGGAATGGCATTTGGAGTTGAGTAAATTTAGTCTGTTTTTAGATTAAGATGAAAGTTATGCACATTCAAAGATTGAGAGTAAGGAGCTGTTGATGAAGACCAAATAAGATATGGAGAATAAGAGTATTAGCAAACACAAGGAAGGTACCTTAGTGGGAATCACAACCACATCTAGAAGAACTATATAAAGAGTGTAGATAGCTTATTAATTATAAATTGAGTGACAAAAGAAGGAAAGGCTGGTGCATTCATTTTTGTGGAGGATAGTTAAGAAGTTCCCTTGTGATTTATTTGCTCAGTGCACTAGGAAGAGACATGATCTTTGCTGATCCTGAGAAGGGTGAGTTTCTCATCTTCAGATATATTGGATAGAATTTTGGAGATATTGGTAAGATATGCAATATCTGTTATAGATAACTAGAGATGGGTTGACTGAACATAAGAAGTGCAAAATAATCATTAGGGCATGGTGCAGTTTCAGAACTTATCAGTCAAGAATTTGTTTATCTCTTTACTGGTGGGATTTTTCTTTAGTATGTCTCAGTATTCATCATGTATTGATTGTAAAGATGGGTAAGTTGGATTGGCCCAGTTTTCAGGTTCACGAAGCAAGAATAAGAACAAGACAACAGTATGCATAATTTTTATTCTAATGGAAAATTAATGATTAAAATGACATGAAAGAGACAAAGGCAGGAGGTGGCTAGAAGATTGGAGGGTAGAATATTATTGAAATGATAAATACAACCCAAGAAGAGGGGAAAAAAAGAAACAGTCTGTTATTTTTCTGGTGAATAGATTCAAAATTACAAGTTTTCTCCTAGAGTCTATATGTCAGTAAATTAACATAGCAAAATTAGAAAATGAACAGATGGTGCTCAGAGCTGCCTATCCTTATCTAAAGGGTGTGATGGTTTCCCCAAGGACAACTATTAAGTTACAAATAATGGTAATATTTAATTTTCAGAGGTTTAGCAAGCATTTATGTAGTTGTTATCCATACTCATTTCTATCACATCATAGTAGGCCATGAGTTCTATAGATCATTTCTCTACCATATGGGGATATCCAATTTTAGAAGAAACCAGAGATTTTTCAATCCCCATAGATTTCACAAATTTATTCACAGAAAACTTTCAGGAAAAAATCCCAATTTTCAAAAAAAGTAACACTGTGAAAGACATCTGTTTATCACAAACATTAGCTCTATGGAAAGTCTCACTAAAAAAGCTGTATCAAGATAGAGATATGGTGGGATGAGCAAGTTTCCCAAACCAGTGAAAAGTGACAATCCCAGATTGCTTCTATAGTCACTGTATTATGTTTAAATATCTTAGCACTATGAAAATGATGGCTTAGACAACCATATTAAGCAAAACATGTTTTTTTCTACATCTTCAAGCTAGACATATAACTGACAACACATTTCTGATGCCAATTCCCATTTTAAAAGCTATTTTTTTCTGAATTTGTAGCATGTAACACATAAACTTCACTTAAAATCCATCAAGTGAATTTGAATTGCAGAACATATAACACTTATGTAACAGCTTGGAATATCGTAAAACATACTGTGGTTTTATTCTAAAAATATAATTGAGTAAATTATAGTCATAATCAATTTAATCTTATACATCATGATTATAAGATACAGATATGCAAACTTATAGATTCATACATTCCCAAACTAACCATATATGGTTAGTGTTTATGGGCAGCAAAGCAGCATGTGATATCAGAAAGTACTTGAATTTTTAATGAGCTAGAAACTGAGTTACAATTCCAGCAACTCCATTTCTTAATTGACCCATCTTTGATAGAATAAAGACACTAAAGTATATGTTACAGATTCTTGTCAAAATTCA